>NC_133903.1:46816390-47428303 GCF_964199755.1 Larus michahellis | reverse complement strand
TGTTAAACAAGGACATGTAACTGGTGGCGTTTGGGTTTCTGCAGGTCTCCTCCATTATATGTGGTTGATTATTCCCTCCAAATACTCCCCTCTTGGTTGCAGTTTTAGGTAGCCAGGAGTTACCATATTCTGGCTTGCATCTCTGATCCCAGCCAGGAACCAGCACCAGAGACTTCAGCAGAAGGTACAATAACACTGCTCCATGGCAAATGGTCCGTGACTACACGGCAATATCCGAACACCTGGAGGTCAGTTTAAACCCTGCAGCATGAGGTTTCCTATCCTTTGCAAATCACTGGGAAGCACTAACTGTGGGCATTGAGGCTGACCACATAAATATCCAGGTATCAGCACCAGAGACATACGAATCTCTTCCTTTTAATAACACTTTGTATGGGGGGGAAAAAAACCCAGCTACTTATTCTTAATTTTTTCCAACTTTTGACATAGCCTTCATTGTAATTCGAATTAATATCACCTCGTTAAAACCTCACTTAATGCTTACCAGACAGGTATTGCTATTCAGAATTTACAGCACGAGAAAACCGAGGTGAAAGACAGACACTAATTTGCACGCTGCCAGCAAGAACATCAGCAGAATAACCCACTGAGTAGTGGGCTGTGTTGCTTCTCTCTCCCATAAACAAACCCCAGGAAGTCCAATATAACAGCAAATAAAAGCTGGACTGCCGTGTGCTGTGATTCACCAGAAGAACAGAGGAATTCCGTGACAATGCAGAAAAAAAAATATTGAAAGTCCAGTTGCACGTCCAGGAGGGGAGAGAGACCAAAGGGGAAGGGATAATCAGATGGAATTAAAATCTGAAAGCAAATGCTTTTTAATTATCATCATTTCAAGGGAGCACAGAACGACTCCACATGGTCCCTCATGGTTGTAGAGAAAGACCCAGGTCAGGGCAGAGGGCAAATCCAGGGTCAGATTCTTATTGAAAGTGAAAATTGTTCTTATTGTGCTTAACACCAGCTTTAGGAATATTAAAGAACAATTTGAGTTTTGTCAGTTAATACACTGTGGCCTGTGGTTAATGTGGCACTAAGATAGATATTTTTTTTTTAAAGGCTATTAATCTAGCAAGATTTTAAAGAGCTCAGCAAATATAATGTGACTCTAACGTACTCCATCTAGAAATTACCACCAGCCTCATTCACTGGTGCAAACGTAATGGTTCTGATCGACAGGTCGTGTTCACCGACCACAGAGAGGTTACAAAGACTCACGGCAGATCAGCTATCAGTCTCCATTTTATTTAAAGGCACTCTGGGTTTTTTTCACTTTTACACCACTGGAAGATGCCCAAGGGATCTTTGAAAGCCTCCAGCCCTCACCCTCACTCGTGTCTGCGCTCATCATCCTGACCATTTTTCTGACGATAGCAGATGGCCTTATCAAAGGTGCTGTCTCTCCTTAGAAAGCCTGCCCCCTTGTCCAGGACAGTAATTTTCCCACTAAATATAGTCCCGTCACATGTCGCTAAAAAGCACCATTAGATGGTGGTGGAAGTGTCTAAGTCTAGTGGGAGGTGTCCCTGCCCACGGCAGGGGGGTTGGAACTAGGTGATCTTAAGGTCCCTTCCAACTGTAACCATTCTATGCTTCTATGATTCTCTGGGTGGGTGAGGTCATGAAGAAACTCATGACTTCACAATTGCATTTTGATGGAAGTTCTGTTTCAAGTTTCCTGGACGCGAACCACATTAGTCTCCAGGAGCAGATCGCACAGCTTTGCTTCCCTATGAAAAAAAAACAAACAGCAGCCCAGCATAATCATGAAGGAAACCCCTCTGAAACAGGGCCAGATCACCAAAAGGGTGCATCAACAGAGGTTTTGACTTGAAATATTACCAAACTGTCAGTTCTCAGGAGACAGGTACTACCAGAGGCTGATCTCAACAAGGAAATCCTCCTGGGACTTCCGTGCAACCCAGCCCAGCATTGATTCAGTTTGTAAAAACATGAAAACCAGACCATGGGGACACACAAAGGGCTGAAGTGGATCTCACCGATGCCAGATGTGCTGGAGACTCATGTCCTGTGGTGGGAAAGGTGTCCATCCCTCAGCCGTTCCAGCGCAAAGTCCCACCTTCTGCCTTAAATGCTGGTGAAGGGAGAGAAGCGGAGCTGCTAGAGGGCTAAGAGGAAAGGGGATGTGTCTGCAGAGATTTAATTCCAAGATTTCTTCCAGCGGCACATCCCTGGCTTCTCCCTGACCCTGTGGAGGCACCTCACACTCCCAAGATGGGAAAGTTCCCCAGGGTGTTTGAAAGCCCCTGGAAGACTTTCAAAATGACATCCATTTTATGCTATGAAGTGAGAAACGGAGAAAAGCCTGGAGGGATCAGCTCCAGCCCCTCTCCCCACTTACATGGCATTTGTGCTCCATTTTTTTTTCTCTCCTGATATCTCATTTCTCCTCGCTTTCCAGTAGCACTCAAACCCTACATATAAACTCCCCTGGCCCCATCCTCAGCTGGGAATGAGATGGTTGGCATTACTGGGAACATCGATCCCTTTTTGCTTCCCATCTGGCTTTACTGCCAGATTTTTATTGCCACTGCTTTTTGCTGGGGACACACGTCTCCTTATGGCACATCCGAATGGCCTTAGAAATAAAGGAATGAGACCTTTCAGCCAGCAAAAACCTGTAAATAAACAGTTTGGGCTGGCAATCAATGGGCAATCTCTCTAAGCCCCGGGATTGTTCAGTTAGATTAAGCCTTTCTAATGAATTCCTCATTGAGCCACTGAACAGAAATGAAGCCTTGTTAGCTCATTATCTTTCTAATTAACCCATTCTAAACCTGCTCCTTCCTCACCAGGAGGTAGCTGTGCTGTTTGGGTTTCACACTGAGGTTTATCAATGACCCCCTGAGAGCCTTTTGTATCAGTAACTGAGATTTATTTGAAATGACTGAGGAAGGCAGCTTCCAGTTTATTCCCTGTGCCAGATGAAGGTCCGAATACTATGTTATCCTCGGGCTACAATTTCCCAAGGACAAGCCATGTGTTGTGAGCATCTCCAAGCCCTATTCTGCAGTGATGAATGCTCCCCCCCAACCCCCCACCACCCGCCCGCCCTTGTTTGCATGCAGATCGCTGGGCTCGTTAAGCTGACGAAGGGGCCTGCCCTCCCTAATGGGGGCATGGGGCCGCATCGTGTCTGCCTGCAGATAGCAAGAGTATTTCACCGCTGGCATCGGCTGCTTTCAGCTGGTTTTGTGTTTATAAGCAGGGTCCATTCCCAGGAAAACACAGCAACACATCTAATAGATGGAGAGCCCTCTTCCCAAAGGATGACCACAGCAACCCCATTATTTTGAACCCGTTTTGGAGGAGACAGGCCATACAGTAACATCCAGTGCAGATCAATCCCGTGTCGGGAATAGGATGGAGTGATCTGCCTGGTCAGTTCAAGCTTGGTGTCCTCACAGCCCACTTGACAGCGATCTTTGCATCTTGGCTTCTCTCTGGAAAGCCCCAGCATGGAGCAGCTCATGCGATCACATGCTCAGAGGCCCCAGCATCAGCCCCATCCTTGCACTCGGACACAGACTCGTGTCTCGATGCTGTCACAGGCGTTTGTCACCTTCTGTCACTTCTCTCCCAAGTAGCTTGTGGGGCTTTCTCCCCTTTCTTCCTCCCATTCAACAGCACCTCTCCCTTTTGGGTTCTCCCTTTTGGGTTCCCACTGGGTTCAGGACCTGGCTGATAACCTTTCCTGCTGGGTATCTGAGCTGAAAGCGTCCTTTTTCATCCCAGACCAAACAACACAGGACACAAGGCAGCCCACATTTACCATCAGCATTTCTTGAGGGACCAAGAGAGGCAGAAGGATGCCTCCTCTCTCTCAATCCCTTTCTGTATCTCCACAACACACACCAGACTTGCTCAGGATCCCATGTCCAGGCACATCCCACTGCAGTCAGCCTTCAGCCCAGCTTGGGAGGGACAACCCAAGCCAGGAGCTTCCCTGAGCATCGCCAGCCAGCAGCTTGGGGACCAGCATTGCCTCCCCTTTCTCCCACGCCATCACTTTTCCCACCCTTGCCTGGATCGTCTGCCAAACGGCTCTGGCTGAGCAGCAACAAGCACTGAGATATGGATTTCAGTCCCAGGTCAAAGCCTGGCACAGTTTGAAGTGCCCAATGCAGGTTTTGTAAGTAAAACAATACCAGTCTACAAACTGCCCTTAGGGTGGCTTTGGAAACCTTTTTGAAGCAAAGAAAAAAAATTAAATTCTTCGGATTGCCATTTCTTTTGTTATTTTCAATTCCGGTTTCCCCCTTTACCTTTCTTCTCCAAACCCTACCCAGCCCGGGGGGAGCCGCGACCCCAATCCACCCTGTGAGATTCATTCAGATCCTGCCTCCAAGAGCAACATTTTAATAACCCGACCAGCCAGGGATCTCTAAATCTCTCCGAGGAAAGGAGGCAGTGAGGATATAAACAAAAATATGCTTTGCCTAATTGTTTCTTACGTCGTCACGAGCAATTGAAAACGGCTCCTAGGGCGATATCCATTACATTTTGTAACAAAGGACTCTAAATGAAGGAAGCCCAGGCGGAACAGCAGAATCAGAGCTAGAGACAAGCCTGGCATATAAATCTGTGCCAATCTGCCCCTACCACCACCCCAAATGCTCCCACAAGACCTGGAAACTGGCACAGGAAGAAAGAAATTCCAGCACGTGCCACGCTGGGATCTCTGTTCCTCTGGATACCCGGCAGCTGGAGAAGCCCCCTTCCCTCGGGGAAGACAGCGCAGCCACCCGCCCACCCATTCAGCCCACCACGCTGTGGCATCCGTGTCCCACAGCTTCCTAATGGGCTTTTGCCAGGGCCCCCATCCATCAGCAGGGCGGCAGGCAGGTTCTCAGGGCAGGAGCTGGTGTAGAGGGCTGTGTGTCGGTAGGAGAATGACCCAAGAGGGGAATGATAAGCAACTCTCTGTTTGGCTATTAAAAAAAATAAATGGTAATTTAAACTGCAAGGTATGCCAGATCAGTGCCTGGGTCTCTGAAATTACTTTGTTCTGTATTTAGTGTAAAATTCACTTTGTATATATTAGCCCATCCTGCCATTAGCATCTCTCCATAGAGGGCTGAAGTGAGAATCTATTTGCAGCCCTGGCATATTCTATTCTATTCTATTCTATTCTATTCTATTCTATTCTATTCTATTCTATTCTATTCTATTCTATTCTATTCTATTCTATGCTATGCTATGCTATGCTATGCTATGCTATGCTATTCTATGCTATGCTATGCTATGCTATTCTATGCTATTCTATGCTATTCTATTCTATTCTATATATTGGGTATAGCATCAGCTGGACCTTAAGAAATCTAAGATAGGTACTTTTTTTAAAAAAATATTGAAGCAGAGTAAAAACTGCAGCTATGAGCTCTTCTGCTGAACAACTTTGTGGAGCAACAGGGAGAAGACAACACAGTGACGTTAGGTGGGCAGAGGATATCACGCATGTTTTCTGACTGAGATAATTCATTTTTTTCAAGGAATCTCTGAGGTTTAGACTGATTCTTCTTTTTTTTCTCTTCTACTCCAAATAGTCCAACTTTGTGTTTTGAAGACAATATCCCTGCACTGTTGGCCAGTGGATTAGTTCCTGCATGCAGCAGTCTTTACATTTCAGAGGCTGCTTCTAGAGGCTGCTGCCCAGTTCCGGACACAGGCAGGCTGTTGCAAAGCAAAGTGATGCTCATGCTCTTGTGTGTTCTCTCCATCATGGGAATTCAGCACTTTATTTTTTCTTAGAAGGACTCTGGTGTGACTAAAAATCTCTGCTGTGAGCTCTCACAATTTGAATCCCTGTCTCTGATCTCTTCAAACCTCAGCTTCTACAAGCCAGGGAGTTCAGCTTCCTTGAGGTCTACCCCTTCCTTCTCCTTCTCCTTCTCCTTCTCCTTCTCCTTCTCCTTCTCCTTCTCCTTCTCCTTCTCCTTCTCCTTCTCCATCCCTTTCCTCTTTGTTTTACCCATGGTTGCCAAAACACCTTGCAAACACGGCACACACACAGGGCAGAGCCTCAGAAGTCGGATGGCAAGGCAAAGGAAACCTAACTACACAATATTTTTATAATCTCAAGATTTCATTTTACGACAACTTCGTGTCATCAGCAGCAGCTCTTTGCACGAGGTGTTAATATTAGAAACTGATACAGACGTTAAGGTATAAAACTGCTCTTTGTGCATGGAAAAACCCATCAAAACCTCCTAGATCTGCCTTAATATTTTCACTCCCAAACATTTAAGTCCCATCAATGCCATGAGAGTGATTTCATGAGATTGTTTCAGTCTTTAAATGTGAGCTTAGGAGAACAAGGAGATGCACCTGAACCTCCAAAATCAGGAGGAGCTTAGCTCTCCATGGGCTCCTCCAGCTGCTTTTCTACCATCCCCTGTGGGTACTCCGGGCTGGGTAGAAACAGTATTAAGGCACATTTTTTGATCTCCATCTATTTTTTGAAGACATGCTGGTTCACTCTCTTGCAAAGGAAAGCACCCAGGCCAGGTAGGCTCCACATATAACCGAGACTATATGCTTCTGTGTAAGAAATGAAGCAAAATTAAAATAATGCAGCACTGGATCCAAATGCTGAGCCAGCCCAAGGAAATCAGCGCCGTGCTCACTCTGACGGCACTTACCTCCCTTCTCCTCTTCCCCGCTCCCTCCTCTGCCTGCAGCTCCCCCCGTCCAGCCCCTCCAGACATGTCCAGAGGGATCTTTAAAACTCTATAAAAAACATAAGAAGCTGTTTTCGACTATTAAGAGAGACTGTTGATAACACAGTTCCAATAAAAAAAAGTCTATATATGTGCTTTCTACAGCTTCCCTTGGAAAATAATTCATTTCTCCCTGCATTATATTTCATGGTAACCTAGAGACTCAATATGTTCTGGATTACTGCATCCATTTCTGTTTCTGCTCTAATGGCCCACCAGAGTATGAACCTTCCAACCAGAGTCCCCTAAATCTGGTGACTGGGGAGCTAGTTGTACTTTCTTGTTTTCCACTTGATAACTAGCCCCTTCCAGCATTGCTTTTATGGCAGTAATCTTCCTAGGCTGGTTGCAGATTGCTTGTCCTCGTTTTTTTTTTTTTTCTTGCTTGCTTTTTTTGTTCTCCTCTCTTGTCCTCCAGCCACTGGAGCCAATGGTCACTGTGGACTATCCATCATGTTGTTTTTTATGTCAAGCTGGAGTTCCCCGGGTCTGTTTACTCCTTTTCCCTCCCCATCCCCCCATCCAAATGCCACTGCAGTCCAGCGATTGCTCGTATCAATGAACTGCCCCTTCCATTTAGGGGGAAGGAATCCGAGATTGCCAATGCCTATCAGTAGGCTAGAGATATCCTGGGTTTAATTTTTCGGCTTGATATTACAAATGATGGGGCAAACGGAGGAGGCTAAGCAAACACCTCTCTCCTCTTACTGCTTTGGAAAGTAAAGGACGTTAGAAATAGCATGAAAGGTATGGAGGAAATAAATCAGGCCAAGTCCCAGCTGCCCATCGGTACAGGCTTGCTCAGGGTACCGGGAGCCCAGCCCCGTGCACGAGTCCCAGCTGTGTCATGGAGTCTGGGTGTTGTCCATGGGACAGCCTCCCTCCTGCCCCGTTGTTTGCATTTGCATCTGAGATCCGGGCACGTATACAATCATTTAGTTCTTTTTCTTCGTTGCTTTGAGGAAGAGGTCAGGTGGAAAACTTGAGCGCTGCGGAGGGGAGTAAATCAGAGTTCAGGAACCCAGGCTGAGTGAAAAGTAAGGGCTAAAGCTTCGTTTATCCCTTCAAGCGCAAGCCTGAATACATACTTACATTTAAAATTTACAGGTTAAACATTTTATCCCCGTAGGTAGGATAAAATAATGTCTAAACTTTTTAGAAAATTAACACAAAAGGATGGAGCTTAGGATTTTTTTCTCAAAGCCATTTCTAGGAGAATGAGAGCTATTCCTTTATTCCTTGTGCTGATCTTTTTAACCCACGGGTCCCACGACCTTTTGTCAGTCACCACACACGCGATGCATTTGCTTCGTTTTTCCTTTCCTGTAATAATTCAGATCTGCAGCAGTTTTATTCAGTCCTAAGAGCGCTTCTAGGGCTTGACTTCTTCGGTGCCGGTGCTTTTCCTCTTCAGGACGCTTGCACTGGAAGTGTTTTCTCTGCCCAGCTGCCATTTAACCGTGCCTCTGAGAGAGCGGCAGAGAATCAGCCCAACTCCTCATAGCCTCACGCTTCTGTCTGCAGATTTGCCTTCTGGTCCTGCCGAGTTAAAGGTGTGACAAAGGCCATTGTGCAGCTCTTCCCCAGGCCAATTCCTAGGGTTAGGCTGATCTTAGCATCCATACCGTGTTTACAACTTCCATTTTCTAGAACAGGTTGAGTTCATTGGCATTAAAAACTCTCTATAGTGCACCAGTCTTAATCCAATTTTAAGAGGCAAGGCCAGCAACTGTGTTAAAGGGATTAACTCTTATTAAATATAGTGTATTTGAGTAAGCCCTAAGGGAAGGACTCCAGTTGCTCCTGTTTGAGTGGATGGAGGCAGTCATACCAAGTTACATCCTAGGGACCTGGCAGTAAGCTCAAGCTATAAATTACATCACATTACAGGAAAATAATGTTTAAAGTATGGGGGTAATTGGAAAGCAATGACCTCGCCAGGCTTTATAAACATTAAGAAGCAAACTCTTCATCTCCTGTAAATCCACATGGGAGGGAAAATCCAAGTGAGAAGTTAACCTGTCACGGCAGAGAAGCTGCTATCCAGGTCTCACAGCAGAATGCGGACAGAAGATGTAACATTAGACTGTTGAAAGCAATGGAAAAGGATGGGCCTGCATCCTCCAAACTTTGGATGTAGCCAGGTAACAATGCAAAAAAAGTGTCATCCAAAGCAAAAGGACTCCAACCCTCCAGACACCGAATTTTCCCTCCTATCTCCCCGTAAGGGACTGCCCGTAGCTCCAGGGCAACTGAAGCAAGAGAAACAGGGAGGCAGAGCCGAAGCCATCTGTCCCCAGGTCTCGTGAACTCCTTCCAGTCCATTTGCCGTTTACCACAGGGGCATGAACCTCCCGATGAGGAGGTTCCCCCGAGCTGCCCGACCTTGGCCCTGCAGGCTGCCCCACCCGCAGGTGCCTTTAAGGATGCGGGCAGGGACCAGTTTGCCCAGTCTGTTTTCAGTTCACCACCTGGCACCAAAAAAGCATTAGCAGCTTGGAAAGCCTTGTCTCATCGCTCCTACAAACCGGACTGGCACTCTCTTGGTGTGTCCAAGTCCAGGGATGGGAAACAAATCATGTTGATTTAAAGGCCACCTAACACTGACTAAGAAAAATTGACTTGGCAAGCTTGAATGTGTGAAAACCCCTCTTATCCACCCCACGTGGTGTAAGCAGTACATGGGAACAATACGCAGGGCCTCTAAAACAATGGTGAATTTGACCCAACTCACAAATCCCTGCTTATTCATTCCTAACGGGAGCAACAGAAGATATACGGATTTGTAAATATTTTAACCTAGCTAACAACTGCTGCCAGGGAGTTTCCAAAATGGAGGCCTTAGAGAATTACCTAATTCTTATTCAAAAAAAAAAAAAAAAAAAAAAAGATCTCAGATTAAAGAGGAACTTGTCGGCAGCTATTCCCTGTAATTAGTTTAGTATGATCAGCTCTCCATGATAACGAAAGACAGCATGAGAGCTGCCCAGAGAGAAACTTCCAGTGGATAATAAATACTGACAGATTTCAACCAGATGGTTTTACCAGGCTGCAACTTTGCAAGTGATTTTGAAGCTCAAACATTAGTGCTTATTACTTAGGATCAGCCAATAGCCGAGAGCGAGCTGCAAAGGGTTCCAGCTGGGGTTTAAAGGCAACTAAAACATATGGATAAAGACTTTGATTAAGGGGTAAAAGATCATTTTCGAAAATTACTTTCACTGCCCACCCAAAGCCTTGGGAGTACAATATTCTCTTCTTTGGACTGGGGCTTCACCTCTATGGATGGGCTATTAACTGAGCATCCCAGTCCGCTGCCAAACCCAGCACGGGTGAGACAGCGCCCTGCAGCCGCAGGGCAGCATCAGGAAGCACCAGGATATCACTTCTAAGCATCTTTCCCAGGCTGCTTGGGGTTGCCTTCAACCCCGAGAAGGACACAAGGGAGGGGTGGGCAGAGGAGTGGATGTCTCTCAGATCCTCTTAGGGCAGAGGTGCAGTGGGGACCACACAGTCTCCACAGCGATGCCCTTTACCTTTGTCCCCACAAGACTGGACATCTGCGAGGACAATCCTGTATTGCCTTAGGGCTGCCATCAGAAACGGCCTGGAGGTTTAGTGTCAGCATCAGTAAAAAGGAGTATAAGTCCCTGACTCCAAAATCTGGGATACGAGATCAGTCACATTGGCCAGACACAAATCTGAGTCTGCTGAGAACTTAGCGAGGTTGACCCAAGCTGTAGGGCAGGAGACAAGTCCACCTGGACCAGTGGGGAGCTGGAGGCCCTGGAAGACTCACACTTAAGAGTGTCTAGCAGATCCCGCTCCCCCAGGTCAATCTTAATTTAATACAAACCTCTAATGTTTAACACCATAAGGTGTCACAGCCTGCTGGGACAGGCACCAGTGACACTGGTTGCTGACCAGAGGAAATCCAGCCTCTTTCCTCCCATGAGAACCTTTGTAAATGCATGTTGCTGGTGACCAGAGTGAGGTTTGCAGCCATGGGGACACCTGCACAACCCATACAATTAAAAAGGCCAAAGGCACCCCCTGCTGTGTCCTACCAACACACCTCCAGGCCAGGTGACGGAGACACCCTGGTGAGAGGAGAACCTGCTAGCACCAAGCCTGCATCCTCCCTTCTAAACTGCTCCTTGGGGGGACAGCCCCGAGCCACTGGGCACACGTGCCACCAGCACCCGCTGTGCCGGTGCAGCGAGATGCATGCGTGGAGGAGGAGGGACACCACCACAAACTATTTTTTCCTGCCTGAGTTCAAAGATACGTTTCAGCTGTCTACTTACTGCTCCAGTCGGGTGAAAGCTCCCGGTGTCTGAAGGGGCTTTCTTGCTTCTCTTGGCATTATGGCCAAAATATCATTAAGACTCCTGTAGCTGGAACTGAGCTGTCAGTAAGAGAGAGAACTTGACTGAAGGCATTTTTGCAACCAAGGGATTTTAATTTTTCCCCCTTCTTCTGCCTTATCCAAGAGAAAGAAATATAACAAAAAACCAAGACAGGGATTTTTCAGCTAAATTTATTTCTTCCAGCATTTGCTGCAATGGGGACATGTTTGGGTTTGCTGCTTGCTTGCTTTTTGCTGGGTTTTTTATGAGCTATTCACATCAAATGTTAAGAAAAGCAATAGAGAGTAGAAAAGACTGAAGAAGAGAGCTGGATGCTCTGGGCTCCAGACTCAGAACCTGGGGCTGAAATTCTGCTCCCAGTCGCTTCGTTAGGGTAAAAAATGGAAGTGATATCGCAGTAGTAGTGATACAGTGAACTCCATAGATTTCAGCCAGGTTCATATAGACAACAAAGGAATGGATTTTACAGTCTTACAAAATATCTCAGCATGCTGAATAATTGCATTAAACCTCAAAATGTTCCCACCAGGTTGTTCAGTGCCTTTGTCCTTAGCTTGGGCTTTTCAGTCAAGATATAAGAAAGAAAAATAAAGCAAAATATCACACATTTCCTTGCTGGTTTTCAGACTTCTAAAATTATACATATCTCCCTTTCTGCAGCTCGATTAAAAGTCAAAGAGGAGAGTCTAGCACCATCATATGAGTTCTGGACCTAGAGATTTAAGGGTGGAGGACAAATGGGATTGCCGGCCAGGCTGTAGGGTTTTGCAATTTATTTTTCAGCGAACAGATTGATTACCAGCAATGAGCTCAAACCAGGTATTCCCATATCCCACCACTTCTCCCTGAACAGGGTAAAAATACGGTTTCAAACCTAAACCTAGGGACAAAAATCCTCCACTCTCAGTCACTACACAACTTCTGAAAACAAAGGAGATGCCCTCAGCCCACCAAATGCTTTTTGGGATAAGCTTTACCCAAAGAAATGTCTTTTTTTTTTTTTTTTTTAACACAGATCAAACCCCTAAGACAGAGCCCCAGCGCAAATTCCCTGATGCTTGTTTGACTTCATTAGCACAAAAGCAAATGAAGGCGCTTTCCCTATTGTCCTGCTCCAGTGGAAGAGCACTGAAAAGGCAAAGCACCAGTGACCTGTGGAAACTCTCCCAGGCTGCTCCATCAGGGGGACAGAAAACATCCCATCACCTCCACGACTCTCAGCCGAGCTCTCGCGAGCCCCTTTTACCTGCTAACTTCCCGTGGCATTTTTGGGAAAGGCAGAGCCCCCAGCCTCAGGGCTGTCCCCCCCCCTCCCCCGGGGCGTGTGACAATCACAGCTTTCCCAAAGGCCAACAGGGAGGAGACGCATATTGGAAAAGAAATATCCAGTTCTCGCCTTTCAAAAGCTTCGTCCCACCTGACGCTTGATCTCCTGGACCTGATCATGGGCTGCTAGCCCCAACCCACTGGTTCATCCCTGTCCTGAAGCGTGGGCTGGGGACGGTGTGTGTTTGCTCTGGGGATGCTCTGGGATTCAAAGTAATAAAGCTTCCCACTGATCATCCTCCTCCTCCACTGGGGTTTCCCTGTTCCATGTCCGGTGCTGAATATACAACAAAATCAGCGGGTGACACGAGAGAGATGCTGTAAAATCAACCCGTTGCTGAGCGGTCCGATGCCGTGCTGGCCAAACCAAAGGCTGCTTCCAAAAAAATCCCAGCCCTGAGCCACGACACTTCTGCAGGGTCATCATTACCTGGTGGAAAACCACCGTTGCCTGGGCCTGCAGAGGAAAAAACGGGTCCACCAAAGGCTCCTTGCACGAGCCAAGAGAGGGTCTCCACTCGGCACTGGCCGTCTCTGCTGCCTTCCCTTCCCCTCCGCAGCAGCACGGCCACTCTGAAGGGTGTAATGAAAAGATCCCACCTCGCTTTGGGAGGAAGAAAAGAAAACAGCTTAGCTGCGGAGGGAAAGACAGCTACTATTTGCTATTCAAATCAGGAGTCACTTCTGGGCACAGGTCAATGAGAAAGGGAAACTTTGAGGCTGAAAGGATATGGACTTCGGAGATTTTCATCCAGAAATGGTGTTTACCGGCTTCATGCACCCTCCGCGGGCAAACACACCCCGCAACGCCGGGCAGACTTCAAAAGGGCCCTTTCAGTGTGGCTGAGCAAGGGAAGCTGGGGGTCTCGGGGGAGCTTAGCCAAAGATTATACACGTCTCCCTGGTTGAGGACAAAGCTCCCGCAGCCGGGCAGCCAGGGGCCGCGGGGGAACATGTCCTTCTCACAGATGCACAGTGGGTCAGGTGTGCCCGGTGGGGTGCGATGCCAGCACAAGGTACCACCAGGTAGAGCATCTTGGGGGTCATCAGTGGGTTTCCTCAAAGGTGAAATGGGGTCTGTGGCTGTCGGTGCAGGGTGGGATGAGCAGCAGCAAGGAGGGGTTTGGGACATCCCTCCTGAGCTGGGTCCATGGGGGATGCTCCGAACATCTCAGGCAGAACCGCTCCCCATCTGACTGTGATCAGCCAACACGTGGCGAAAACATGTCGCGCTCGACAACCTTCCGTAATGGGAAAACATCCAAAGAATCTGCCCAGACTCTCTCAGCGCGCTGAGCATCAAAAGTGCTTCATTTCAGCAAGTTTCCACGTGGGGGGGAGTTTCCTCACTTTATTTAACTTCTACTTTTATGCCATGTCAAGATATTCCCGCAGCTTCGTTTTTATTTAACACCATGTTCGTGCCGTACTCGGTATTTACTCACGTCCTTTGACGTCACGACACCCAAATTATCCGCAGATAATTTTGATTTCCCAGTGAGATTTGCACCAAACCACATTTCAAAGTGCTGGAATTCCCCTGGGGACAGAAATACTGGTTTGGTTTTTTTGCTGC
Source organism: Larus michahellis (assembly GCF_964199755.1). NCBI lineage: Eukaryota > Metazoa > Chordata > Aves > Charadriiformes > Laridae > Larus > Larus michahellis. The sequence goes on along the minus strand of NC_133903.1, from coordinate 47,414,270 downwards.
TCCCCAGCCAGCTTGAAGGAAGGATCAGTGATGAGAAAAGGTCCCATCCTTGCTCAGGGTCACAGCATGGGAGCGGGCCAGTGGACAACCCTGTCCATCCCTCCCTCCCTCCCTGCCCAGGTGCACCGAGGGGTCAAAGCCGTGGTAATGTTCCCCCCCTCGCATCAGCAAGGTGTTCAGGCTGCATAACACGTGATGGAAAAATGTGGGTGCAGATTTCTCCTGCTCCTACAGAGCAAAGCATGAGTAAGGATGAAACCATGACGCGGTAACAACCCCACTCTTCATCCCCCTTACCCTCCAGGCAGATTGATCACTGCCAGGCTAGACAGCTGAAAGAAACCCAAAAACCCCCACCCTGCCAAGTGTAGGGGTATAAACCAGAAGAAGAAATCAATGGGTTTCCCGGGTTCCCCGCAGCACCCATGGGGAGGTGAGATGGGCACCGACCACCTCACTGCTGAGACCCAAACCAGTGGGGTTCCCCGGGGACCGCAGCGGTTCCCTGTGATTCCCTCAGGCCTGACGTTTTCCCACATCTGAAGCCAAGCAGCACTAAGCCACACACACGCTGAAGCCCCCAAGCCAAGCAGTAACGCTTCTCCTACCTTCTGCAAGAAAGAAAATTTGAAAAAGGAAGAAAAAGTCAAGATTTGGTTCGGGTTGGGAGTGAAAGCTTGGCCTGACTGTTTAAAAGCTCGATTACTCCTTGCTACCGTACTTACACACGCCCATCCTTAAATTAATAAAGAACTACCATTAATGCAGTCAAAGTGGCTTCAGATGTGACTCACTTCAACAGCCCATTATCAGCATCGTGTTTGTTTTTCCATATTGACTGTGTGTGTAATATAATCCTTGTTTATGATAATTGATTTTCCTTGGACTGCCTTCCTGGGAATAATATGCACACTTTTTAACTCTCTTTTTAAAGATCAAATGGCATTTAGGCCTGGCGATTTGAATCTGAGTTGGTCAGAGCATTTAATACAATAAGAGTGAGCTTAAAGGAAAGCAGTTAAACCCTGGATATTTCTCTTATTGCATAGCCTGAAAACCCTTGAATTGAGAGGGAAGTTTGCATCTATTTTCTTGTCGTCTATTTTAAAAGCTGTCAGAGTTGGTTAGTCTCTCTTAAAATTAGTCCTTTGGATCATCTTCTTACTAAAAACAAAATCTGAGCTTTTTTTTTTTTTAAAGCGATAGCGGATTAGGGCAAGAAGCTTTGTTTAGCTAAAGCGAGGGATTAGAGGAGATTTGCCCCCATAAAGTTGTGGTTTGATGGTGCTTTTATCCCTGGATGTTGCTAAAGCTGTGTTGCTTCAGGATTAGGAGCATACAAAGAGTCTCCTTGTGCTGTTTCACAGCCAAGAGAAAGACGGGGGGGAGAGGGAGAGACAGGGGAACACATGCAACAGAATTGGGAATTCCTTGGTCACACAAATCTAAAGTTTAAACCCCCTGACACAAACTTTGCCGGACACGTTGTGAATGCGAGATGGCCAGACCTCTAGTGGGAACGGTGGATGGTGGAGCGGAGGGGGTGAGACCGCCTGAAACGCCACCTCCCAGCCTCCCGATGGTGATTTTTCTCCAGAATGAGCAAAATTTAGCTGGGATGACCAAGAGAAAGGTGAAGGGAAGGTAAGACCTCGGTGTGGCTTGGGCAGCATTTCTCCCAGGAAAAACTTGGGCCATCATCGGCAAACCCTATGAGAAGAAGTCACAGCGTTGCTCCAGACATGCCGGCATCCAGCATCTAATCAAGACCATTTAATAAAGAGCATCTAATTTATTCAAACACCGACCAACCATGTAAGGGGCTGGCAGCCCTCAGCCTTCCCATCTTTGGGAAACACTTAAATCTTGGCATGTGCCAATGAGATGTCCCCACCAGCCACAGCCAGCTCTGCCATGAGTCTGAGACGATACAGAAAAAGTGGAAAAGCCCCATGTGACGATATCCTGGCAAAACAGCTTCAAATAAAATAGAAAGAAATCAAGATCAAGCACCAAAGTGGTGATGGCACATCATTTCCCTGCCCTCAGGCTTTCCAAGCATTAGGAGACAGCCTGGGTTTTTTTCGGCAGGAGAAGGAGAACCTCCAAACCCCTGAGGTTTTCTGGGTATGAGAGATTTACCCCTACCCAAATCAAAACACAAAGGGGCTTTGCACTTGCCAACCCCTCCTGTGTGACAAGATCGTTTCACAAGCAGGAGTGAATGGCAGGAAAGAAACCAAACCCCAACTCAAATCCAACAAAACTCCTGACAGACAACTTATTTCCATCCTGTGGCAATTTATGCATGTCCCCTTGCTTTTTATTTATTCTGGGGGACACAGGGTTGCACCTCGATACCCACAGCCCTTGTAGCAAGGGAAATCCATCTGTTTTGACACTTTTTCAGTCCTAATTAGAGTTAAAGAAACTGGAGATTTCGTTTCCTGTAGAATAGCAGTTGTGGAGGGTGGAAGAAGTACTCTTGAAAAAGTCACGGCATTTAAATTTTTTAGGGGAAAAGAATAACATTTCAGTGCTCTGAAAATCTGTTTTGGCTTTTCCTTTGCGCTGTCATAGGAAAATGAAACATGAATTTCCACGTGTCTCTGTTGTGTTTAGGGCTTTGCAGCCCAAATTACCTCTTCTCCTGCAGCTCCTGCTTTCTAGACGGGCTGCATTTCCAGTGTTGGACGGCAAGTCATGCAGGTTCCCGTGATGCGTCAAGAAAGTCAAGTAGATATAGGCACAATGCCTTCTGAGAGAGGCAGTCTCCCATAAACACCACATCGCTGTGGGCCCACACAGCAGAAATACAGCTCTCCGACAGCAATACTCCGCTGGGAAATGCTATTTAATTTTCTTTTTCTTGACTTGTAAACACACGTTTTGCAACAACTGAAATAATCCCAAATATTAAAATTCAGAGTGGACCAACCCAAAAACCGGACCCACCTCTCTTTCTAATTTTTTCCAATGGTGATATTTTAGTCCACATTTACCCCCGAAAGGATGGTATATTTGGGGTCAGACACAAAAATCATCCGTCAGTTCCCATAGCAAGCCCTTCTGCTTCCTTTCGCTTCCTTCAGATGTGCAAGCTGGGAAGAGAGCCAAGGCTTTTCCTTCCTTGTTTTGGGATGAAACACAGGTACAAAGTCTCAGCAGCATCTCACAAACTGGGAGATGCAGATAATACCCTATGCACTTGGAAGCTCCTTAAAGCTGGTGTCCTGTTCCTGATGTTGGAAAGGAGAATGAGACGGGGACATGACCCTGGGTGGACTGGCCGACCCCAAAGTGGTCATGTTACAAGGTGCCGTTAGACCAGCAGTTTGCAGAGTGTCCAGAGGTGGTGGGATGGGTGGGAAGTGCATCTCATGGCAGCCAAAAGACTCTTGAAGAGCTTCTCCTCTGGAGGAAGGTCTTTCCTCCCAGCGCTTGCCAGCACCCAGCTGCTCCTCCCCACCGCGGCATGGAGGAATGCCCTTCCCCTCAGCTCACGGGAGGGTGAATAAAACCCCAGGCTGATGTGGAGGACAGATGTCACCTGTTTCTTGCGCATCTGAAGGCTGAGTTTTCATCCAAGCAGCCCTCGCCTCTGCAGCTAGAGCAATGTCTCTTGTTGGCTCCCTATGAGTCCATCCTCCGAAGCATCGTAACACGTGGACATTGCAGCTCCCTGAGATTGTTTTGCTATTGATTAAGTTCTCTATCAGCTACTGCGAGAGGAATCGTAAACCTGCAGGATAACAAAACCTTTGTGGTTGGGGACAAGAGGCAAAAGCCTTTCTCTCCTCTGCGCCAGCCTCGTAGCATTTTCCTTTCCTTGCAGGGCACTCGCCGGCAGCAGAGTGCTGTGACTTAGGGACAAACCTCCTTAAACAACAAGCGTTTTCTCTCCAGCATCTTTGCATCATATGACCTTCAAAACAAATCAGAAGGTAAAATAAACGCATAAAAGCAGCCGGGGTATTTGGCCTGACTGAACTCCATCAGGGCTGCGGAGCTGGAGGAATGCATTATCAGTTCCCAGCAATTTTTGATTTTTCCCCAGTGTGGGACTGCAGAAGTGGCCTTATTGAAAGGCCAGAATCTGCCTCTATTTCAACCAGTGACAGGTACATTTATATTAAGTTGATTCCCCCTTGAAATTACCCAAGTTTAAAGAATTATCTGTCTGCAAGGGAAGAAAAAAAAAAAAAAAAGAAAGAAAACAGCACACCAGCAGTGGCTGTTCAGGATGATGTTCTGGGTTTGGAAATTACCTATTTAAGTCAGTAAATGGGTTAGGAGAGGGAGAAGGAAAGGAAGGTAGAGCTTGCGGTTCTTAATCATAGCTTCGCGGGGTTTAGCTGCCCTCCCACTGTTGAAAAATGTTTCAAAAAGCAAAATAAATGATCTTCTAGTTACTAAAGTATTGATTTTGCCTACATTCAGTAATAAAGAGCAAGTCACCTGTAGGTAAAACTCTTGTAAAATATATTTGATACTATAATAGTCTGGAGATAGAGTTACATGCAGCTGAGAGAGGCAGAGGGGTGACAAATCATTACTAATAAGGTGTTTACCTAACATATTTCATGTCATGTGTTACCCAAAACTAAGCGGGGCTCATTTGCCCTTCCCCCTCCTCTCTTGTCCCCTCGGAGAAACCCACTGCAGCGGTGGGGTGGCACAGGAGATGGCATCGTGGTGGGTCAGCTTGGCTGGTGCCTGCAGCCAACGCGTCCCCACAGCGGGGACAAGTGCAGGGAAATTGGGTTGAAACGCTTCCTCCAGGTGCTTGAAACGCAAGGGAAGGGCTGGAGCCACTATTGCACAAATGCTGGTGGAGGTGGCCACCAGGCCACGCTCCTGATCTGGGAGGGAGAGTTGGTTTCCACCAACCCGCTCGTGTCCTTGACATTTCTCCTGCGGAAAACACGGCTAGCCCGGCTTTGTGCCTGGGAGATGGATTTTATCCCCCAGGAAACATATCTATCATTTTGCTCAGAGGTAGGTACAAAATAAATGCAGTCATGCATTTGAGCATCCGTTACCGAAGGACCGAACTTAGTACTAAATGATGTAAATCTAGATAAATATCATCACTTCTGAATAAATTACTTTGTATTTACACCAGCGAAACAGAGCTGAACTGCGCCCAGCCTCGCTGCCAGGACAGGCAGAGCTTGCAATGGTGTCCACGAGACCAATATTGGGACTTCTTTCTGAAAAGATGGTTGGTGAGATCCAGTTCTGGGTCTGATGTGTTAGGTAAGGGCCAAATCTTTAGTCCCAATGGCAAAGCTCCCCAGTGATGGGGACGTTGGCATAACCCACCTCTCAATATACATTGGGTATATTGAGATACATATATATATATTGGGTCCGCACTTAGATGCAACCAAGCTGCAAGACCAATCTCCATCCCAAGGATAAGCAGAATCAGTGCTCTGAAGGAAAAACCACAGCAGACGGCGATGTTGGATTCGGATCATCCCACGGTACAGAGTTAGGGCTCAGATAAGGAAACGGAGGGCTGGGACAGGGGCTTAAGGGTTCGGGAAAATCAGGGTCAGAAACACCTTCATTGCCTCAAACTTCTTACATGACCTGTACCCCCACCAGGAGGTGCATCGTGTCATTCCCAGATAAAACAGTTCCTCTAATGGATTTACCTTGTCCTCTTAAATATAAGCCCAAACCCCCAAAGCTGATGGCAGCTGCCTGAATCACGGGGTGCTGCAAAGGCAAGCAAAGCAGAGACTGAGTTTCCTCTGCCACGCGCGCGGGATGGGGCTCTAGCCAGAAAAAGCGGAGATCCTCCAAGCCAAGCCCATAGGCAAGACCTGAATTTAAGCAACTTTCTGGAGTTTCTGTTCTGCTTGAATAACATTTCCAGCACTCCAGGAGCTGGAGAACAGGCTCCAGGAGCTGTAACATCCCTATCACAGCCTCCCTCCAAACCCATGTTCCTTTCGATGAGTCCCATCAGGGTGTAAATAACAAATTGTAACGCAGCAGCTACATGGAGAGGTCCCCACCTCTCCAAGAAACGAGGAAAGGCTCTTCTGGCAAAGAAACGCCTGTCAGAGGAGAGGCAGCATCCCACCATGCGTCCAACAAGCGTGGCGAATATTAAAATTACAGGCGGACGCAGGCCATAAAGGATGTCTGTGAAGACGGGTGAGTGGATTCGTTCACGCCGTGTTTCAGTATGACCGTTGTAAAGCCCCAAGAGATTATTTCCCCCTAAATTAATCCACGGGAGAGATGGCCGCAAAAAAACAAACCCACATTTTCTACCCTTCACAAAGGAACTGGGCAAATCGGTCTTCCCCGGTTCCTCCTCTGGCAGCAGAAGAGGGGCTGAACCTTCAGCCTGTGCTCAAGCCCTCCTGAACAGTGGACCTGACTGAACAGTGGGATGTTTTCAGGTGTTTCATCGTATTTTTCTGGAAAACAGATTCTCAGCAAAATATGAAGGCAAAGGGTCTGGATTGTCCTTACTCAAGCCTCATAGGGGAGGATGAGCGTTCTTCTCAGAAGATCTCAAAACCAAGGAGCTACCAGAGGTCTTTTTGGCCATGTGGTGGTTGATGGTCCAACCTCCCATTCATGCTGTCTCTCCTGCGTGACCTGGGAGATGTCATCTGCCCACAGCGCTCCATCCTCAGAGAGGAAAGGAGATGTCTCGTACCCAAACTGCAACTGCAGTACATCACAGCAGTGGAGGGGAATCAGAACTACCCACATTTCTTCCCTTGTTGGCCTTTTTTTTTTTTTTTCAGGCTATTCAGTTATTTTGAGAGTGGCTTCAAACTCCTGATCAAAATCAAAATTTTCTGTAAGGGAGACATTTTTTAAACCAACCTCATTCATTTAAATAACAATTTTTTAAGCAAATGATGACATTTCTCCTGACCTTAGACTGGTGGATAAAAATTGGATGAGGACAAGGAGCAGGTTGGGCGCTGGACGGTCCCAGACCCGGGGAGAGCCCCGGATAAAGGGCTCTGAATCCAACCCGGGTGTTAACACACAGGGAATTTTTGGCGCACAAGGTCGGGAAAGAAAATTAATAACATTTTCAACCAAATAGGAACATTGCTGATATATTATTGCAAAATTTCTGTTTCGCTGATTCTTTCGAGCCCGCCTGCGAAAAGAAAGGAAGAAAACCACCTGTGCCTTTGCCACAGAGCAGTCCAGGCGCGGGGTGTCCCCGTGGGACCCCGAAGGCCGTCGCTCCCGGGAGGGCAGGGACACAACTGAGTGGGGCATCTCTCCCCAGCTCTGCCCCGGCGCCGCAGGTGGTGCTGGGCACGTCGCTCCTCTATTTATTTGCCTTTTCTTATCAACCTTACCCGCTTATCTCTTTTTTTGCCCTGGATGCCCTCCTGTTTCTCACTTCATCTGCAGTTCCTGGGCTAGAAAAGGCCCCCGGTTTGGCAGGAGGCTCGGAACACAGCTGGGATTCACTGAATAAATAACTAAGTAGATCTGCCCGTCATAACTATACTTTAAATTCCCTGCACGGGAGAGACTTCCCCTTTACATTCTCCCAGCTAACACTTTTACCAGGAACCAGAGGCTGAAAAAATTGATCTCTTTGGCTGTTTTCACCTAATACTCTTGGTAGATTTGATTCCTTACAGGTATTTTTTTTTAAATAGGCTAAACTAAGGAGCGGCTTATTACAGTTACAAACTGCAGTTAATAGCAAAAAAAGAATAAAATTCCCTCGGCTGCTTTTGGGAAAGGGTTGAGGTCAATGAGGGAATATGAAGCATTTTTACGCAAACACATAAAACCAGTTATTATCACAATTAAGGACGAGCGGAAACGGGAGGAGGAGCTGAGCTTGCTCCGTATTTCGTGATATTCAGCTCACCTTCTCCTCCAGGGGCAAAATTATAAACCCACATGCCTCTGCCATCAAGGTGCAAACTTTAGGTGGAAGATGGAAGAGATTTCTAACTCTTGTCAGAGGAATGAAAGGCGAGATGAGGAATTGGAGGAGGTGTAAGCAAGCAAGCGGGAGAGAGAAGGTGTTGGGTTCCCTTTAAAGCAGGTACCTAAATCTGAGGATTTTTTTTAAACCCTCTTTAAGATGAAGGCTCTGCTAATAACATGTCCAGAAGATGGCTCCTGGCAAATTGCTTTGTTATTCTTGTCAAAAAAAAAAAGTCCCTTGGAAGCAGTCAATTTTAAACCATATATCAAAATGATTAATTGCCCTTAAATGAGCAGATGTTGAAGTACCCTTGAATGGGGCTAACGCCTTTTTGGATTGCAAACATAATGTATTCATGGACTTGGAAAAATATCATTAGGGCTATTAATTAGCTATAAGCACCAAAAGCTTTGGTGACTCCAAGGTGTTCACTTGCTTTTTCTTTTTTTTTTTCTTTTTCTTTTTTTTCCCCTTCTTTTTAAGACTTAAGGGGGAACAACTGGTTTTCCTGGAATAAGGTTAGCAGGTTTTTGGTTTTTTTAATGCTGTGCAGAAAACCTTGCCGAGTAGCTCAAATTGGAAAAACTGTAAGAAATACTGGCTGTCCTCTAAATATGGGTAGGAACCAGCCACAACAGCCAAGACTGAAGGAGAAAGCACAAGTATAGTGGGGCAAAGAAAGACAAGGGAGGGAATAAAAGAAAGAAACCTGACATTGCAGGAGGCTGCTTAGGGTATAATTCTGCTCTCAGCCAAGGGAAAATGTGTCAAACCACAAACATTGGATGAAAGTCTGAGTCGATTTTGCGGGGGAAAAGGTGCTTTGTGTCCTCCTAATTTGGGGAGAAAGGAACTTTTATTGCATAGTTGACCCCACGGGAAAAAAATATAAATTCCTCTTCCCACTAATCTCGCTTTCCTCCAAACCTCCAAGAGCAAAAGGAGAAATGTCGCAAGCTGTGGCTTGAGACTTTTTAGTAACAGAAAATCCTTATAAGTGAGCCTGTTTGGGTCTCTTTTCAAATGCTGCATCAAATATATTTTCAATGAATTCATGGAAAAAAAAAAAAGGAGGCAGGGAAGAGAAAAAAAAAAAACTTTTTAAATCTGTTTAAGTTTATAAACAAGATTAAAGAAACAATGTCAAGGGTCTTATGGAAATGGTGATAGTGCCCCTTTAAATAAGAGCAAGTGGAGATTTTCTATATCACTGTGCAGTTTAAATCTTTCTTGATGGACCGGACACTAGTCCTCCTTAAATCCTTCAGAAAGCTGCTTTAAGGAAAAAGGCTGCGAGGAATTTCTTCTCGCTTTAATTGCTTAAGAAACGGTTCCCACAATGAGCTGTGGCCTAGATTTGCCTCTCATTTAAGTTCTGATTTTTAAAAGTTCACAAGTTAATCCCCTTTCGGTCTCACACGAATGCGGTTGGCGTCGGGGACAAAGTACTGGACAATGTCTGGAACATTTCAAACCCCCAAAAGATGCCCCATACCAAAAAAAAAAAAAAAAAAAAAAAAAGAAGAGCCCAAAACACAACCAAGCAAAGTGTCCTTGATTTAGTTAAGTAGCTATTTTAAGACCTTGTTGCCATTATAATTTGAGGCAAGTAGAAATCGTCTTGCACTGTATCTGCATAGATCCAGGGGTAAGGAGGTTTGTCAGTTTGCAGTTTTCTTCCTTGTCCCTCTTCCGAGGAAGGAGCTTTATTTCTCTTTATTCAACCTAAAATTAAATCTCTGCATCTCTAGCACAGTTTACTGTCCTGGCGAGAGGTGTGATAAATTTCACAAAAACAAAGGGAGAGAGAGAAGGAGGGAGTTAATGCATTAGCTGTTTAAAACATAACAAGCTGGGCTTTGATTTTAGTTGTTCTGAAGGAAACAGCCACGATTTCTGTGCAAATGCAAACACACAATTCGGTGTGTATGGGGATGCGGGGAGGGGGGGGGTGTTAAAATACTCAGGATAGGGAAATTACACGTGTTTCTAAATAAAATGAGGAAAGGACAATTTCCTTCCAGCATTACGCCCTGATCGGCCCACTGATTTTTTTAATTTTTTTTTTTCCCAAAAAAAAGGCAGTTTTCAAATTAAAAGTACCAGCTGTCCTTCCCGTGGTGCAGGTGAGGGTGCTTAGAGCCTACATGGAAACCTGAAATTCCCGGTTCACTTAGGAAAGACATAAAAAGTGGTCTTTGAAGGGGATTTTTTTGGTACATCTATAGACCCAGCCATTTATCCAAAATATTACCGTTAACATCGGAGAAACCTAAAATGTCCTTTCTCCTTGGTGAACTAACAAATTCCACCCCGCCCCCCCCCCCGTCTTGTAGTGCAGTGTCAAGTCGAGGTGGCAGATTTATTGTATTTTCATATTTCATTTTGTTGTGCGACGCAAGGCTTACTCAAAAAAAAAAATGCCCGATTTTTGCTCCCCTTCTCCCCCGTTTTTTTTTTGTGGTTTTTTTTTTTTTTTTTAAACTAACGTTATTATTATTGTTATTATTTTATTGGCCGGAGTGGAAATAGCCATTTCTCGCCCAGCCAAGCCAAGGTTTGGTGTCGGACCCGCTGCCGGTCGCAAGTTTGCGGTGCCCCGGGAAGGACGGGGCGGCTCGGGAGGGAGCGGGGGAGGAATCGTGGGGGGGAACCCCCCCACCCCGCTGCCAACCGCCCCTTACTGGGGCTGCCTCCCCTCCTGCTCAGCCCGCATCCCTCCCTCGGCTCCCCGCGTTTTGGAGACGAAACCCCTGTAATCTGGATACAACTCGTACCGATTTCCCACATCGGTACCTTGGGGCGCGGGGGGTGGCGGGGTGGGGAAGGGGGGGAGAAATGTGATAAATCAGTTTTGCGGACAAACCGGGGTTACTTTTCCGAGCTGCGCTAAATGCGCTATTTACTCGTTTCTGCAAAGACGCGCTGAATTAAGCAGTTGTTTATTTCTGGGAGCTGGTTAAACAGCAGAAATCCCGTGGCTGGAGAGCTCGGGAAGATTTTCCGAAGACAGAGGGAAACTCTTATTAATTCTTGGAGGGACAAAAGGGCGGGGGGGTGGGGGGAGAATTAAAACTAAGGATTTTTCATCGAAGCAATCACAAAATCTCCCCGTGCTTAATAGCTCAGCGAGGAGAAAAGGCGAGACAATGGTGAAATCGCGGTCCGAGGGGTTGGGATTTTGTGCCGGGGCTGCATGCGACAATTCAGAAACCAGAGAGGAGACGCGCTGCCCCCACCCCGAGGGGCAGAACCCCCCCGGCACACGGGGACACCCTCCACCCCAATTAAACGAAGGGGCCCAGCAAAGTTTGCCGGCCACTTGAACAGATTTTTGCACCCCGGGGCTGCGTTTTGTCCCCCAGTTCCTGCGAGCTACAGGTCCGCGGGGCTGCCCCCAGCCAGGCTTTGGGGAGCGAGGGGGGGTTTCCAGGGGGGTGGTTGAATTTTGGGAGGCATCGTCTGGCTTCTCCTCGCCGCCCCCCGTTTCATCTCGTTGTGATTAGCGGAGTAGGGAAGGTGCCGGTTGTAAACTCGGGGCGGGAGGGGGGGGTGTCCCTTTGCAGAATCACCCCCAAAAAGCAAACAAGGAGATTCCCCGTGGGCTTTGCCGGGTGGTGCCCAGGTCAGCCCGGGCACGGCACCCCGAAAAACGCCCCCGAAAAACGGATAACGGCAATCAAAGCACCGAGTTGCGCCCAATCGGTTATTAAGGGCGAGTGGTTATTAATTAGAGGGTGCAGGCGAAATGCAGTGCGAGGGGCTCCCCTCCTTCCTGGGGAGCAAGAGGGACTTTGACGGAGAGAGGGCTGGAATAGATTGGAATAGATTTAAATAGATTCACCCCCTCCCTCTCTTTCCCGGGACAATCACTTAGTACCCCATAAACTCTGGGGAAAAAAATAAATATGTATACAATAAAAATAAATACAAGAAAGTGACACTTGGAGCCTTCTGGTGTCCTGAGCCAGACCGACACCCTCTTTTTTTTTTTTTTTTTTTGGTCAGAATTTGTACAAAATATCAAGCTCAAATTAAAAGGTCCTCTCCCCCCCGCTTATTCTTTCTTGTTCCCTTAATTCCTGTCTAAACGGTTTTGCTCTGGGAGAAGAAATCTTTTCTATAGGAGGGAGAGAGGAAAAAAAAACCTTCAAGAAGAGAAGGGTATTATTGTTTTAATCCTCTTACCCGCAGTCATTTTAAAACAGGGTGTTTTGGAGCCTGAAATGGCGTCTCGTCTCCCAATCCCATCCTAAATCCTTCTGGGCTGGGAGAGAATCTAAAGGCAAGGAGCTGGCATCTATTAGCAATCTCTCTAAAGGCTTTAAACTGCTCTTTCTGCTGCGAAGGCATGGCAAAGCTGAAAAGCAAACACAACCACCGCTCCAGTTAGTGAGCTCTGCCAGATAACCAGCCCGACCGCTGGACGGGAAGGTACCTGCGAAAATCCCGCAGAGAAAGTAGAAGAAGAAAAAAATAAAAATAAAAAAAAAAAAAGGGAAAAACTGGTTTTCCTCTTTTTACATCCCGAAAAAAATAATATTTCGGGGGAGGGTATAAAAAAATATATTAAAAAGCGAGAGGATGCGTTAACTGGTCGTTCCCTCTCCGCCGAAGCCCCGTGGCCTCCCCTCCTTACCCGCTTTCCCTCCCTCTGCCGCCCCTGTCCCCCCCGCGCTGCACCGGCAGAGCCGCCCGTGTGCCCCCGGCTGCCGGAGCGGAGCTTTCCCGACGGGGCGGGCTGCGGACCCGCCGCCCCCAGCTCCTTCCATCATTCCTAATTTTCTCTCTTTATGCCGTGCCCGTGCTCTCCCCCCGCGTTGTAAAGAGCAGGCTGAGACGGGACAGCGAGGGGGCCAGGAGGAGGGTGGGGGGCCGCGGCGGCTCTGTAATTAACGCTGGGAGATTATCCCCCCCCCAGCACCTCCACACCAGGGCCATCGGGGGAGAGGGGAACTTCAGGGTCTGCTCCAGCGCGGTGCTGAGCAGGGGGCGCGGGGGGGGGAGGGGGAGGTACGGCTTCCCTCCCCTATGCCTTACGGACCCCATCATCCCCCCCCCGGCCCTGGGTCTAGCCCTCCTCCCTCCACCGGCATCCCATCCGCTCCTAGGGATTTAATTAGGCGTTTACACCTCAGCTTGGAGTAAATGACTGGTAAGAAGCGTTGGGGAGGGGGGTGGGGGGTTTGGCGGGCGGGGGGGGGGGGGGATGTATCAGCAGCCCCATTTTGATTGACAGGGTGGAGGACCATTGAAAATCTTGCTGGGTAGCTCCCGGGTCGCTGTGAAGCTCCTTTTAAAAATCCTTCTTCAATGCAGGCTCCCGGTAGATGGCAGCTCCGCCGGGCGCGGAGGCAGCGCGCAGGCAGCGCGGGCGGATGGAGTAGGGCGGGCCGGGGCGCAGCGCCGCGCTCCCACGCGTGTCAACCGCACCCGCGGCGGGCGGACAGGCTGCGCCGCCGCCCCAGGTAAGAACATGCCCCCACGCACACACACCCCCACTCACCTGGGTGGGCTGGGGATATGGGGAGGGGGGGGAAATAAGGCGAGTTTGGGGCTGGTTTGCGAGGAGGGGGAATCTCTGCGCGGGGAACTCCGCGCCCGGCGGAGGAGCCGTCGGCAGGGATGCGCGCACCGCGGAGTAAGGAAAGCCCATGCTGGGCTCCAGCGCAAATCCCATCCCCTCCTGTCCCTCTTTTTTTTTTTTCTTTTTTTTCTTTATTTGGAGCATAGTACGCTTTCCGAAAAAGAAAGAAAGAAAAAAGGCAAAATCCAAACTACCAACCTAGGGACTCGTTCACACGAAACGTGGCGTGGGCTGGGACCGTGGGTCCGCTCCGGTGTGGGTTTAAACAGCTTGTGGGGGGGGGGGAAAAGGGGGTGAAACCCGGCTGAGGGGAAGGTGGGGGACGCGCATCCCTCTGTCTGCCGGGCTCCGAGGGGGGAGGAGAGCGGAACTTTCCCCCCCCTGCATTTACATAATGATGTTTTAATAAACCGCGCAGCCCGGTGAGAGCTGGCCGGGGGCAGAAATCACCCCGAGCGGGGCCGGGGGAGAGGGGGAGGCCGGGGGACGGCCTCCGCTTGGTGGGGGGGGCTCTGGGCTTGTGTGGCTTTTTTCTGGTGCCGCTGGAAGTTGAGTGCGGAAGGAAAACCTTTCTAGGGAAAAATCACCCCACGCACCACCCCTTTGCAAGTTTAGACGGCAAAGCGGACGGGGGTGGGGGGAAGAGCAGAGCTGGGGGGCCGGTCTGTGCTGCCCCCCCCCCCACCCCGCTCTCACTCTTTAAAGTGGTATATAAATCCCGGACCTGCGCTGTCAGGCTCGCTTGATAAATTAAGGGCTTCGCAGTCGAAACCTATTTACACCTCCATTATAGGGCTAACCAAATGGGGATCAGCATGCATATTTTTACCGCAAGAGATCTCATACATCTCCGCCAGAGTCGCCCCTCGGGCCATGGGATAACAGATAGGGAAGTGGTGGGGGGGGTAGGGGGGGGTCAGCCGCAGCCAGCACTTGAGCGCAAAAAGTCCGTGTCCGCGCTCGGTGCCGGTTGCCCGGGGCACCCGGGACCCGTCCCCCTTGCAGGGGACAAGGAGAGGGAGAGAGTGACCTCCCCGGGAGGGGCTCCCGCCTTAGCGGGGGGACAAGGTCTCCTCTAACCCAAAGTAAGGCCCTCGGGGAAGTTTCTCCTAGGAAGGAGAAAGGGTTTCACTGCGAGACCCACTGTATCTGCCCCCCCCTTTTTTTTTTTTGGGGGGGGGGGGGGGAGGAGAGAGGGACAAGAATCGTCTCCCCGGAGCCCTGTGGGACCCCGCGCCCGGCGGCTTTTCCCGGCTGCTTTTATCATTTATTTTCGGGAGGGGGGGGGCAGGGCAGGGGTCAGCGCATCCCGGACCGAGTCCTTGGTGTCCCCGAGGGTCGCCTCGGCGAGGCCGGCAGCGGAAAGGAGGGAGGGGGACACATCCCCCGTTTCGTTTCCCGGTGGGATGCGCGCACCGAGCGCTGCCCGATCCATTTTTTTGTTTTGTTTTGTTTTTTTTTTTTTTTCGAAACGAAACGCGGGCGGAGCGAAGCGGCACCAGCGCCTGGGACCCGGGGAGGGCTCGGCCCAAAACCCCCATCCCGGGGGGGACCCTCTGCGGGCTTTACCCCCGCACCCGCCTCTCCGGCCGCATCCCGCGCTCCGTCTCGGCTTCCAACGCCGGGGAAAAAAAGAAATCATCCCCCTCTGCCCCATCCCGTCCCCTCCGGCGGCCCCCTCCAGTTCCACTCGGTTAGCTCAAGTTTTCCATGTAAATGACAGTAATAAATATCTAATCATGTCCCGCAGCTATCGGCGGCTCGCCGAGCAGCCGGCATTAATGAGACATCCAGGGGAAGTGGGGGAAAGGAGAGAAGGAAAAACAAAACAAAACAAAAAATTAAAAAAGGAAGAAGTAAAGTTTTTTGTTTTTTTTGTTTTTCCGCTCTCCCCCAAACGGTTTCTAAAAGCGAAGCCGCCGTGGCGGGGGGTGCGGGGGGACGGGGGCGCGGAGCCCCCCGCTTCCTCGGCAGCGATCGCACCTGTGGGTCGCGCTCGGGTTCAAACCCGTCCCCTCTAATTAACCCCCTCCCCAAAACCATAGCAATTCCCCCTCGGGGGGCGAGAGGAGGCGTGGGGGGAGAGGGGGGGTGGGGCAAGCGTCGGGCCCGGTCGCGTCCCCGGCCCGGGGGCTGCCCTCCCGAAAACCCCGCGGAGTTGCGTGTGCCCGTCCCCGCCGCGATTCCCAAACGATTAATGGAGCTGCAAAGAGCTTTTAATGCTGATGGGCGGGGGGGGGGGGGGGGGGGGAAGGCTGAAATTAAACCATGAGAGTTGGATTTGTTCGCCTAACGCTAAACAAATGGAGTGATTACCTTCTTTCCAAACGCATCAGTCATACTACATTAAGTAGCAGAGAGCTAATTATCCCAATTAGGAGACTGATTTATAATTAATGGCTTGGACCAAGTGATAATTGGATGTTAATGGATAACAGTTTTGTCTGAAGTAGCCTCCCACTCCCCCAAAGGCAGGGCTGGAGGGTTGAGGTTGGTTTTTTTTTCCTCTCACCTCTGCACAAAGCAAACGAGGAGCGAAATCTGCTCTTGGCTGGCTCGGTGGGGACCGTCCCCTGGCCGGCGCCGGGGGCGGCAGGTCTCGGGGACAGAGGGGGCCGCTGGGTAACCTCCAACATCCCCCTTCCCAAGCTTTTCAAGCAATCCCTGCTGCTTTTTTACTCCCCTCTCTGATTTTTTCAAGCCGTTGGACAGCAGCGGGGTTGTCCCACGTCCCCAGTGGGTGCTGGGTTCCTCACCCACCCACCCACCCACCGGGTGTGGAGTGGTGTCCTCGATGGGGGGCAACGGCTGAGCACCAAGGGGTGCCCCAGCGCAGATGAGACTGTCCCCCTGTCCTAGGGAGAGCCGGATGGACTCACCCCAAGGAGGAGAGGCTTTACACCGTCCCTGGCCCACGCTTCCCATGCAGTGGGGGGCACAGAGTCAATCATCTGCAGTTTCTCACCGCTCTGTGTTTCTCTCTCGGTATCCGCATCTCAGAACTGGCACGTTGACTGTTTAGCTTTTCCCTTCCACGCTCGCTTTTCACCCAGGAGTAAGTTGATACAAGTCAATCCCGGTTCCTTGTTTGCCCCAGCCGGATAGACTTGGACCTACAACCCTTTGGCTTTCAGATCGTGTTTCTAAGTTCAGTTTTTCCGTTCTAACTAAGAGCCATAAAGGCAGAAAATTCTTGAAAGGGTAACAGTGACTTCAACTCTGAGTTACCCCATGGCTGATGAGAGGTTGTATTAAATTACACCAACGTACTCAGTGCAAAAATGCATCCAAAATCCTGCTGTCAGTACACAGAAAGCCCGTTTAGGTTGGCATTCCAGCTTTCCCTATTAATTTAAAGAGATCGCGATGTCTAAATGGGATGGTTTTCTCGTGCTCGCGCACATCAGCAGGCTCCTGCAGTGATATTATTGCCGTCTCTGAAGACGCAGCTCTGTTTCAGCTCTCTTCTCCTTCGTGCCGGGGTCGCTACCTGCATCAAAGAAAGAGAGCCAGAGGAGGTTCCCGCAGGTCAGAGAGAAGGGCAGGGTGGCCAGGCAAGTTTTGCACACCATAGTCGTAGAGCGAGTGACTGGTTTTGTTCCCGGTGTTTTTAGCCTTGAACGCTTTGCTGAGAAAGGGGGGAATCAGATGAAAAGAAGCCAGAGCGAACAGAGTTTCTCTCCCCTCTGTCATCATCACAATCAGCCCTACCAAAACAAAGGTGCTGCAGAGAAGGTCCGGGACCAAGCTCTTCTGATGTGGCTACCTACTGGTTTTGCTGCTGAAGCTATGGGTGAACCCTTCAGCTAGAAGTAGCCCATGTTTTCTAAGACATCAGTTATTCTTTAAGTGATTTTTTTTTTTTTTTCAGGGGCATTCCAAAATTCAGCTCATCAAGTTGGTAAATGCTTCTGCTGAGGCACTGACAGATGTCAGTTTGGTTTGAACCCTTTCAAAAGGTTCAGTGCTGATTTCCACCACTCATGTCCAAACAGGGGTGTTTACAGCTGCCTTGCTTCGTTTGGCAAAAACATAGACGTAGGGAAAATGCTGAAGAACGTGGATTCAATAAAGCCCAAATTTTGCAATCCTATGCAGCTACCGATAAACTAACCTACTCTGGGGGAACGTTCATCAAAATATGCTTGTTGCCAAGAGGGTGGAGAATTCTGAAATGAAGCTCAATATCCCGGAATTAATTAATAATGCACTGGGGTTAGCCAAACCCTGGGTCTTAGTTCAAAAGCCACTGAAATGGAGTTTTTTTTTCTTTTTTTGTTTTTCTTTTGACTTCATCAGGTTTTGGATCAGGCCCTTCATAATTTCTAAAGCGTGTCTGGTACAGATATAGCTCCTGGGAAGGAGGGAGGCTCTGAGGGAGGGCTAGGAGCAGGGTTGGGAGCGGGAGGGACCAGCAATTCTCCAAATGGTGGCAAACTGGTGTTTGCAGGCAGGAGTCCTGGGTGGGCCACGATACAAATGGGATTTCTTCCTGATAGCTGCTGGTACAACTCTTTTAGGGCCAATTGCAGCCTCTGCGCGGCTAGAGCAAACATACATGAGAAATGCTGCTTTAAACCGTCCAGATGTTAAAATTTAAAGTATGGGGCGGGGGTGATGCTTGGGAATTCCTCTAGGATCCTCCAAAAAAGAGAATTAGTTGGGCTGGGGGAGGGTGGATCTGATGGATCTTGGGGTAGAAAATGCTCCTGCCAAGGGAGCTGCAGAAACTCCATGTCTTTATATGCTTGATACCAATGGTGCCGAGCGCTGGGGGAAAGCAGGCAGCATCCCTGCGCGCTCCTGGTGTGTGTCAGCCCAAGGTGGGTAAACGTGCTTCTGCTGCAGGACTGCACATCTCCCCGCAAAACCCAGCGGACGTTCAGCTGCTCTGCCTGTTTTACGGCGCTCAGAGCTCTTTAAAGCTCAGATCACCTGCTGGTGGCCAAAATATATTGCTTACCTTGGCATCTGCGCTTAATTCAGTGTATGGATCCAAATGCTTACGGGAAAGGAAGCATTACACGCGCCTGCGGTGCTCCCCAGCCCCTGCTGCCTCCGCTGCCAACTCCAGTTCGTGGCCCTGTCTTAAGGTGGCACAAGTCTTCTCACCCCCTCCCTGTAAAAGCCTTTGAACTCAGACACCTTTTTTTTTTTAATGTCAGGAAAAAAATTAGTGTTATCACTTGTAAAGAAAGAAAACGCGAGCTTCTGTCTCATTCTTTTATTCAAAGTGTCGCACGATTGCATGGCTTGCTGGAGCTGCTTCTCAGGATTTATTTATTTTGTCTTTTTGACTAAGGTAGGACTTGTGTGTCATTTTACCTTATAGCTGAGCTTAGTCTGGGCAGAAGCAATTGCTACCATGTGTTTTTGAGTGCTCTAAGCACCATCTGCAGGGACAGACCCCGGGTCCAGCTGTACTTGCAGAAACATCCTGGGTTGTACTTGCAACAAGTACTGGGATGTACTTGCAGAAACATCCTGGCTCCCAGCTGCTGTCTCCTTCAAAATTCACTTGTTCTTTAGATCTCATCAGCTTCAAGCAAAATCGCGCTTGGTGTCACAGCCTTGCAGCTTCTCAGCACGTCAGCTGAAAGAGCACCTAGGAAAGTCACTTTGTGCCAAGTGGGTCAAACTCCAGCGATGCGGCACAAACCCCTGCATCTCACAAAGCCGCATTGCTCTCTCCTCCTTGTGCGTGTATCTAACCCCTCCCGGGTTAAAACCCAGAACTTATGGCTCCAACTTACATTTACTTGATGAATAGCGATGGTGGGTGGAGGAATTCCCCTCCCTCCATGCCTCATCCCAGTTGCTGCCCTTGGAGCCCAACGCCTCTGCTGAGGCATCGCACTGGGAGTGTCCGGAGCAGGGACACGTTCCCTTCTGCCAGGCTGGGGGCACCTGGGAACCGCAGGAGGGAATGTCTTTAACTGCCCCAGCAAATCTTTACAAAGCTTATCTGTCAGGGCCGACTTCTGCCAGCGCTTCTTGCCGTGACTGATCTCTCTCGTTAGGGCTCAGGATGAGGGCATAAGATCAGCGTCGTGGTTCTGGTGCTCCGGACAGACAGAGGTCCTGCATACTAAATGTTTCAGCTTAAAAACATATTTTTACATAGAACTGTAGGTTCTTGTCTTGTTAATGAGACCGTGTCGCAGGTAAAATCCTCCAGGATGTTGCTCTATCTTCCAGGGACACTGGAAATTCCCCAACCCCCAGCAGCAGCCCCAAGGAGCTGCCTTCAAGCTGGTCAGTTTGCTCATGCAAGCGATCCGCAGTCAAATACGCTGGAGGCAAAACTGGTTTGGGGGCAGAGCGCGAGCGGTGAGCCGCCCCTCGTGCTGCCAGCAGCCCCGAAGGGCAGAGTTTGGGAAGTTGGGACCTCTCCCATCGTCCAGTTTGGAAATTTCCCTTTGCCAGCGTTAAGGCAAACGGAAGGTTGCTTCTCAAGCAGAGCCATTTTCGCAAAAGTGAGAGGAAGGGCTGGGCCAGAGAAACCGCGCAGAAATACAACCGAGCCAGAAACATGCTTGTTTTGGAAGGGATGAGGGGGGGGAAAGTACATATAAACATCCAATTTAAACACTTTAAGCCATTTGTGGATTCAGTAGTTTGATTGCACAGCGCTTTCAGGGTTACTCCGAGCCCCGAAGTCGGGGCAGTCGGGAGGCAGAGATGGTCTCGGGACGTGAGAGCAGACGGGCAGCGCGGGCACGGGAGCACCTGGCTGCAGCAGGATGGGGCTGCATTCCGCATCCAGGAACGGGGACCATACGGCAGCAACGCCGGCAGAGCCGGGGCTGGAGGTACCCAAGCTCTGCATGGTCCATCTGGGCTGCAGGCTTCAGTTTCCGTTGCGATATTAATCATAAGAAATCTAAAATGCGTGATTCTTTTTTTTCTTTTTTTTTGCTGTTGACTGAGCTGGAAGCAGAATGAGATCCTGAATGTAGAGGGAGAGTGATGTTCGTTTTAGGAGCTTTGCTTATTTACCCAGGAAAATGTTTCTGCTTCTATATAGATTACAAGAGTTTTGACTGAGGATTGTGCGCTGCTCCAAAGGGGAAAAGGGAGGTGCATTTATACTGATTTCATCTGTACGCACTGATGGTCATCTCTAAATTATGGCAAGCAAGAGATTTAGCCCCACAGTGATGTTTAGTGATCCCAGTCCTGGCTCTGCACTGCAAATCGCTGTGCTCCGAGCCTTAAAACTTACTCCTGGCTCAAAAGCAGAGGCTTTGAGGGTGTCTTTATTTTATTTTATTTTATTCCGGACCTCGCGACCCTGCCCTTTGAAGCATGCCTCCGCAAACAGAGGTGCCGGAAAGTCTTTTGCCGGGAACTGTCTAATCAATCACTCAGTTCTGTTATTTGGGGCTTTAAAGCGGGGAGAAGCGGGGGAAACGATGATTTCACAAAAGCCTTAAATAAAAATCACAGCAACTGATGTGAGTTACCTCTGTCAGCCAGGGCCTGTTCCCTCAGCCGCTCGCTACTCGGTGTCTGGGTTTGTAGAGCCCTACAATAAAACTTCCCCGTCTCAGGGGGATGCTCCGAGGTTCGTTTTATAAAACTCGCAAACCCTCTCGCATCCCATTGTGCTTCTGCTCCAGATAAATGAGCGTTACGAGTACAGTTGCTGTGCTCTTCAGCAGCACAGCCCCGACAGAGGCAATTATTCGACAAGGTCGACCCAAAAACCCGTGACGCTGCCCCTAACTGGAAATATTTCCAAATTTCATCTGCTAGCAAACCTGCTAGATCTTTTTCCATGTATACCAAGGTCAGCAGTAGTAGCTGAACGTGAGCTGCCAGAATTGGTGTAATCCGTCAGGTTTTGCTTTCAGTGGGTTGCGAAGTCTTCAACTAGACCAGGTCTAATTGAGATCTCACTCTGCACTACAAAATTAACTGCATTTAGGTCCAGGGATTTACACAGGTGTAAAAATATTACTGTAAAAATATCACAGGAAGATCAGAAATGGGGAATCGTGATTTTTTTTTTTTTTTTTTTTTTGAGAGCTCTTCTCCATTCCTTTATTTCAGTTATAAGAGAAGTCCTTTGGAAGCCTGTTTTTATGGCGCATGGTGCTCTCGGACTTTGACGTTTCAATGAGAAAATATGATGTATTGCAGTGTTTCAAATTATTTATATTTCATCCACTACAAAGGTGAGATTGTTTCCTTAGACATTCAGCAATCTCACGTGAGGAACAAAACTGATTTATAACGTGCTGGTTATTATTCTACGTGATTTCGGACCTTTATATATCTTAAAGATTTAGGAATATAAAAAAAAAAAAAAGATTGAAGAAAACCTCGTGCAAGGATCATTTATTCAGAACCCCCCAGGTATGTAATTCATTTAGCACCAAATATATATAAAACCGATGTCTTTGTATAGAGTGAGCCCGTTTTCCTAGACTGTCAGATAAGCAGAGACAGAGATTCATTATTTATCTTGCTGATTTAAAGAGTTTCTGAACAAGGACTCCAAGCATAAAATCAGGAAGCAGAACGACTCCAGGAGTGAGGAGGAGGGGGAATATTTTGTCGTGGTTTTATTTTGGATGCTGTTTATTGCCAGCAGCGATAAGGGGGGAGGTTGTTAGCACAAACCGTTTGCTGTTATTCCCCGTTAGTGACGAACAGCGCGTCCCTGTGCTTTGCATAAAGACGAGTAGCGATTTGTAGCGCCCGAGCAGGCACTCGGGCTGGAGGACGACTGCTGGACTTTTTACCTGAATAGGGATGCTCCTATTTTTTTTTTTTTATTTTTTTTTCTGTCACCTGCAGGACCCCGAGCACCAGATTTTTCTTTCGTGATTTCTTTTTCCCCGATGCTTTTCCCACATTCAAGCTGTGCCTTACATTGGGGCGCAGACCCCAGACGGTGCCGAGCTCTTCCAAACTTCGAATGCATCTCTAGGCGAATCTCGCGTCACTAATGAACTGTGGTGTTGAAATTCACTTGTGCCAATGAGTTGCCAAAGTCCAGATGGAACTTTGAGCTTATTTCCCACATAAAGAAGGCCTTATACACTCCCCCCCTGCCCCATCACCAACCCTACCGATTTCTGCACAGATTTAATGAAATGATAACGTAACACCGCACAGCGCCCACCTGTCAAAAACAGGCTCTGGTATCCTCTTCTTGACTTCTCTAGGAAAAATTTAGTATTTTTAACTCCTAGGTTTTATTGCCCCATTCTTCTTGACGGTACCCAAGCATCTTGTTTAGGTCAGGTTTGGGATGACTCAGTATTTGGAGGGGGACCAGCTGAAGGGAAAAGAGAAAATGGTCCAAAGCCCTGGCAAAGTTTCAAGTCCCACATCCAGCCTCAAACTCACCTCACCCGACGGCATTTGCTTGAGAAGGGCAAATGTCGTGTCCAAGGCGTCGTTTTACTTTTACATGGGAAAATAGGCCAGAATAAGCTATTGAAGAAAAATCCTTCATCTCAACTCAGTTGAGATTTGGTGGGGGGAAGCGGAATTTGTTACTCCAGAATAACATACTTGAGCAAAACTACTGTCTTGGTTTAAAATTCCTTTCCTCCAGAGCAGCGTCGGCATGGAGAGCTGCCGTGGATGTCCTTATTCAGGACAGCTCTGTGCGGGGACAAGCTCACCAGCGGTGACACGAGCTCTGTGGCCGGCACAAGTGACATTGGAGTTTGCGGGCTTGCAGGGATCGATATGTTTCTCCCTTAATGAGTTTTGTCAGTTCTGTGTTTTTGTTAAAGGCCTTGTGTGTGGCTGGCAGGTGAAGTCAGATACAGACTGAAGAGGTTTTGATGGGGGGGAATCAGGGGGTGAAATGAGGAGAGGAGCAAGCAGAAAACGTCCACAATCCCAAATTGTTGGGTGCAGTTAATACAGCTCTATGCTGGGTTTTGTGCTTTTGGTTTGTTTGGTTTTTTTTTTTGCTTGAAAGAAGGGAAAATGTGGATGTTTTGTTACAAGGCACTTCGCAGAAAACTTCGATATCTCATTTTTAAATGACATTTTTTTTGTTCCCAGATCTGCTTTAGTTCCACCCATGCACAAACACAAGCCACTAGGAACAGGAGTTTTCACCTGGCGAGGAAATGAGTGTTTCTCTCCTCTTCATATCTTGTCTCAGGACAGAATTATGTGCCTGGATACAAAATTAGTTACCAGTTAAATAGGGAAACTTAAAGCCTTTTAAAAAAGTTGAGAAGCCAAGGTCGATAATATTTAAGCCCAGGGCCAAATTTCCCCTCTATGCTACGCTCTTAAGTGGTGCACAATAAATTGTACCACTCTTGTGTTATACGACTTTATGGGAACCTGAGGGTTTCGAGGCCAGTGTTGGGAAGGGGCAGATGGGAGCCACGTTGCGGCTGGAGAAATGCAGCTCTGCTCCGGGATAACGGGATTCCTGTTCCCGGCTGGTAAATGTGCAAATTGTTTTGCATTGGATTGAACAGCAGCAACTGAATAAAGAGTGATTTGCTCTCTGGATTAGTCCGAGGCGGGCAGAGACCTACATTGCCTGGCCTCTAAGTAATGCAGAGGATGGAGAAACCTGGGTTTCTCATCGTCAAAGCTAAGGGGAACCCCTGGTCTTCTCTGGGAGGCTGGATCCCGGCAGGACGCAGCCCCTGCAGCCCTGGGAAGAAAAATGGGTACAGCATCCATGAGACTTCCATGGAAACTTAAGTGAGAGGTAAAAGCCATAGGAGAGTTTTTGGGACTGAGGCGGTAGTGCCGGGATTGCAAAGGCAGAAGGGTCCGGCGCAGGGCATGGCATGGAGACCTGGTGCTGCGGAACATGGGGAGCTGGGAGAGAACAAGTATTTTGGTGTCGGGAGAGTCACTGATGTGGCTCTGAGGGCCCGTGAAGAAGGAAACCACCTGCCCCAGGAGGCACTGGCCCCAGGCCCTGCTCGGAGGCATCCATCCCCCCGTCAGCAAATGCCGCTGGGTCAGCCCACGAGCTCTCAGCAGGGGCAAACCCAGGCTCACCTCACCCTGTAGAGAGATTTTCCTCCCACCTATTGTTTTCCTGCACCTTTCCTCATCTCCCAGCTCCTTTCTCCACCACTCCCAACTCTTCAACCATCTCTGATGCACCAAATGAGGGTGAGGCATCCCCTTTCTTTTGGGATGGACCCTGCGGTACCCTCCCAGCTGTATCGACACAAAGCAGGAGCTCAAACTTTGCTCTCCTCCTCCTCCCGGCTGCGGCGGCTCCTGAGGCCCTTCAGCCACCCAGAGACATAAAAGATGCATTTGCAGATTTTGAAAATTAAAACCATCTATACAGCCAGTGGGAAGGGATCAGCTTATTTGGTTGCTTAATGAAATATAAAGATTATTTTAACCAGTGTAAGCACTATTCGACAGCTTGTGAAACACAGCGGTGGCTTGATGAATGGCTTTCTCCATTAAAAAAAATTGCTGCATGATGTCTTTTAAATATTTAATTTATCGGGGTTGGAGTGTGCTTGGAGCTGACAGTTAAACAGGAGCCGTTTGCAGTCTCAGTTAACTTTGCTTATTAGGCTGAACAGTCTCGCTCAGTAAATGCAAGATACCTCCTTTTCCCTCATTTTTTTATACTGAATCTGGGATGATACATTTGCTGCACAAGTGAGTAGGAAGTTCTGCCTGTTGTCTGCACCGCAGCGTGCCAGGCAGCTATCACTGAAGCTGTGGTGGGTATGTCCTTAGTGACATACTGTCCTTAGTCCACCATGAAGTCCCCTGCTTTTTATTTTCCTTATTTTTTTTATTTGCTGCGCTTTCTTCTAGGCCACCCGGAAGAGTTTGCTCAGGCACACGTGTACACACAAAAGCATCTTTTAACAATCAAATCAACTGAAATCTTCCTGGAGCAAGTGTTTCAGTGGAAATGCTGGGCTCCAGACACAACATCATTGGCAGTGTCCTCGGAAGACTGTATGGCATGGGAAAATTCCCCTCCTCTCCCTCTTCTTTTTTCCCTTAATGTGCCAGTTCGGTGCACAACCGACATCATGCAAGGGGGATCAGAAAAGAAACAGGCGTTTCTGTGAGTTGGGAGTCAAAGACACGTGGCCTCCCGCATATCTCCTGGCAAGGCTGAGCCCCGATGTGGATTCTCCGGCATCTATTAAGGACGGAGGTCTGGCAGCAGCACAGGGCTGTTAATAGGTTCTGTGTCTTCAAATGGGTTTCACAAAACACGCAGGACCTTAATAAGCTTTGAGACCTCCACCCTGCTGGCCAAAGCTGGTGGAACCGGCCAGCCGGTTCCCAAGTTAGGGGGTGGGAAGGGAGGAGGCAAAATGAAGTTGCAAACCTCTGTTTTGCTGCCTGCGTTGGCCAGAACAGCCAGTCCTGCTCTTGGACTGTGAAAGCGAAGCAGCGAACGGCTCTCCGTCCGGCCGCAGCAGTCTCACCGATGGTGGGGACGGGCTGAGCACTGCCACCCGCCGAGCCGGCGCGGTGCGTGCTGAGCGCTGCTGTGCCGCAGGCTGGGGTGGGATGACGCTCTTCGGAAAAGAACCGCGCCAAGGATGGGGTGAGGATGCGTCACAGAGGCTGCCAGAACCGTCCAGGGTAATGTCTGGGTTGGGGACCTGCAGGTCCTCCACAGGTGATGGGAGATGTCCCCCGCGACCACACCAATGGCACACGTCACCGGGACACGCTCCTGTCCCTTCGCATGTGCCACCAGCAGCAAAGCTGTGCGGTCCTGCAAAGCAACATCCCTGCTGGAATTTTGCTGCAAACCCATCGTGGGGAAAATGCAAATGCCAAAAATCTGTTGGCAAGTGAAGTCACTCACCCTCATCAGAGAACCAGCAAATGATTTTTTCATCACTTATGTCTTCCCTAAGCTCGATTAGAGCAGAGCTATATAGCATTCTTGTGTTTAGGTCAGCATCTGAACCAAAAATACCCATTTTCACAGCGGTTCAGCTTAGAGTAGCGTTGGCTTTCTCTCCTGTTAGAGTGAATAAAACCCTAATAAGGTGTAGATGAAGGTTATTGTTTTGTTTTGGGGTTGTCTTTGCTTTTATAAACACTAGAGTGAATTTTGAAATAAAGCATTTTGACAATGAATTCAAAAGTAATTGCCTGGATACCATAAAACAAAGCAGATCTGGTTTTCCCCTGCTTTCCAGAACTAGCTACAAAATATGTCTCAGGCACCCTTAAATGCATTTTTCAATAAATCAGCTAGTCATACAAAAATTGTCTCTCTGTACTTGGAAGTAAGAGGTAGTGGGGTTTTTTTCTTATACTCTTATGATCTGAAAGGTCCCTTCCAACCTAGGCAGTTCTATGATTCTATACTGGACGCAGTAGGAAAAGATATGACCAGTAGCATCCTTCGTGGGCTATAAGGATGTGGCTGGCATTGTGCAGAGCAAGGTGGGATGTGGGTCCCTTCCCACTTGAGATGGGGGGGATTGGATCCCACTATGATTCTGTGTAGGTGCACCAGTCTTTTTTAGAGTCTAAGACTGAAGAATTGGGGAGTGAATAGGGAGTGGGCGATCAGGGAAGGAAACACAAAGCAGATGAAGGTGGCATGAGGGTGTGTATCAGATCTCCGTGGTGTAATCACACCTGGATCTGTCGCCCTCCACCGGTGTTCTTGGCACTGAAATGATGTGGTGGAAGACCAGAAGGGACTCGGGGAAACAGGAATGAGGCTGAGTGATAGATTCCCAAATTATTGGTTTCTGATTACTGCAGCCTCTTTGAGAAGTCAATCCCAAAGGCAGCACTCACACACATGACACTAAATCCCTCAGTCAAAAAAACCCAGAGCAATGAGGACCATCCCTGAGCTGGCAGTGTTTGACCAAACTCCAGCTGCGTGGCTTCCCTCCTCCGTTCTTGGGCACCGTGATGGAGAGATGCTTGCGAGGGTGAAGACCCAAGGTGCCCCAGGTGACTGCCAGACCCTAGAGTACAAAATGCAGCTGGTTTTCCCAGGAACTACAGCCTGGCTCCTGGATCTTAAACAAGGTCGCTCCACGTTTGTGCTTCCTACATCAAGGTGGTTTGTGAGAGAATGGGAATTCAGAGCAGGAGGGGCAGTGGGACCAACTCATTTCCATCCCTCCCTCTTCACCCAGAGTCTGTCCTCCATGGTATAAATCCTCTAAGGGCAAAAATGAAGGTCTTTCAGTACAGAAAAAGGTACAGAAAGAAACAACAGATAACCGTTCATCCAAATTTTGGCTGTTCAATGCGTTAGGTTTCTCCTAAAATCATGGGAGTTGAACCACCTCCCTCCAGTGACCAAACTGTTTTCTAAGAGGTTGCCTAGATAACAACCTCTCTGCTTTCCTTAAGTTAGTCCAGCTGGATCTCCTTCTCTGAATGTTCATTCATTGCACTGACTTTCCAGATGGTGACTTGCTGATGTAAACGGTGTCTTACAAATTTTCTTTTGTGGCAAATGTTTCACAACCTCCTTCCCGATGTCTTACAAACTACAGCAATGGCATCCTGGAGGCCCCCAGCCATTTATAACAGGGGTGGACGAAGCATCGCTCAGTTTTTGAGATCAATCTTAACTCAGTTTTACAGATGGTCTGTAAGGAAAAACAGCTTGAAGTTTCATGCAGAGCCCACAGTAGAAAAAAAGCCATTAGTTTTTTTGAAATAATTTCCTTCCTATTGAGCTATGAAACGTCAGTATTTATTGGAAACCTTAATTCCCTCTTTAGCCGTAACATTTTTGTTCCTATTATGCTACAAATTTATTTTCTTTTACACCACATGCTTTTTTCTTTTTTTTCTGTATCATTTGTGTTTTGTTAAGAAGAAACTTAAGAAAAATGAATGGAAACAAATTACGCATGAGTGGGTTCAGATAAAAACATTGGCATTATAGAAATGGGATTTCAGAACAGCCCACCATAGGCAATGACAGGGACAAAGCCCCAGCTGGTCCTGGGATAGAGCTAGGTGATTAAAAGTCACACTAATATGATCAATTTTATTATGGTATGTAAGAATCATAGAATGGTTAGAGTTGGAAGGGACCTTAAAGATCATCTAGTTCCAACCCCGCTGCCAAGGGCAGGGACAACTCCCATTAGACGAGGAAAAATCCTTTCCCATCTTTTGTTCAGCATATCATGAGTGGGATATAGCCAGATGCCGGTCTCTAAGCTTGGAAGCCAGACTGGTGTCGCTGGTGTTTTAAGTCTACAGGAGGTATTTTGATTCCTGTCCCAGAACCTGTTGGAGGTTGGAAGTGAGCCTTGCATGCGGCGGTTTAAGTTTGAGCTCAGCATTTCCAAAGCTGAGACCCCGGGATGCTGGAATAGCAAGTTCCTAAGCACCTCTCTCCTCCGGCGGCTGTTTTTCAGGTTTATGTCACCATGCAGCACTATGGAGTGAACGGTTACTCCCTCCACGCCATGAATTCACTCAGCGCCATGTACAACCTCCACCAGCAAGCAGCTCAGCAAGCCCAGCACGCCCCCGACTACAGGCCCTCGGTGCATGCCCTCACCCTGGCAGAGAGACTGGCTGGTAAGAACAACTCATGGCTTTTGCCGTTCCCTGGGAAAAATACCCCAAAAGTTGTTGCTTGTGATGAGTGAAACTCCTCTTCGGGAGTTGGAGTGTGACAAAGCCAACTGGCAGGGTGTGCTCCTGGATACTGGCCAATGTGGGCAAGCTTTGCAGGTGACACATGCCCTCCAGTGTTCGCCGCCAGTGGACCACTGCACCTTGCTGCAGACTGGCCTCCAACCACTGGGGAGCCCGGGGGTGAGAAGGGATGCAGCCCCCCCCCTATATGGGATTGAAGAGAGAGAATCAAAAATACTCTGAAATATGTTTGAACAAGTTGAGCAAAAAATTACAGAAAATTTTACTTTCTTGTTAGTAAATAACAGCACAATGGATATAAGCATGCAGCAGATTGGATTCCCCCACTGAGGGGCCCAGGACTTGCATCCCCTAACAGCCATCTCCTGCCATCCGAGGCCACAGCTGGTTCTTACATGGTGCCCCTTCTTGCAACTATTTTCAATTACTTGTCCAACCAAACACTCTTTCTCTCTGAAAAACAATCTTCATTTGGATCTTCTTTGGGTCTCACCTTGACCTATTTCTTCCTGGGGATCCTAGACTTTGTCTTGAGTGACGCTTTCTTGCAGGTCCTGCTGGCTCCCTCTCTGTTGCTTTTGTATTTTGTAGATCTTTTTTAGACTTAAAGAAATTCACATGTGACTTTGCCCAGAGAGTGTTATTTACGCAGATTGTTGATGGTGGGACAGTGGGACAGGAGCTGCATCTCCAGGGCATCTGATCTGTTTTTCTATGTTCAGCCATGAGTGTAACAGCACTACATCGATACTTTCATTGGAAGGAAGTACAAAGTCCAGATAGTATTTTATGATTTGGTAGGGGAAATTGTCAAAAAGCGTTGATGGAGACCTGAGAATATTTGGTATTGTAGGGCAAATATATCCACTCTATGTTTCAGCCTACCACAAAACACCCAGATCTGGCGGTGATTGTCAAAGGCAACGCAAATGGTCAACAGCTGCAACATCACCATTTCGGTTAGGGCTTGGATGCAGCGTGGTAGAGCAGACCTGACAACCAGTATACTGAAGCTAAAGCAAAAGGTTACCGTAGATGTGATTCTAAAGACCTTCCCAGAGTGGAACGATCTTCCTGGACTGTCTGAAAAGTACACATCTGCTTTAAGATAGCTTTCTAGTTGTCTGATACTAAAGGAAAAAAAATGTAGAGTGACTCCTTCCAGCCTAGAGTAGGTGGAAAAAATCATCTACCCAGACAACTTTTGTGGGCTAAATTTGAGTCATAGGCTTAAGCCAAAATAAGGATGCAGAAGTTTCAGGATGGTCCTCCTAGGTAGGTAGTCCACGAAGGCATGGTGGCAAAGGTCTTGGACTCTTTGGATCGGTGAACCACATCTGACTCTCAAATCTTCATGCCAGCAATATTCCCTTATCCAGCTGCTAGTAGTGACCTCCTTAACATGGTTCCTCAGACCACTCACTGTGGCCTGTGGGATCTCTGCGGGGCTGTAGGGCAGAGCTCGGAGTTGTCCTCATCAAAAGGGAACCAAAGTGGGATTGAGGAGACCTGGACTCTAATCCTGGCTCTACTGCCGGGCTGTAGAGAGATGGCAGGTGAGCACTTTCCTTGTCCTGGTCATCCATCCCCTCCTTCCGTCATCCTTCCAGCATGTAGGTGGTCAGATGGGAGCAGATGATCCTGAACCCCACAATGTGCCTTGCAGACCTTGGGTTTCAAGGTCCCCCTTTCCTAGATGAAGGGCTCTCTTGAAAGATTTTTGTGATAGCCTGTATTTTTTACAGTAGATCGTGGAGGACTTAATGTCTTTGACCCTAACTAGGGTAAAAGCAGAGGGAGATAAAAAAATAGAATAAAAAGAGCTATTCTCATATTCTTGACCGGGAGATTCAATTGGTTTTCTGACCTCTTATCTTTAAAATTAATAACCCGCCTGGAAGACTTTCCAAATTAAATCCCACGGTCCCCTTGTCTGATTATCATTGGCGGGGTAGGCATTACATAGCTACGAGCTGGTTCCTTTGCAGTTGCTTCACATTCCGTTACTTCTGAATATCTTTCAGTGCAGGGTTATAGATCTCATTTGCCTTCCAGGGACAGTCAGAATAAAGCAGCACAAAAGCAAATGACCTTAAGTCAGAAAACAGAGGTTTCTGATTGTAACTGCAACGCCTCACCTGCAATTTGTATTCTCCTTCTTGCACAAAGCCTGAAAACATAGTTAAAACATTAAAATAATTGCTGGTTTCCTCTCGTCGGAGTGGCCAAACTTAATGCATGAGCTGCCACCTCCAGGGAGCTGGTAGGTCTAACCTCTACTCTAGAAATTCGGGAATATTCCAGCCTGCAGGTAGGGTGTTTAACCAGTCTCCTTTCTCCTGATTCCTTGTACTTGAAACACAAATGTTAGCTTTGTAAAACATTTCAGGGTAGCTTCAATCTTTTGTCCTGGAACATCCCTTCTCCTTGCCTGGCTGCGTTGTGAGCTGTGTCTGAATGCTTCAAGGACAGTCTCTTTGCTTCCAAAGCAGGAGCCAGGGTTTTAAGTCCCCCAAGAGCTCTGATACCTTGAATACAAAGGTCTCTTGTACGCAACCATCACTATATTGTATTTGGCTGAAGACCTTTAGCCCTGATCACGTCTTTTCCAGGTTGCCAAAACCGCGCGGCTTTGGCAACGCCCAGAAAGGCGCTGCGAATGCTGACCCAGAATGAAACAGCTGGAAGTTTGGAAGAGGAATGTTTCGGTGGTGCAAAGCTGATTTGCTACGCTCGTTAGCCGACATATTTGGAACCTGGCTGTGTGGTTCTGGGGCTGGTCTGACAGCAGGTTTTGTTTTATTGTTTAGATTCATGCCACGATGCTCATGACAAAAGCACAAATAAACAGCAGCAAGAGCCTTCATCTGGCTCCGCGCACTGATAATGCTGACTTTTCTCCCTGTTAGGTTGTTTTCTCATGTGTTCATTCCTCCCTTCTACTGGAAGTCACATTCTTAACTGAATTAAAAATAATACCAGACACTGCTCTTGCTGCATTTCCTCTTTGAGAGCAAACCTCTCGCCAGACTATTTCATTCCAACTCTGTAGCACAGCATGTCCCAACTTGCATAATAAAGAGTGGGTTTTGGTTTTTTTTCTTTCCTTTTTTTTTTTTTCATTTTAAAGTAACTTATTTTCATTGATTTAAGATCTTTCTGCTCCCACTAACTGTTGTGCAATAATAACACCTCTGGTAAAATACTAAGCCCTTTACTGTGAGCCCAAGCTTTTCCCCCGTCTGAATTTCTTCTCTGCCATCAATTTTGCAAGCACAGTTTGTGAAGTCAGACCATCTGAGTAGCTCCTCTACTGAACAGAGCTCAGCACATGAGCTCTGGGCTTGCAATCAGTGGGGCTGGGCTCGGTTCCTGGCTGGCGTTTCCACCCTAGATGCTGGAGAGTGTCCACATTCAGTAAAGCACGTGCTTTCAAGCTAAACACACATAAGCACATGAGCTTAAGTGCTTTCCTGAACTGAAGCCCAGAGCAGCTCTCCAATATCATGCCTTGAAGTCTACGGTGAGCTACATACGAGACGCTAAAGAAGAGACAGCTCAGCCTGGTTTCTGGGCAGATGCATGTCTTCTAATGCAGTTGCAGCCAACAAAATGAGCTAGAGGCAGCTGTGTTCGAGCTCCATGGACCCTTCCCTCCGATTGGCAAAGCGCATCATGGCGGTGTTGAAGCCTACGGAATCTCTGCCCCCAGCTTCAAGGAGAACATGACACATAATGTCGGGCTCCACTCCTGGTTACAGCAGTGAATCTCCTCACGTTGTTTTAAATTGTGCTTCTTAATGGAAGAGGCTTACGCCACGGTAGGGTCTGGGCATCTGTGGGTCCTGCCCCACCGATGTTGGAGCAGGTTGGCTTATTTCAACCAAATTTAGTATTGGAGCCTCAACATTTTCCACCGTTGTCACAGAAAGGGGTTCCCTCTCCAGAACAGGCTTTCTAGTCAGAGGTTTTATCTCCTCAGACACCTCAGTTAACCAGCAAAATGTGTGTAAGTGTTTTATTAGATCTAGAGCCACGAAAAAAATGCTTTGTAGGTTTGTCTGGTGTTAGCAAGGGCTTTATTCAACTGTCAGCATACAAATTCCAATAATTAAATTGGCCACTTTTCTTGTCTTCCAACGGCTGTACATTTCAAGACATCATTTTGGAGGCACGTTATGGATCCCAGCACCGCAAACAAAGGCGAAGTCGCACGGCCTTCACCGCCCAACAGCTGGAGGCGCTGGAGAAGACCTTCCAGAAGACACACTACCCAGATGTGGTGATGAGAGAGCGGCTGGCTATGTGCACAAACCTGCCTGAAGCCAGAGTCCAGGTATTGATATTTTGTGGGTTTGTGAGTGGGGATGTTTAAAAGAACATAGCGGGGTTCCCAGAGAGTTGACAGCTCCCTTGACCTTGCAAGATTCTTCCAGTGTAACCAAAGATTTTGGGGCAGTAAAGTTGTCAAAGGCACAGGCCGGGGGTCGGAGGGGAAGATAAAATCGTCCAAAGTCACACATCTGCTGAAGAAATTCTTAATCCACACGCACATTTTTTAAATTTAGGATTGTCTGAAGTGTACACTGGTTTTCATTTGTTCTTTCACATTTCTTTGGGGGAAATTTTAGAAACGTCAACAGAAGACTACTTACTTATTTATTTGCAAGGCTTTTCTGGCTTTCTTAGAAGAGCAGAAACCCAAGTAATTCCAGCTGCTCTTTTCCACCAGTGTCAGTATTTGTAACATCTCAGGCCAAGGTTTGGTTTTGTTTTTTGGGTTTGTTTTGGTTTGTTTTGTTTTTTTGTTTGTTTGTTTTGAGTTTCAACTATCACAAAGTGCTTCATAAGCCTGTTGGTGGGGAGGTTGTTGCATTGCTGGGCTTCAAAAGACTAAACAACAAGTTCTTCAATGTGAAGTGGATAAGTAGTAGAAAAAAAATAGTTCTTTTATAGAAATGTCAAGACATTTTGATCCTCAAAATTTTTGTTTCCTCGTTTAACTAATGAAACAACAGTAACAAGATTTGTTAAAAAAATATGGATTCTCTCCTTCCCTAAACTCAGTTCCCGGATAATAGCCTATGCCTGTAATGACTTATTTTGAGTGTTGCTGCCATAGTTTTGGTACACTTATAACCAAATGGCTTTAGAAACTAACGGAGCACTGTACTGTAGGCCAATGTAATGTCATCAGACTCAGATATAAGACGTTTTGTTTGGACGCAACTACCTGACCAACTTAGAAATAAAAACCCAAACAACTCCCAAACCCTAAAGTGGAGGAGTGGCTAAAAGAATCAACATAAAGGCTGGAATTTTTAACAAATGTATTTGTTGTGCTATTTGTAGAGGCACTGAAAACAGGTAGAGCTCTAAGATCCAACAAAGCGCAATGACATTTGGCCACAGCGGGCATGCAGTACCTCATTTGTTGGGGTTCCCCTGAAGATCCCAGGCTGAATGATGCTGAGTTTGGCACTAAGCAGGATTTTCACCAGTTTTCCTCCTTGCTGTTTGTGGCATTGAAGGTTTGGTTCAAGAACCGGAGGGCCAAATTCCGGAAGAAGCAGCGTAGCCTGCAGAAGGAGCAGCTGCAGAAGCAGAAGGACTGTGAAGGGAGTCACAGCGAGGGAAAGACGGAGCCACCCATGCTGGAGACCCAGGCCACCACCCCGGACACCGAGAAGGTCCAGAGCCTCCCAAGCGAGGTGGGCACGGATCTCAACCTAACCCTGTCGGAGCAGTCGGCCAGCGAGTCTGCACCTGAGGACCAGACTGACCGAGAGGAGGAGTTTAAGAGCACCTTGGATGAGGCTAAAGTGGACAAGAGCCCTGGTGTGGACAGCAAGGCTTTGAACTGCAAGAGAGCAAGCCCAAAAGCAGGTGAGGAGCAACATCTTGATGGGGGTTGGTCTCAGGACCTGGATTACTAAGGGGGGCGTTGGCGGTTGGGTATAGTCCCTTATTCCCAATGGCACAGGCACTTGCAGGCAGGCTGCCCAGACTTGTCTTCTTGTCCCCAGCACTAAACAGGACCCACAGAGGACACAATGTCTATTGTAGCAGGAGCACAGAAAGAGCAAAGACCTTCTGCTTGGGTTAGAGCTTGGGGAGAACAGTGCCCAGCAGCAGCAGGAAAGCCATAGCAAAGAGATCAGCCCCATTTCTAGGAATTAAGATGCTAAGTATGGAACAGACGTGTGTTTAGCCCTCCTGAGCTAACACAACCCCTCTCTTTCACCCTCCTGATGCAAGAGAGAAGCCCATGCTGCAGTCTGAACCCTTCTGGGGTGCAGATGAGTACCTACGTCTAGCCTGTAGAAATAACCCCTGTCCCCTCTGTCTCCTGCTGCAGAGTCCCCTATCAGCGCAACTGTGACACCTTCATCCAGCAGTGGCCTGGCTCAGACTCACTCCTACTCCTCCTCGCCCCTGAGCCTCTTCCGCCTGCAGGAGCAATTCCGCCAGCACATGGCGGCCACCAACAACTTGGTCCATTACTCCTCCTTTGAAATGGGGACACCGTCTGCCATGCCCTACTTGGGCATGAACGTCAACATGGCGCCACTGAGCTCCCTGCACTGTCAGTCGTACTACCAGTCGCTCTCCCACGCTCAGCAGGTCTGGTCCTCACCCATCCTGCAGGCCTCCAGCTCCCTTCCAAGCCTGAACAGTAAAACGACGAGTATTGAGAACCTCAGGCTCCGGGCAAAGCAGCACGCAGCATCCCTTGGGCTTGACACCCTACCCAACTGACTGCCAGATGAGCTACCATTGCCCATGAGAAGATGCGCCAGAGGTTGGCACTAGACATGTCACTCCTTGAACCTCCACCCACCCTCATCTCTTCCCGGAGTAAGGTGCTCCCTTTCAGGGAAAACTTTGCATTTATTAACGTCTTATTAGCACCGCGATTGCGCCAGACATTGCTACTGGCTTGGTCTTCGCTAAATATTTAAGGAGGAAGGGGGAGAGGATGTGTGTTTAGACAGATGAACTGTCCTCTGGACTGCCATGAGTTAAGCCTGTAACGTTCAGGAGAAGCCTCCTTTCCTCACCCCCGCGACAATGTGCCAACTGTTATATACACCTTTTTTGTTGTTGTTGCGTTCTTTGGGAAAAGTCCTGCTTTGTCTTGTATATAGTTTATAATGTTGACAGCACCCATCACCCGTGTGTTACTGTCAGTGTTACAGAACTGTGACCTCTTTTGCTTTTATTCCCCTTTCCTTCTCAATTTTAGTAGCTAGTATCAAAGTTACAAATCAGCCATCCTCCCGACCTCACCTCGTAGCTAGTTGCTCTTCTTGGGTCAGCGTCCTACAGGTGTTTATGACGAAGAAAAACGATCGTGCACTTCACCGCTCCGCTTCTCCCTTCTCTGCTAAAGCCAATTTTATAACATCCGGGAAATGATGTGAAGGTGAATTTCCTGTTTAAGCACTTCCTATAAGGCAAGAATTTTTTGTTTACTTGTTAATAGCACTTGTTCAAAGCGAGAGGACAAAATATTGGCCAAATGCTGCTGGCTGGGGAGAAAAATGAAAGCCAAATTCACAGGATTATTTTCGATCCAGATTGTTTCCTCTTTGATCTTCAGTGAAGTGTAAACTCCTCTATTTACAAATTCCGGGGGTTTCTTTTTGGAGAGCATTTTGGTTCGACTTTGACAATAGGGAATAATAAAAACTTTGTATGAACTCCTGCTGTGTTCATACACCATGAATTATATGGTTCTTCGACAAAAACTTGATTAATGTAAACTGTGTTTAGAAAAACGCTCTGATCACTAAATTCTACCCTCAAGCCCTGCGGCTTCAGAAACTGGTTAGCAAGTGAAAATGTAACAAGTGAAAAATGCTGCGATGCTGGAGGCAAAGCAGGTGATAAGCAGGGGCTTTATATTCTCTTTATAGTCTCTGGAGCTGCGGGGAAGTAGATAAACTTGCCAAAAATGCAGTGTTTGCAAGTAACCAAAATTCACCAGCTTCAAAATCATTTCAGTGAACAGTTTCAGCCTTGTTTCATTGGAACGGCCCATCATTCAACCTGGGGTGGTTTTCCTTGTCGAGAAGCAATGTTTCTGCCAACACAAATTGCCAGAGTTTTTTTTGCCAAACCAAATAAACCCTTTGAACCGCCCCCCCACCCCCCGTTGTCCTGAGCATTAGGGAGGGGTGATATCCAGATCTAGTCTCTAATATTGCCTAGGACCAAAAAATCCCTACTGATTCTGTGGCAGGTTCTAGGTTTGAATGCCAAGGGTGTCACTGGGCAGAGCTGTGCTAATTCTCTGCGGATGATCGGCTGGTCCATACTTGATGTAACCATCATTGTATGGTTACATGTAACATCATACAGATGTAACCATCTACACCATCAAGTGTAGACCCATCGCCTACGGCCCCTCTCACTCCCACCTTGCTTCACACCAGGGCAGAAGCCAGGGGTCAAATTACCTCTTCAAACATAGGGGAGAAAGAGCGTTTTCAACTCTCAAAAAAGCCTCTCACCCCTTCAAGTGGAAGAACAGCCAAGTTTGGTGGGAAATGATGTTTTATCCCTCATAAAGTTGTAGCAAGAGCAGACCTCCGGAGAGGGCAGTTCATCAACTGTACCAGCTTCCAAGGGAAATGCAGCATCTTCCTTAAATATTCTTTTTGTGCCAAACGCTTCAGTTCTAGGGTTTTCTCTCTTGCTTTAGTTTTCCTGACTTTGTCAAATCAGCCCTCGTGACCGGCAGAATTCTCCACTTTGCCAAAACCAAATGTATTCATAGGAAGTAGATTTTTGGCTGCCGCTTTCAAAGGAGTCTGATTAAATTAAAACCACCAAAGTGCATTTACTGTCTCCAAAAAGATCCTTTGAAAGTCCCAGCTTTCTTTTTTTGTAGTTTGTCACCCAAACCAGGCATACCAGAACAAAGCTTTAATTTTTCTCCTCCCCCTTCCTCAAAAAGCTATATTCACCTTTATTTTTTCTGCCTCCTGCTAACCTCAGCACATCTGTAGGCTGTGGAGTTGCTTCGCCACAGCAGAGTAACTGCAAATTTAATTAACACCCCCTCTGATGTTGTTCCCTGGTGCCAGTCTAGACTGAGCTGATGAAGCAAGCAAGGGTGGTAATCGGCAGTGAGATCAGATCTGGACTTCAGCTCTACTTTAAGTAATAAAAGATGCCCGTGAAACTGCAACGCATGTCGGCGGGTGTTTCAGGCAGTGAATAGAGGGTTGTAGTCACACCTGTGCCATCCCAGGTGAGACGGGCATCTCTCCTCTGCCTGGGTACCACGGGGCCGGAAAGCGTGACATCGGCTCCCGTGAGGGCAGATACAGCCTTATCGTAGATCATGATGGGTGCCACAGCGTCTGCCACAGGAAAGTCAAAACACCTGGATTTATGCCCTGCTTCTGCAAGGTGGGGACAGGGAGCGCAGGAGATAAGCTCGCTTGATCCAGCACTAGATTTGCTGTGATCTTCTGGAAGGAGAGACCTTCCCCACCGAGTCATGGAGGGAAACTCTTCCCTGTGCCTCGGTGCAAAAGTTCATTTTAATATTCACCGCTTTTACGCGTCTCAACCGACCCTGGTGCCTGACCACCTTCACCCCCCGTGGTATCACTGACATCCCCACAGCAGGCTTGGAGCGGCTACTGGGAACTTCCCAGATGGAGCATCTGGCACGCTGTTAAAACCATGGACATCGGGACGAGGCCAGCACAGCCCAGAAAGCAAACCGGGAGAGGAGACGTCTGGATCTCCATCAGTCCCTAGGGATTTCTGTTCAGTGCCGTCCTTGTCTGTCTCTGCGTGGTGCAGCGGCTGACCGAGGTGTAGCTGGTCCTGGACCAGGGCATGAGAATGTTTATTCCATGGAGATTACTTCTCCCATTCTGAATCAGGATGAAAATACCTAAAATTTAAAAATAAACAAAAGGAAAAAAAAATATTGCCCTAAATACAGATGAGCCCCTGAAGTATTCTATGCCAAGTTTGGGTTTTATCTTCTTATGGTCGAAATTAAACATCCACAATGGGTGTAAGCCAGCACATAAAGCCAAAATTGTTTTGGAAATGCAAAAAAGCAAGAATTTAGGCTCCCGGCTTGCCAAAGTTTAATAATGAATTATCTGTCAAAAATGACTCTGCAAATTGTTTTAATGCCTCGGGGATTTTGGTCTTTTTCTGACGAAAAGAAAATAAAAGAATTCAAAAAACACAGGAAGAAACTCCCCATCCAATTCAAGCCCGGGTATGTAGTGGGAAAACCGAAGGGAGTGGTTCTGCATCGTGCCTCTTTGAACTTTACAAACCTGAACATTTTTTCAGGTGGGAAGAACTCCTGCAGATCCCCGCTGATTTGTGATGGAGACGGCGAGGTCTCTTTGTTCCCTTTCCTTCCACCAGCCCCAGCGATTTAGGAAAATGAGGTTATTAATGGACTCTCAGAAACAAAATGGACTGAGGTTCCCCTCCCCTCACTCGCTGGCCAGGCAGAGATCTGATGCATTTTAACAGACATTGCAGGTGGATATAACACAGTTTCTTCCACCACAGGCCCAAAATGCATGGAGTGTATCCCAGAGATCCTCCCCTGTCAGGCAGATGAAAAATTATTGGGGGGGGGGGCAGGGAAATGTATCTATCTTCTTTGGATGCTGCACCAACCTGGTGCCGGGGCAGAGCATCCCTGGTGCAGTTTCAGCCGCAGGGAGATAAACGCAATACGAGAAGCAACATTTTGTGTTTCGTAATGGAAATGATCAAGTTGATTTTTTAACGCGTGAAAGGAATGCCAAATAAACGCACAGTGTGGCACAAAGGCTGAGAAAAGGATACGCCCGGTCCTTTAAAAAGTGATGGAGAGACTGGAAAAAAAAAATCTCCCCAATTCCTGTTTTGAAACAGGTTATATATCTGGAGATCTCCTGCGCTGGTCTTTTCCCCTTCCTATGGCTTTGCTTACGCTGCCGCTCCTTGGTGAACCAGCTACGGCTCCAAACCCTGCTTACCGAATTTTTAAAGGTTTTAGCTACGGTCCTTGCAGGATCAGGGACCAGGAGAAAACAGGTCACCATATTCAGGGTAAGGGTTTGCAGTTAAATTTCTTCTACTCAGCAAGAGAAGTCTGATAGGTTTTAATAAAATAAAGGAGGTGTTTAGACAGTGCAGGAGAAATGCTAAATACTAACGGTGAGAAAAGATGCAGTAATGACGCTGGGAGGCAGAAAGGGAACCTCTTTTTTTCCT
Source organism: Larus michahellis (assembly GCF_964199755.1). Taxonomy (NCBI): domain Eukaryota; kingdom Metazoa; phylum Chordata; class Aves; order Charadriiformes; family Laridae; genus Larus; species Larus michahellis. The sequence goes on along the minus strand of NC_133903.1, from coordinate 47,373,885 downwards.
TTTTTCTTATTTTTTTTATTTTTTAGCAAACAAGAGGAAATATCCTTCATGGTGAACAGGGGAATAAAGAGAGGGAGAAGTTTTGCCTACATTTCCTCCACCAAAACTCATCATTTGCTGTGTAGGAAACACAAAAAAAACCCCGCTGCCAAACACGAAAATAACCATCAACAAGCGGATCCCTCCACGTCCCATCTCTCATTCAGGTATTTCACCATGTGAAGAATTTTAACCAGCTCTAGGTTTCTGTTGGCACCGCAGCCAGCCAAAGAGATGCTCATCTTTGCTGAAGAAACGCCAAAGTGGGTGGACACGGAGGAGGGAACTGGAGCCCTTTCTGTCCCCACGTGCCATGGGTGGTTCTTCCATTGACACGACAATTTTGAGCAACTTGAGGACGCTTCTGAAGAGTTCATACATAAAGGATTAAATAACCCGCTGTAGAAAGGAAATGCATATTCAAATCCAACATAGTCTATTAGTTTAATTACAGTAGCTATGAAACATAACTCAATTAAGCTTGAAAAAAAAGTAAATTACAGAATTTCCTGCTGTTTTTTACAAGCTGTGTTGATTTTTCTTTTTCCTCCCTCCTTACCCCTCCATGTGCCCCTTGCTGATTTTTTATGATCTGTTCTAGAGCAACACAATACATCTCCTGTGTTTTCTATCGAGTGGCAAAAAAAGAAAAAAAAAAGCTGTTTGTCTGAGCAGGTCCGCTCTCGGTCCAAATCTGGAGCGGAGGGATAAGAAAAGGTCGGTGCAATAAACAAACAAACAACAAAAAAACTCCAACCAACAATCAAATTCCCAGCAAAGCAAGATCAAACAAACAAACAAGAAAATCCCCCACTCCGATGCGTGTGGGCGCAACTTTCCCACCGTGTTACAAAACAGCCCGGTAATGATCAACATCCTCTGTTTTCCATGGACTTTGGGGACACGTTTTGTTCCCGGCTGCACAGAGAGCAGCGCCCATGTCGGTCCCTGCTTTCCCTGCCCGGGGAAGAGACGCAAAATCTGAGGTGCTAATGTCACCTCTTCTGTCTACGGGTGCCTCTCGTTAATGCCAACACTCATAAAGTAAGACCCAGCCGCTGCTCGGAACTGCTGTGATGCCATAGTGGAATTAGCCCCAGAATTAATTAGTAAAAGAATATAAGATTTGTCATGTACTAACAGAAACATACAATTTATTATTTTTTTTTTATATTCTGGGCTCCAAGCTAAAAGCCCTCGGTGAAAGCTGTCTGAGAAAGACAGAGATTAAACCCCTAGCAAGCTAAATAGTGCACCTGGTGCCCTACAAATGGCCAAAGCCTTTTCTAACTACCCTAGTAACCGAGCAGGGCCATCTCATACCGGAGAAGTTTAGATGTGTCTGTGCAATGGAAAATAACTTTTTGGTTTATTTTCTCATGCCAGGAGGCGATCAATTTATTTTTTTTTTTCCCCAGCTTCTGACCCAAGGCGTACAGTTAGCTCCGAAGTGTAACCGTGTTTGTGTGTCAAACCTATCTTGCAAAGGAACAAAGGCTTTTAAAGGAGAACAAAAAGGAAATCAAAGTAATATACTGTACAGATCGCTGTAAAATTGAGCTGTAGTGTAAGACCTTGTGCTTTAGAATTCACTATCGAGGAACTCAAATGTGTATCATATTTATTTATTCTGGTAGGTAAAAGAAGAAAAAAAAAAAAGAGTTTATATTCATTTCCGAAGAGCTGCAGCATGATGCTATGTACCGATTGTGCCAGTCCTGCTTTCTGTAAAATTATTGCCTGTTTTCATACTCCGCTAATAAAAAAGAAAAAAAGAAAAATCAAGGAGAAGTTATTTTGCGACTCCTTCATTAACAGCTACCCAAGCGGATCAGCAGGGGTGCCAATGCAAGCAGGCCGATCTGTTTGGTACCTGAGTCGTGCCGCTGGTGGGCTGCGAGGACACGGACATGGAGTGTGGGTCAAGTAACGGTGTCCACATCGTGCTCCCCCACCTGGCTTCACAGCACCACCATGTCCCTGCCCATGGTGGCAAGTGCCGCTGCCTGTGAGCCAGGGGATGCCGGGACCACACGGAAAGGTCTGCACAAAATGCTGCAGAATATCATCTTCTTGCTGTTGGGGTCACTGTCTCCAGGTGGGGTGGCAGGTGAAATGCCCCCTTTGGCTGCAAGACACTGAAGCAATTGCTCCAGCACCTCGTGCAAGTCAAGCACGAGGCCTCTGCTCTTTCATCATCTTCCAGCACAGGCCAGGAGACAAATTCATGCCTGATGAGGTGGTCATGAGAAAGACCTGACCAGAGCGCTTGTCTTTGAAGACAGCGGTGCAGGACAACTTTGACCATTCTCGAATAATTTGGGCTTTCGTGCAATTTTGGGGGTGTTTCTGTTCTTTTGATGGAAGACTTGTCCCCTTTTCTAGGTCTAGCCAAGGTGGGCTGTGCTCAAGAAGATGGCAGAGAAGCTTTTACAAAGCTTGTACCTCTACATTGCTGCTCCTTCAGGGTTAGTTTGAACATCACCTGAATGGTGAAACTTCTGTTTTGGGCAACAAGTTGATAACAATGTCAAGGGCTTTCCATCTTGGCTACAGGCCTAATCTGATGCCTGAGGAAGCTGATGGAAAAAAAAAAATAAATTCTGAATTTATTGAGATTTTCCTGAAGTCGTCTGATGATAAAGCTCTTGAAAAAAAATCAAATTATTCAAGTTGAGGACGTCATCCCCCACCAATCTGACTTAATTCTTAGTTTCTTTTCCCAGGTGTGGAAATATTGTAGAGGAAAAAAGATAGTAGGGAAAAAGTCATCGGGAAGGAAAAACAAGTGCATTTGTAACAATGATTAGTAAATTTTCTGACATTCTCAAGCAAAGTGACTTTCTCTTAAACCAGGCAGACAGCCAGGAACAGTGGGAATAGGGGCTGAGCCTGGAAACACCCCTGGCCTACAGTATTTTTAGTTCTAATGTTTTTTGATCTGGTTCCACCAGTGCCTTCGAGGACCATTTTGTCACAGGCACCCAAAATATCAGCCGGCCACAATTGTCCTAGATTGCAACCATTGCTATTTTTTTCCACAACAAGGGGGATATTAATCACTAGATTTCCTTTTTCACTGCAGTTACAGGTTTGCTTTGAATATTAAAAACCCTGTGGATGAGGAGAAGTCTGTGACCTTCAAGGCCACCAAATAGCTCGGTCAATTCCTGCCTCCACCAAGAGGGAAATGAACGGATGAGCTACGATCGTGTCCTCGCACGTCGTTATCTGCAATTAACAACAAGACCTGATTTTGCCCCACCGTGCAAGGTCAGTGAGGTAAAGTCAGCCACCCGCTAAAGCTGGAACCCAAACTTGCAGGAAGTTCAAGGTGATGTTTTGGCCTTAAAAACCATGTCCTAAAGTTATCGGGAGGTTTGTTCCAGAAAAATACAATGTGAGGGGAAAAATAAGATTTGAAAGAGCTCCAGAGCTTGGTATTAACTGCACATGTGGCATTTTGATCCATTTCCATAAAGCATAACATAATATTTGCTAAAGAAGAAGGAGGAGGAAGGGGAAAAAAAAGACCACAGCTAATATTCTCCTTTGGATTCCCCATTTGCTGATTACTCTGCAAGCTGTGTAATTGGGTGTCTCTGGCAATATGATGAAATGTGCCACAAACATCAAAAAACGGTGCTATATTAAATCTGCTTTTCATAATCTCTTCTCATTTCCCAGACCTGAGACATTTTATTCAATTTTTCCTGACTAAGTTGATATGTAAAGCCATATAAACATATCAATGCAAATAAATACGTATATATTTTTCAAATGCTCATCGAAATGCACTCATTACAAAGATTTGCATCAAGGCTCTCTCACATCGCTGTTAGCCAAATAAACTCTTTTCTTTTTTTTTTTTTTTAACGTTGCGTTATTTTTAAGAATAGTTTACGGAGCTAAAGGCTACTTCTTTGTATTTCATTAACAAGCCCAACTCTATCTATCCTGTTTCAGCCTTATCTCACCTGACTAGAAAATCATTTCCCTATTTGCATTAAGGGCAAAAATCTATGCAAAGTCACCATAATGTTATTCAAGCCCCGGAATAGCAGCGAAGATCCTATTACACACTGGGGCTGGGGCTGTTTTCAGGAGCTGGAAGTCCAGAAGGGACCACGCTGGTCTTTTATTTTAACCTGCTGCAAGGCACACGTCGGAGAAACCTATCTCGCCTTTGACAAAGCAAATATTAATAACGCTTAAGCGACTTAGGCGTTATTTTGCCCATGTATCACTTGAGGCTTTCGCCTACATTTTACTTGGTGCCTTCAGGAGTCGTAGCCCCTTTTTTTTTGATGAAGGCTGGCTTTTTGCCAGGGAAATTCTTCGGCTCCGTTCCTCTGGTCTCTCCCACCACCAGGTAGGGTTGGTTCCAGCATCCCCAGGCGAGCGTGGGGTGAAGCCCAGCCTCCCCACCGTCAGATTGCGGGCAATCCTTTGACTTTCACAGTTGATGGAGTTGATGGAAGCAAATATTTTCATTCCTGTAGTGGCAGGATAGTGCCCAAGCGCCAGAGCGGTAGGACTGCACCTCACCTACACTAGGCTTTCCAGATTAGACCCAGGGCCTGGAAGGTGTTTAGCTGCCTGACTTCCACGGAAATCAAACAGATGTCAGTGAAATAGTTTTCTCCGAGCCCCGATTCACCAAGGACTCACCCGGGCAGTTTAGCCGAGACCTGCGATTAGGCCCAGTCTCACCTCCGTGTTGCAGGACTGGGAGCAGGGTGTCCGTATCGCGCCCTTGCAGCCCAAATACCGCTTCTTTTCCACAAACCTGCACCCCGGCGTTGTTTTCCCACTGGGAGCAGGGCAGCACTGGGACAAGCCAAGTCCATTTCTCAACTTTGCTTTTTAAACCACCAGAACGGAGGCCGTGCCCGCAGACCTTCCAGCTTTCAGCAGCGTCCGCTCCGCAGGGTTTTGCAAATCACCTTCCCAACAAGTGCTGGGCAGGGAAGGCAGGATCCTAAAGCAAAGTTGATTCACTCACAAGACAGAGGCAAAAAGCACATCCAGCCCACCAGCAAGGTACGGGTCTCCTTCGGCTTGGCTTTCTTTCAAACACATTCTCTCTGCATTAGTAGAGCAAACTATCAGAGTGTTGGATTGCACCGTATCCACGAGAAAACACATGGGCGAACTGATAAACAGGGGTGTGAGATTATTTCAAGAAACACGGTGAAAGGTCCAATGAAAGACGATGTTGGTGGGATTTTTCATCTCCTTGGAGATCGAACTTCCTCCTTACGATTTTTATGGGCATCGTAGTGGAAAAACACATCACACAATGACTGGACCACTCTGGGACACGACTGAGAAATCTGGGTAGGTTTATAGCAGCCAGCATAAAACGATATAAGCTGACATAAAGTGCTGTGTGTTGGTGACACTGTCTATGCAGGTCTGTTTTCCACCCTCTGCGGGTGTCCAGCTCCCAGCACAGCTCACACGCAGTTTGCAAAGCCCCCCAAACCGTGGGGTTGTTCCTCTTGCGCTGGGGAGAACTGGAGCGCTGAATGGACAAACCCAAGGTCACTCCATCACATGCAAAGCAAATTAAGGAGGTCCCGTTTACAGAATCCGTCATTAGCTGAGGGAGGTCCTTTCCACAGGACATTGGGAAACTAGATGTTACATGGTATTGGTCATGGGGATGGGATCTGACTGGAGCTCTTCCATATGAAAAGATGCCCATGGGGTGGCCCATGGGGTGACACCACCAGCAGGAGGCTCAGGTGAGGCACCTGCTGTTCCCAGACTGACTTTGGAGCTATCATTTTCACACAGTAAACTTTACAGCACCCCTTACTGCAAAGGAAGCTGCAAGCACAGTTTAATCCCAAGTGCAATATTTATGCCAATTTCCCCATTATTTCTTTCTCAAGGACTCAATTAATAGGTCACGAGCACCACAAGTGGCCCATCTCAGCTGCTTGGTGGCCATGGTCAGGGTGGTCGTGGTGGACAGGAGACCATCTCTCCAAGGACATCATGAAAAGGAGCAGAGAATAACAAAGCAGTTTTGAAGGCAGCTTAAAATCTCCATGCGGGTCTCCACAGCTGCCCTGGGAAACACATGGGAAAACCTGAAATCCACTGTGTTATCCTGGAAAAAAACCTTTGGTGATGGATTTTCATGTGTACGGTCTTGTTGTTCTTCAGTTAAAAAATGAACTTTCCTATAACAAGATAAATCACTCGCCTGGTGGAAGCGGCTCAGCTCCCTTCAGCTTGTGGCTGGTGAGGCAAAAAAAACACAATCAGAAGTTATGTGTCAGCTTCAGTTTTGCTTCAGGTCACCAAAAGAAACCCCAAACATCAGACACCTTCCGTAGTCTGGCCTTCTCCCTTCTCCACGTAAAATTGGGAACCATCTAGTAAAAACTTCTCGCGATTGCCCTGTGGAGACCACCAAAGATGAAACTCTTCCCCGAGAGATTATGGGCTGTAGACGGACCCACGTGTGGAATTAAGGATATATTTGTTGCTGTGTCAAGAGAAGCGAGAAGCGTCACAGCTTCCTGAAAACCGGCCCCGCTCCAGCCCAGCCCTCTCCCCGCAGCTGAGCCATCCGTTGTGTTTGACTCACCTGCCCACAACAGGCACCTTAAAGGAAAAAAAAAAAAAAGGCCTTCTGATCCACTCTGAAACATGAGATATCTCTCAAACTCTCAATAACATCTTAATTTCCTCTCCTTGCTCTCCGTGCTGGAGACGATTACTCAGGCAGGAATGTTTCTGAAGTAAGAGACAAAAAAAAAATTACATTAGTGGGGAACAATGGAGGGGAGACCTGATGGAGCAGAAGAAGTGAATTAGTTTTGCCTTCAGAGACACCCACGGAGAAAAGAAAGGTGTCTGAGTTGCTTCAAAGTAATTCCTCTTTGCACGGAGCTCCTCTAACCGGCTTAAGCAAAGAGAGACGAGAGATGTGCTTTTGATTTCAGCTCCATTTCCCCAATTTTGTTTGTTTGCTTTGCTTCCACCTGCGTTTTGAAGTCCCTCCACCTCCCAGGACGTTTTGCAGGGCAATGTTACCTGCAGGAATGTGTCACGTCCCCATCAGGTCTCAGCAGGAGAGTCGGGGCTGGGAGCAGGTTTCACGTCGGCCCCCGTTCCCGCGGCTTTGAGAAACAACGAGGGGGAAGAGGGGAAAGAAAAGAAGAACATCAATCGAGATGGAACTTTTGCATTTTCAGAATCGAAATATAAGGACAAATTAACCTGGGGTACCCAAAAGCAGCACAGGGGGCTGCCGAGGTAAGCAAGGAGAAATGGGAAAGCAGGGAGAAGAGCTCAATCTGGAAGGGCTGATATCCCAAAGAGATAGAATTGTACCTAAACACTTTTTAGGTCCAAACAGATTGTCACATAGTTTTCCTCATTTCACTTCATTTCTAACTGAAAAAACCCAAATGTTTCATTTTAGGACTGCGCAGAACCTTGCTAGTGGACAAATTTTTTTTTTTCTTTCCATTTCCCAACAGTCCTTGAAAAAATCACTGCTCTCCTGCCAAAAAGAAAAAAAAAAACAACCCCAAACCCACTTTTCATTCACCTTTACTGGAAAAAAAATGTTGAAGTTAAGCCCTCAAAACCTGAATCGGGACCTCATCTCGCTTCTTCCAGTCGGCCTTTAAAACACCGCTTTTTGGCACGTCTCTGGGGGGACGAGGGGCTCCCATCTCTGCTGAACTTTCAGACTGTCAGGCCGAACAAAAGCGAGAAAAAAATCCTCTTTTTCTTGAGAAAGAAGTGGAACCCACACACCAGCCAGGATGTCTTGTACATTGAAAAATTCCTGTGCTGTCACGCTTAACTAATAAATTGTCGAGCTATGTAAACAGGGCCGGGGATGCTTTTTATTTATTTATTTGTTTAAAAGGGGGGTGGGGGGGAGAAAGCGGCTTGTCCGCAGGTTGCTTGCCAAATGTGTGCCAAGCGGTGGGGGGAAGGAAAAATCAGCGACAAAGGAGTTTAAAGACAAAATATTAAGAACCCCAAATTGGGTGAAAATTGCTTTCTGACGGATATCACCTATTGCAAACGAGACAGAAATACAAGTAATCTTGTAAAATGAAAGCCAAGGACAGACTTGTACCTGCCTTAGATGAATAAGTATCCCATTATCTTGAAGAATGAGGGCCCCGGGCTGTGATTATGCCACTATTGTATTCTAAACAGCATGGTTTGTCAAATGGAATAAATCCTAGCAAAATCAAATAAAAAAGGGATCCAATTTGAAGCCCAGCACACAATTTATTATTTTGTTTAATGTCACCCTCTCGATGTTACTGATTATTGGGCAAATAGCGCCGTGTTTAAGCATGTGTTTAGAGTCGCCTGTCCCCCTCGCAGGCTCCCAGCTGTCACCCTGACTGTCACCCGGGGCCGGCGAGCTGTTTGCTGCCGCTGGTGGCCACCGCCGAGCTCATCAGCCTTAGCCAGGATGGCCATGGTACAGGCCAGCGTCACGGGGAAAGAAATTCAATATTTGTGTTTCTGCTTGGATGAGTCTTGAGGTTTCTGTGAGTGATGCGATGAAGAGCGCTTTGCACTATATGGTCAGTGCCAAACCAACCAGGAGCTAAGGGCAGACAGTTGCATCCTAAATTTATGAGGTAGAAGCAAATTTCTCACTGATCTTCTGTTTCATGGGTTTGGGCTAACTCCTCATCTCCCATTAAGTCTTGAAAAGGTTTCTCCTCTTTCAAAGGTACCGCCCCTTGTTTTATGATGCCTCACCCTTGATGAGACGTGAGATGAAAATGGCCAACCAGATTACACAGATTATAAAATGTTATAGAATAAATACCTGATATCGCTTTGTCTGCCTGAGTCACAGGGTGGGACTGGACATGAAGCTGCCCTTGCACAAGGTGGAGGCATTGCTGCAACATTGGGATTACAAGTATTAAGGAGCCGGATCTAGTCCTGCTTTGCATTCAGTTGGCTTCCAAAATTTGTGTTGCTTTCCTGGAAAATGCCTTGGAGAGCTGCCCCCAACGTCTCTGGTTACACTTGGCAGTGAGCGTTCAGGAGAAGCTGGTACGACCATGGACGAATGCAAAATGGAGGGAAGGATCAGGGTCCCTGGTCTCGAGCATGTCCTTGGGAAGCAGTTTGCTGGGGAAGGAGCATTAAGGTGGTTCCTATACCCTAGCTCACCTTGAGGGAGTTACTGCTATTCCTTGACATGGCTTTGAAGGCGCTATGAGTTCCCCAAATGTGAAAGGAAGCTACTAACACCATCTTTAACCAGCATAATCTATTCATCGTGTTTTCATTTGTATAAACCCTTGAGTTACATAAAAAAACACTGACCCAGGAGCTGAAAGGGAGAAGGAATATGTGAGTGATACAAGTGGACGTTGACTACGGAGCATCTTTTGCCCAAATAGGCCTTGAAACGCTCCCTTCTGCTCCCGTAACCCTGCTTCTTTGCATTCACCTTGCACAAGGAGTGATTTCTCATATTCCAGTACTTTAAGTGACTGAGGATTATTGGAAGTGTGAGTTTTAAGTGAGAAAATACAGCAGTTTGTCAGCTCCTTGGGGCAGAAGCTCTTATGACATGCAAGCAGATTGCCCTCACGCAACAAGGGCTGATCGTAGCAGGGAGTGGCGTGGCCAAGTCTGGGAGTAATAGCAAGGAATGATGGATTTAAAGAGTCAAAAAAAAAGCGGGCACATTTTATTTCGGCAAAGTTCTATTTGAAATCAATAAGAACCACAGAATGTAGCCTCGTAGTTTGACTTGAAAGAATTATTTGTTAAGGACTATGAAAAACGGAGGAATTTTAAAAATCTAATTTATTTTACATGATTTTGTGTGAGCTATTTAACTTTCCCGAACCTCATTGCTTTCGGACACGGTAATGTCGTTCACTCCCTGTTTCACTCAAGTTTCGCAGTATTGCCAGACATGACCATCAAGAACGTTACTCTCAAGTCCCTAAAATAATTAATGGGATTTTGTCATGTAGATAAAGGACTCCTTGACTTCAGTATCCAGCTGTCAAATTTCTGTAAACCACAAGGAAGAAGCTCATTTAAAAGCCAAGGTGCTTTCGTATTCACAGGGCTCCGGGAGCTGGGGTTTAACACCTTTGGCTTTCATCCCCCTCACCCTCCAAATATTGCACGCTCCGGGGAAACAGTTCCTCTTGCTGGATTTCTGTTTCTCTGGCTGAGCATTTGTTAGTCAACGGGTCTCTTGAGAAAGTTTTCTTGACGCTTTAAAACAGGCAAAAGCAGAAAAATGCGATGCCTTGTTACAGAATAGCTAGATGCAGTCACGATCCAGAAAGCTAATTTGTTCCTTTCCCCAGTTGTTTCGATCAGCCCAGGAATGATATTACCTGCAAGACTTCCATTTCCAACACAAACCAGAAATCATGGCAAGGTTTCTGTTTGCTTTGTGCAGAACAAGTGAAAAACATTCCACACCCGCATAGTCTAAATATATTAGTCAAACGAAACCCAGATTTCCCTAAATGAATCTGAGTATCTTACCAGAAACACTTCTTTTCTACTGGAACAGACACGTTAGAGAGGACTCACACGGGTCCATCTGTTGTGTCTCAGGTTGGGAAGGGTGAGGACACTTGTCCCTTCAAAATCTTCTCTATTATAAGGTGCTAACCTGTAAAAAAGACAAAAGCATCTTAGGAGTGGAAGCATCAAAAGCCCACGTGCCCTTAGCTTTCTGAAATGGCCACACAGGGGAATTTAATACTCCTTGATTCCATTGCACAGGCAAGCTCAATGTGTTTGTATTTTTGCTTCAAGAGTTTCCAAAACTTCTCTTTCACAATTATTTTCGCCTCTGTTGGTTTTCAAAATACACTTTCTTTTTTTTTTTTTTTTTCCTCCCGCTTTCCAAATTCTTCTGCTTTTCTGGAACTTCTGTTTCCTATCATCTGCAACATGCAGAAGCGAGCCCCAAATATTTCCAATAAAGTTCCCACCAGGATGCCGATCCCACCTAAAAAAAAGAAGGAGAAAAAGAAAAAAAATGCAACAACCAAAATTCCCGGTGAAAGCCATGAAATCCCACGCGAAAGAATAACATAAAAAAATCACGAAACCGAGCTTGGGACTTTCAAATGAAAACACTCTCCCCCCTGATATGGAGGTTTGCACCTTAAAATCCTCCGGTCACTTCAGTATTAACCACTGTTGCCTTTTTTTTTATAATTATTAATAATAATAATAATTATTATTATTATTTTTATTTATTTTCCCCAAAGCGAGCAGGCTTGCCCATGACACCCGCAGCAATCCCCTGACCCCCCTCTCCCAGCCCCTGCGCCGTGGGGCGAAGCTCGCAAGAGCCCACCTCCCCATTCAGGGCCATGAAAGCCCTGTGCGGAGGGGAGGGAAAGAGGGGAGAAGAATCCAAAGGCATTCTGGCACCCCGGCCCGATAAGAAACTTTAGCCCTATTCAGCGTCTGACAACCGCTTGTAGAATATGATCTTAATCCTGTTTCTAACATTCTTTCGCCCTTCGGCCGCCCTATTCCAGGCTGTATTCTTCTAACCGTCGCTTTAGCAAATCCCCCAAATAGAATTACTGGGGGGAGATAAACATCAAAGGGAAATTCAAGAAATCTACAGTAGGTTCACACAGTGGGGGGAAGAGGGGCAGGTGGGGGCCGGAGGAAAGGGCCGTCTCTCTCCCCTTGCCCCGCGTCCTTTTTCTGGCTGCATTCCTTAGGGCTGGCTCTCCGCAGAGCGGCCCCACAAACCTGCTCAGCAGCGTGCTATTTTTAGCATTTATTTTTTATCCTGCTTGAGGGTTGGTTTTTTGTTTTTTTTTTTTCCTCAGGAGGGTGGGAGCCCGGTGCTGCAAAGCGCCGTACATACATAGCCATGGTGTGGAAAAACAACCCTTTCCTCAGAGAGATGCATGACCTAAATGGAGACGCTGGAGGTGGGAGAAGGAGAGGACACTTTCCTGGTAGGAAGCAGAAAGCGAGGAGACACCGAGGGACCTGCCCAGCAGCACGTAAGAAGTCTGCTGAAGAAATGAAATGAGTGAACATAATTTGGGAGCTCCCATCAGAAACAGGAGCCTTCAGCATTCAGAGACATGTAAGTCCCATTGCTTGCCCCAAAGAGCTTCCCGACAGAAGTTACCAAATCCTGCATGGAAGGAGCCTCCATCGGAGCATATGAGAAGCATTTATATTTGTCACACAGACCCCACAACTGTGAGTCTCCTCTGTATTGTAATTAAAACAGCACCATGTGCTACACCTCCAGGGCCAAGGAAATGGTGGGACTCTGGGGACAATGCCGGTTTCTCCATCCTGCCTCACTTCAGTCCTCTAGGAACCACGGCCTTGCTTTCTGCTTGCTGTAGAGTTGATGAAAAAGGATAGGCTCCTGCCAACCCCAGCCTCCGATGCTGTCTAGCATGACCAAGGCGAGGCATGGACCAGATGTCCTCCAAAGACCCTTTCCAACCCCAATTATTCGTCTAAATACTGTGATTAAAGAGGAACTGCCTTACAACAAGGCACAGACAATTTGGGTCGTTCAAGAGAATGCAGATAATTCACAAAGCTGTTATTCCCAGCACTGCAAAAGCATCACCTGACTAAGTCTCCCAGGATCTCCATCTTTCATGCTGCCTCTTCTTTATAGTTGCCTTCACACTAGCTCCATCAGCACTTTCCTTCTAGCAGCTGCAGAAGACAACTGCTTCAAGAAGGATACAAAGACAACGGAGCCAAACTCTTCTTCTGTAAGAGGATGGCATGACAAGGGACAAAAGCCACCACTTGCAGCTTGGGAGATTTGGACTGAACATCAGGAATTCCTGACTGTGACGGTGGTACAGCCCTAGGGCAGGACACCAGAGGTGGACGATCTCCATCCTCGGAGGATTTCAGAGCATGGCAAGACACAGCCATGGCCAACCTGACCTGGCGATGGCATCAGCCTTGCTCCAGGCAGGAGGTGGGTCTGAAGAGCCCAGAGATGTTCCAGCACCACCCAAGCATGCTTCTCAGTTGCCAAATATTTAAAAAGCAGTTTTATTCTGAAAAAAAAAGCTGTTACAAGAAGAGCACTGTGAGACTGTATAGCAGCTTCCCAGAGGTAAAAATCTGATCAGCTATAAAAGAATAGAGACCTAAAAAAAAGAGTTCACACCACCCACACTAAAGGATTAACTTTCAGTAAAGAAACAGGGCAGCCTTGACCTTGAGCAAGTCAAAGATGCCTGTCTCGCTGCTGTTGCCTCCTCTGCCCCATTACATGTGGTTTGGAGAAAAGGCTTCACATTCTTGGTTCTGGTTTTCTTGTTTGTCAAAAGAGGCTGAATATCCTTGTACGTTCATTGATGGTCTGGATTCACAGCTCATCAGATTTACATCAAACCTCCAGAGCCCAGCTGGATGCAATGGATCATCACCCGTTAGCAGGGTATGAGCTATGGTAGAGTCTTTACAGCTCTTTTCTCTTGCAATTATATGTGAAAACTTTTTTTATTCAATGCAGAAAACCTTTGAATATAGCACAGGATGAACAGCTCCACCTTACAACAGTTACTTTGCTTTCTTTTAACTCATTTTGTGGTTTTGGCATCTCGCCTATGCCAAGAAAGCTGCATGGGGGCAGCAGACACATTCCACGTTTTCATCACATTCAACAAGAGGGAAAAATCACAAAAGAGTGTGCCATTTTTCAGCCTACACAATTGTTATCACATATTTTTGGTCTAAGTGCTTGATTTAAGCCATACGATACCCATGAGCTTACCCACTTTTACAACCATGGACAACCCTGATAGAGCCCACAGGACGTGGGGATGCATCTTCTCTCTAATCATCTCTGGTTAGACCTGAGAAGGAAAAACATGTCTGGTTTTGAGCACCACTTCAAGAAAGATGTGTATTAGCTGGAGGGAGTCCAGAGCAAAATAATGAGAATAACTGGAAAACAGCATCCATAAAGAAAAATTAAGACTATTGATGTTGTGTAAGCTGGAGAAATAAAAGCAAAGGGAATTTCAGATACACGCCTGCTTTAACTGCATAAAGGGCTGTTGACTAGTCCCTTTGCTACATCCTCAGAAAACAGGGCAAGCCCCAGGCTTAGAAACATATTCTTTGAATTTTGCTGATCTGGGGTTTTATGCCCTGTGAGAAGTTCCTAGGTCTCATATCTCTTTGGGATACACTCTCTCTCCCGCATCATTTGATACGTTGGGAATAGTTGCTTACTTCTCACACTTTGTGTGGCCTGAGGACTCAGCTATTGCTAGACTGATCCCCAAACCTCTGTTCCAGCTTCATAATCTAGTCCGTCACCCTGCACATCACAAGCCAAAGGACTTTGGTGAATTAACTCCCCCTTGAAACAGGGAATCCATCCTCCAGTCTAAAATCTGCCAACAAGGAGTTACCCCCCACCTCACCCTCAGCAAACAGTTACTGTGGTTAATTACCCTCACAGTCCATGCTAATCTTGCTATGAGATCCTGTCTCATCCTAAGGCTCGTACCTCCTTCTCGGGTTGCTTGAGATTTCACCCTTGATTGCTGATGGCATCCATGGTCCTGCTGGTTATGAAAAGCGCAGCTAGATCAGTTGCACAGGGAGGCTTAAGTGTTTCCAAGACCATAATGAAAATTCCTTTCTGAAGAAACTGTGACCCAGACATGAAACCCAACCCTCAGCAGGAGACTTCTAATTTCATAGGAGACAAAAGCCAAGCACACTAAAAAATTGTCACTCGCTTGGAGAATGGGGATTTATCATTCAGGTGTGAAGTGCTCCATCAGCCTCCACACATTGGTTTACTTAAGGATGTTTTTCTTGGGATTTATTTTAAATCAACGGAATGGGTTTGGAAACACTTTGTGTCTGCCTTGTCTGGACAATGGGACAGACAGCCAAAACATTGGGCAGTTTTCAGAATCCAAGGCTCCTTTCTTGTTTCACCCTGAAAGTGTTTATTTGGACTCGAAGACTAGTTTGTTGAAGATTTGTGAGATGGTGTGGTGACCACACGTCACTCACCTAGACGGTACCTTTTGGCAGAGAAAACCACTGGGGAGACCACATCCTGTCCATAGAGATGGGGTATCCACCCACCTCAATCCTTGACTCCATTTGTTGTTTATCTGGTGGCACCAGAGACTGCTCTATATGTCCCAGAAGCAACTCCACGCCTGGCTTGATGTCGGGATGTATGAGCCCAGCACCAAAACTTTCATCACATGGAAAAGAGTAAAAATATCTGGGTATAAATTGTTATTTGATTTCACCCATGGCAATGTTAGCTCTGATTTACATTTAAGTAGAAAAATATTCCCCACTAAGTCTGTGCCTAAGGAAAAAAATAGCCTGTAGAAGTCTTCATCTCCACCCCAATGAGTTACCATGAGCTTGACAGAGAGCAGAAGAAGCTAGAAAAGGGGCAGGGTGGTACAGTCCCCATACTGACACCGCAGCTTTGTGTTTGAGAGTCGCAATTCACCTTTTATTCCATGAATTTGCCTAGTGACCTCTCTGCTATACCCCTTCTCAAGCGAGGCAGGCAAGAATGTGTCCGTATTCCAAGTGCTGTAGAAATGGATCACAAATTTGGACACCCACTGTGTCCAACACAAGTGATGCTTTCGTATGGCCAGGCTCAGGACTGATTCTGCATGTTCACGCTCAGCGTGTTCAAGCTGAACACCACTTCCATGTCTGAATGAGTCCCAGGATCCCGCCGTATTCCCAATCCCCTTTTCCTAGGGAAAATGGTTGAAGAGGAGAGTCGGAGGAGCAGGATTTGTGGACTGCAAAGCGCCCGTGTGCCGCGCAATGTGATCGCAGCCACAAGGATGTCCTCGTGCCGGGGAGGCCCTCGCCCTTTCTCCATGCCAGACCATTGCAAAATCAGCTCCTGGGAGGACTCTGCTTCTCATTTATTTCTCCTGGGCCTCTCCATGCTTCCCCCCATTAACCTCGCCAAATTTTAGTTCGTTCTTAAAACAGGTCCAATTAAATGGCTTTTCAATCAGTTTGATCGCAAGTGCTCCTGCCAGAAGTGCGGCACACCCGTGAAATCAGGAATTTCCTGCAGGACAGCTACTTTCTGAAAAAAAAAAAAAAAAGAAAAAAAAAATTGGATTTTCTCTTGGAAAATGATCAGCTCAAAAACAGAACTATTCAGCCTCGTAGCCAACATTTTCCTTTTTATTTCTTCCAGAATTTGGAGTAGATTCTCCCCCTCCCTCTAAAATTCTGTTCTCCACAAAATATTTCATGGATAAAAAGCAAACCAAAAGCACTCTGCCTTGGCTCGGAGTTCAAACGGGCGGGATTTTTCACACAGCCCAGACCTGGGGCTTGGAAAGGCTCTGGCTCCTTGGCAAAGCCCGTTCAGTAAAGTGGCTCAGAGTTGCCCACGTTTGCCCAAGGCACACCTCCAACCAGTTTAACACTGGGGAGGCTAACCCCCTTCGATTAATTTC
This sequence comes from Larus michahellis, assembly GCF_964199755.1. Taxonomy (NCBI): domain Eukaryota; kingdom Metazoa; phylum Chordata; class Aves; order Charadriiformes; family Laridae; genus Larus; species Larus michahellis. The sequence continues at coordinate 47,357,353 of NC_133903.1, read as the reverse complement.
TAATATAGATCTCCTGAGGCTTTCCTTTCCAGTAAATATTTTTTTTTTTTTGTTAGCAGCAACTATCCGAGAAACATACTTGCAGGGTTGGCTCTTTCCTCCTTTCTCAGCCGCTTGAGGACCGAGTCACCATTTTCTGTGCGTCGTGGTTTTTTCCCGGTTCGACACACACCGGTCCGGAGCATCGCCGTGATTTATTCAAGCAACAAGGGTGCACCCGGTGTTTATTCACCGGACCAGATTGTTGCAAGATAGAAAAGCCGGGCTGCACTCCCCCCTGCTCCTGATGCTGAGAGATTAGATGGGGAAGCCAGATAGTCTGGCTCTGGAAGCAGGCAAATGAGCAACTCTAAATACCTTCCTAGACCCGGTGACCGTAAGTCCTTGGCGGTGACTGGTCCTTGCGGGATAACGCCAGGAATAGGCATATTAAGCACATGAATGTCAAGTCCTAATTCATCTCTTTAATGTTGTACAGTAGCAGGACTGTACCCCCCTGCTGTGGCGTAATTTCACGCTGAGGAGTCTGATGGGGCTTCCTGCAGACTGATCCTTTATGGATCAGAAAACTCACTTTCTCTTTGTGTTAGAGGGCCCGGAGATTATCTTATTAACCATCTCCATGCCAGCGCAGATTGTACACCGGGCTCTGCCTCTTCTGAGGACTCCTTTTAGTTCTTCTTTTCCCCTCCTACTGGTTCATGTCGTGCAGGTGAAGAACATTAAAACCCCAACCCGCTACCAGCGGGTCTCACGCCTAGGTGAGCAGATGGGCTATTTTGCATTTTCTTGGCTCAGATGCAACACTGGCCTTGCTTGAACCCTAAATTAGTTTAAGCAGGTTGGTGCCTCTGCATTAGGGCTTCTGTATCCCCATTCCAGGTTCTTCTCTCCTCTCCTTTCTTCCAAAAAGAACCAATGTTTAAAACTACTTCAGAGTGATGCTTTGCAGGTGCCACCAGCCCCAGAGCTGCTAGCTTAATTACAGGAGTGGGTCCACCTCGGGCACTACACTCTGTAGGACCTGGCCAGCTGGAGAAAGGGTTTCTTCCCTTCTGCCACCTCAGTCCACCAGACTTCCGCTCCCACATTGACTTCACAAACATCTCCAGACCACGCCATGGGGAAAGCAAGATGCGTCAGTGGCCAGTTAGGATGTTTGTGTGGTCTCTAAAGGTGTCAGGCACTGCACACAGGTCAGGAAAGGGCTGCAGAAAGGACAGCAGAAACCAAAATGTATTCTCAGACACTCCTCAGGATGGAGGATTTTCCAATCTGAGGAGACAAAAGCCTTCTGCTTTCACCACTAGACCGCGGCTGCCTCCCCCAGTGATGCCAGAGGGCCACCCTGTAGCCACGTCCCAGCGTGTAACAGGGGATGATAGTTTCTAATCTCATTTTCTGGGCTGGCTGCCCTTCTGGTGCCCCTCATGCTCCATGTAAATCATGTGGAGTCCGATTCCTTTGGCTTGCAGGGCTGTTCTTCCCTTGTCTGCATCTAACAGGCTCCTGGCTGAGCAGGGAGCTTGTTGCTGAAGACAGTCCCAGGACAGTCCCACCAAAAAACCTGCAATTCAGTCTTGATTGGACAAAATGCTGCAGTCAGGGACAGGCTCCTGTCCACACACACTTTCGGGAGCGGCTCCGGCTTGTTCCCTTCCCCTGTTCAATGCGTGTGCGCCTCCCCATCCATCGGCACCGTTTCCTGAATCAGGGTTGTCCCATCCCTTTATGGCTTCACCTGATGCACTTAAAAAAAGCAATTCAACACAGCCCTCCGTGGATTTCAATTATTTTTAGGATATTGCTCATATCTGCTCCTGTTGTGTCGAGCTAGACCCGGTGGCATGTTTCGCCGCCACCAACAGCCTTTTTACAGCTAATGAAAAATAACCTGCTTTTTATCTGCAGAAAATAGCATCGCCTGGGTCTTATCATGGCAAATTATTTAATGGCTCTTCAAGCGTTAAATAGTCCCTCCCTGTCTATAGAGATGTGTAAATCTCTCTCCAGCCGCTATCCTGCCACCTTGCTGAGCACCCCAACTTCCAAAGCAGAGCCACAGACCACAGCTGTAGCTGTCCCATCCCCCCAGGCAGGGAGCCAGAGTGTCCCCTCGCATTGCTGGGGGCAGAGGGGGGTCATGAGCCCTCCCCCAGCTTCCCAGCTCTTCTCCCCCAACGCAGGTCACTTGTTCCCTGGAAGGATGCAGGACAGCAGGATTCTGGCTTAGGGAGAAACATAGAATCATAGAATGTGTTGGGTTGGAAGGGACCTTTAAAGGTCATCTAGTCCAACCCACCTGCAGTAAGCAGGGACATCTTCAGCTAGACCAGATTGCTCAGAGCCTCATCGAGCCTGGCCTTGAATGTCTCCAGGGATGGGGCCTCCACAACCTCTGGGCAACCTGTTCCAGTGCCTCACCACCCTCATTGTAAAGAACTTCTTCCTAATGTCTAACCTAAACCTGCCCTGCTCTAGTTTAAAACCATTGCCCCTCATCCTATCACCACCTGCCCTTGCAAACAGCCCCTCCCCAGCTTTCCTGTAGGCCCCCTTCAGGGACTGGAAGGGGCTATAAGGTCTCCCTGGAGCCTTCTCTTCTCCAGGCTGAACAACCCCAACTCTCTCAGCCTGTCTTCATAGCAGAGGGGGTCCAGCCCTCTGAGCATCTTCATGGCCCTCCGCTGGACCCGCTCCAACAGGTCCATGTTCTCCTTGTGCTGAGGGCTCCAGGGCTGGGCACAGTACTCCAGGTGGGGTCTCATGAGAGCAGAGTAGAGGGGGAGAATCACCTCTCTCAATCTGCTGGCCACACTTCTTTTGATGCAGCCCAGGATGCGATTGGCCTTTTGGGCTGCAAGTGCACAAAGAAAAGTCCTGTAGATCTGCTTGCGGACACAGCAGCATCCCAGCAGGATGCCAGGAGGGATCCCAGGTGCCGAGCCTGCAGCCCACCTCTGCTGGGAAACGGTGAAGCACAGAAAGCACCGAGCCCCCGGATTTCCAGCCATCCACTCCCATCTTGTTTGTGCATTGAAACAGAGGAGGGAAAGTCAGCGATCCTGATTGCGTTACAGCCTCCCCGGGAAAGGGGCTGCAGCACCCGCAGGAGAGCCCAGGGCAGGAGCCCAGCCCGCAGCTGCCTCTGCCTCGGCCCTGGTCCGAAAAAAGGGAACTGTCAGAGGGGAATTGCTAAGTCAAGCTTTTAATTGTTGTTTTTAAGAATTTGATCATTTATAGGGTGGTTGGGGTTTCTTTTCTAATACAGGGAGAATAGTGAAGGATTTGTTGTTTAAATTGCAACATTATTCTGGTTTTTATTTTATTTTTCCACAAGGGAAGAAACAAACCCCTCTGTTCTACGCCAGCTTCACTTTAAGTACAGCAACACGGCAAACGGACAGCAGCGAGAAACCTCTTCTCAAACACTCCAGGAGGAACCGAACTATTTATTCTTTTTTTTTTTTGCAAACAACCAGCTTAAACCCCTTGGGGGAAATGCATAACTTGAACCCTTTATTTTTGCGATTACTCTCTGCTAACTCTCTCCTTTGCCCGTGTGAGCTGGGTCAGGTTTGGCTTGGGCATGGGGCTTTCAGGCTCTTTCCAGCCAAGCCTATGAAGGTGGCGGGAGAAGGCTTGCGAAGGTGATGGGAGAAGGCTTATGAGGCTGCGTAGGTCCTGAGATCCCGCTGGATGGGAAGCACAGCTTGCAGCCGCGAGACCGGCTCTCCAGCCGCAGAAGCAGAGCTGCAGCCATCAACAGCAGAGATTGCCGCAGGTTATGGATGAAGCCAACCAAAAGGCAGCTCCCCCGAGGACATGTTGGAGTGACCCGGTGTATGCGGAGCTTCTCACTTGCTGCCGGGCTGGAGCAAAAGCCACCGGACAGCTTTTGCCTCCCTGCATGGCAGGAGTGGAGCTGCAGGTCCCCATGAGGCTACTGCCCGGGCAGAGGCGGTCAGAGCTAAGGGGACAAGTGAGGACGGCAGCATCCCTGGAGCGCCAGGGCAGGCGTCCGCCTTCACCCTGCAACGGGAGAGATTTTTTCAGCCCGAATAAATGCAAAGCCCCCTATTCTGCCTGGCACAGTGGGTTTTCCTGAGGCTCATCCCGTGCCTTAACGAAGGACCCTTTCCAATCCGCGAGCTGTCAGATCCCAGAGCAGAAGGGAGGACTGTTTGTTTAGACCTATGAGGGTTAGGCAGCTCAGACTTTATTCTTGCACTTTTGATAGGTTCCTAAATGAAAATCCAATAATATTTTAAGCAGAACGAGTTCCCATGAAAGTCATTTCTAAATCGCCCGGCTCATCCTACCTGTCGGCTGGATTCTCCATCCCCACTGGCCTAAGCCCGGTGTAACGTCCCTGCTCCCAGCGGCGTTACTCCCGGGAGCCGAGTCCGGCCCTGCCGCCGAGAGCCCCCGCTGCCGCCTGCCTTTAATGAACATGTAAATAGACGAGAGGCTTGGGAGCAGAGTCACCCTGCAGTCAGGAAGTTCTCCAAAGCAGCTCGGGAGAAATAATACTTTATTCCTGGTGGTGCAAATAACTGATAGGGACTGGCTAAGAAGGGTTCATGCAAATACTCCCGAATTAAGCACCGTCTGAAGTTAGAAAGGAAAGATGATAAACACACCCGGCTTTAAAACTGCAAAATATGCTTTGCAGGCATGAAACCGGAGGAGTAACAAAACTATCTGACATCATATTAAACGGCAAAGCATTTCTTCTTCTCAGGGCTGCAGTTACCTAAAACCAGAGTCCCATTAAAGAGTCCTAACTATTATTTACATTTCTAAATCTTAAAACCATTAACAAAAGCCACTTAATTCAATTACTTTCCCTGGGCGCCGATGTTATTACATTATTGTCACGAAGCCGAGTTTGGCTCTGCGTTTCTCTTTTTTTTTTTTTTTTTCCTTTCTTTAAATTCATTCCTCTTTTCTCCGTGCCGAGTGCCTCCCCCCCACCTCCCCGTCTTCCTCTCCCCCGATGTCATTGTGTAGAACTAATGGGGTAAACTGAAATGGTATCTGTCCTCATTGACAGGTTTATGAGAATTTAATAAAGCGTGGCGCGGATAAAATGAGATATTACAAGGCCACACAAAGCTGATTGACTTCTCCACGTCAGCATTTTTATTTGGTTATTTATTTATTTATTTTCAACGCAGGGGTGATCTCACCACTTCTCCGGTAGTGCCGGCCTGGGAGAGATGAAAGGGGGAGGAAAAACGCGGGCGGCAGGAGGGGCCGATCGATCCATCGACTTGTTATCTGTGAGCATGGGCCCCGATGCTCTGTGGCTTTCCGATCGCCCCAGGAAGGTGACATATAAGAGTCAGCGAGGGCCCTTCCACCACTCCGTGTGCGTGTCCTTTCCCTTGGTAGCTCCATGCGCTGGGGTGGGCTCACCAACAACAGATAGCCCACAGGTGGGGGTCCCCACCACTTTGTTATCAGGGCATCCGAACCTTGCCAATTGTGCAAGGCATTGAACAGACACTCCGCATGGACGGGGCAGGAGGGTCATTGGCATCGCGCGAGTTGTGTGTCCCTATAGGGGTGACATCTGATGTGATGGCCCCCCGTAGCCCACCTGCTCGGCTCACCCCAGACTAAGAGCACAGCGGGGTTTACACCGACCGACGCAAAGCAATCACAACCTGCGATAGGGTTGGTCCTCAAGAGGTCCAGGAGGTCCTTGAGAAGAAGGATGCCACCAACCAGCTCCACCAAGGCATCGGCTTGCTCCATGCCTCAGTTTCCCCTCCTGCCCGATGCCCATCCTGCTTGTGTAAATGTAAATCGCAGGTCACCCGGGGGCCTGCAGAGATCAAACCTTCCCTCTGGGAAAATCAAAGTGTATATTTCAGTGTGTTTGCTCCCATCCCACGGCAAACAGGGCGAGCTGGAAATGTGGGCTGTGCGGTAAATGGCTGGCTGACTCCCTCTCCTGGCCTGTTCAGAAAGCAGCGCGCTCAGAACCCAAAAAAACCAAAATTCAGGGTTTGTGTGCTTTTTTCCCAGGCAAGGAAAACCCCAGTGCCAGTAGTCGAGGAGGTCTGGGTTCAGCCTGGTCACACTCAGAGATGCACAAGGGCTCAGGACTCCGCTACGACGCAGGACCCCACTTAAATCTTGACCCCAAACTACGGAAGAACGTTGCTTTGGGGGAAGACTGCCAGGTTTAAACTTGGGGCTGCCCTTGTTAGCCTCAAAACTTGGACCGTGGGACTTTAAACACAAATAATATTAATTGTTTCCCCCTCTCCAATATGCAGAGAGGCTGGAGATGCCCTTGCTCATTCGAGGTGGTCCATGCTCCTGGACACTGCAACAAACGCCAACAGCAGGAGATCTGCAGGTCTCCTGGGCACTGACGGTTTGCAGGATCAAGCCCTGCTGGGATATCCTCCTCCTTGGCAAAACCAGCCAGGCCCAGATGGACCAGCAGCAAATCTCCCATCTTTTCATCACAGCAACCTGAAGTCGCCTGAAATGAAAGAGCATTGCTCGCCACAAAAGCTTGGGCTGTCCCATCACCCAAAGAGCCAGAAAAGAGCCTTCTGCCTCGTTCAGCGCTCCTCACAAGTAGGGTATGTAGTGCAGGGTTTTAGGGTGCAAAAGCCTCCGAGCGCGGGATTTCTGCCAGGACAGCGGCTCAATCCTGCTCTCTGGTGGCTCCCCCCCGAAAGGCCAAGCGCATCCAGCAGCGGTGTCTTCCCGGAGCAGCAAGAGATGCACGGTGTTCCCCGTGGGCTGGAAAGGGTCTGTGCTTTTCTATTTTTTTATTGATTTAATTCAAGATACAGCTCAGAAGGCAGCTTTGCACAAGAAGATGGAGACTGCAGAAGATTTTAAGATTTCTTGCTTGAGCAGGGCGTGGGTCCATCACAGGAAGGGGGCCCATGAGCTCCGTAAGGGGTTGCAACCCACCGCCCTTCATTTAAAAGCCTCTCCAAATCCTTTGCATCGTGGCAAGCATCCTGCTGCTCTGCATAGATTGCTCACAACCCCTGCAAAAGCCTTTACTGTCATTTCTGTAAACATCCCCCCCCCCCATATCACGTCTCCTTGCTGAAGGGCCACAAGGTGTGGAGCAAGCCAGGGAGCATTTCTTCCAGATTTCCTCACCCCATCCCTGCTGAGACATACCCGTGCTCCCAGCAATACTGATGTGGCAGCGTGATGGGCTTGCTTGAAGAGCGGGGCACAAGCAGATGACCATTGGGGACACTAGCTCTGCCGCTCCCACCACAACCATCGGTCTCCGAGGGCTGGGCAATCATTGCCTGTGACCCCAGGACTGGTTTTATCAATTCAACACACCATGAGGCAGCATCCTATAAAGCCTGGTGTCATCCCTTGCTATTCTGAGGAGTATTTAAGCATCTTCTCCATACTGCCTTCACCCTGTAAAGTTTTAAACACAGAGAGGACCCCCTATTCTTCGCTCTGTAATGCACAATAAAGAAAAAGAAGGGCCAAACTTGTCCACCGTCATCCCCAGCTTTGCTGCCCTGGCTCTGCTCCCCCCTCCCTGAGCACCAGAGCTGCTCATCGGGTAAATGTATGTAAATCTTTGGCAGTATATCCACAATACCCCCCTATCTCCTGCTCTCTTTCTCTGAGCGCTGGAGTAATTACAGTGTAGAGGTGCCAGCACGAGGCATTTCTGCTGATGAATGCACTCAATCTAAGCACAGTTTTATGTATCATTAATTCCTTTAGCATTCAAAAAAATAACTTTTTTGATGGCAGATAATACTGTAATCACTCACAATTGCCAATACAATTATCTTCATTCAGCTGTGTAGAACAACGACAAGAGTAATTTTAGACACTTAAATTTTCTTTCTTTCTCTTTTTTTTTTTCCTCCTTATTTGTTAATGTTCACATGGTAAATGCAAAGCTGTTTGGACTTAGGTTGCTCTGACACAGGCACTACTGGAAATGAGTCCCCACACTCCCATTTGTACAGAGAGGCGGTTTTCAGAGCCTGATCCCAGTGCTTGCAAGGTGCACTATTTGCTTAAGGTGTCTTCAGCAATCTTAGGGATTTCCCAAAGGGTCCTCCCCGCTCTGGGGACCCCACCGCTGTGACCTCTTCAGCTTTTCCTTACCTTCCATCAAGCTCCCACGCAATAGCTGCCAGGTGCACCAAGGAGCAAAAAGAGCTTGTGCAAGTGCAAGCTGCACGTACAAGTCATGGTCCTCTGCCAGGTCAGCTCCTCCTCCACTCTCCTGAGGAAGAAAATACGTGAGCCCTCCCTCATCTGCCACAGAGCAGAGTCCGCAAAGCTGGCACAATCTACGTGTTCAATCTGCTTACTCTAACTCAGATACTCCAGTTTGAGGCAGACTACGCAGCAACCAAGTGAACAACTTGTCTGAAACATGCGATTTTTTGGCAGGGCCAAAAGGAATCACTCCCACATGACACTACCTCTTGCCTGAGCTGCTGGACAACCTCCTCCAGAGTCTCTACACGGTCCTTAGCTTGGACAAACTTTCTCTTCCTCAGCTCCTTCATGGCCAAGGTGAGCAGCACGGAGCTGCTGTGGAGCTGCACACCAGGATGGAGACAGAGCGGGGTTAAGCTCCAGTTCTGAGAGGAGACCCTTCACCTTCTTGCAGATTGTGTTGCCGAATCCCATGCAAGAGCCAGGAACCTGCAAGGAGAGGAGAAATGAAGCAAGAAGGACCACTTGCTGCTGTATACAAAGCTTGGATCTTCTTCCAGAGAGCCAGACCCTGGGAGGGGGTGACTGGCAGCTGGCGGCAGGAGCAGGTTGTTCTCCTCTGGAAAACAGTCTAAAAGCAGTAGGGTGAAATGAAGAATGGATGTGTATGAATTCCCAGGTGAACAGCAAACAATTGCTTATTGTCTCTTCTGAAATAAAGGGCAGCAAATGAAATCAGCTGAGGGCAGCAAACAGGAGATGTCGCCTCCCTGTAGCACATGGATAAACCGTGGATCTCCCTGCTGCAGGACACCGCGGGTGCCAGAATCGGATTGCTTCACACCAGAAATATCTGTATGAACACGCAGCTATTAGTCACCCAAACCTAACCTCTGGCTTGAGAAGCCACAGCAACCCAGACGGCGGGAGACAGCATTAAGGAAAACATTGCTGTGTTTTTGCCACGCTCTTGTGGCGTCTACTGTGGTGTCAGATGAACTGGAGGGAAGCTAGCTGGTCCTTCAGCCCGAGCTGGTTCAGCTGATCATGTGTGATCTGTCACGGTTGGAAGAAGATGACGCCTTTCTGCCCCTCCTTTGGTAACCACAGTGTTACAGCATCGCTGGGGTGTGGGGGTGGTACCCACCCAGCTGCAGCTCTGTGGACACATGGAAGGGTGTGGGCAATGGGGAAGGAAGCCTTCACGGATCCAGCTGATCGTTTCGCCCTCCCTTAGCCGCAGGCTCCAGCCGTTTCAGGCAGTGCAGGATGGGCAGGATCCATCCTTTTTTCCAGCACCCCAAGGTTCAAGCCTGCTTTGCTGCAGCATATGGGCAGCCCTATGGATGTAACAGCAGAAAGTCTCCACTTGCTCATCTGGCAAGGACAGGCCAGTGTCTCAAAGGGACATCAGGGCACCACTTGCCCCACAAGCCAGCAGTTAGCCCCCAATCTGGCCCATGGGGAGCAACGCCAGACCCAGTTTACCTCTCTTAGGTGGTGCCAGGCACATCTTCCTGGACAGGGCATCCCCAGCCACCACCTGCCTGTGCTTGGAGTCCCCCTGTCCCATCTCTGCTGGAAGCCGGGTCACAGCAGAGACCTGCTGCATTTTGGGGTTTCCCATGCTCTGAGTTAACCTCCTGGAGCTTGCCAGTGTCCCACCTGATGTCTCAACTCCATTTATCCACTCCCACACACTTGCCTGTGGGAGGGGAGAAGGGGGTTCTCCAGCACAGGTGCCCCAGGCATCAAGTTCATATTTTGTTTTCTGCCCTTTGATGAGCTGAACTGCAGAAGCTGAAAATTGTTCCTGCATGAGAGATTTTAAGCAGGGTTTTGACTAGGGGGAAGAGGGTTGGAGAAGTAATTTTTCCCCTTCCACCAGAACTAGTTTTTAACTTCTGTTTCTCCAGAGTTCACCACCTTTCTTGTTCTCTTGTTAAAAGTCTTCAGGTGCACCTGGTTTTACTGCCTGCAGGGAAACAGCCCTATTCTGGCATTGTGCTGCCATGGGATGAGATTAGTGCAGCTGAGGAGAGCACGAAGCCTCCAGCAGGAGAAAGGAGGAGGTAGGGATCGCAGCATCTACTTTCGTGAACCTTGAGCTGATCCCATCCTCCTGTCTCACTGCAAGGGCACCCCCCGCCAACCCTGCTCCCCTTGTGGTTTCTTGTGCCCTGAGCAGCGCCCAGAGCACGGGGCTGCAGTGCCCTGGGAAGCTGGCGTTACTGGATAATCCTCTGAGCCCTACAGTCGGGGGGGGGGGGGTAGAAAAAAGAAGAAAAAAAAACCCTCACACAACAGTGGGGAATAAGAGGCTGTTCTTGCATGTAATTTCCTTGACGCAGACAACAGGGAGCTGCTTGTCCTCAAATATGGAACAAGAAGCCATAAGCCACGAGTTCAATGAGAGCTGAATATTTCCAAAGCTTTAACACCCTTCAGCAAAGACGGTCCCGGGACACCGTGTACGCACAGCATTTCCCTCCAGGGGAGCCAGGCTCTGGTGCAAGCTCCTCAGGTGCTGCCAGAGTAGCCCTGAGGGCCCGCAGGTTGATGCAACAACAGGATTAACACCAGGAAAATCAAGTCTGGGGGTATGTGACCCTCCATGGCATTTTCTAGCTCAGCATCTGCCAGTGGTGGCTTAGGCACAGCTCAACCTGCTGGGAAGCAGGAGGAGGGAGAAGCCATCCCAAATCCTTCCCGACAGGTTTTCCACAATCCTGTGGGCAGCATCTAAACTGGATAGCTTGAAACATTTCATACAGTCATAGAATGGTTTAGGTTGGAAGGGACCTTAAAGATCACCCAGTTCCAACCCCCCTGCCATGGGCAGGGACACCTCCCACTAGACCAGGCTGCTCAAAGCCCCATCCAGCCTGGCCTTGAACACTTCCAGGGATGGGGCATCCACAGCTTCTCTGAGCAACCTGTTCCAGCGTTTCACCACCCTCACAGTGAAAAATTTCTTCCTGATACCTAATCTAAATCTCCCCTCTTCCAGTTTGAAGCTATTACCCCTTGTCCTATCAGCGGGGAAGTTTAAGGACAGACTCCATGTAGGGCTGGCCACAAAGAAATTATTTTGGAGTTTCCCTCAAAACTGAGTGCAAGGCCCCAGCACACACACCCCCCGCCCGAGCAGGGATGCCAGACTGCTGCTGTCAGAAGCCGCAGCACTTAACAAAGCACAGGCACACCCATGCTCCACCAGCGATGAAATGGACTCTACCGGGCACAGGCTGTGGCATTTATTGTTTTTTTTCCCACACAGCTGCTCGGCTTCAGGAAATGCAAAAGGAGACGGGTACCTTTGGGACTCCCGCCTCGCTCCTTTGATGCTCTTAGCCAAGACTCTCCCCAGAGAGGCTGAAAAATTACAGGGAGATCAAAGTCCCGCTTGGGGAACTGCAAAATAAATAAACCTTATCAGAGAGAGAGAGAGACAGAGAGACCACCCAGCACAGGGAGGGGTGAGTTTTCACCCAGGAGCTTTTCCTGCTCCCAGATCTCCTCCCCCCTTACCCGCGCTGCCGCTCGCAAAGCCGCAAACTGGTTAAAGCCTTTTCTTTTCCAGCGAATCCAACCCTCTCCCGCCCGGGAATCCTTCCCAGGTTTTGCCTCCCTCTCCCCCACCTCCCCATCGGCGAGCGGTTGCCCTTGGACCCGGCCGGCAGCGGGGAGGCGCCGGCAGCGGGGAGGAGCGAGGGGCGAGCGGGGCTCTCGGCCGGTTAGCCAACCCGGCTAGCCAGCCCCCGCCATGCGGGTCCCCTTGCCCGCCCTGCTCTGCTGCTCGGCCGCCAGCCTGCTGCTCCTGCTGCGATGGCGGCGGCGAAGGGGGCTGTGGAAGAAGGTGGAGGAGGCTCGGCGGAGGCAGGAGCGCAGCTTGGTGCAGATGGAGACGGCCGTGCAGCGCTTTCGGGAGCAGGTGGGTACCATAAAGCCGCGCTTCTTCCCTCCTTTTCTCCCCCCCCCCACCTCCCCGGGGGGAACGCTGGGGATGGGAAAAGCCGCGCTTCTCCCCTCCGTTTTCCCCCGGGGGAAAGGCTGGGGATGGGCAGAACCCGCCCGGTGCTGGCTCCTCACTCTCGCCCCTTCCCCATGGCGTGGCCCCGGGGACAGCCGGCGGGCGAGGGGCTGCTCTCGCAGAGCTGCCAGGCGGCGTCCCGGCTCCTCGTAGGGAGCCACGGAGGAATTTAGTTTTATTTTCTTTGTAAATCTCTGCGTGCACGCATCCCTGCGGCCGTGCAGGGCTCCCCTCTGCAGCAGGGACGGGGAGGAGGAGGATGCGCTCCCCGGTGCAGCCGGGGGATAAACGGGCGGCGGCGCAGGCGCCAGCGAGCGGCAACCGGTAAGGGAGGGGAGGAAAATCCCTGCCCCTCCTCTGAAAGCTTCCCGGCCCTCTGCCGCCATGGTGGGAGGCTCATCCTGGCTGCTGAGGAGGGGAGAAGCCGTGCGTGTTATCAGCAGAGGCCGAAGTGCAGCTCTGCAGTCCGGGGGCGCTGCCCGCAGGGACGGGGCGTGATGCCGACGGGGTATGGTCCCATCAAACCTCCCGACCTGTGTTTGGAGTGGACTCCCTCAGGGTCAGAGTCCAGCTTAGGGGATGAGGTTTGATGCTTTTTTTCGTGGTATGTAGTAGGGAAATCTCTGCTGACCCAAAAATGACCTGTCCGCTGTCAGCCAAGCAGCTCCCTGGTTTGTGCACTTCCCTGGAGGATGCCTTGGTGATGCCAGAAGATCTGGCACCAGGTCGAATTTTGCTTCTTGCTGGAGCAATGTCTTTGACCATGCTGCCAGTTCCCACTGTAATTCAGCAGAGAACATTGCGCCGAGCGGTTCCCCCAGGCCTGCCCAAGACCTGTCTGAACAAGGCTGCGCAAAAGACTTTCTCTTAAACAGCAGGTGCTTGATGTCTGGCCAGAAAAGCAAAAGGCTTTTTAGAAAGCCCGGGTTGCTACTGGCCTTGCAGGTTTCCCACCGTGCTCACTGGTATCAGAGTAGGGGCAGGATTGCAGTCCTGAGGCAAATATTGCATTTGGCCACCGGACAGCAGATATTTTTTGTACGGGTTACAGTGGGCACCAAGGGGAGAGGAGGAACCCACCAGCTGAGGTAGAGCTGTGTCATTACCTGTTCAATCTTTCCCTTAGCATCCTTCCGTGAATGCGGTCTCCATCCTCTCTCTGCCTTTGCCGGAGCTCTCCAAGAAACTCCGGGATGGCTCGCTCCCTCCGGAGCATGTCTTCTACGCCTACGTGGGCAAGGTGAGGAGCAAGGGTGGTGGGGCTGCATCTCACCCACAGTGGGGCTGGCTCTCTTGAGAGAAGCCCAGGTTCAAGTGGACTGGTTCAAACGCTGCTGAGCAGTTAATGCTGGGCCCTTCTGCACTTTTCTGTGAGCAAGGGGAGAGCTGGGCATCTGGCTGCCATGGCTCTTGGCTTGGTTTGGAGCAAAGGGGAGCATCAATCTCAGCATCTGGAGAGCCCATACCTTCCCAGGGACAGGTGTAGCTATAAGGAAGCTTCAGAGTGCTGCTGTTGTCTCCCCTCCATCTCCAAATGGGTTGGTAAACCTCAAGAACTCAGTGTCCGCTTTCATCCTCTGCTTTTGCCATAATGCCCTGATCACCCCCTGGGTTCCCACTTTGGGCTTATCATTTTATGCCACTTGATCCAGAGCCTTGGGTATTCTGCTGAGCTGAGTGCCTCTGTCCGTCACACACCAGCTGGTGCTACAACCCAGCTATGTCCAGACCAACATTTTGGAGTTTAGCATTAAAATATCTTGGAAAGGAACAGCAAGGGCTGCCCTGATACCGACTGTCCAGATGGGGAGGTGGAAAAGGGGGAAGAGGCAGATGTCCTCTGCAAAACAGAAGGCTGTTGTGCAATGTCCTGGACTGCATCTCACCCACGAGCTTTGCCTGCTTTCTCCAAGGCCCTCCAAATCGCCATAGAAACCAACTGCATCACGGAGTATCTGCAGGAAAGTGAGACCCAGGTCCGGAAAGCGAAGCTGACAGAGAAGCTGGGTTTGCTCTATGGAGTGCCTGTCAGCATCAAAGACTCCATCGACTGCGAGGTACCACCAGCGTGATACCGCGTGTATCCTGAGATCCATGTGATTTGAAGATTGGTGGTGGGGGGAGGTTTGACCTCAGCTGGACTTTGTCATAGCTGATGTGGGATGGCCTGCCCTGGCTGGTGACAGGGTTTGCTCCCTGTCTCCCATATGAGCCAGTAGAGAGCTGGTCAGATTTACTGACAATACGCTATGTGTGCAATGGGTGGGTTGTTGGAGGTGCACGCACATGCTTATATATAGAGATAAAAATACGAGGGCAGGGGGAATTGCAGTCCTCCGTTTGGAAACCTCATTGTCCTGTGTTCCCAGGGCCATGATTCCACGTTAGGGTTTATAAAAAATATCAATAAGCCCGCAGCAGAGGACAGCGTGGTGGTGCAGGTGCTCAGGAGACAGGGGGCAATTCCGTTTGTGAAAACCAACGTTCCCCAGTCCCTCATCAGGTAGGTGGGCGCTCCCTTCCCTCGGCGCAGCGGCAGTCCTCCCTCCCTCATCTCAATGAGGGTTTCCATCAAGTCTAATTCTCATTTCCACCTTCTTTTTAAGTCACAGCACCTGATCCCCATCCTTAGTGTCTTTTAGGTGTTTCTTAAGAAAGTAAACACATTTACGCTAAGGATGAAAATTAACTGTAGTTCCAAATGAAATAAATAAGCAAAAGAGGAGGAGAGGAGAAGAGAAAACACTGATCTTCTTTTTTGTGGGGGGTATTTTTAAGTAACTTTAATTTTCTTTTTTTTTTTTTTTTTTTTTTTTAATGAAACCCCCAGAGGTGATCCTGTTAACTATACAGTGGAAATGCATATTAATGGCAGGGGAAGCTGGTTAAGCTAATGACCTTAAATTATCCTGCCCCCAAACCTCCTGCTGTATCTGGCAAGACCGCTCTGGGTGTCGCTGATATGGGGTGAGGTCGGGTGTGCTCTGCTGGACAGACACCCCCTGTAGCGTCCCCGTGTCCTGCCAAGTGAACTCTGGCAAAGCTCCTCGGTGGGTGACCGTTCCCCAGCCCTGTGAAATGCCTTCCTTAAGGCGATGCAACAACGACTGGCTGTGTTTAAAAAAAAAAACACAAAAACACACAAAGAAGTTGCCCCAGGGGTTACCGGATTTTGCACCAGTTCCTCGGAGAGTCCGATGTTCAAATATGACTGCAGCTGGCATTTGGCCTGTTCCCAAGCAGGGGCTCAGCACCCCCTGGGTGGGGAGGCCTGGACCTACTCCAAGTGGGCTGTTTCGGATGTCCTCTGGCCCTTGGGACTGCCCAAAGGGAGCCTTTCCAGGACGTTTGATGTATTTTTGCTGCCAGAGGGTCTGTCTGGGGAAGGCTTGACGATGCTGAAATTAGCTGGCAGTGAATCCAGGTCCTGGGAACACCACAAAAAGGCTGGCAGTCTTCATGGGAGCTTTGGGAAGCTCCCTCAGAGTAAATGATGTCAATGTAACAACTAGTTACCTAATTACCTAACAAATTACCTAATTACCTTCTGAAGGTCTTTTCGTAGTGACTGGGGTCCGTATCAGCGGCTATCTACATTCCTCTCATTCGCGATCACTCTCTCTCTCTCTTTAGCTATGACTGCAAGAACTTAATCTTTGGTCAGACGTTCAACCCTCTGCTCTACACCAGAAGCCCCGGAGGCTCCTCTGGTGGAGAAGGGGCACTTGTAGGAGGAGGTGGGTCCATTCTGGGCTTTGGGACAGATGTAGGAGGGAGCCTGCGTTTCCCCGCTGCCTTCTGTGGGATCTGTGCACTCAAACCCACCGGGAACAGACTCAGGTACCGCGAGTAATGCAGTGATGTCTCTGGGTGAGACACCCTACCCACCGCTGTGCTGGGATGCTCCTGCTCCTGTGAGCAAGGGAAAACTTGGGAGGAACTGAGAAGGGCTCGTTTCTCCCTCCTGCCCAGACATTTTCTGGGGCCTGTATGGAGGGAAGCATTGGTTCCCCCAGAACGGAGAGGGGGAAACCTCTCCATCTGCATGCTAAGGGGGTCGTTGTTCCTGACTGACGGGGCATAAATCATTGTGGGCTAGGTTGGGTCCCCCTTGGGCTTCCCCTTGGCCCTTCCTTCAGCCAGCCTCTGCACCTGCAAAGGCAGGGCAGTGTTTACCACTTGCTACTGCTTAAAGCCTTTCCCTTCTGTGAAAACTACTTCAGCTGCTATATTCTGTGTGTCTCTCTTTTTCACAGTAAAAAAGGAATCATTGCTGGTGTCCTTGGGCAGAAGGCAGGTAGGAATTGGTGGCTGTCCCCCAGGGAAGGGCAGTAGGGCAGGGCTGAGAAGGTTGTGGGGGACCTTCTCCAACACATTCAGAGAGAGAAGCAGGTTCCCTTTTAGAGACTCTTCCAAGAGCCACCCCCATGCTGTGATTCCCAAGAAACTGGAATACGTGTGAGCCAAGCTGAGCAGTTTGTGTAATGCATAAACCTGAACACGCCCTGTAACCCCACGTTGTTGCATTGGCCACCACTGCTTCATGGGAGCTGGGATTAACAGTCAGAGGGGGTGTTTTGTGACGTCCTTGTGTCATGATCGACAAAGCTTTTTGCTTAATTTTGTAAATCATGAAATGGAGCACATGGGGCACATATTGGGGGATAGCAACTCCTGGTCCATAATGATGAGCCTGCTGGTGGGAAGACGCCTGTAGGCATCCCCAGCCCAGTTCTCAAAGAGGAACTGTTGCCAGCACTAGACTAAGTCAAAATGATGCCAAGAGGTCCTGCTTTTGCAGGACATGCCCTTCAAAGACCCCCAGCCATGAATGTTCTCTTCTGGTCTCTTCCAGTGGTCGCAGCAGTGGGACCGATGGCAAAAGACGTGGAGAGCCTGGCGCTGTGCATGCGGGCGCTCCTCTGCGAGGACATGTTCAACCTGGACAGCACAGTGCCCCCCCTTCCCTTCAATGAAGAGGTAAAGAACCTCAAAGGGGGCAAAAGCCTCTGAGAAGAGCTTCCGTCGCTCAGGCTGAAAATGCCAGCGGCTTATGGAAGCCCTCCAGGACCTGCTCCAACCTGCCACATGCTGTGGGTGGGCAAGTGAGCGAGAGAAGTGCTGCCTTCCAGACTCGCCCTGCGGCACGGGTGTAGTTGACTCCTGATGCCGCTGATATCCTTCCACGCTGGTGCCCTCCCTTGCTTTGCAGGTGTATGCCAGCACACAGCCCCTCCGCATAGGCTACTACGAAACCGATTTCTTCACCATGCCAAGCCCTGCCATGAGACGCGCCGTTCGGGAGACGAAGCAGATGTTGGAGGATGCCGGCCACACGGTAGGATGTTGATTGAACCCAACAGTCGCGCTGCCTCTATTCTTCCTTCCTGCCATATCTTTGGGACCCGTGTGCGAACATCAAGCAAATTTGGCAGGGAAAGAGGGCCTGGAATCCACTCAGCTTCACACAGCTTTGATGAAAGTAGATAGCTGCTTCTGGAAAAGAGAAATTCTTTGTATTGCAACTTGATTTCTCCTCTCAGCAGGATCTCAGCACTCTTTAGGTTCTGGTGAACACAAAAGGAAGCCTGCCCTGATCCATAACACGTGCTAGGGAGTAGACACACTGCTGTGTGACTTATCTGTAGCGTGGGTGTATTTACTTACACCCTGGCTGAGATCCATATTGCACTAGGTGTTGTACAGACGGGTCCCGAGGCAGTGCAGGGACCTTACAGTCCTGGTGGTGCATGATTACTGTCAGCTCAGCATGTTTCCTGAGCCTGATGGACCATCTCTCTTCAGTGGCTGTGACGAGCTGTTGTCCCGCTACTTGTTTAGTCTATTCTCAAGCCAGTTTCACCTCTCCTGCATCATGTCCTTTGGCAAGCAGTTCCACAGACGTTGCATGGAAAGCCACCTCCTGGTTTTGTATCTGGAAACACGGACCTAAGGAGAAAACAAAAGCACAGTTGCAGATGGCACATCTTTTATAGCCAAGTAGTCCCATATTGGCCCAGCCCCGTTTCCAGGGTCTCAGGTTTCAGAGGCTGCCATTTCAGCAAGTCATCTCCTCTGCATGAGGCATGGTCGTGGCTGCACGCCTCCCCCTTACCCTTGTGCAAGGACCAGGAGTGAAGTGGGGAGCACAGACCCCTCAGCTCTGTCACCCACTGCCAGTTTTGGAGGGACCTTTGTGCCTTGGGGCTGCTTGGGCATCAGGGGGCCAAGCCCATCCTGTATCTTTTGACTCAACAGTTGCTGGTCAGAGGGAAAATGGTGTTTTCAGGGAATGATGGATGGGATGGGGAGGACCTGGTGGCCTCGGATGCTAGGGGCTTTCCTGAGGGCTTGTCAGGAAAACCTCAGCCCAGCTTGGCCCACTGGGAGCCCTTGATGGCTTCTCCCATGCAGCTTCCTTGTGCTTGTGCCACTGACTCCTCTTCCGTTGTCCTTCCAGCTGGTGCCCTTTGAACTCACAAATGTGGACTACATGATGTTTAACTTCTGCGTCAGGGGAATGTTTGCAGATGGGGGTGCCTCCTTTCTCAAGAAATTGTAAGTACAGCCTGGTGTGATGGGTGCCTTTCTATGGAAATCCTCCCCAGGGTCTGGCTACCGTCCAGATATGGGTAGCAGATCTACTGGATGCAGACGGGGGCTGATATGCACTGGGATTTACTGGGGAGCTTACCCTCAACCAATTCGGCCAAACTTTGTGTCTCTCTGGGATTGTTACCAGCCTTGACAGATAAAAGGAGACTGGCTGCCACTACCCTATAAATACCGTGAGAATCAGAGGAGCCCAGAGGAAGGGAGCAAACCTTTTCTTATCACTTAGATCTGCTGTTCAGAGGGGTTGGGCTTGTGAAAGCTGATCCACTGTGATTCCTTCCTAACGCTGCTCAGCTAAACACCCGTTTCTCTTTCAGCAAAGGGGAGCTGGAGAAGAGTAGCATGGGGGTGTTCTTCTGGTTGGCGAAGTCACCAAGCTGGCTAAAAACTCTCCTCTCCTGGATTGCCAAACCCTTCGTAAGGTCCATTTCTTTCTAGCATAGATGTAGTTAAACAACAGCTGGTGAATAACGTGTCTCCCATTGCAGTGAGGCTTTATCAAAGAGAAGTCTCTAGGCATTGCTTCCTGGCCGTGCTTAGATACATCTCCAAACTGGAGTCATGCTATTTCTGTTCCTCCTCTCCCCACTTTGGGGAAGGTCCACGAGTCCTACCTGAGCAGCTTGTGTTTGTGACGGACTGTCTCAGAGGACAGGGCTGGGTTTAATGTAAATTATCTTTCATTTTTTTTTTTAACTCTCTCCTTCTCAGATGCCTCGATTTTCAGATATCGTCAGAAGTATGAGAGCAAAGTGAGTAAATCTGAGCCTGAGCAAATGCGTGAAGATTTGGGTTTCTCTTTTGGAGAGCCGCAGTGTTTGCTACGTTAGGGATACTGCCCCAGCTGCGTGTGTCTGAGAAAATAGGAGGCAGAAAACACAAAGGTGGGCGCAAACAGAGCAGTTCACGTCAACACCGTAACCCTGCAGGGTTTGACAAGCTTCTCGTACTGAGGATGGGAATGGGGCTTGGGGCTCACAGCCTCTTGCTTAGGAACTGGATGGAGCTTGTGGGAATGAAATATAGTGTTGGCTTCAGCACTGGTTAACGTATCCGTCATGCCACCAAGTAGGGACCCTGTAAGACAGAAGGAAGGTAAATGCACAGAGAAGGAGGCTTGCTCCTCCTCGCTGCCATGTCAGTGTTGGGCAGATAGTGAGGAGAAAGGACTCAAGTCCCGTAGCAGAGCGGGTGTGTTTCGTGCTGTGCCTCCGAGGCAGTACGTCTGTCCCCGCATCAAAGCACCAGTCCGCCTCACACAGCCTGGCCACTGGGAAATGTTGTGCCTGGGCTTCTACCTCCTCAGCACAGGGGCAGTAACGGGGCTGGACACTTGTCAGGCCAAAGCAGCACTGCACTAATCTGCCTTTAGTCTTCATCCCTCCATCATGGGCAGGAGCAGAAATGAGACCCCCCCCCCAGCCCTTCAGAGGAAAGACAGGCCTTTGCCAAAGTCCTCCCTTCCCTTGGCTGCAGCTCCAGGAGTAGAGTTAACCTGTCCCCATCTGCGTTTTGATGCCCTTCTCTGCCCCTAAAGCTGCTCTTTGGAGCACCTCTTGATGCCTTTCATGGGTTTTCTTTCCTTTTTCAGCACAGTGGATGAAGTCTGGAGTCTTCATCATGAAATTGAGGTAAAGTGTTGCAATTTGGGGTTAGATAGTTTTTTGTGTTCTTTCTCTTTGGGAAGAGGCAGATTCAGTACCCACCAAGGTTAGGAGATGATCAAGTCACTGGTGATGTGAGGTAGGAACATAGGTCACTCCTCAACAGATCTCACTTGGACATGCAAGTTCTCATGATACATAGACATGTTCATGATAACAAATCAGACCTGAATTTTTTACTCCTACACTTGAAAACATAGACCATCAGCCACATTACGTTTGTCTTCCTCAAGATCCATGCCCGTGTCCCAGGTTGCCACGTGCTCCTGCACTCACTCTTTTCCCACCTCCAGTTTTAGCCGGGGGAGGGTGCTTTGTACACTGGGAGGGCTGTTGGCCAAGCGGGAAAGGGTTGCTGGATTTTAGCAGGATCAGGCGTGATGTGGCCTGATGGCTGCTCCTGGGGAAAGGCCGAGAGCCCGGCTGGGCACCCAAGGAGAGCCTCAGCCAGCAGCCATGGGACAGTACATCCACCCCGCTGACCACCAGTGCGTTTCCTCCTCAGGAGTTTTGCTACCAGTTCATCGGCCAGTGGAAAAAGCTGAATCTGGACGTCATGCTTTGTCCCATGCTGGGGCCGGCTCTCGGCATCGGCTACCCTGGGAAGCTCTCAGGTAGGACTGCCGATGGGGGACCTTTATCTCCAGCGTGCCCCTGCTGCAGCACTCCACCAGCATCAGTGGGAAGTGTTCCTTCCCCTCACATCCCCAAGGCACTGGCTAGTGGTGGGAAGAGCTGGGCTCTTGGGGCAGCTGCCGCCCCAGCCCGTGGGGTACACCCAGGACAACCCCCCCGGAGCATGTGGGAGCCAAGGGGCAGGTTTCCATCCCACAGCCCTTGAGTTCCCAGTGCAAGAGCCCCGTTAGCTGGAAGCTCATATACATGGAGGGGGGTGAAGGCTTTCTCTGTGGCGGACCGGCGCTGCGAGCTCCCCTTCTCCTGCAGTGGCAGTCAGCTACACCATGCTCTACAACGCCTTGGACTTCCCCGTCGGTGTGGTCCCTGTCACGGTGGTGACTGACGAGGACGAGGAGGAGCTGAAGGGCTACAAGGGGTACTTTCGGGACTGGTGGGACCGGACCCTGGCAAAGGTGAGTGGCAACAGGTTCCCCAAGGCCAGGAGCATCCCCATCCCTTCTCCCTGGACATGCCCCTGCCCTCCCCCCCTCTCTTTGTGTCACAGGCTTTTCGGGGCAGCGCGGGGCTGCCCGTGGCCGTGCAGTGCGTGGCCTTGCCGTGGCAGGAGGAGCTGTGCCTGCGGTTCATGAAGGAGGTGGAGGCACTCGCCCTGAAGAAAAACAGCTTCTTCTGAGTCCTACGTGCTTACCCGGTGCAGGATCCCAGCGAGCATCAGCGCAAGGTCCGCCTGTGGTCTGACTCGCCTGAGGACACGGTGATGGCTGGGCTGGCTGCTGGCTTTGGGGCACAAGGGGAAAGCGAGGCGAGCTCCGTGGTGGTGGAGCACTTCCAATCATTGTCCTAATACAGTATTTTTTTGGTATTGGAAAGTCTGTTATTTCGGGTCCGTGTTTGTGTATGGGGCTGGCGTGGATTTTAATAACCCTCTCAACACACCCCAGGGAAGTGCAAGAACATGATCCTTCTCTTACAAATGGGGAAGCTGACGGGCGGGGACTGGTTTTGTCTGAGTTGTTCAGGCTCCTACTTGGAGTACGGTAGGAAAAGGGATTTTCCCCTCCGTTCTCGGCTCCCCGAGGACAAAACCCAGTGTTTTCCCTGCAGCAGACCAGCAATCCGAGGTCAAAGCTGGGCCTGCCAGCAAACTTTGGCAAGCAGGGAAGAAGCTGGCCCGCTTCCCGCAGCGCAGGGCTGCTGGCACCCTGCACGCCATGGAGGGGAAAGCTGGAGTGATCCGTAACTCCCGGCTCCTTCAGGCACCTACCCCTGCTCTTACTTATACAGAGCAGAGGTATGAAGTGCTTCAGCTCACAATATTGCGTGTATAAAGCAGCATGCCAGGGTCAGACAGACAGCCTGCCCTGCACACCCTCTCCTCCCGTTTGCCGGAGGCAGCCATGCCAGGTTTTCCAGTGTGGTTTTTCCAGCCGCTGACAGCACCAGCTGCTCCCGGCAGGTTTCCGAGGGTGCTCCAGAAAGGGATATCGCAACACGAAAGTGTTTTCCCAATGTAGCGGTCACAAGCGGATTGTAACAAAGCTCTGGCAGGATTTATGTTTGGGTTTTTTTTTGACGTGTTATTGTTTAAACCAGAGTCATACAAACACATGGGGCCGGGCAGAGAGGTTTATCCCAGGCTAGGAGAAAGCAGCCCCCAGGACCCTGATTCTGTACCAGCAGGCTTTGAAAAAAGGAGGGAGGGGGCTCCAGGCATCCCAGGACTGAACGCTATGTAAAGCCAAGCCCCAGTAGAGCTCAAGCAGGTTTTTTCACCAGTCGCGGGTCCTCCCTGCCCACACAGAAAATGCCGGATGAGGTTTATCTGTTTGCATTTTAAAATTCAAGCCTGGAGGAGCTTGTCCCAGGAGAGGTGATGCCGCCTGCACCCATGGTCCTGGAGGGCCAAGCACTGCATCGCTCTCTTGGTTTAACCGCTCTCTCCCTGGCATGGAGGTGGGCAGGGTGCAGGAGTCCAAACGACGGAGACACCACTCAACCTGAACCAGTAACTGCTCCTCACTGGAAACCCTGAGCGAAGACCTCCACCAAGCCATGCCCACAGCCACCGGACAGCACGCCGGGCAGGGCCAAAGCTGCTGTGTGGCTCCGGGGACTTGGGGTTGCCAAAGAGGGCCACCTGCAGGCTGCTCCCAGCCCAGCCTGGGCAGAGGGAGGTCAGTGTGAATGGCAGCGCTGAAGCTTAAGGCTGGGATGGGGCAATGAAGGCCGGATCCCCCCCAGTCAGTGGGGAGAGGTTGGTGACACCCACATTGAGTTGTTTGGCTCTTTTTGCTCTCCGTCCTGGCCAAGCAGGGAGGATCCTCCTCGCCTTTCCAGTTAGCCACCAATTTCTCTACAAGCTCTTGCTTCTTCCCCAAGCTCCCTCCATGCTGCCACAGGAATAATCCCACGGGACGTGTTCAGGACCAGGTGAGGTAACATGATAGCAGCACGACCACTGGCTTTCGAACCCCCTAAACGAGACCTCTCCGTCAGAGAGCAATGATTACCCTGGATGAAGCCTCCTTACAAGCTCTGCTACTCCCTGGAGCAGAGGCAGCAGCTCTCCAGCTACGGCAACGCTGCCTTGCATCTCGGCAATGAATTTGCAGAGACGACATCTGTTCCTTCCCCACGGGCTTTACAGACCCTCGAGGTTTGAGAGAAGCTTCATTTTTATTTTTTTTTCAGCCCCTCCTTCCTGCATTCTTGGGGACAGTCCCATGGGTGGGGGGCACCGTGGCGAGGGGCAGCTCCTGGGGCTGGCAATGCTGCATGGTCCAGCTCCTTTGCCTTGTGCTGGCTGGAAGATGGCTTAGAAACTGGAGAGAGGGTAAGGATAGTGGGTCTACCAGAGAGGATTTCCCAAAAGTGCTCACCCCTTGATATGGGTTGCCAAAATGCGTTTCAAAGGATCGTGGCTTGAAAATGACACCTGGCAGTCATACTCCTTGAAGGCATCTTCAGATAGGTAGCTCCTTCCACACCACCTTTCTGGAGTTGCTGTGCCCTGCATCACCTTCACGTTCCTGGTCCTCCTGAGTTCCTTCCTCTCCAATAGGCGCAATTTCACCCCCTGCAGCGGGTTCCCCAGGACAAGCAGAGCCATGTTGTCCCAGGCTCTGAGGGCTGCACATGCTGGTGTCCGGGAGGACAGAGACGATGGCTGAGCACCTCTAGTTAATGGGCTTAACTGTCAATTAATTATTACACGTGGGTATAGTGGGGATAGCCCAGACCTGGGCTTTGCAGACGTTCAGCTCCGTTGATCAGCTCTGTCCGCTCTCAGCAGCCAGGCACAGCAGCCGGCAGCGGCCTGGGGAGATACAGCCTTGGGGGACACCCCCCACCACAACTACCCCAAACCCAGCGCGAGCTGAGCACACTGCTTTGCAGCCCGACCCACAATGCTTCTCTGGCAGGCAGACCCTTTCAAAGTCCATGGTCTAAAAATTCCATTCCTGGACTTTGTTAAAGCAATTCTGCCTCAGAACTGATCTTGCACAGCAGGCAATCGCATAGCCTGCATTCATCAGCCCTCCTTAGGAGAAGGTGGGAGACCCAGGTGTCCATAACTTGACCAGAACAGGAAGGACTGGGAGAGAAATCATGACCGAAGTGCGACTGTGGCAGGTCCTAGATCCATCCTGGGCAGACCCTCGCACCCTCTCGGCTCTGCTCTGTAGTTCAGCTGCAGCCGTTGTGCTAGTGAAATGGCTGGGACGTAGGCAGATCCAGCAGAAGATGGAGGAGGCAAGGAGGACACGGGATCTGGCCCTGGAGCGAATGGAGAAGGCAGCTCACAGGTTTAAGCAAGAGGTAATTTGGGGAGAAATGTGTGTGGGAGGGATTTTATTTTGGGTAACCAAAGAAAGGGGGAAGTCCTGATCAATCTGTCTTTGAATAATGGTTAGGACATGAGCACATTTTGGATCATGACCTATTTTTTTGAGGGTCACCACCCTCCACTGTGACCCCCCAAAAAAACCAACCCCACTGTGAAAGCAGCATAAAAGAAGTATTAATACAGACCTGAGGATGAATGACGGATTGGAGTTTGGGACCCTCTGAATGAGATAACCGCCTCAGACCTCCCTATGCAATTTTCTCCTCATCCAACCCTCCTGCTAAGCCTTTCTTCTCCTGTCCTCCTCATCTCTGCCCCTCCATAGGGACCTGTCTGCCCTATTGTCCTCAAAGTACAGGGCAGGGGGGCTTCACTTCCCTCCAACATCTGCACATCGGTGACCAAAAGACATTTCTTCTTGCCCACACCCAGGTAAAGGAGCACCTGGATTTTAGGTCAGGTCCTTGGATTTGGGATTTGTCTTAAACCCTGAATAAATACCCATTGCTACTCTTTTCTTGTGGGGGAGGTTGCAAATAGCCACACACTTGTGTTAATGATACATTTTGTAAAACTTTAGCTGGTTGAACTGCTATTCAACACGTTGTCTATGAGTTAGAAGGGGGGTGAAGGCCCGCACAAGAGTAAACAGAGATAGGTCAAACCTCTCGTACAGGTTTATGCAACTCTCCGGTCAAGAAGCAGTTTTCTGCCTGTTTTGGTTCTGTTTTTATGAACCAAGACTCAGCAAATTCCCCGTCAGCAAATTCCCCACTCCAGCACACACAGTGCTGTGTGGGAGGTCTGCATTTCTACAGGGAACGTCTCCTAAAATTCTCCATTCAAGGTCATTGCTGGGCAGGTGTTAGAATTGGGTACTCGCAGCCCCAACACCAGCCTTTTCTGTCATTTTCTTCCCTCTGCACCCAATTTCCTACCCTTTGCAGAACCCAGGCACCCAGACTGCACACATCCTTTCGTTGACGATGGTTGAGCTGGCAGAGAAGCTAAAGGAGGGGTCCCTGTCCCCAGAGAGTGTCCTCTACTCCTACATGGGCAAAGTGAGTGATGCCTCCAGCATGGGAGAGATGCTGGGGGGCTCTTCCGCAGCAGGGGTTTTCAAATCAAAAAACAAGATCTCTGCTGAGAGAACTAACAATGCTGAGGATCACAATTCATCAATACTGTGGTGGCTGAAGGGTGGTTTATGGGCGAATAGGTAGGACGGAGATCCAGGGCAGAAAATTATCCTAGCAAGAAACATCTAAAGTTTAGAAGTGAGGCCCGAATAATGCATGCTGGAGGTTTGAGGATATTGCAGCTTGCAAACTCAACTTACATGCTGTTTCCTTCCTTCCGTCCATTCATCTGTGTTGCTGCTCTTTGCCTGACCTCTCTGGCGAGGCTTTGGAGGTGACTCGGGAGGTGAACTGTGTGGTAGATTTCATTCATGGCTGTGAGGATCAGCTCCAGAAACTGAAGAAGCAGAAGGAGAAGGGGCTGCTCTATGGCATTCCCGTCAGCATCAAGGACCACATTAACTGCAAGGTACATCCCTGATTCCCCTGCCTCTTGGCGTGGGGTTGGGAACAGGTCAGGATGCCCAATCCTCTACTCCTCTGCCCCCATACAAGGGATCCAGCTTGTTCCTTTTCACCCCATACAAGAGCTGAGAGTTCCCTCAGATAAGGACGTTTTGGACCAAATATTTGTGGGACCTTTCTTCTCATGGAAAATTTTGTTTTCTGCAGAAATGTCTAACCTGCTCAGATTTGATTTTCCCTTGGGTAGTCAGATCTTGCTCTGCCTGTGAGAAAAGTTAGGTGGGAACTTTGTCACGGGGGGCATCAGGACTTAACGTTTGTTATTGTCACAGCTCCAAACAGCTTCTTTCCTGGTACCTAAAGAGCTTTGCTTCCTATCCCCAAGGGCCATGTCTCCTCTGGAGGGATGGTGAAGTTTCTGGGCCAAGTGATGGAAGAAGACAGTGTCATCGTCCAGGTTCTAAAGAGCCAGGGAGCAATCCCCTTTGTGAAAACCAACATCCCACAGACGATGATAAAGTAATCACTTGTTCACCTTCATGAAAATGCCATGAAATGTAACTCTTGCTATCTGAGAGAGGGTGGGCCTGCATGCACAAGCTCCCACCTTTGTCCATGCATGTTGAGTTAATTGCCTCCTCATTTAAATATGAAATTATTTCTCTTATATTTGATGCCTCTTTCTTCCTAAATTCGGCTGTCCCAACAAATCGACTTCATGCTGATTCTACCTGCTGGGACTAATTCCACACTCATCCCTGCGTGGATGCTCTGTGCCCTGTATGCATGGTTTGCAGAGACAGAAGTACCTCAGTCACCTGCTGATCTTCCTCTCCCCAGCTATGACTGCAGCAACCTCATCTTTGGCCAGACGCTGAACCCTCTTGACCACCAGAAGAGCCCTGGGGGCTCCTCGGGAGGGGAGGGAGCTCTGATCGCAGGAGGAGGCTCCATCCTGGGCATCGGGTCGGATGTAGCTGGCAGCATCCGCCTGCCGTCCAGCTTCTGCGGGCTGTGCGGGCTCAAACCCACAGGCAACAGGATCAGGTACATCCCAACATCTGTCCTCTTCTTCCACCCACTGTGGAGACTGCAAAGCGTCCCTCACAGCGCATCAAACTTTGCAGTAGTGTCTTTGGTTTCCGCCAGGTTTAGGTTAGCACCTGCCTGTTCCCTTGTGTCAGCTAGGGCTAAGGACCTTATTAATGACATGGGATCTCCATCCATTAATACAGCAAAGACTTATTCAATTTTTAATAGCTCTGGCCAGGAAGCTGAAAGCAAATACTACAGGGTCATCTCCTTTTCAGATGTTTTCCAGCCCTTGCTTTGCTTGTAAGAGTTTTCTGTTTATCAGAGGTGGCTTGCTCATAGATGAGGGATTGGATGGACCGGGGAAAGGAGACGATAAAAACAGTCTCTGGTCCCCAGCAGTTTACAGCCCATGGAAGGCTTCCTAGCCTAGAAAGTGTCGAGTCTTTGCAGGACCTTTTGCCCTCCTAGACGTTGACTGGGAGCAAACGGAAAGTCTGCAACCCAGCGCGGTGACCTGCCTTCCAGTGAGAGCGGCTACTAATCTGCTTCTCCCATTATGTTCCTAGCAAACTGGGTGTGGTTTCTTCTATCACAGGAATGAAATCAGGTGAGTCCATCCATACACCATGTTACTACTGCCAAACCTTTGCTTCTTACATCTCCTTCTACTGCTGAAATGCCAGCAAATGTGCTTGCTCGGTTATGTGTCTCATGACCAGTCAAAACCAGTGATCTATTAGACGAGGGCCTGCCTTGTGCTATTATGTTTTTGCACCATTTGTTCTGTTCTGGATGGCGGTAGGTGTTGGCTGAATCTGAACAGAATTGAAGCAACACCCGTTCAGGCAACGCATGGCAGTAAGTGAGACCTGCATCCCAGAGTCCTGGGATGTTTCACTGGAGATGCTTCCAGGAGTCTCTGCTGGCTTCATCTGCTGACAGGTGGTATTGCTATTGGCAGGAGGGCTATGGTCCTTGCTTCGCTTGAGCAAGCCTTGTGCCTGCAGAAGCCTGGCCCAGAAGGTCAGCCCCAGTAGGTTACCTCTGCTCTGAGACTTACAAATTGTCCCTGATGGACCTCCTTACTCCTTGCCCGTTACACTCGTTCCCCGTTCCTCTTCCCTGGTCTGACTGAAACTCTTCCATGCTGGGCCCCTACCAGTAACTGTGAGACAGCACCAGCCCATCTGCCTGCAGTGACAGGACCTTTGTGCTTGCAGTGACAGGGATGCTGGGGCCGATGGCGAGAGATGTGGACAGCCTGGCCCTCTGCATGAAGGCGCTGCTCTGCCAGGAGATGTTCCGGCTGGACCCCACCGTGCCCCCCATCCCCTTCAATGAGGAGGTAAGGCTCAGAGGCAACACCACACCTCCATTTTCCCAGCAACAAAATGACACCTTGGGAGAACCCTGTCTGGTTTCATGTCTCAAGATAGTGAAGGACCCAGGGAAGTAAGTGTCCCTCTGAACAGAGGACACTCAGCATGAGCAACCACAAGAAGCAGCCACACAGCAGGGTTGGCAGGCCCCTCTTGGCTTGCAGTGATGAGACCTGCCGGATACTGACCCCTTCCCTTCCCAGCAATGTCCAGAATAAGCTCGTTGTCTCCATTCTGCCATCATGGCTCAATCCCTAAAGGAGCTGATTTCTCCTGATCAGAGGAATTCACCCCTCACAACTTTGAGAGCCTGATTTAACAGTCACTGACCTAAGAAATCATTCCCCTTTGCCATTAGCTCTCTGCTTCTGCCATCTGATTGTGTCTTTCTGGCTCAGGTCCTAGGATTCCTGGATCTTCCAGTTGTCCTTGACACCCAGACAATACAGACCAGTCGCTTACCTAGAGGAACAGGCCCCTGAACTCAGTCCATAGCCAGGCATCCCAGGCATGTGGTCTGTACAGGTGCTATCACACCTGCTATCTCATTGGGACATGTTCATATGGCAGGAGGTGGTGTCAGAAAGACCATACCAAGGACCACTTCTGCAGACCTATGTTCTGGACAACACTGTTTTCCACCAGCTCTATTGCCCCCATCATTCCTCCAATCCACAAGACCTCAGTTGCTGCCTCTCTGAGCCCTGGGAATCGTCCAATCTCACGTCTGCAAGTGATGTCCTCTTCTCACAGGTTTACACCAGTTCAAAGCCACTTCGGATTGGGTATTATGAAGGAGACAGCTATTTCCAGCCCTCACCCAGCATGAAACGGGCGGTCCAGCAGACAAGGAAGCTCCTCCAGGATGCAGGGCATACGGTGGGTTTTCATGCCTGTGGTTGGCTGGAGCTGTTATCCTTCTCCTTACAGAGTTTGGACAAGTTACTTCCCATCTCCGCTTTTGCTGCCCATAAAACAGGGACCATCCCTCCCTGCTGCAAGGATCCCAAAGAGGAAGGCACCTCCAGCAGTTTGTTTCCCAAACCAAAGTGACCTTACTTATGTTCCTGGCCTAGCAGACAGGAGAATGAGAATCACCTTCAGATATCTCCAAGTTACCCTTTTCTAAAGCACTGTTTTTTCCATCATGTTTGATTTTCCCATAAATATCAAACTCTCAACAGTTTCCACGATTCCTCAGCTGTTAAACACAGTTTACAGATTTCTTGGTGGGTAAGTGGGAAGGGGGTTTGGAGCATTTGACCCCCCAGATCTAGACTGAATTATTATGTGGTTTCACTGATGGGAATTTCTATATGGGCGCTGTTCCAATGATGAAAATTAATTAAAAATACTTGGTGTTTTGAAGCCTCTAAAAATTCTTCTCTAAAATGTGGAGGAGTGGAGCCTGTGCCAGGTCACAATACGTGGCTAATGCCTTGGAGAGGGGAGAGGACAGTGGGCAGATGCTGCTAACCCAGGTCCCTTTGAAAATGGGGTCCTACAGCAGCCAGGAGGGTGTAAGCTTCCCACCACTTCCCACTCACCTCACTAGTGAGACAGGGAGGTTCACAGGGGGCTCCATGAACCATTCATCTTTGCTGCCTCTCGAACAGGGATGGTTTTCTTGCAGCTTGTTCCCTTTGCACCACCCAAGATTGACTACGTGGTAGACGAGCTGTTCACCAGAGGGATTTTCTCGGATGGTGCTGCTCACCTGGTGGACTGCTTGTGAGTAAAAACCCCGTTTCGCTGTGGGCCATGAGACTTGGCACTGCATAGCCAGTGGCTGCATCCAGAGTGTTTATATTCTTGAGGGTGCGAGCTAAATAATGAGCAGCAGAGGAGCAATTTCCGGAAGGATGAATTTAGCATGAGCAGCAGCTAGTTCACAAGAGCAGTTCACACACGTGGATAACGCAGTAGGGTAATAAGATACGACGTGTCAGCAGTGCTGTGGCAACTGGTTTTGCGTGTGTGATTAGTCCACGGCACACGGGAATTATCATGAATTAGAGAACTTCCTATGGAAGTTTGGTGGGGTAGCCCTGGCTAGCAGCCAAACGCCCACCCAGCCGCTCAGTCACTTCAAGGTGAAACATGCCCAGGGTTGTAAGTGGTCCCACCACTGCAAAGCACTCCAGAGCCTTTACAGCACTGACAACATAGGCAGTAAAGTATGTATTTCTCTATAACTTTTGCAGTGAGCATTCACTCCTGAGCGTCTAAACCCCACATGAGCACTTCTTGTTCAGCGTTTTGGGTTGAAACAGGCAGATTTTGTCTTCTAGCAACTTCCCTCTAGGACAAACCCTGCTCTGGAAACAGCGCTGCTGCTGCTGCTGTAGCTCTGGCACAGATGGCTTGTCCTGACTTCTCCTTCACTCTCTGCCCTTCCAGCAAAGGAGACATCGTGGATCCCAACCTGAAATCCCAGTTCAATACTTACAGGCTTCCTACTCTGGTGAAAAGGATCTTGGCTGTCATTTTGAAACCCATAGTAAGTGTGTGGACATCTCAGCTGTGTTAGAGGAAACCTGCAAGGTGGGGAAGTTTCCGCGTGCAGGGAGGTAGGCTGCTCCCCTCAAGAAGTGCTTTGCTGCTTCGTGTTAATTGCCTGATGGGCTTCATAGTGAAATACTCTTAAATACAATTAGTCCCTAAATCCAGGCTGAACTTCTCAAGTGGGTGTGACAGCCTTTTGTGGGACTTTTGCATGGTGAGGTCAAAATATGATCTGTTGTCAGGAACCCATGAGCCATTTAGCTCATCCAGCATTGGGCTCCAAGAGAATGGATATCACTAGCAAGGATCTAAACAGCATCCCCACATCCAGAAGATGTTCTCCAGGGCTAGCAGTGTGGTCTAGAGCCTTATTGGCATGAGATTAAATGTATAAATTGATGTGGGAGTAAAACCACTTCATTGGAAACCATACCTGTTCTTCAGAGCCACTTCTGCTAGGAGAAGTGTCCCCAAAATGCAATCGTGTGGTAGCCAGCTATTTCATCTGCATGGATGTTGACTAATCCCAAGTTTTTCTCTTCCCTCCGAAAGTACCCACGAATCGCTCGGGATCTCAGCGCTCTCTGTGGAGTGG
This sequence comes from Larus michahellis, assembly GCF_964199755.1. Taxonomy (NCBI): domain Eukaryota; kingdom Metazoa; phylum Chordata; class Aves; order Charadriiformes; family Laridae; genus Larus; species Larus michahellis. Next base: position 47,325,304 of record NC_133903.1, on the reverse strand, counting down.
GGTAAGACGCACTGAAGTAGCTCTAGAGAAAAGGGATGGACATGGATGTGTCCACTGGTTCACGCAGGTAGATGCCAGCTTGCTGGGCGAAGCCCTGTCATGGAGCTGTGCTGCATAGGCTGAGCCAGGTGAATATGTGCTGCCTCAGCACCACCTGGGCTTAGCACAGTCTTATCCGGGGCTACGCAGCCAGAGTTTATTCTAATTGCTCAAGGTTCCCCACCGTGGCAGGGCTAGGATGTCTCCATGGAGATCAGCACAGACAGATACGGGCTACTTCCCCTATCAGGTGGATACTGGTACCCAGAGCATCATGTGCCGAGTCAATGCAGAGGTCTCTGCATGCGGGTGCGGTGTGGTGTGAAGTACCTGGCCCTCCAAGAGAGACAGAGACACACTAAATCGGGAGCAAGTGAATTTGGAAGGCTGCCATGATCTTTGTGTAAGTGCTCTAGCATGGTGGCCTGCTTTTAAGCTCTTCTGATGCACCTGTAAGCGCATGTGAACCCAGTGGAATGGGCTGGGTGAACCTATAGCTTGTTCCCAGAAGGGTCAGGCGGTTTCCATAACAATGGGCACTCTGTGCGTTTTGTTCATTGTTTTCTGTCCCAAAGTCCCAAAGTTGATTAATTCTGCCACCTTTCCAGGTCTGCCAAAAATCTCTGGGATCAGCATGGAGCAGTGGCGGTAATGTGATCTATTTTTTTTTTTTTTTTTTCCCCTCTTTCCATACTAAATGTAGTGAGAGATCCCTAAAGTTTCTAAGCAATTGCTTTGAGCTCTGTGATGGATTCGGGGTTGGAAATGGATCATATGGAAATGGAGCATCTGGCCTGGGCTTTTTTTTGAAAGTCAAGCTTTGCAAGAAGTTACAAGAGCTGAAGGCAATAGATGTTCATGTGAAGATCTCTATTTACTGGAGGATGAGGAAAGATTATCCTTTGCCTTGCATTTTCTAAGCAGAAATAGTATAAGAGCAGCCACTAAAGATGAGGGTTTATTTTTTTCTTCTTTCTGTCTTGGTGCAAATCCTTAATTTCAGACATTAGGTGCTATTGTCATGAGCTAAGACCATGTTTGAACTATCAAGTGGAGACGTTAGGAGTCTAAAATTGTGGTTGCGAGCTCTTTGGCTTCTGTGGATTTTGTATGAACTCGTTTGGCATCAGGAACAGAGGACAGAAAGCACTCTCCTGGATAACTGAGTCCAGTGCTGCCCACAAACTCATCAGGTTCCTCCTAAAATGCTTGCATTAGTTTTTATTGGCCAGCTTCTCTCCTCCCTGCTCTGATGGTTGGAAATCTTCATATTTCCCGTGCTGTTTATTCGCTTCCAGTTGATCATTTTATTCCTGTCCTTGAGCTCAAATAGCACCTCTCCTCTCTGGTATTTTCCACTCCCTCTGTCGTCCTTGATCTATTTATAGAGAGTGATCGTATCCCCTTTTCAGCTGGTGTTTTGCAAGGCCGAAGAAGCTGATCTGTTTTGGTATCCTCCCCACAAGGCAGGATCTGCGTTCCCAGGGACACCCTGGCAACCCTCCCCGAGCAGGGACGTGCCCCCAGCCCGCACCACGCAGCCCCCGTCAGTGCCAGGCACCGGGAGGAGGTGCAGGCTGGCTTGCAGCGGGTCTGACAGGTTATAGGGCAGAGGAAAAGCTCCTGCAAACCTGCCCAGTCATCGCGTTTACCAGAGTGTTCGGAAGGAAATGGGTTTGGGGTTTTTTTTTTTTTAGGTGTAAACACATGCCTCTTCCCCTGGAAAAAAAAAAAAAAAAAAAAAAAAAACAATGAAAAAAACTAAAGAAACCCCAAAAAAACAACCCAAAAACCCTCTTAAAAAGGTTTGCCAGCCTCAGAGATACTTTGGATTGTTTTTCTTCAGTGAAACCATATTCACATTTTTTCTTCTACTGCAAACAAGAGCTGATTGAAAACTTTTGGCTAGTGACCAGCTTCTCTCGCAGAGGAAAAAAAAAAAAAAACAAAACCAAAACAGAACCAAACCAGGTTAGCTACACTGACTGTATTTCCTGGAAACCCATCTCATTGGTTGAACTTTCGGCAGGAAGGATCTCAGACTGCAGATGGAAATTGAGGTCAGACTAAAAAAGCCCCTTGTGGCTGGGGCTTTTGTGAGAGCTGCAGAAGACCCTTGAACAGAAAACTTGGAGTGAGAGACTTGTGCAGAACAGGGGCTGGACCATGGGACAAACGTGTCCCTGTAGCCAGAATATGGCTGCAGAATGTCTTCTAGATTCTTCTACCAAAATAACTAAAGCTTTTAGGAAATTTGCCTCTTTAGTCGGGTAGAAATAATTCTTCAAACTATTGTCAATCTCCGTTCAAGAAAATCCAAAGACAATATTGTTCATAGGAAGGATTGGGTTAATACTCAAAGAAAACAACTCTGAAGTGCCCACCTAGCGTTAATGTCTAGGTTGGGGCAGCACGTGGTATTCTGACAGGAAACCTAAGGGTGGAAAACCAAAATCCAATTGCCTCTATCAAAGCACAGCTCAGATTTTCTTTGATTTTTCAGTTGTATCCAGGAAGGGGTTTTTCTTCCTTTTCCCATGCTGCAGGCATTGATCTGCCGCTGCTGTCCAACAGACATTGTTTGTCATCTCCTCTGTCTTTCCTTCCAGGTTTACTGTGCTGAATTCATTGCTAAATGGAGGAAGCTGAGGCTGGATGTGATTCTTTGTCCTGCGCTGGGGCCAGCCTTCAACCACGGCTACGCTGGGAAGCTCTTTGGTAATCTCTGTTGAGGTGTCTCTGGATGCATCCATGGTGGTGTGCGTGAGCAAGATATTTTGGTCCCTTGGACATTCCCCAAACCATGTGCGGTGTTTGGTCTTCCACCTGGGGAAGAAAGCAAAAGAGAGGTCTCCTCTGGGTGGGTCTTCTCATGTGCCCACCTAGTCCGAGCTGCAGGTGTTTGGATTATTATGGGGCAGCAGTTAGCGGCACATCTGTCCCAGTCATTCTTGGGTGAGTTTCCCTGCATCGTCTGTCCTGTAGAAAGCCCAAGAGGTGCTCTTGCAGCAGAGACTGGCTGTGAAGATAGTTGCCAGAAGGGTGGTAGACCTTAGTACAAGGCCAGGCTCTTCTGAATGCGGCCATTCTACATTTCCCAAGACTTTGCAAATAGCAGAAAGGCTTGTTGCCTGTGACTCGCAGAAAAAGGCCATTTTTTATAGCTTCCAGCAAATAGTCAGGGTCCTCCATCTCTCTAGCAATGGCCCTTTGGGATCCAAAATCCTCACGATGGTGTTACAGAAGTGGAATTTTGGATTATCTTGGAAAGAGAGCTGGGATTTTTCCCTGAAGTATGGGAGACATAGATGCAGACTCTGACTCAGATCAAATACTCGCATCTGTCTCTCCCAGAGCAAATCTAACCTCCACCTGACTGACAGGTGAAGGCATGTGTCTCTTTCCAGTCTCATCAGCCATGTGGCCTTTAAACCTCTCCATCAAAAGTCCCTTTGAAAGCAGCATGTTTTCATGGTCCAGCAACTCCAGTCTACAGTTCCTGCAGCCTGAATTATCATCCGAAAGTCATTGGTGGTCCAGCACACTAAATTTTGCCATTTTGCATTCTCTGTGTGATCTTTTCCAGCGGCGACCTCCTATACCAATTTATACAACGTCTTAAACTTCCCTGCCGGGGTGGTGCCGGTCAGCACCGTCACAAGAGCCGACGAAGAAGAACTGAAGCATTACCGAGGGCACTACGGGGACCCTTGGGATAAGAGGCTGAAAGAGGTCAGCGGGGAAAGAGCTTAAGTCTTAGCAGAAGGCTGTGACTGGCACAGTGACACTTCTGGCACATTGTCCCCAGGCTTGTCTGCATCTCCTGATGAGTGTGGGAGCTTGTTTAGTAGTGCAGTTTGCACACATCGCGTTACTGCCCTGCATGTGGTGCAGCTGGGCTGGTGTACATCAGCCTGACAACTGTCCCCTTGCGTGTCTTCCTTTGTCTTCTCTTCCTATAACATCAAAAGACAATGTTCTCTCTTGTGCCTCCCCAGGTGCTCTGACTCAGCACCATGCGTAATTTTTGCAGGCTGTGGAAGGAGCCGTGGGGCTGCCGGTGGCCGTCCAATGCGTGGCTCTGCCATGGCAGGAGGAGCTGTGCCTTCGCTTCATGAAGGAGGTGGAGACACTTGCCCGCGGCACAAAGAGAAATCTGTGATTCCTGGGAACCTGCCTTCGCTATGACGACTTTTCTTTCCCTGCCCTTCACTCCAGCCACCTTGCACAAAGCAAAGTAGATAGCGACCTGCAGACTCTGAACCACCGCTTCAATAAACTGGCAATAAATGTTGTTTTTAAATAGTCAGCAAAAATCACATCTCTGTCCAAATTGTCCTTCTTTGTTAGAGATAAATTGAGTCAAAAAAAAAAAGAAAAAAAGAAAGGAATGAGAGTTAATGCTGAACTAAAGGAGTCCAATAACTATAGTGGTAAAAATATCTGTTGTATGATATGAGACCAAAGAGCTGTTTACCCCAATATTTTACTTCCAACAGTAACAGTGGGCAGGAGCGGATGTTTGCGGGCGAGTAAAGTGACGGATTCCCTCTCTGGGCTAAGAGACTTCTTGGCAGAAAGTTGCAGTCAGCGCGTCATTCTTAATAGCTGCCGAGAAAGTTCTCCTTCGTGAACTTGTTGGGCCCCTTCCTGAACTCAGTTACTCTCTTGATTTCCACACCATCCGGTGGCAGTGGGCTCTGCAGTTGAGCTGGGCAGTGAGTATTGGAGAGCTTAATTTTCATTGTTTAAGCATAAGCTGTGAGAAATGGTAACTGGTCTGTCTTCATTCCTGTTCCTTATTGTTTCTTCCAGGTAAGCAATGGGAAAAGAAGGTTGGGGATTTTTTATTGCCTTTAAGCAATAAAAGTTTAAGCTTTTTTGTGGCTACATTCAGACCATTCACACCGTTTGGTGCTTCCAACCTGACTGTCACAATTGTGTGCCATTTCTCGATGCATCCTTCACTCTCATGGTGGAGGAAAAGGCTGGAAGGGAAGGCGGAGGCGGGGGGTGGAGGAGACCGAAATGCTTTGAATAAGCAAGTGTGCCTTGAAACAAGGCATCAACGTGAGCGATGATCCGTGCCTTCTCCAAGCTGCATATCTCTCCAGGCGCCAGGGCTGGATGCAATATTTCCACCAGAGGAGGAGAGAGATGAGGGGCCAAGGGGTGACTCTGCTCTTGTTATTTATGTCCCTCGCTGGGGCTGCGCAGGGATGCTGCAGTCATCCACCAGCCTCCCATGGTCACAAGCAGGTCTGAGTCACACGGATGAGTCCTGACTCCTCAGCCTGACTCACCACCCTCCGTTCAGCAGCAGGGAGAAGGTCAACGGCCCAGCCCTGCTCCCAGAAGATGCCTTGTCTCTGCAGGACTGCTGCTGGGCGGTGCCAGCCACAGAGCTCCTGCCTGATGGGAGTCTGCCGAATGACCGTGACTATCTCAGGCCAGGAGCGAAGGATTTAGAGCTCTCCTCTCCTAGGGAAGATGGGAGCTCACCACTAAACAGGTAAGCTGCCCAAGTAGTATTCCTGGCTAAATCTGAGCATGCACAGACCTTGTTTTGCAAGGGAAGGACAGTGTCCTTTGCTCCTGTATCCCTCCATATCTTTGCAAGGCTGAATGAAGTGGAAGGTTTCTATTTCTAAAAGGAATTTCCCTGTGCATACTTGCACTCTGCATTCCAGCTGCTCTTTGTGGGTGGCTCTGGAAGGGATTTACCGTTCCTCTCACTCTCCCCTCTCCTGCCTCCAGCCAGTCGTTATATCATTATATCTCAAGATGCCACAGAATTAGCTCCCAGGGCCCCACACCCAAAGGGAAGTCCTCACTCCCATCCAACAGATACTGAAGCAGAGTGCATGGGTGCCCTCAGCCCTGGTTTGCAGCTCAGCCACAGCTTTCTTGGCGCTGAAGCAGATGAGGTAGAGACAAGCCCAGAAAAAGATAGAAGAGGCATCAGGTAGACAAGACACAGCTTCGGACCAGACGTAGAGGTCTGTTCAGGAATTTAAAGAGCAGATAAGTGCCTCAGCTTGGCAGAGAGCAAAGCACCTTCCGGAATAAAACTCAAGGTCCTTCTCAAGACAGGTTGTCCGTGATATCAGTTGGCATTGCTGCAAGAACGTAGGGGCAAAGTGGAGAAAGTGATGCTGAGAGCAGTCTGGTGAGCTCAGGCTGAAGGAGGGAAAGGCCTTTTGTCAGGCATAACTATAGGTTCACAGGAGAGTTCTTCCTCTAGACCTCCCCGGGGATGGTGAGAGGATGTCAGCTCCTTCTCACACCCACCGGCACATTGCTGCTGTCTTTCAAACCCTTCCGTGGCCCCTTCACCATCAGCTGTTGGCTCGGGCAGCGCAGCCCTCGGCCATCTGCACCCTGTGTTTACAGAGGGCTTGTCCCAGCCGCCTGGCACTGACCAAAGCCCAGGCTTTGGTCTGGCTCAGACAACTAGGTAGAAATGCTCCTTGGGCCAAAAGGGCTTTGTTTCCACTTGCTTCTCTCACCCCTAGCACAATATCCTGGCTGGCATCTTTGTTTTGATCATTTTTCCTCCTTCCTCTTGATTTTAATAAGAATTTAAATCTGTTCTCCTCAACCCATGTTTCATTCTGCAGCAAGGTGAGTAACTGAGCAAGGTTGAGAGGTTGAGTCATCAGACAATCCAGCTTCTTTATTTGGTTTTACTTTATTTTGCAGGGTTTTTTCTTAGTTTGCGGGTTAGGCTTTGTATAGTCAGGACACCACGAGCAAATAAAACTCTCTAGAAGATCTGATATCAGCAGAACATGAGTTGTTAGGGCAGGTCGGTTGGCCTCCTACAGCATCCAAATCGAACAGAGCTCTCGGGTGTCACAGGACATGGCAGAGGGCATTAGAAACATGAACGTCTCCAGGATGCCAGACATTAATTTCCAACAAGTTTCAGGGGAGGAGACAGTTGAAGTAGCCAAAATCAAACGTTTAAAATGTAGGTAAAATGAAACACCTTGGCATAGCAAGGCTTACCCATGAAACACAAAAATGCAAGAACTAGGTTTGGTATATCTTTCGCTCCGAAAGAACTGTTAGCTGCACAAATCCTCATCTCTCTAAGCACAGCCTCAATCTTCTCTTTTCTCTTTTTTTTAAATTTTTTTCTTTCACTCCCCACCCCCGCCCACCCCCTCCCCGGTTACTGTTCTCTTACTTCGCACTCAAATCACCTGGCTCCCCCCTGCCCTGCTTGCCCACGGTGAGGCCAGTGAAAAGCCCAGCTTCCTGCTGTAGGCTTTGTGCCCAGCCATGGAGCAGCTGGGACCATCCCAGCCCTTCACCATCGGGGCGCTGAAGTCTCCGCTGTCACTCGGTGGGGACAGACCTGTGCACGACACCAGGCACGACGGAAGACATAGGAACGCTCCTGGACTTCTGGTGAAGAACAGCTCTCTGCAGCCTCTTTGCTAACGGTGTTTCTGCCTTGCTGGAGAAGTTGTAAGCATGATCCATACAATCCACTTGGCTACGGAAAGGCCCAAGGAAAATAGTGCAATACCCACGAAAGTGGAAAAGATGTAGGGATGTTCAGTCCCTGCTGTCAGAGGTGTGAGGGCCGGTATGGGAGGTTTCTCTCCCCATCATATCGCAGTTTATTCAGGGAGAGACAACAGGGTCCCGGCTGAGCAACGCGAGAAAGAGTTGATAGAAACAGAGCCTTTGTTGGAAAGGTACAGAATAAGTAGCGGCGAGTTTCGTACTAGCTGTCATGTTCTTTGAGTGTTGGTGGAGTTGGACTGGAATCGAGGAAAATCTCATGCTTCCAATAGATATTCCAGGCTGAAATGAGTCAGAAACTGGAGAGTTCCCAGAAAACATTTATTTAGCCCTCTTAGCCAACTGGAAAAACTTCTCCAGAGGGGACCAGCACATTTCACTGTGATTTCTGCATTTTGTGAAATGTCTTTAAAATTCTTTCAGAGCAGCGTAGTTAACATACCTCATTTTGTAAATTGTTTTGAAAAAGCGCCTCAGTGTTTGCTTCTAAAAACATGGACATGAGATACAACTGTCATGATTTATTCTTTGTTATTTTAATCAAAATGGAGCCAAAGCTGACTTAAAAATAGTGATTACTGATTTAGAGGGATGATAGTTACAGAAAATTTCTGTCAAAACCCGGCCTGCTTGAGAGCTGAAGGCGCTGGATGGAGCGGGATGAGAGTACATCAGTGCAGTTTTGCTTTCGCAAAGATGGTGCAGCTCTTGCTGGGGACAGGAATGGACTGTCTGAGTTGGTCAAACTGCCTTTTTTCTGTGCTGGTCCAAAGCAAAGGAGATGCCGTGACTGCCACAATGAAATCCCAGACCGGCTGCTACAGGCTGACTCTTCTCGTGAAAAGGGTCTTGGCTTTCATCTTCACTCCACTGGTGAGTTTGGCCTTGGACCTGCATCGATTCGCGTGAGAAAAGCATTGCAAAAACATTGCACTTGGCCTTGGTTGTTTAGTGCACCCCAGTGCAATGTGGAGGAGTGAACGCTGACCTGTGGGTCAGGCAGGTCTGTCTCCTCTGCTACAGACCTGAGATTTCTCCTGGGACATCTCTTTGCTTCCCTGCCTCCGTTTCCCCATGGGGACAGTGGTCTCCTCCTCAGCAGACTTTTCTCCCAAGCACCCCTTGCTCCTCTCTGACTAGATGTGGGTCCACACAAAGCCACCCACTGTGACCCAGCCCATCCAGCCGCCTCTGTGTAGCAGCTCCTCTCCCTGTCTGGGACTCTTTAATTTCATATGGCTCTTGGAGTGTCAGGTTTGGATTTTGAAACCATCCCAGTCCTGAGGGTGGATTCAACCCTCGCTCCCTCCAGTCGCTCCCCACTGCCTGTGTCCCCACTGCAGGCTGCGGCAGGAGCCGTGGGGCTACCCATGGCCATGCCATGCATGGCCTTGTGGTGGCAGGAGGAGCCATACCTCTGGTTCGTGAAGGAGGTGGAGGTGCTCACGCATGGATAGGGAAAGAGGCTTCCTCAGCAGCATCCGGCCACCTGGAAATGCAGCTGTGCCTGTTGATAAATCTGCCCTTTGAAACACCAAGCTGCTCCAGACACAGCCGGCTCCGGCTCCGTTAAACATTTGCCGAGCGTCTAAAGCACAGGTCGCAGTGCACAAGTGGATGTGGGAAGCCAATGCCCTGACACTTCCCAGCACAGGAAAAAACACTCCCACACTTGCTCAGCCCAACACAGAGGTTATGTTGTTGTTATGTAGGCAAAGAAAGAGCCCACCTCTGCCTCGGGAAGCCCTTGCATGGATTGCCGGAGGCTGGGAGAGGGATGGGTATTGCCATGTGCTGATCCTGTTCATATGTGCCTTCTGGAGGCCCTTGCTGCAGCCAACACCACGGGGCAGGAGCAGGAACAGGAGCTGGATGGGCTGCAGGCATCTCCCCATGCCGCTGCTCTCGAGGAACCAGCAGCGCCTCAGCTGAGGCGGCACCCTCTGAGCAGGGGTGCCGCTGGAAGCGAACATGGTAAAAGGCCAGTTTAATTTGTTACCACGTAGCTAGTTTCTGTCATCTCCAGACTGTTTCTTAGAGGATGGCAAAGACAATTTTATTCAGAGTCCATCATAAATTTTCCCAGTTAATAACAAAGAGAAGAATGTTCCCTGCTGACACAAACAGTTACAGAAAACAACAGTGATATAACTACTTATAACCACTAAGAATGGACATGAAAATGGATGAAAATTCAAGCATTAGAGGACTACCTAGCCCTGATGGGAGAAGACTCTTCACCTTCCTTTCCACCTCCATATCCTCCCTTTCCACGCTCTGTTGGAGCAGGATCAGGTCCTGGGCCTCTGGCCACCAAATGCAACCTTGCAAAGTTTTGTAATCATAGAATGTGTTGGGTTGGAAGTGACCTTTAAAGGTCATCTAGTCCAACCGCCCTGCAGTAAGCAGGGACATCTTTAACTAGCTCAGGTTGCTCAGAGCATCATCAAGTCTGGCCTTGAATGCACAATCTAGCTGCTCAAAAACTTTTTTTCAAGGTGGGATCCACAGGAGGACCCACCAACCAAAACCCTCAGAGAAGATCACAAACAGAGCACAGTGGGTTTTTTTGGGGCTGATGTTGGCTTGGTTGTTGCCTTCAGCTCAGTGCATCGTCTTTGCGTGCCTGTAGTGAGAGGCATCTGTGTTGGAAAGACCTCAGACACTCATTGTCCTAATGTCTGTTGGAAATAGTTTGCTTCTGGCCTGCAACCCTGTGGGTTTTTCCACTCCTAAGGCAATACCAGAGTGCTCTGTCATGGGGTGGAACAGCCTCTCCTTCTGGTGCCTGGAGACGCAGTGCTGAGCCCTATCTCACAGGCCTCCTGAGACAGCCTCTGGCCACCATGGGAGCAGCATGGGTTTAAGGGATTTGGTGAGTGAGTGGGTACCCCCCAGCTATGCATCCTCCTGTCATACCATTCCCCATCCCTGGGCAGGAAAGCCTTGTGATTTCAAGCTGTTTTTTCCCCTTCTCCCATTGTTCCCTCAGGCTACGCAGGAAATAGAAGAGCAGCTATTTCCTTGCTTCTTTTGTTCAGCTGATCCCACAGCCCTTCCTCCCCAGCGGAAAACTTCCCGCAGTCCAGAAAGCCCCTATAAACCCAACACCCCAAGGTTCACTGGCCAAACGTCACCTTTTCTGTTTCCCAGTTAATCATTCTCCACTGCACGCTCCACCGAAGGCAACTTTGCCGAGGTCAGCTTTGGACTTACAGACTATTTGCTGACCCGAGGCGGTGGTGCTGGGAGGAGTGATGGGTCTGGGGAGGTAGGGAAGACCTCCTGCTCCTGCCTTGCTTTTCTTTCTCACTCCATCCCTGGAGACCAGAAGGCCACACTATGATCCAGCAACAGCTGAGACAGCTCCTGCCAGAGAGGGACATGGATCCTTCTGCTGCCCTCGCCCTGCTCAGTGGCTCGGCGGCAGCCGTGGTGGTCTGGAAATGGCTGGGCAATAGGCAGATCCAGAAGAAAATGGAAGAGGCTCGGAGGACCAGGGATGAGGGTGTGAAGAAAATGGCAAAGGTTGTCCAGCAGTTCAGGGAGCAGGTAAAACACATCCTTCTGGGGGGGGGTCTGTGTCCCAGCAGGGTGTCTGCTGATGTTCTTCAGCTCCTCCTTCCAGCTCATGCCTCCATAGCTTTTAAAATAAGGAGTCCAGGGGAGATGTACCAGCAGCCGTCAACAAGAGGAAAGGCTGCCTTGGGAGGAAGGGAGCTCACTGCCCTCCTCAAGCTGGATGAGATGCGGTGGGAGTCTACAACCAGGGAGATGTGAATTACTCACTGGGAAGAGATTTTGGACAACACTGGTGATGAAGCACTGGACCTTCATTGATCCAAAACCCAATCCTTTCAGGATCTAGAAATGCCTCTTGCTTCTATGGATAGAAGCAAGAAAGCTTTTTCCTCTTCCTAAATCTAAGTTTGCACAGCTGTCCACACCCCTATATCTTTGTCTGTAAAACCTGGCTTCTGGATGGCTCTTGGAGAATCTTCAAAAGAGCTTTCACTAAGGTCCCCAGCAATTGAGACCTCCCGGCCCAGCACACTGCCCAGAAGATGCTTGGCCTAACTTAGCATTAATGAAGCACAGGGAGTTCAGTGTCTGCTGGGAGCAACTAGGACATGACATAGGGATGAACGAGGCAGGCACCCAACCAGCGTGGATATGGCCCTGAAGTCCTGCTGCAACACTGATTTCTAACCACCTTTCATTCCTGCTCCATTCGCTTCTGAGTAGGTACTGGTTAAACCAGCTCATGTTTACGCAGGTAATGTACCTCAAGATAAAGCATACCAGCTACAAGTGATACATACCTTCACAACCTTTTTTCTTAAATATATATCTATAAGTATGATATAAATTGCTCAGACCCCTTCATAAATTCCCCAATTAAGAGCAAAGAGGAGATATATATCTATAAATACGATATAAAACCTTAAAAAAAGCTGGTGGCACTGAGAACTTCCAGTCGTCTTCACCTGAATAGACCTTGCCCACTTGTGAGTCCCTACTGACTTCTTTGTAATTTTCTATGCTTGAGCTGTTAGATGTTTGTCCTCAGACTGGGCTGACCCATACTGTCTGTACCCATTTGGAGGGCTGAAGGGCCAGTTTGAGGGTTGTGTACCCAGGCTGGTGTTTGTTCAGCTGAGATTACCTCTTGGTCAGTGGGTAAGTCCCACAGTGCCAGGAGGAAGGCTCTGATGTGAACCATTGCCTTGTCCCTTGCTGCAGTGGAGTCATGAAGCTCTTCTACGTCTTCAGAGACAGCTGGGCTCCTGTGCTCACCATGTCCATGCCATCCAAACTCAGGATGAAACACTCAGCAGCTCAAGGTCTAACCACCACATGCAGGTCCACCTTTCCAGCAAGCTCTGTTGATAACGTTGGCAAAACTTAAGAGATTTATCCTCTCTGAGACAAAGAGTAACTGAAGTTTCCCCTTCATCTACCCCTTGCAGGTCCCCAGTGTCCAGACGGATGCCATCCTGTCCCTGCCCCTGCTGGAACTCACTCGGAGACTGCGGGAAGGGTCTTTGTCCCCCAAGACTGTCCTCTACACGTACTTAGAGAAGGTGAGTGCCTATCCACAGTGTGGTGGGCAAATCGCTTATGTTCTCCATGCCATGGTGTGTGGGCCAGTGGCTGAGAAGACTTGTTGAAGCTGGTGATTATGACAAGTCTTTAATATAGCAGATATGAGGAGAAAGATGTGAAAAGGCAGGGATCTCGCTGTCTCTGTGGTGGATTGACCCTGGCTGGACTCCAACCAAGCAGGACAGAGGAGGAAAAATATAACAGAAGGCTCATGGGTCAAGCTAAGGGCAGGGAGAAATCATTCACCAATTACTGTCACAGGCAAAACAGACTTAACTTGGGGAAATTAGTTTAATTTATTACCAATCAAATCAGAGTAGGGTAATGAGAAATAAAAACAAATCTTAAAACACTTTCTCCCCACTCCTCCCTTCTTCCCGGGCTTAATTCCTGATTTCTCTACCTCCTCCCCGCCAGCGGCACAGGGGGACAGGGAATGGGGGTTGTGGTCAGCTCCTCACACGTCTTCAATGATCCTTCCTCCTCAGGGTGAGGACTCCTCACACTTCCCCTGCTCCAGCATGTGGTCCCTTCCATGGGAGACAGTCCTCCACAAAATTCTCCAACATGAGTCCTTCCCATGGGCTGCAGTTCTTCACTAATTGCTCCAGCATGGGTCCCTCCATGGGGTGCAGTCCCTCAGGAACAGACTGCTCCAGCGTGGGTTCCCCACACGTCCACAAGGAACCTGCTCCAGCGCAGGCTTCCCACAGGGTCGCAGCCTCCTTCGAGCATCCACCTGCTCCAGAGTGGGGTCCTCCATGGGTTGCAGGTGGATATCTGCTCCACCATGGACCTCCATGGGCTGCAGGTGGACAACCTCCCTCACTACGGTCTTTACCACGGGCTGCACAGGAATATCTGCTCTGGCACTTGGAGCGCCTCCTTCCCTTCTTCTTCACCGACCGTGGTGTCTGCAGAGTTGTTTCTCTCACATATTTTCACTCCTTTCTCCAGCTGCAGTTGTTGTTGTGCAGCAACTTTTCCCCCCTCTTAAATATGTCATCACAGAGGTGCTACCACTGTTGCTGATGGGCTCAGCCTTGGCCAGCTGTGGGTCCCTCTTGGAGTGGGGCTGGCATTGGCTCTGTTGGACATGGGGGAAGCTTCTAACAGCTTCTCTCAGAAGCCAACCCTGTAGCGCCCAAGTTAGCAAAATCTTGCCATGAAAACCCAATACATTTCCTGGGTCGGACCCGTCACTGGACAATCCTTTGAGATGGTTTGAGCTGGGATGTTCCGGGGAGGGCGTTACCATTCATGCCAAGCCACTGGCCCTTGGTTTGAAGATCCAGGTAGTTACTGAATGCAGCTGGGAAACGAAGCTGTTCTTAACTAACACCTATTCCTCCATGTGCCCGACAAAGGCCCTGGAAGTGACCCGTCAGACAAACTGCTTACGACATTTTATCCCAGAGTGTGAGGAGCAGCTCCAGGAAATACAACGGCAGGAGGAGAAAGGTCTGCTCTATGGCATTCCTGTCAGCATCAAGGATCACATCGGCCACAAGGTGCTTCCCTTTTTGCCTGTGAAGTGTCCCATCATGAGCTGGGCTGGGTGGTGAAGTGGTGGGACACAGAGAATGGGGAAGGGGCCTGATCCCTACCTGCTTACACCACGGGAAGCCTGGCTGGGTCCCCACATCTCATTGCAGCTGCAACCCTGGTGGTTAGAATCCTCCATCAGCAAAAATCCAACAGGTGAATAGTTATAGGCCCAAATGATTTCTTCTCTGATAGGTGAGACAGCATAGGCTGGGCTACATGGTTGTTTGGGTGATAACTCCCATTTCTACTCAGAGGTTTGCAGTATCAGAGATAAGAACATGGCTCAGCTTCTAGAAAGTCATTAGTAGCTGGAACCGTTAACCTCTAATCCCTGTTGTGCTGTAGCCTGGCCACTGAGCCCCTTAACAAATAGCCTGTGCATGAGACGGACAAGGGACCCCCTCACAGACAAGCCCTGATGAGGATTGACCACGCACTCCCGAGATGAATTTATTAGGCAGTCTCCTCCACGTTGACTTACCAAGACAGTTCAGAGGGCCCTAAGCCCAAAGCAAGCCCCAAACACCAAGGCTAACTGATAAAGGATCATACCTGTTTGCTAGGGATGTATATTTCCTCCCTGAATGTCCATGGTGGCTTCACTTGAACAGCAGGACACTGGGCTTGATCCTGAGCTAGTGCACCTATGGAGTTGCATCTGGGTCAGGGGAGTGAAACAGCATGGAAAAGAGCAAGGTCAGCTTCAGGAGAAGCCTTAACCCTGGAAGTGCTTGGCAGCCCTCTGCCAAGGATGGAAGGAGAGGCAGTCCTTGGCCCTTCATGCAAGGGCTTGCAAGGGAGTGGGTTAGTACCCCACCACCACCACCACCAAAGGGAACACCAGATCATCCTTCCAAAAACTGCAGGGGAACCGCACTGACCTTGTCCATTTCATCTCTCCTCTCTGCAGGGGCATCTGTCGACCTGTGGGCTTGTGCAGTGCCTGGGCACTGTGGTGCAGGAGGACAGCGTCCTAGTCAAAGTTTTGAAGAGACAGGGGGCCATTCCATTTGCAATGACCAACGTGCCACAATCCCTCTTCAGGTAACATACATCATTAGAAATCTTTCCTCTGGTTGTGCTCCTGAAGCTAAAAACCAGCCTGTAGGTCCCGGGACAGGATCATTCCTGTCTCTTGAGATGTTTCCTGGATGAGTCCCTCTTCCACCAGCTGCCAACAATCTCATTTCAACTGAAAATAGCTTTCAGATAAGAGTAAGAGGAAAAAAAAAACATGATGATATAAGAGAAATCAAGTGTACTTGTGCATGGGAGGGAGAGCGGAGGCTCATGGGAATGAGCTGTGTCCCAAGGGATTTATGGGATGGAAGGATGGGGTTGGCTATGTCTTGCTGCAAGGGAGAGCCAAAAAACTCAAGGCATTAGGCCGTTCCTGACAGCCCGCTTGCTGGTTTTCTTCTCCCCAGCTACGACTGCAGCAATCCCACCTTCGGCCAGACCTTGCACCCCTTCAACCCCCAGAAGAGCCCCGGGGGCTCCTCGGGAGGGGAGGGAGCTCTGATCGCAGGGGGAGGCTCCATCCTGGGCATCGGCTCGGACATCGGCGGCAGCATCCGCCTGCCGTCCAGCTTCTGCGGGCTGTGCGGGCTCAAACCCACCGCCGAAAGGCTCAGGTAGGTGCCGGGGTCTGCCCTTCCCACCCGGCAAGGATCCTGCTAATTGACAAACTCAGCAGAAGGGGCGAGGTATTCAGGGGCAGGGGCAAGGGGGGAAAACAGAGGACAGTTTCTTAAAGGCTGGCTTACTTTGCTCAAAACTTCTCCCAAGAGGCAGCACTGTCAGGTTTTGTGGGGAAATGGCCACGTTTTCATTGTAGATCTGGCCTGGAGTTAAAAGGACACAGGGGATAAAGTGGTTAAGTAATGCCAAAGTGGAACGTTCTCGGTTAAACCAAAACTAAGATTTGTTGGGTTTAGTTTTTTTTTCACTTTGACCAAAATTTACTGTTTCATGTGACTCAAATCAAATACTTTTAATAATTTCCTTCTGGTTTGGGTCTTGCACGGAAGACCCCACTGTGCTATTCAAACGTATTGGGAATATCTCACCATTACTGAAATGACAATATACTGCTTTTTCTTTTCCCGCAGCCTGTCCGGAGTGAGTGGCCCAGTCAGTGGGATCCTGGCAGGTACATTAATTTTTTAATTGCTTTTCTCTATATGCTGTGAAGAGTCCTATGTCCTCCTCTAGGCTTGAGGAAAGCCTGAGACAACCAAAATCTCTCTGGAATCCATCTGAAACATCCCACCTCATTGCCTGATCATCCCTTGGAGCCAAAGTGGCCGTGCGGAGGGGTGGACCAGTGTTTGGCGCGCCCGTTTGCCTAACATGGATGTTTGCTCTCATCCCGCTCCAGTTCCTTGTGCGGTGGGGCCGATGGCGAGGGACGTGGACAGCCTGGCCCTCTGCATGAAGGCGCTGCTCTGCCAGGAGATGTTCTGGCTGGACCCCGCCGTGCCCCCCATCCCCTTCGATGAGGAGGTGAGTCCTTAAGTCAGCAAGCCATGGCTCGTTTGAGGGTGCTGCACGCTCAACGTATGCATTCTTTAAGGGCCCAGTTATCTTTACAGTACCGGTTTCCAGTAACTTGTTAGCTCTCTTTGAGGGCACAATTCATAATTATTAGGAAAAAAAAATAGGTTAATAAGTAGTTATCCTTTCTGCCTTCTCTGTTGGTGTGTAGCTTATCAGGTTGAGAGGCCCCAGAAAAGAGTGGGGAGGAAGGCAACACCAGGAGCAAAATGCTGGAAATTTTTAGGGGAAGACAAGACAAAGTCAGGAGCTCCCGCAGCAAATCTCTTGGCCGAGGACATTTCCTTTCCCTCGGCAGCAGACGAACTTCAGGGGGTTCTTCCGCCTCCATCCTTTGTAGCAATGGTTGAATCCACTGGTCTTGAGTGGCTGTGCTCAATCTGAAGGGAGGGATGAAGGGGAGGCTGGAGAGAAAGGTAAGGGTGGACACTGGGAAAGGGTAACCTATGGAAATTATAAGCAGCAAACCAGAAAATTAGTTACTCCCTAACTTCTGGAGCTTTCGCCCCCTTCTGCAGTGGGCTTCAGCACGGGGGCAGTCCTACCCCCAGCAGAGTTGGAAATGCTTGACCTAATGGTGTCTCTTTGCCCCAGGTGTACTCCAGCTCCGCTCCTCTGCGGGTCGGGTACTACGACACCGACGGATACTTCCCCCTGCCCCCTTGCATGCGGCGAGCGGTGCAGGAAACCCGGGGGGCTCTGCAGGCAGCCGGCCACCAGGTGAGCACAACCACTCCACGCTCTTCCTCCCGGGGCGTCCCCAGCTTTGCTCCTCGCTGCTGAAACCACCCTCCACAAACCAGACGTAGGCCCCAAGCCCAGCTGTGGGATAAGTGACCCACCAGAGGTATGAGATTAAGTTACTACAGCCGCGTGACGCAACGCGGACACATGCCTACCCAGGGTAGCAGTGCCTCTCGTGAGGCAATTAGCAACTAGCACTAGCAATTAGCAAACTTGTATCTGCAAGGAGCCAGGGGTGTAACGAATCCATCTCTGCTCTCCTGGTGGCTGTGGTCCACACCAGACAGCAGCATCCATAAAGTTCTGCATTTGACCCTGGAAGCTTGCCCCAGCATTTTCTAGGTGTGTCCACCCCCAGCAGGGCTCTGGGAGGTGCTTTCCTCCTTCCTCTCCAATGCCAATAGAGACCTCTTGTCCTTCCTGGATCACTGAAGGAAGTGGACCATAGGACACGGGATGGGAAATACCTTTCCCTCCATCTAGACCTACCTGTGGAAACATGCAAGTGATTCCATGTCTGCGAGATGTCAATTCTGCTGGGAGAGGTGGGAAATCGGTGCAGGTTCTGGCGCAGTGACTGCCTGGAGCAGGATGGAGGAGGAAACAGCTCTGAAGAGATCTCAGAGCTGAGCCAAACAGCCGTTAGGGAGGAATAATCCCACGGGGAGATGCTTGGGCTGGTAAAGGGTTGAACCGGGGCCTCCGTTGGCGTGTGGAGCCCAGGGAGGTGCTGCTCTGCCTTTGAAGTATATCCACAGTTGGAAATTATTCACAACCCCCGGCAGCCACATAATCTTGTGTTTTGGTGCAGCTGGTGCCCTTTTCTCCACCTCGGATCCACTATGTCATGACTGAACTGTTTTTGAAGACGTTTTTTGCCGATGGAGGCCGTGCTTGGTTGGACGTGTTGTAAGTAGGCAGCAGCACTGTGAAACCCCTCCATCCCCACGCCCCTGAGCACAACGCACGGGCAAAACGAGCCCATCCCTCCCACCCCAAACGGGACATATTCAGGTTTCTGAGAAAGGGCAGACAGCTTCTCTGGCATGACCCCCTCCTCTTGCTGTCTCTCAGCACAGGAGGTATTGTAGATCCAAGCTTAAAATCACAGGTGAATGGCTGCAAGATCCCGAGGCTGGGGAAGAAGCTGCTGGCTCTGATTCTGAAACCTCTGGTGAGTCTCCGGCCTCAGGCCCAAAGCGGAGTGGTGTCCGCAAGGCAAAGCTCGAGAGCGCGATGATACTGAGAAACACCTTTGACTGGAAACACTGGGATTTCAGGTCAAGGCACACGCTATCACTTTGGAAGGTCTTTCCTAGACCCCTGCTGGGATTTATCCAGTGCAAAGGGAAATGAGAGAAGGACCAGCCAAGAGCTGTAAAAGATTAATGCAGAGCCCGCAGCAAGTGGTTCCTCAAATGCTAGACCAAGACGTGCCCAGATTCATGCATTGGGATCACCGCAGCAGAGGGACTGGAGGTTGAAGGTCTGTCCCCATGTTGGAGGCCTCCCAAAGATCACCCCTTCATGGAGACTCCTGGTGATTAATAAGGGCTGGCCCCTTTCATCAGCTGAGCATCCTTTCATAGGGCTTCTCTCCTCCATCCTCCATTCTCTCTGCCTCTCTGTCCAGTTGGGTTGTTCCCAGCTGACAGGATCAAAAAGCTAGCAGCGAGCGGGAGGCAATCAAAGTGCTTGCAGAGGTGTTGTTTCTGTGAGGTACCGAGCTAAAAAAAAATATGTTTGATTTATCAAAAATAATGAAAGGTGACTCGGTTAAGGTCAGCGCATTCCTCTGCGAGCAGGAAATACGGGGCTGTAAGAAACAAATTGGGAACCAACAAACAACCAGAAGCTGGAAGCAAAGTAAATTTGGAACCACGAGGAGCATTTTTAATCACCGTCGCTCACCCTCAGTGCAGCATATCCCCAGGGACGGAGGCATGATTGGAGCGGGGGTTTCTCGGGACGGCACAAGTTACTGCGTCCCCGTGTCATGTCCCTCACAGGAACCTCTTGCCTTTCCAGTTTCCCCGCCTGGCTGACTACCTGAGCGCCTTGGCTGGAATGAGGTATGGTGGCATTGTCCCCAGGGATGTCTATGAAAATGAACGGTACCTTCTCTAAGCGTCCATGGTGGGGTAGGGGGGTGGACTGGATTCACGACAGGCTCTGCCCTGCTCTCTGCAGGGGCTGTCCCTTCATCCTGGACACGGCTTCAGTCTTTAGGAACACATCTCCCCAGTGCTGCAGTGCCCCTAGTGTTATCCTGAAAGGACTGAGGGGCTCGGATGGATAAGGTCGTACAGGAAACCTGTGGCAGCGATGAGTACTAAATCCAGGCTCACAAAAGAAAACAACCTCTCTACCACTTCCAGACGTTTGTTGCTTAACTGCTTGTCCAAACGCCAAAGGAAACTTTAGAGCAATTGGGAAAGATGTATCATTTTAAATAACTGCTAAAATCACCGGGGCTTATCAACCTGGAGAATTATTTAAGCAATTCCTCCTCCTCCTCTTAAAGCTTAAAAATGTTGCTACGATTTCCACGTGCAGGTCAGTGAAGGAGATGTGGAATCATCACCATGAAATACAGGTACGGTTTGAGGACTCTTCTCTCCGGCATCATGTTAGGAGTTGAGGCCTCATGACAAGTGCCAGGTTGGAGGGTCATCAGTCAGACTGTGCGGGGGGGGGCTGGGGAGGAGAGAACATGGAGGAAAAGGCACAAAAGAGAGCGAGGAATGGGGCAGATGGGTCAACCCAGACAGGACTTTATGGGTTGCCCACAGTGCTCATACCCAAAGCCTACACTTAACGGTCCCAGCACAACAAAGCCTGTCCTGGGAGTGGGCACAGCTAAAGAGGGACCTTTCCAATTCCTGGCCACAGTCTGGCCGCATGCTGTGGAGGCAGACACTTACACCCTCCCCTGCTTCTTCCCTCGAGCACGGCGGCTGCTGCTGCTGCCCCCTTGGCCGTGCCAGAGCCTGGCGCATACCCTGGAGAAGTGAAGATGCTCCAGGCGTGGACATGGCCTCCATGTCATCTCCCCTCTCCTCCCCAAGGCATACCGCACCGAGTTCATCGCCCGGTGGAGGGAACTCCAGCTGGACGTTGTGCTGTGCCCTGTCCTGGGGCCTGCCTTCACCACAGGATACCCCGGGAAACTCCTCAGTAAGTGAGTTTGGGACCTTCCCGAGAGGGC
This sequence comes from Larus michahellis, assembly GCF_964199755.1. Taxonomy (NCBI): domain Eukaryota; kingdom Metazoa; phylum Chordata; class Aves; order Charadriiformes; family Laridae; genus Larus; species Larus michahellis. The sequence goes on along the minus strand of NC_133903.1, from coordinate 47,304,567 downwards.
AGAGGACCACAGTGGTTGAGACTGGACAGAAACACCTGCTACTGTGGAGCTTCACCACCCACCTAAGCATTTTATGGGCATTAAGCAGGAAAAATAACCACCATAAAGCTATCTGAGCAGACGGGGACAGACATATAGATGAAGCGATCTGATGGCAGTTGTTTCTTGCAGTAGAACTTGGTGCAGCAGATGACCAGCCCTGTGCAATCTCAGGGGCTTCGGTGGGCAGGCAAAGTGTAAGTTTGAAGGAGGGGGCGACCACCCGCATTCTCTCTTCTGCTTCTCTCAGCTGCCATCTCCTCCACGATGCTGTACAATGTCTTGAACTTCCCTGCTGGGGTTGTACCCGTCAGCACGGTGACAGAAGCCGATGAGGAAGAGCTAAAGCTTTACCGAGGATGCTGCGGTGACCACTGGGACCGGACGCTGAAACAGGTATGTGACCTGGAAAGTGTTGGAAGCGGAGACCGCTGATGGATGTCCAAGTAACAGTCTCGCTGAAATCAGGGGCTCCTAAATGTCTCCATCAATATGGGCATAGAGGAAAAAAACCAAACAAACAGAAAAATTCACCTCTTTTTTTATAAACCCCTTGCAAATCCCATTTCTCCTAAGCCCCAAAAACAGAAGTCAGTGTGGGGGTAGCACCCCCAGGCTGGATTATAGGCTGACACCAGAAAGGAGCCGTGCAGCAAGGCTTCTTCGTGTAGGTCCTTGTGCCAGCGGCGGCCCACAGCACCGCACGCTCCTCCGGCTCCCTGACGCCTTCGCCAGGCCCAGGCTGCCAGCGGAGCACGGAGCAGGAGTGAGGACGCTGAGGGAAAAGGGATTTGGCTGCAAGACAGCTTAAAGCAGAGATGGACAGGGAGTGGGTGTGGGGGGCTGCCCAAGATTTAGCAACCATTTCTTCAAGGAAGCCCTCAAGAGCCTCCCCTTTGCCCCAGCGCGCTAACGCTGCTGGAATGGCAGGGCTCAGCCGCCCACCTCCCCAACCCGCCGGGAAGAAACGCTTGCCTAAACCAAGTCGCCAAAAGCCACTGGAGGTCCGCCCCAACCCCCCCCGCCCCACCACCTCGGTAACCCCTCACCGCTTGTGCCCCCGCTGCAGGCCGTGGCGGGAGCCGCGGGGCTGCCCGTGGCCGTGCAGTGCGTGGCCTTGCCGTGGCGGGACGAGCTGTGTCTGCGGTTCATGAAGGAGGTGGAGACCCTCAGCCGGGAGAAGAGAGCGGCGTAGCCCCCAGTGCCCGCGCCTGCCAGGCCGGGGGCGGACGGGACGGCGCTGCACGGGCTGCTCTTTTGCCATCGGAAGCGCAAAGATTACAGCGAGGAGGGCAGGAGGAAGGAAAAGCCATTTCCTGACCCTCCTCCTTGCCAATAAGCGCGGATCCCATAAGGAACCAAGATGCCACGCAGAGGGCAGGACTGGCTCAAACTGGGTTCAAATGACGATAAATCCATGAGCTGCACCTTCCTGGAGGGATGGACATGGATGGGGGTTCTCTCTCGTCTTCATCTGTGCTGCTTCTCCCGAGAGAAAAGGATGACAAACGCTCAATAGTATTTTCTTGCCGGCACTGGAGTAACTTCATGTGGATGTAACCATGGGCTGCCCCGTATGGAACACAGCCATGTCTACCCTCCCCCTCACTGTATTTTGCTCACAAAAATAAAAACGTAGCTATTAAGCACCTCTTAGCATAAACTCCGGTAATCCTTCACTGATGGGTATGATTATATGAACACACGGTTATTACTCAAAGATCATACAAACACCTTCCCACCGGACAGTAACAGCATCCGGCACCTTCACACCTTCCCCCTCAACCACAGCTTTCCTGTCCGTGAGGGATGGCCACAGCCACCGGCCGTTCCACAGCACCAAGCTCTTTCCACCACCAGATCTCAAGCATCCCAAGCAGGTTTCCAACCTCACGGCAGGGAGCATTCCTAGGAACCTCGTATTTCCGGACCTCGGGCTGCTCTTTCTGAAGGTAGGAGATAAGCAGAGACAGATGCGACTCTATTATGCAGATGGCGAGATCCGGGACAGAAAGGCTGAGATTCCCCAGATGGTGTTTATTAACCCAAACCTGCTCTTGTAGGATCAAAGGAGTCAGACAGGAGGGAGAGAGCGGCATCCACACAGGGCCATTTACCCCTTCCCGAGACCAACGGATAAACCGCTCCCTCTGATAAGATCCCTCTCGCTTTCCTAGACTAAACACCTCAGTCCCAAACAGGCAAATATTCAGCAGACTCTACAGCAAGTCGTTCTCATTTATTCCCCACGTCTGCGGTAAAAAAGCAGACTTCCTTTGGGACGTTTTAAAAAGAAAAATAAATATAAAGCAGTTTTGCTTCCCCTGGAAACCTGAGGCATTTCCTGATAGCCAGCGGATAGAGTCTGTCGCCCCGTCTACATCCGACGTAATTTGCAGAAATACATAGGTCCAAAGTTGGCTGTGAGGTGAGGCAGAACAAGCTCCCCCAGCCGGCAATCCGAGAAGAAGGAAAACGTGTCCTGGAAGAGCATCCTGAAGTGGCTCAAGTCCTCGACCTGGACACTGATGTTATACTGGGTCTCTGCGACTTCAACCGCTCTCTCGATGACGTGCTCGTTCTGCAGCGGGGAGAGGGAGCACGTAGAATACACCACCTCTCCTCCCGGCTTGGTAGCGAGGATCCCAGCCCTGCAGGCAAGATGAACACACACACACCATCATGGGAAGAAGGGGACTGGGTGGGACACCAGCACTCCCACCCACCGAAACTGGGAAGCCAGCACGTAACTCGTAGGAGGTGAGAGACCAATCTCCTTGAACTCCACAGGCTGAGCAGTCTCACCCTGTCACTGCAACCTGAGGAATGTGTTAGACCAGGGCAATAAGGGTCAAAAAGAGATGCTCCGATTGATAAAGGACTTCACGTGGGAGAGACACTACCGCAGAGCAGCTGGAAGGAGGAATCCTGCGCTTACCTCCAAGGGAATGGGACAAAAGTATGCACAAGGGAAGAAGCTCTCGCAGCTCAAGTGCTGCCACGGGACTCTAAGCTGTGTCCTTCTTGCCCCAGCTCGCAGTCAGCCCATCCAGCCTTCCCAGAGAAACAGGGTGATGAAGCACCACCATGTCCTCCCATGATGTGGACACTCAGGGATCTCCCAAGGATGGCTGCTGAGACCCGGGAGATCATCACACTATATGATCATCACAACGCTACATCCACCCCGTTCCCTAGTGAACCCTCCCTACCTCCTATGGACAGGAAGAACATTTGATCTGATGGAGAACATCTGCACCTGCTTACACTTATTATGATTTGATGTGTTCAACTATTGTCATTCCAGAAAACTACATGTGGTTTCCACATTTCCCAGTTGGGGGCACAGAAAGGTTTCAGCGCTGGCCATGGAGAGCTGCTACCGTAACACAAAATAGCACCCAAACAGCATCCAGCTCACTCACATCAGCAGCTGCAGCTGCAGCATGGGCAACATCTGACGCTCCTTGGTCCTTCTCCTGTGGAAGATGTTGTTGTCCTGCTCCATGACAGAGTGTCTGTCCGTCGTGCAGGGTACGTCCACGAGGACCTGCAGCAGCAGAGGTCTTGCATCAGCCCTGGGCCGGGGCCAAGCTCAGCGAGGTCTCCTACTGCAACCCACCCCTTGCCCAGCTCCTCCACCCTCCCACACACAGAATCACAGAACGGTTCGGGTTGGAAGGGACCTTAAAGACCATCCAGTTCCAACCCCCTGCCACGGGCAGGGACACCTCCCACTAGACCAGGCTGCTCAAAGCCCCATCCAGCCTGGCCTTGGACACTTCCAGGGATGGGGCATCCACAACTTCCCTGGGCAACCTGTTCCAGTGCCTCACTACCTTCACAGTGAAGAAATTTTTCATGATATCCAATCTAAATCTACCCTCTTTCAATTTGAGGCCATTACCCTGTGTCCTATCACTCTACTCCCTGATAAAGAGTCCCTCCCCAGCTTTCCTGTAGGCCCCCTTTAGGTACAGGAAGGGGCTATAAGGTCTCCTCGGAGCCTTCTCTTCTCCAGGCTGAACAACCCCAACTCTCTCAGCCTGTCCTCACAGCAGAGGGGCTCCAGCCCTCTCATCATCTTCGTGGCCCTCCGCTGGACCCACTCCAACAGGTCCACGTCCTTCTTGTGCTGAGGACTCCAGAGCTGGACGCAGTACTCCAGGTGGAATCTTACCAGAGTGGAGCAGAGGGGCAGAATCACCTCCCTGGACCTGCTGGCCACGCTGCTTTTGATGCAGCCCAGGATGCGGTTGGCTTTCTGGGCTGCAAGTGTGCGTTGTCAGCTCACGTTGAGCTTCTCATCCACCAAGCTGGTACCTTGCCTGGGGGACGCTGCCCAAGTACAGGCGTGTGCCCACACCGAACTGCAACTCATCTGGCAGCTTTTGCGTTTCAGGAATGTGTAAACAGGCACGGAAACGGCGGATAATATCACGCTCGCAGGCCCGTCCTCGTTTAAGGTTTCTACTCCGCTCGTCCTCCCGGCAGGCGTTACTGCAGCACCCGTGGCCAGAGCTCCCGCAGTGACACCTCCCGGGGCCACAAACCCAGCTCCCGCCGCTGGACACGGCTCAGAAACAAGAATTATCTAATTGTCACATTTCAGCCCTTGCAGGTGATGGGTTAGAACAGGATTTTTAAGGGGTATTACACAGGTAAATAAAGGTATGACTCCAGATGCCCAGATCCCGCAGGAAGGGTACAGCAGGAAGAAATAATGCGCCGTATGTGGCTTTGTCTTCTCTCTTTGCATTTAAGATTATGGAAAATTATACAATTATACTGCAGGATAAGCTGCTGCCTTCCTCTGAAACAAGAGGGAAGTGAACTAGACGGGTTTAACTCCACCGGTTCCCCACCACCTACCTTATGGAAAGTGCCACCTTCCAGCTGCCCCCAGTCCCGTCCGTCGTAGGACGTGACGCGCACAGTCTCCCTGATTTCTCTGGGAACGTAGCTATGGAGAATCTGGTACAGCCTCTTCGTCCGGGAGATGGAGACGTCGTTGGCTGCCAGATGTCCTGAGAGGACGAAACAACCGCACTGGGAATGTCACTCTTGCAAATCCACACTGGCTCCCCAGCTCTTACAACCAGAGATGATTAACGGTCAGCCATTAACGGGCACAGCACGCTCTCCCAGCCCCATTTTACGCACGGGGACAAGGAACACCCGCCTCCACTTACCACAAATCCCGGTCTGCAGCAGAGCCAGCGTCTTGCCACCCGGAGCCGCGCAGAGGTCGAGGACAAAGTCATCCGGCTGCACGTTGAGCGCCAGGACGGGCAGAAGAGATGCTGCGTCCATGAGATAATAGTCGAGGAGACCCAGGGTGTCCGGCCTGGAAATCACCAGTTTGCGTAAAAAGAAAATAAAAATAGCAAAGGTGTGAGGGGAAAAAGAGACGAGCAAGTTGGCGGTGAGGATGGGGACATGCGGAAGCAGCGGGTGCTGCCACACGTGCAGCCCCCGCGGGCGGCAGCGACAGCGGGCGGCCCCGTCCCAGGGGTGTCTCACCTTGCAGGGCGAAAGCGCGTGATGTCGCCCCGGGGGAAGGTGTAACACCTGATGTTGGAGCGGATGGAGGCACGAAGCGGCGGTGACGTCTCTGCCCGTGTCACCGTCTCTGCCCGCGCCGCCGTCCTCCCCTCGCCAGACCCCTCTGGGGACACGCCGTCCCCTCTCCCCGCTTCCTTTTTGGGGGCTGGGGAAACAAAATCGGTGGCATTCAGCAGCTCCAGCTCTTGGGCGACGTGGCGGACGGCAGAGAAGTTGTTGAGAAGGGCACCATACTTCTGCTCGCAGAGCAGACCGGCGCGCACCGAGGGCCACTGGTCCCGCAGCTGCAGGCTGTAGGTCACGTCAAAGTGGTGCAGGGCCAGGCGCGTGGGCGGGATGCGGGGGGCCGTGGCAGCCTTTTTTGGGGGGAAAAAACCAAAACATTCGGAGATGTTAAAAGATAAAATACCTCAACATCCCAGTGCCCCTGCTCCCCAGCCTCAGGGTTTTTCCAGGAGAATCCAGCACTGGGTTCTGCGCTGCCAAAAGCCCCCGGGGTGTTCCTGCAGCCTCAGAAAGTGACTGTGCCCCCGACACCCGTGGGACGGGGTACTCCCTGGGGGGAATTCGGGACTGGGAATGGCTGAATGGGGCTGGGGGCACAGGGTGGGCACAGGAGGAGGAGGGGAATGGCTGTGTGTGGAGTGGTGTAAGTGGGGTGCAATGGGTGAGGGGGTGCTATAGGATGCAATGTAATGGGGGTGCAATGGGTGAGGTGGGGGTGCAACGGGAGCTGCAAGGGGGCGAAATGAGGAGATTAGAGGGGTGCAACGGCAAGGTGAACTGGGGTAAAACGGGGAGGCAGAGAGGGTGCAAAGAGGGGTGGAATGGGAACAAGAGGAGGCATAAGGAAGGTGGGAGACAGGGGAGAGGGGGGATAGGAAGCGGGGTGCAGTGCAGCGTCACGGGGGGAAAGAGGCGACAGAGGGAGGCGGAACGATCGAAAGAAGATAAGAGCGGGTGCAATGGGGGGACAAAGGGGGTGCAACGGGGTGCAGAAGGGCTAGCGGGGAGAAAGGAGGGGGTGCAATGGGGGAGAAAGGGGGTGCAACAGGGTGCAGAAGGGCTAGCAAGGGGAAGGGACTGGGTGCAATGGGGGGAAAGGGGGTGCAGTGGGGTGCAGAAGGGCTAGCGGGGAGAAAGGAGGGGGTGCAAGGTGGGGACAGGGGGTGCAATGGGGTGCAGAAGGGCTAGTGGGAAGAAAAGAGGAGGTGCAACGGAGGGAAAGGGGGTGCAATGGGGTGCAGAAGGGCTAGTGGGAAGAAAAGAGGGGGTGCAATGGGGGGAAAGGGGGGGCAATGAGGTGCAGAAGGGCTAGCGGGAAGAAAAGAGGAGATGCAATGGAGGGAAAGGGGGTGCAATGGGGTGCAGAAGGGCTAGCGGGGGGAAGGGACGGGGTGCAATGGGGTGAAAGGGGGTGCAATGGGGTGCAGAAGGGCTAGTGGGAAGAAAAGAGGAGGTGCAACGGAGGGAAAGGGGGTGCAATGGGGTGCAGAAGGGCTAGTGGGAAGAAAAGAGGGGGTGCAATGGGGGGAGAGGGGGGGCAATGAGGTGCAGAAGGGCTAGCGGGAAGAAAAGAGGAGATGCAACGGAGGGAAAGGGGGTGCAATGGGGTGCAGAAGGGCTAGCGGGGGGAAAGGAGGGGGTGCAATGGAGGGAAAGAGGGTGCGGGAGGGGCGGGCAGGGCAGCCCCCGCGGCGGGGACCCGCTCACCCACTTCTCCTTGTACCGGTACCGCCGCGGTGCCGGTCCCAGCCCCGGCGGCGGCCGCCCCCGCCGCAGCAGCAGCAGCATTCCCCCCGCCGCCGCCGCCGCCATCGCTCCCGCCATCCTCCCCGCCCCGCCGCCTTCCGGGGCGGCACCGGCACCGCCCCCCAGGGGGACAACCCCCGCCCGGGCTCCCTCCGGCGTGAGGAACCGGGCGCGGGCATCGGCTGCCGAAAGGGACCCGGCGACAAAACGGGCCCTGCGGCGGGAGAAGGGCTCGCAGCCCGGCCGCCATCCCTCCCGGAGCCTTCTCTGCAGACACCGTGCTGCAAAAAAAAAAAACAAACCACCCCCAAACCTCCTAATATCAACGTGCTGCACTTCCCCTGGTAAAGCTCCGTTTCCATCCACTAGGGATTAAGCTCACAATCCACCAGCAAAAGGATGACAGACTGCTACGTTGATAAAGAACATCCGAATTTAAAAGGACGTTTTTCTTCACCTTGAGGAATAGCTGAGAAAGCACTTGCTGCCCCATGAAACATCAGTTTTCCTGCTACTAAACACCCTACTCAGAAGGAAAACAGGTAGAGGATGGACTTGACCCTTTCACAGGTCAGCAGAAGGGACTGGTGACTCGCACAGAAAGGTTTCGGTTCCTCCCCCCGGTGACCCTTCACGCTCTGCTCAGGGTTTGAGGAGGTGGAACCACCACACTGCCCATCTGCAGCCATGTGGTCGGTGGCTCTGGGCAAGAACCCGAAGCCAACCGCAGCCAGGAGGCTCTTCCAGCTGCTGGCAGCAGTAAGTGACAGCATGGGACAACTGACAGTTTTCCCCCAAAGCGGGGAAGCTTCTCTCTCCTAGAAAAGGGTCGCTCCCTTTAATTTAACTTAGAACTTCCTGTGTGAACAATATTGGTCTTGTGGGGCTTGGAAATAATCTTTGTGGCTTCAACAGACAAATTCCTCCCTGTGGGATCACGCTCCAGTCGCACAAAAAGGACATTCCCACAAGGGAGGAAAAGTCTCCCCCTCACAAGCTAGGCCCCGACCTCTGCTAATTTCATCTTAACCCAGAAGCACAAGAACTAGGAAATAAACAGCAGGTATTTCCATGGGAACTTTGAATGTTTAATATGGAAAACTACAGAACATCAATATATTTTCGCACCGCTGCGCATCTTCCACGAGAAGAGACGCAGTGACATGCTGACGCTCGGTCGCTGCCAGGAAGCCGTTTCGTTTGTACTTGTCATGGAGAATGAACGGGCGGGAAACAGGACTGTGGATCCAGGAACCGCCGCCACTGGCTGTGGAAGCAGATGGACAATCGCACCTGCCTTCACTTCAGGTTCTTAAAGAGTTTGTGAGCAACCTGAAAAGAGACAAAGCACTCGGTAACACACAGTTTCAGGCTGGAGATCAGCAGGGTGTTACCACCTATCTCGTGGTTCTCTGGGCCACCAACACACACAGCCCCACAGCCCTCCGCTCTTCCCATTGTTTTGCAACAAGTCATTCCGGAAAACTGACAAGCTGAGATTTCTTACAAAGCTTCACCTCAGGTTCAAAAGGTTTAACTTTAAAATGGCAAATAAAACACTGAAATAACAGTGTCATTTGCAGAGGAGAAACACTGTGCTTGATTTATTTCATTGTTTAATAACCTACCGAATGCCAGCAGGAACTGTTGTAATGGAATCAAACATTTAATAAGAAAAAGCACCAAGGCTCACAATTCTTCAGAGCTCACACTGTGACTGAACAGCTACCAGGTCTCACACTTGAACTGTCTGCCCTCTCAGAAGCGCGGCTAAAGGCAGCTCTGCTCCCAGCACCAGCAGGGACGTTGCATCCACGGGTGCCGCACTTACGCAGTGGTCCCTGGCGTGCAGGAAGTCAAAAAGCTCCTCTGTGCACTGCTCTTCTGTCTGGGACCTGGAGGAGACCCGGGCGTCGCACAGCTCCAGCCGCTCCCGCGCCTTCACGCATTTCTCCGTCTGCTCGCAGTGCTCACGGATGGTGGTTAAGGGATCCTGCAGGGAGGGGGCTGCCGTGAGGAGAGACCCCGAAACGCCGCCTTCCCCCACGGCCCTCACTTCATCAGGCAGCCATATATCCCATGCGGCTTCCCCTCGGAGCAACGAGTCGCTGCAGAAGCTACGGGCCTCCCCCGCCGCCGCCGCGCAAGGGAGGCCCGGGCCCCCCCAGTCCCGCTCCGCCTCTTACCACCAGCTCTTCCTCCTCCTCCTCCTGGGGAAAAGAAAAGAAAGCACAGCCGTGACCGACCGACCGACCGACCGTCAAGCCGCCCTCCCGCGGGGCTCCGTCCCGCCACGGCTCACCTCGGGCTCCCCGGCGTGCACGACGCTGTCCCGCAGCCCCATGGCTCCGCTCCCGCCCCACAGAAGGACTCGCCAGGGTCACCCGCCGGAAGTGGCTCTGCCCGCCCCGGAAGCGGAAGCGCGCCCGCAGCAGCGCTGGGCCTGCCCCCTTCCCCCCCGCTCGAGGACGGTGCTTCACGCCTGGGCGTTTCTCTTCCAAACACGGCAGCCGGCACCGGCGATCGCCTCAGGATGGCAACCGCGCCGTTCCCGGCCTTCTCTTTGCTTTTCTTCCGGGGGATCGCAACCTTGCAGCCGGCTCGGCCTGGCTGCCGCTGCCGGCCCTGTTCGACGCGACCTCCCCAACATGGCCGCCCGCTCCCTCCTCTTCCTCCCAAGATGGCGGCGGCGGCGGCGCGCGGGCGGGGGGGTTGTCCCTCCCCAAGATGGCGGCGGCGCTGAGCGGGGCGATGGCGGCGGAGGGTCCGGGCAGCCTGTTGGCGCTGAGCGCGGCGGCGGTGAGCCGCAGCATGGGGGCCCTGGAGCGGGACGTCTGGGGTAAGGCGGGGGCGGCGCGGGGGTGGTGGGGCGGCGGGGCCCGGGGCCTGCCGGCACCCTGCCGCCCTCTCCCTCTGGCTCTCCGCAGCGCTGCCCGGGCACCTCCTGCGGGGGCTTCTGCCGCTTCTCACCGTCTTTCGACTCGAGCGGGCCGAGGGAGCCGCGCGGAGAGCAGGTGACACGGGCGGGGACGGCGACAAACCCTTGGAGGGGGGAGAGAGGAGCCGCCCGGAACTGACGAGGGTGGACAAATGCCCCCCCCCCACACACACACACACACACTGGGGGGGGGATGCCCCCGACATGCAGAGGTGACCCCACACTGGGGGGACCCCTAGCTGGAGGGACACACCCCGCTTCTAAGGGGATGACACCCCTGGCGTGCAGTCCCTGCTGTCAGAGGTGGCCTGGCCACCTCCCCACGTCCAAAATCGCAAGCCCCCATCCCAGGGAGGGTTCACACAGCGGTGTGGGCCCTGCTGTAACTCTGCTCCTTTTGAGGACCAACAAAACTGCCAGTTTTTAATCTCCCTTCCCTTTAAGGCAGTGGGCTCCACCTCACCACAAATCACCATCCTTTTGCCACAGGGGTCTGGGTCTGGCCCCCCGCCCTGAGCTGCCCCTCGTTTGCCCAGCGCCCCTTGGGGCCCCAGGATGGGGAGATGGGGTGAAAGCGCCTGCTTGATTATTTTTCTTTCCCAGGCCTCTCGACGCAGCCCATCTGGCGCAAGCTGTGGGACGATGTGATGAAAACCAGGCCGCCCAACTCGGAGGTGAGGAAATGCTGCCGGTGGGAGAAGGGTCACAATGCAGGTTTCTTCCGCAAGGTTTCATTTTGAAGCCTGAAGGTGCTGCTGGCCACCTCCCAGTGATTGCTGGCACTTGGTTATAAGTGTACATAGAACTTTGGACCAAGGCATGACCCTGGAATTACAATAATTTTGGGAAACGGGGCTCATAAAATGAAGTGTATTGTACAGTCACACCCGTCATCTCACAACGGCGAGTTGGTGAAAGAATAAATCCTGTCTTTAAAGATGCAACTCTTAGAGAAACAGAGGATAAAAACAGTATCTGATATCAAGCTTACACCTACACTGGCAAAAAAATGTGCTGATGTCTTAGAAAGCACTAGAAAAATACTTGTAGAAGACAGTGAGTTTGCAAGAATGGTTTTATGTAGGAAAACTGAAGGAGCTCCATTGATTCATCATCGCGAAAGACTAGTTAACAGCCAACTTAATCACAGACTATAAATAGACGCTTGGGAAAACAACTCCTCATTATGTGGTTTTTAATAGGCAAAAACATAGCTGAGCTTCAGCTTCAGACCACTGAATATGTTTTAATTAGGCCAAAAGCAGGATGAAGAGGTAGCAATGAGAGTAACTTGGTTTTTCAACAAGTACAATGAGAAAGATGTTGAGAACTAGGAAGGTAGTCTCAGTAGCACTAGCAGTAGGTTTTTTTGGACACCGTGTTTACCAGCTTAGCAGGTAGCAATAATTCAACTTTAAAAGAAAAAGAAAAATCATGGCTGGCTTTTTGTTAACATGGTCGTGTTAAATAGGTTTTACCTTTGTTGACTCTAAGGTAATTTAATTGCAGAATATAACCTGTTGGAGGAAGAAGTTCCTTGAAACATTCTTCTCAAACGTTCTTCACGGTGTCTTGGATGTTTCCTCTGACTGGCGTCTCAACGACCATCACTTTTCACCACTGCTGCACAGCTCCCCGCACGTTTCCCAGCTTACCCTCTGCAACATGCTGCAGGGCGCGGTGGAGCTCACTGCTGAGCACAACCAGAAAGTGCTTGAAAACTTGGCTGTCTCCCTGCGGATCCTGAAGTTCCAGCACCTCCTCTCCTCCGACCAGTCCATCAGGCGTTCGCTGGTTTTACTTCTTCATCGGCTGATTCACCATGGCTCTGTCAGCCAAGTGTCCATGTATTCCTGGCCTGTTCCCGACACGGTTCTTCTCGTTCTTATTTTGAGCATGAGTGCTGGGTTCTGGCGCTCGGGAAATGCCCTCACCTATCAGAGCAGCCCATGTGGCCTTTGCAGAGAGAAGGACAAAGCCCAAAGCCAGGAGTCAGCACAAGAGCGAGTAGAGAGGGGCCATTGCGATGGAAGGGAGTGGAGCGATGGTGAGAACCAGAAGGGATCTCCTAGAGCTCCGGAGGAGCCTGATGCGGAGGTCAACAGATGCAGGGCTGATGTTTGCCTGAACTCTGTCCTCTCCGGACCGAGAAGTCCTCTGCAAAACCAAGCGTGTGAGGAAGCAAGCAGCAAGGTGCCCTGTGACACCAGCATTCAGGGAGGGTCGTCTTGTTGCATTTCAGACCAGCTGTCCTGTCACTCCGTTCTTCGAAAGACACGCAGACGGCTGAAATCTGCAGTGGGGAAGAAACGTCGCTGCCTCAGACGAAGCAGGGGACCATATGCTGACCCAGAAGACCTGTATGATTTTGTTTTTACTGTTGCTAGAGAGGATAATTCAGGATTACTCGACAAAAACAGCACCACAGAGGGAGAAAATGCTGAGAACTGGACTAGTTCCTCCCCAGGATCTCCATGCACTGGCCATGCTGTCTGTAAGAAAAGAGGAGGATCTGCTGGGATCTTTTCTCTGAAAGCTGCTCATCGCTTCCGAAGTGTGTCCACGCTGGAATTGTTCTCCATTCCTTTGACTGGGGAGACATGTCGGACTCTGAGTAACCTACTGAGCTCCTGGGTGTCTTTAGAGAACTTGGTTCTGTCTTACAACGGTTAGTGGTATGAACAGGTTGCTTCCTTCCAGCTCTGGTCTAATGGTCTGACTTATTACTCAGGTTTACCCTGATTTTATTTTTACTGGAATGGTCATTGTAAGAGTATTGGTACCTGGTTTTGAGAATGGCATTGGTAGAGATGGTTAATGAGTGTGAGGACTTGTTTGAGGGAGAGAATGGGGCCCTCCTGCCCCAGAACAGCCCCCGGCCTCGTGCTTAAACTCCATCCAGAGAGGGTGAAGGAAAGAGCCAGATCTCCATCTCCTGTGTACACTGTCAGTGCTCTAGCTTAAGAACGTGTGGATAAAGCAGTCTGTGAGTTTAGCCTTTGAATTTTGGTTGCTTGGCTGCTGGTGCAGCTCCAGCTGCCTGTGCGTTGGTGTCTGTACAGGCACATCTAACACCTTTCTGTACAAATGCTGTTCCAGGTCTGGATGCTAATATCTTCTGCATCCTCTCCGGGCTCCGAGCCCTCTCCCGCCACTCAGACTGCCACCTCCGCGTGGTGCGCGTCAGCGATGTCTTCTCTCACATGCCCTGCATGGAGCTTGTTCGCTGCATCCTGAGCGCCTTTCCCCGTCTCCACATGCTCTCAGTCAGCTTCGACCTCAAAAACCAGCTGGAGGTGAACAGGCCAGAGGGGAATCCAAGCTGCAGTCAGGCAGAAATCCCAGGTAGGAATCATCATTCTGAGTGATGACCAGGACACAGCAGGCAGATAGAGCTGTAAAAGCTTGGCAAGCAGATTTGAACTCTGCAGTGTTACAGTGGTATGTAATTAAGCAATTACAGCCTCACCTTTCTGATTTAGATGGTTTTGCAGTTTGTCATTTCTAGTTTGTGATGTGCTCTGTGGAGCCTGAGTCTTGGACAAAGCATTTTATTGCTGTATGCCAACCTGCTGCAACATCAGCTTTGTACAGGGCCAGTCGTAACCTGCAGGGACTGTCCACACAGCTCACAGGAGCGTATCCCACCGGATCTGTAAATCGGTTGTGAGCTTCTGCTTTGTCCATCCTATTGACTGTGAAGCTCTAAGCCTTAGCTGGACCCTTAAGCAGAAAGAAAGCATCTCTTGATCATCACAATACCACAGGTGATGGCAAAGCACTGCCCAAGCCTCTGGATTACAGTCTGGGAGCTATAACAGCATGTTCTCAGCCCACAGGTCTCATTGTCCTTGAATGACCAGAAAAGCAGTAAGCAAAGCTTGAGCGAGTACAGAGTGGGGTCAGTGAAGAGCTGTGCTCTGGGAAGACGCTGACTGGTTTGTGCGTAAAGGGTGTGACCTTTTCTTAAGCGTTGTTTCATTGCCAGAACATAATAGAAATTGGTGGCCCTGTGGTCTGGCAGGAGTCCTGAAATGAGCCTTAAGTGATTTACATTACCATAGGTTTGAGTTGCCATAGTGCTCTGTGAGGCAGGGTGTGTTGCATAGGCACTTTCTGCCAACCTAAACGATAGTCATGTCAGGCACATGGGCTTCTTGCTTGTTCTAGGACCTAGCTCCAGACCAAGCTCTTTCATTGTTGTTTGTTTTTCTTCCCTTAGAGAGCTGCCTGGAGCAGCTGGAGATTCGATTCCCCAGGGAACCTCTGCACACCGCATTTCTGGTGCCAGTGCTCAAGGCGTCAAAGTCCCTCCAGCAGTTGTCCCTTGACAGCGCCACACTGCCCTGTTCTCAGGAGTTTGGCCTCCTTTTGGAGGCGCTCAAAGGTACTCTGCTAACCTGTAGGTAGCATCCCTGTGAGACACAGAGTAGCTTCCTTGCTGTGATCTTCCATCCTTTAGCATGAAGCCAGCTCAGGTGGGTCCATTTCTTCAGTGTGGACATCCTGAAATCTCCCAAGAAAAGGAAATGGGTGTCAGCCATCCCACTTTCTGTGCTGAGCATGTGAATGATGCTGCACAGCAGGTTGGTTCCTTTTTAATTACCCACAATCCAGCACAAATTATCCACGGTCCAACTCAGTTTCTGGGCATTAACTGGTAGTTGGGTCACGCTCTTTTCATCCCAAGGCTGAACAGTATTTTACCTGAGAACTTGTTTTGCTTTTAGAGTGTAATCCAAATTTGAAGAAACTGAGCTTTCATGATATGAACCTGGCTGAGCACCAGAAAGAAGTTCTGCTTTTGCTTCAGGATCCCGTCCTGCAAGGTACAGCAAACTCCTGGGTGCTGTTGCTTGGAAAAGTGTGGCAGGTGGCTGCTTTTGGCTGGCTGACATTTAAGAGGGGATCTTCCAGTGTGTAAGATTTAGCCAAATATCACTGTCCCTGCAGCAGGTCTGTAGCTGTTGGCAGAATGGGAACACATCTGGTTCTTTGTGCCAGCAGGGCAGAGAGAGGAGCAGCTGCAAAGCTGGCGTATGCTGCAGAATCTGTAGTCTTGGCTATAAAACCAAGATTTTTAACCTGCAGAGCACATCAGCCTTTAAGTGGGTCAGCTGGCAAAGCCCTTCCCTGGGTGTGATCTCTGCTCTCTTCCTGTGACAGAGCCGTTCTGCTGTTGCATGCCATCCACTGCTGGGGAAGCTTTGTTCTTGCATACGGATTAGGGGCTGGAGCTGTCTGCAGCATGCAACAATGGAATAATGAAGCACACAGGGAGTACTAACATGTACTGTCAATCCATTTCTTCCATAGAAATCACATTTTCTTTCTGCCGTCTGTTTGAAAGCTCTACTACTGAGTTTTTGTCAGAAATAATCAATACAGTGAAAAGAAATTCATCTCTGAAGAGCCTCAAACTGCCTGGGAATCGCCTTGGTACGTACTGTGGTTGTTGCTATGGGGCCTTGACCTTAGACCAGCCCTCTTGGGGATAACTTCAGGGCTGGAGTTAGGACCATTGCTAGCTGCTGACCTCCATGCTGAACTTAACACATGGACGAACAGAGTGGATTTAGCTCACAAAATAAGGAGCACTGAGTTCATTTGTTAAAGGTAGAGTTTCAGTTGTGTTCAGCAATGTACCAAGAGGCCAGGTGCTGCGCAGGCATTACGGTTGCTTTTCTCTGCAGCAAAAGCAGGTATCAGCAGGCCTCCAGATTTGACCGAACGCTGATCTGCTTCAGACCCTTTAACAGGAACAGATCCAGCAGCAGATGCACAGCGTCTCATCCAGAGGCACAGGTTTTGCCCAAGTTTGGGCATTTTGTGCCTTAAAAGCAGTTGGCAGCCACTGGAGGGATGGGAACAAGTAAAGGAAGGGTTTGTGTCAAAGTGGAACAGAATTTACAGAAATAAGAGGCTTTTTGGATCATAGGCCAAGTAGAAACGTTTGAGAAATGAATTTCAGGCAAATCCAGAATATTGTTTTCCGGTTTTAATTAAATGGGAAGTCTTGGGATCACCTGGAATAGACTTAATTTCTAAAGTTTGTGTTTAACCCTGTGCTTTTAGCCATTTTTAGAACAAAGCTGCATACTGACTGCTCAAACAAAACCAGGATTTTTCTAGTGAAACAAACTGCCCATTCAGCAAGTGTTTCCACTGCCTTGAACTCTGTGCTCCAGGGGGTGAACTTGCTCTGCACCACTGAGGGGGACAAACTGAGTGTGCAAAGATGAGCCCTTTTGCTGCATGCACGTGCTTACAGCGTCCTTTCTGCACTATTATCCCAGTCCTCTGGCCGTTTAAATGTTTAAGACAGTTCCCAGTTTGCATCTAACACCTGCATTTCTCCCCTCTTAGGGAATCACAGGCTGGTCGCCCTTGCAGACATTTTCTCTGAAGATTCCTCTTCTTCTCTTTGCCAGCTGGATGTCAGGTATTCTGCTGCTCTAAACACGCTGAGTTTCTTGTTTTGGGAGGGCCAGAGCTGAACTGGGCTCGGACAGCAGGAGAAGCCTGAGCATGGTTTTGTTCCTTCCTCAAGGGAACCTGTGCCCAAGAAAAGCTTAGAGGATGCTGCAATGGGCACATACAACCTCAGGGACCTCCAGCAGCTCTGAGGGATCTCAGTGTCCCTTTTATAAATGGGTCAAGCTCTGTCTTAAAAGTAGCTTTGGTTTGCTGCTCCCTTGGGAGGCTGCTGCAAGTCCTTCCTGCGCTGTAGGTTAGAACTCACATCCCTACGTGCTGATTCTTAGGCATCAGCATGAATAGCTCTCTTCCCACTGCCCTGCAACAGGGAGAGAATGCTCTTATTGCCCCTGCCAGATCCTGTGAATGTCTCCGCATTCTTTGCATCATCTTTGGTCTTCAACCTGAACTGCTGCTCTCTTCTTGAGCCTGAATGGCACTAACCTTCACATTATGGAGGGTGATATTTCTGCAGTACTGTCTGTTTTGCTTGATTTCTGCCCTCCCCTGCTTCTTTATATCCTAATGGCTCAGGTTGCTGAGAGTACACAGGCTTGACAATTTATTTAACTATGGCCACTCCTGCAGCAGCCTTGAATCCTGAATCTGTATCTGCACCTGACTGTTACTGTGCCTCTCACAAGATTAAGTCCAGCAGGCAACTTCATATTTATTTACACATCTATGCAGGGGAAATGACCTTTTAACCTCCTAGCAACCCTAGGGCCTGACACGTGCTCCCCAGCTTTTCTCAGAAGGAAATGGTCAATGGTCACTTACTGCTGGGGGCTGCACTGGACCAGGCCCCTTGGTCCCGGCAGTTGACAGCTGCTGTGAGACCAAAGTGCTCCTGGCACTGCTCTACAAGCAGCTTGGGTACGGCAGCATTTTAAGGCCACATCTGGGTATACTGAGGTCACTAGTAAGGAGGCCAGAAGAGTGAGTTTAACTTGTCAGTTTTAAAAAGCTTCCAGCTCTTCATACTACTGTGCTTCAGTTTTGTTTTTCATCAAAACTAACAGACTACTCCCACTTTGTACTGCTGAAGGAAGTTGTACTTTGCATTGAAACATCCTCAACTACTTGCCTAGACAGCTACTGAAGGAATAGTAATTTAAACTGCTTAAATTATAGCCTAGGCTCTTAATGACTTTTTTTTTTTTCTCCTCCTTTCCCTGAAAAGCTCAAATTGCATCAAACCTGACGGGCTCCTGGAGTTCACAAAGAAGCTGGAAGGGCACATCCAGCAGAGAGGGGGACAGATTCAATTCACGCATCTCCGCCTCTTCCAAAATTGGCTGGACCAGGATGCTGAAACAGCTCAAGAAGCGCTTCGGCGTCTCAAAGCTGTGTGCAGTGTGGTCAATGACTCGTGGGACTCCTCCCAGGCCTTTGCTGACTACATCAGCGTCATGTGATGGATGCAGGAGCAGGAGAAAACCGATCAGCTTGAACTAAGCAGTTCAGTCCCTGGCCAATAAAATTTATTTCACAGCACAGGTGAGGTTTTCTTCCCCTGGTTCAAGCAGGGTACAGTTGTTCTTGTCACATGTCTATTCATTTGAAGAAGGGGTACCACAGTGAGGTGACACACAAGACCGTGCGGGTCAACAGTTGTATTTCCAGTTGATCTAACTCTGCCATCTTCTCAGTTTGAATATTTTAAGTGGGACAGATATCAAATGAACTTCTGTGACTTCCTGCAGATCTCCAGACAAGCAGTTATTTATTTCACTAGGTGTTGTTACAAATTTCATGTTGTTTCAGCCAATATCTCATCAATAACTCTCCATCGATGCGGCCCAAAAGCCATCTGGTTGTGGTCCTTGGCAGCCAGCTCTAGGTGACATTGATTTTTTTGAGCAGGGGTGTTGGACAATACGACCTTGAGGTCCCTTCCAACTTCAGCCATTCTGTGAAATAACAACTCCTCCCTCCATTTAAAGGGAGTAGAAAACAAGCTAAAAAAGCCCCCAGCCTTGACCATTTATATTTGGAAAATTTTACTTTATACCAAAAAAAATAATATTTATGTACCAAGTAGCCTGCTGTTTATTTACAATCATTTATCAAGGGGTTTGGGACAAGAATTCTTCTCACCCCTTTCCAACGTGTGTAGTCATTTTACAGAGGTTTTGAAGTTTGTTCTTTTGTAACACTTTTATAATAAAAATATAATTAAGACCCATAATGTACTGAAGTGTGAATTTTATTACTGGCTTGTAATATGATCTAATTAAAACACTGCTAGATCAGGGGATCCTGCCCATAACAAAGCAAGTGGTTTTAGAAGTGGAGTTACCTTAGTAAGCCTGATTTCCTACTGCATCCATGATCGTTCAGTCTAGATGTTCAACATAAAAGCTGAAAATTTTTTCCCTTATACAGATCTTCTCGTTCCTGAGTAATCAGCAAGGTTCACATTTCACAACAGAAATGGATCCTTTTAAGTTTCTGGTCAGCAGCTGTAAGCCATAGCTGTCAAGGAAAAAAACATGACTGTGCACATCAAGTGCTATAAAACTGCAAGCTTAACTTAAACCTGGAGACAAAACTTGGCTGAGTAGAAGGCACAGACACCAACAGCATGAGAACCAGTGCTGAATCTGATCAAGCACACAAAGTCCAGCTATTGCCAGTTCCCAAAGGGCTGTTTTTCAGGCACACAACACAACAGCAGAGAAGCCATGGACTCCTTGCTGTTGCAGTAGTCCGACCAGTGCTAAGGGCCTTCCAGCCTCTCAGAAACCACGCTGTTCTGCTATTCCACAGCCACACAACAATCCAGCATGTACGGCTACCCACTGCCCCTTTCCTTGAAAGGGATTAAAGTGGGGTGAACTGCCACGGCAGCCTGCCCTTGCCCCCACAGGGGACAGTAACCTGTCAGGGAATCCCTCGCTGCTCCTCATGGGAGTGGTGATGAAAAGTGAAGGTGACGGCAGCATCCCATGCAGCCTTCAGCACGGAGTCCTGCAGCCCCCGCTTATCAGCACAGTGGTTCCACTGGGAGAGGTCAGAGGTGCAGTCAGACCCTTCAGGAGGGGGCCGTACCTGGTGGCCATTCACACAGCGACGACACTTGATCCTGGAACAGAGCCAGCACAAGATCAGTGCAGGGTTCCTCCACTTCTTTAGTGTATGGGTTGTTTAAAAATCCAGCCCAGTCCCCTTCACCTGCAACGCTGGCAACTGGATTTTCAGGCAGGATTAACTACTACCATGTTTCGTTTAAACACAATGACCTTCTGGCACATGCGACATAAGGAATGACTCCCACACTCTGGAAACACCAAGGTTCTGTTTCTAATGGCAGTGCACCTCCATGTTTAGCCATGTAGGAATGGTCCAGCAGGACCCAGGGGAAGTTCAGGAGGAGTTTCTCCTGGAAGGTGAGGGATGCTGCTTAGAGCAGATCTCGAGTGAACACCCCCACTGCTAACACATTCTTAGCACTGTGTTCAAGAGAGCACACCACACTCCAAACCGCTCCATCTTGGCTCCCACCACAGCCACCAGATTGTGCTCAGCCTGTTTTGGAGATGCCCGACTGAGCTGCCACATGAGACGACAAAGAGCAGCAGCAGCTCCGCCAGCAAAGCTTGTTGCCATGCAGACCGGATACCTACAGAGAGCGAAGCTTTGAGTCAGCTTAAAATTAATCCTCTTCACTTCTTGCTTGAACTAAGAGTCTTAACTTTCACAGTGAAGCATTTTCCTGCATTCCCTGTCCTCTTTCTGGTGGCTACAATACCACAGGTTTCAGGGGTGGGGGAGAAGGGCAGGCAATGGAGAAGAGAGCAGCACTTGGTTGGCCTCATGAATACTTAGCAGATATAGTAGCCCTGGCAGTAGAAACAGCTCAGCATTTGGAGATCGCAGACCACCAGAAAGAGGGTGGCAAGACAGGACCAAGTTAGGCTCCACTAATTTGAACAACTCCGATCAATTTTTCTCATTTCATTATCTGCAATATTTCGCAGCCTCCAAACACAGGCAGCAACAAGATAGTTTGCTTACTTGTCCAGCCAGCACAGCTTTTCTAAGACAACAAAAAGGGAGGACAGCAAGGAAGTGCTCAACTCCAGATGGTAACAGCTTCATAAGCAGAGACACCTGAGGCTCCCTCTCTCTGAGCTTTCTCCTGCTGCCTGAGGAACCGCTGAATCAGTAGACCAAACTGTGGAGCGGGTTTTTTGCTGACCCTATCCATTAACCATTCAGTGTACTCACTTGTCATGGGTGTCACTGGTGGTGGTCTCATTCAGTGTGAAGAGCTCCTTCAGCTCCCCGAGTGAGAAGTGCCTTTCTACATCCTGCTCTTCATCCACTACACAGCTGCTGAGGGCCTTCTTGTGGGTCTGGCGCTGGAATATCTTCTCCTCTATGGTGCCCGTCTACAGGAGAGAGTCAGAGATGAAGCCCAGTTGGGACACTGGTGTTAAAGAAGCACTACATTGGGAAAGTGTCACAGATCAAATGGCAGTAAGCTGTCAGGACCATTTATGCCTTGCCAGACCAGTACGGATGACAGGCCGAGTGTTACTAGCTGCACTCCAACCATGTCCTGTTTGGTTACTGATCTAACCCAACTCTGCTTCTCATGTCTTTCATTGTGGCTACAGGAGTGGGTCCGACAGAGATATGGATGAGGCAGGTGTGGAGCTGCCACTTGCAGCTCGAGCTCACACACTGCACCAGTTTGGGCTGACAGGAAAGAAGGGAAAGGAGATGAGCAGCTATAGCCACTCCCTGTCAAAAAAACAGCCCAAACACAACCTCTCCCAAAAAACTGCAACAAGGGCTAGCCCTGGATGACACGATGAAAATCAGCAGTATTTGCTGGTTCACCCACACACAGATCAATCCCACCCACTCTCTGGAGGGAGATGACTACTTCTAGAACAGATGTGCAGGAAGCCCAGTATGCTGCATTTTTAAGGCAAAAAGCTAAAAGCAAATATCTGTATGACATTTGTCAGGTCAGAGAAAAAAGTGGAACACCTCAGGAAGAGACGGGCGAAGAACATCTGTTTTGTCAAAGTAAAATAATAATTGATCAAGGAACACAAGCTTACCAAAAACACCACCCGGAAACAAAAAACACAAAACAAAACAAAACCAAAACAAAAAACCCAACAGTCTGAACTAATGAGAGGTGAAGGTGAGCAAGGGCAGAGAGGGGACATTTCTGAGCAGTAATCACTACCGGCACTGCTGGACAAAGTGTTACAGTAGCCTGAAAAGACGAGTCTGCTTCTGCTTTGTGCTTTTCCTTTACAGAGCAGCTACCCCACCCGCTAACTCGTAGCCCCATTCCAAAAGCTGCTGTAATTATGGGAATGTACTTGCTGTTTTATTAAGTACACATACACCCAACCAAAACAGGCTACAGCCAGACTGAAAAACAGCAACTTTGGCATCAGACACCCCACAAAATTAAAAAGTCGGATGCCTAAATGACTTCAAAAGAATATCTTATCTCGAAAGCCACAGTTATTTCTATTTCTCAGAAAACAGTCACAATTAGAAACCAAGGCTTGCAATAATGATATTCCAAGACTGAAGCTTCACGGTTTTCCATGGCAACACATCTAACAGTAGGAAGCAATTATGTTCCAATCAGTTCTAGCCACTAAAAGGGAATTCCCCTTCTGGTCCCAATCACAACAGCTGCAGTCTGGGCTGGCACCAAGAACTCCATGTTGAGCAGGCAAGAAGAGTAAGACTCACTGAAAGCAGTCGATAGATGTAGCATGTCTTCTTCTGGCCATCCCGCCACACACGAGCCATGGCCTGCTCATCATTAGCTGGATTCCAGTCCGGGTCGAACATAACCAGTCTGTTAGCCCCGATCAAATTCAAACCACAGCCACCTGCTTTGCTGCTTAACATGAAGATAAACTCAGGGCTCTGTGGAAAAAGGCAGGCTTGGATTAAACTACAGAGGCAGCCATACTTTTACTCACAGCATTCAGAACCAGCAAGATAGCTGCTCACATCTGGCAGGTTCTACTCACTGAGGGGCTGTTGAATCGCTCCACAATCTTTGCTCTCTTTTTAATGGACATGGTGCCATCCAGCCGGACATATAAATACCTAGAATATACAGGATTTACTACAATCAGACTGCTGCAACCTTTAGAGCATCCTTCTTGAAAGAGAAAAATCTTTCACAGCTTTGTATAACAAGCGCCTGGGTTTTAGGAGATTTTGCAGAGGGCCAGAGCTTTTCTGTGGGGTGACCCCAGTAGCCAAAGCGCAAGCCACATTAGTTCCAGTTCAGGAACATCTGAGGTAAAAGAGAGATCACAAGCTCCTGCTGATAGAAACTTTAAAAATAACCATTTTCTTTTTTACAGTGTAGGCTGCAAGTACAGTCTTGTAGGTTTAAACAAATGAAGCCCAAAGACAAACCTTCTGTTCCTGCAGAGCTTTTCAAATAGGTCCAGTGTCTGAGTGTAGTTAGACACTAGAACCACCTTGTCATTACTGGTGCTTTTTGTAACAGCAAGGATGTAGTCCAAAACCAGCATCTTTCCTGTATAAAAAGGAAAGAAAGAAGAAAGCTAAAGCAGAAGTTCCCAAATTCCAGACCTTGGAAGGGCACTTGATAAGATGCTAAATACAGTCTCATGGTTGCCCGTCTTCGGCAGCACATTTGTACTGTTGAGTTCTACAGTACCTGAAAGCTGGGGCTCCACGGATTTGGTGCTGTAGCCAGCAGGGAACAAGTCCAGGGCTCCCATAAAACCTTCTTCCTCTTCTACACACTTATCATGGATAAGAGCAGGGTCTGGAGGACAAACAGACCTCAGACTGTGGAGTGCACAGGAGACACCAAAAGAAAAAAAACACAAACTACAGTGCAAAACCCAAACCCACTGCACGAGTGGAATAACTCACGATTGCAGAGCTTCTTCAGGGAAGTGATGGAAGAGAGAGAGGACACACTGATTTTGCCCTCCTTCAGCTCCTCCACCGGCTTGGCTTGCTTCAGGAAGTTCTTGTACAGCTCAGCCTGCAGAGGTGTCAGCCTGAAACAGAACAGGAACTCTGAAGTCTCAGCGTGCCCCTAGAACAATCTTAGTCTTCCTTCTCCATCTACACAGTGCATTCCTTTTATCTCCAGTGTTCAATTTTTTAAGCTATAGCACAGACAGCCTAGAACTGCCTCTGAAGCTGGTGGTACAGCATTGATATCTCAGCCCAGAGCTGGAAGAAGAGAACCTTGCAGATACTCTGCACAGCCCAGGGCTCTGCTGTACACAGCTGCCCGGAGCATGCCAGCTGGCTGGCAGAAGGACCAGGTGTAGGTTGTCCATCCCTGTTTCAGGAGGAAAAACAACGTATCGCCAATGGCTACAATGTCTTTCCTAGAAGGATGCAGTCATCATAAGCACTGAGGGACAGTACAAGATTTTCCTTCCTCTCTCCCTTTTCCTAGGCACAGTACAAGCTTTTTGGTACCTGCAGCAGACCACCTGCTCAATCTTCACCGGCAGGTATTTGGAGAGGATGTCCGAAGTTCTTCGGATTAAACACCTGCAGGGGCAGAAATTAAGATCAGTGCTTGGATGACATCAAAACCCTGTTTTATCACTATTATTCCTCACAAACTCAACACAAATCCCTTTGATATCTAATCTGCAAAAGTCTGTGACAGTCCAACACATGCCAAAGGCCAGATGCCCACCATCCACATTAAGCCATGCTAAGAGGCTCTGTCAGCCCATGCTACAGAGCCCAATACAACCCCCTGTCTTTGTGAGGCTTCCAAAGTTGGTTCATGAAACATGGAGAGATCAGGCATGATCTCACCTAACAGGGCCCAGTTCCTTACAAGAGAAACTCAGCTCTTCTTCAGACTACCAACAGCATTCTCAACTTGAGCCACAACAGACTGGTGGCATGGACAGCAAACATGGACAGGATTTAACCACCACACACTATGGACATAACTCAAAGTACAAGCAGGCGGCTCCCAAGTAATAACTTAGTAGCCACCCTCAGCAAAGATGGGTTCATTGTCTGGCACTAGATTTCAGCCAAAGGCATATATCCTTTGGGGCTCCAGAAATGCCCCATGGAACAGTTCTACCACATTTTAGAAAAGAAGGAATGGACTATAAAAAGTGCTGAACTGAGCAACCAGAATAAGAGAGAGGTGCAGAAACCCAGTTCTGCCAGGAAACATTGAAAATATGATGTTATGAAACCTATAGAAGAAAGACAGCAGGGATATATGACAGCCCCAAAATCTGTCAAAGGCTGCTAAAGAAAGGAATAATCTGGTCTCCAAACCCACAAGCAGTAGGATGAAAAGTAACAGGCTTAAACTGCAATAAGGAAGATTTATGTTACACATTAAGAGCATTTTCTAACTGCAAAGACAGTGATGCCCTGGAAAAGCTGTCCTGGGGAATTTGTTTTCAGGGCTGAGTGGGGGTTAAGTAAGGGATGATTTAGATCTAACACCTTCTAACTTGGGACAGCAAGATGGATTAGACACCTTCACCAGGGTCCCAGCCTTACACCTATGATTCCACATATCTTTGCATCACTGCTTCATTTGTAATTCCTACCAAATTCAACCAATTCATCTATTATTACTTATGTGTTTCACCTTCCCTATTTATGTATCATGACTGTTGCACAATAAAGGACAGAGACCTCAACACAGCGAGGCACAAGCATTCCTGAACACACTTTTACACCACTTTTCCATCAACTATAAAAAGAAATGCACTTCAAGAAAGAATAAGCTCTTCTTCTCCCAACCTTTCCTTTCTCTTAGGCTTCTGCAAGCTGACCTGAGTCAAGGTCAGGGCTGTCTCTGTAGTGAGGCTGTACTCAGTGTGAAATTCAATTTACCATGACTATGAACTGCAGGATTACATTCGTGATGGTTGAAAAAGTTCAGATTAAGAAAAAGAAATGAAGACACCAGCAATGCTGAGAATTCGAAAGAGTCTCTAGTAAGAGTTCTTATAGAGACAAGCAATTGCCAGCAGATGTGAATAAATTGGTTGTATTCACAAACAGAAAAGAAACCAAGTTTAAATAAATACCCAAAATCAACCAAAGAGAAATAAGACAGCATTTTACATCACAGAGGTGCTTCTTAGGATCAAGTCACATCTCTGACACCAGTCTAATCCCACTAGCCCTACAGAGCCAATACAGCTATGAAAGTGCGAGCTGGACCCTTTTGTGACTTGGGCAATCAACAGCAGAACTAAACAACGTTCCTTACACTCATTCTGTCTGCCACTCGACATCTAGGCTGGATGGATCTCAAGTCTGACCCAGTCTACACTGTAGTTATGTTAACACAAATAAAAGGATGCTGCCTGACTATTCAGACCCCAGGAGAAAACAGAAATACAAGAGTCAAATCATGATTCAGTATCTGAGCACATTTACTTGGAGGTGGCTGCAGCTAACTGTGCCATGTTAATGTGCTATTTTTCAGACTAAAGCTACACGCTATGTAGATTTCTTAGGCAATAAATACTTGCACAATCCCTAGCTGAATAGATGTAACTGGCAAAAGAATTCATTACAGCTACAACTGTAATTTGTAAAGATACCAGTGTACACCCGGGGTTTATGCAAAAGCTCTGCAAAGAGAAGAGGGATGAAGTTCACCTGTTCACAATGCTGATCAGCTCTTTAAGCCTCTCTTCTCCTTTGTGTCGCTCAGCTTCACTTGCATCCGCGTCTCTGCCTTTTAAGATGGGAATTTCAAAGTGTCTTTTAAATTCCTGTGCAGTACCTGCACAAAACAGAAATGAAAAGGTGACAACTACTACCAAATAAGCTTTCATCAGTACCCCGCAACCTCAGTTATCACACCAAAAGCAAGGGGGCCCAGCAGATAAAACAAATTCTTGCCCTGTCAGTATGATTTGTTTTCCTTTCTAGCCAGAAGAGATTCAAACAAGGCAGGCAAATCTGTACAACAGAAAATAATTTTGTACTCCAACAACAATGCACTGACAAAGGTCATACAGTTTTAGTTAAACCTGAGTCCAGTCAGACATGTACTGTTTATGCTTACATTCCAGCTATGCTTTTACTATCAGATTTTGTCCTTGCAAACAGCAGCACAGGAATTACGTGTGCCTGTTCCAAAATTATCTGTAATCAGTTGCTTATTACTGGTGACAGGCTGAAAGTGGGAAAAATGACTACTGCATGCACACAGCTTTGTCGGCAGTAGTTATTAACCTTATCTCAGACAGAACGAACTGGAAGTACAGGGAGGCTAGCCTTGCCCAAAGTACAGGTCAAGGGGGCAGGGGAAATCACATCAGCTTCCTGTAATAACTACCCAAAATTGAAGCACATGGAAAAAGCAGATGTAGAACATCTACCACCCCATCCCATTCTTTCCTTGAGAAATCCTGGGGGCAGAACAGATGAACGGAAAAAGATAAAGCCCAAATGATGCTTGTAAGACTAATAATCTGATGAATGGTGTTTAACTAGAGTTGTGCGTGCACTAGAATCAATGA
Organism: Larus michahellis; assembly: GCF_964199755.1. Taxonomy (NCBI): domain Eukaryota; kingdom Metazoa; phylum Chordata; class Aves; order Charadriiformes; family Laridae; genus Larus; species Larus michahellis. The sequence continues at coordinate 47,277,276 of NC_133903.1, read as the reverse complement.
GAAGCCTCTTGGACTGGATGCCCAACAATCCGAGACAAACACAGGTGATGAGTTACAGCAACAAGGAAATGATTTACAGATTGTTTTATTTTCACTCCTTGACAGAAAAAAAATGACCTCTCTTGACAAAGACAAGCTGTTCCACACTGGAAAGCAGCAGATCTGCTCCTGACCCAGTGATGCAGGAGAGGATGCAAAGACTACTTTGCTTTTAAAGTGAAAAAAGAGCTTGCAGACATAAGTAGAGCATAGGAGCCAGAGACAGAACATTTCAGTCTGCTACACCAGCAATTGTAGAAGGTGTCTGATCCTGAAAACTCACACTAATCAGCATCTCTCCCTCCAGACTCTTTTCTTTCTATCTGAGATGAGGTTAACTCCATATTTACAGGCCTTCCTTGCCTTAAAAATCAAGAGCAGTCTTAACTCCAAATGCTAGACATCACCGTCAGCTTTCTCTCAGATTATCTGAAAGTGGGTTGCAGAGCACCAGCAATTCGGGCTTTGTTGCCTAACTCTGGCACAAGGTATAACATTCTGCCTTGCACCAGTCACTTCAACCTCCTGTGCCAGAAGGATACGAGGGAGAGAGCAGGGAAAAGCCATCTCCCAGGCTGCCTCTGTACTCAACACAGAGAGCACGTCATGTCAAACCCTCCTCTCCTACAAAGACATCATTCTTGATTCGATTTCTGATTTTGCTATAGCCTGGGAGTGTTGTGGGAAGTACCATTATGAACCGACTCTTCCTGCCCAGCAACTCCTGCAGTATCTCCAAGGGCTTATTGTCAGAGAAGCTCCTAGCCTAGGTGGACGTTTTGGCTGACCAGTATTGGTACGCAAGATCAGCCATGTAGCACTCAGGATTATATACTCATTTTACCTTCATAATTATTTCCCCTTCCAAAACACCTGTCAGAGTGGTATACTTTAAATTACAATCTTCTTGGAACAGACCTCTGATGATACACAGCTTCTAGAACAGGGCACCCTAATCTAGACTTCCTGGATACAAACTGAAGGAGAGTAAGTTTCCAACCTGCATGTGACCTTTCCTCCCATTAATATCTTCACTGCTGCTTTCACTGGCACTGGCAGCTAGAGGAGGCCTTGCCAGCAACTTCCCCCCACCCCATGCCTCTCACACATTCACAGCTTACCTAGGATGCCTGAATTGACGAAGTGTACCAGGCTGAAATATTCAAGCAGGTCATTCTGAATGGGGGTGCCTGAGATAAGGACTCGTCGAGGTGTATTTAAGCTGTTGAGAGCCTGGTATGTTTGGTTTTCGGAGTTCTTCAGTCTATGGCCCTTTGAAAAAAGGAATGAAGCTGATCAAACCGCTTCCCATCAAGGCTACTGGATTTGAGATCCTCATCAACACTGATATACCACTTCTCCCACAAGCCATCTCACCACTTTTCCCATTCCTTGTAGTGGACATTCCTTGTAAGTGTTGTATGTACATTCAACTGTTGCAACATGCTTCTTTCAAAGGCAAGAATCTGGTGGGAAGCCATTACGTGAGGAAACGTGATGTTACAACCTTCCCAGACCGGGAACATCTGAGTCACACCCAGGCAAGAGGGCCTACCATGAAACTAACAACCACCACATGGTTTAACTATAAGAGCTGTTTCCTGTTCAAAGATGGGGACATTTTCAGCTACGAACACTAGGCATTGCACTCTGGACCAGTAACACTGCATCACCCAAGGTCAAGATCACAAGCCGTTCAGACCACCTATATCCAGGACGGCCAGGCTGTTGCATACTAATAAAGAGAGGTTCTGCACCTCTTACAGTGGTAATCTGAATACAGGCCCCATCTCCCATGCCTGGGAAAAGCAACTTTATTAGCATCCGAGTACTATGCTGTAGGACAAAGCATAAGTGATGAGGTGCTTTTTACAAGTGTCAGACCACTGCAGAGCAGAGTATTTATCGGGAACACATGGAAGACACAAGGCCAAGGACCTGCATTCCCAGCATCCCTAGCTGCTGGACCCATCCCAGAGGCATCAAGAGGTGTAGGCACGCACAGACTCAGTAAATAAAAGGTGGACGGACGGCAGTTAAACTTGTGAGGATGCTTGCTCTTTTTAAGCTCCTCTCAGCACTGTTCTAGCAAATACAAACCCAAACCACTGGGTGGCACCGCTATTTAATAAAACCACTCTAACTGGCAGCAGAGGACACCTCAACAGTGGCTGAGGCCCCCAGATTAATTGTTTCGAGGAGGCAAAGGGCATTTGTTTTATTTTGTCCCTCAGAGCATCTCTGGCTTTCACTACCTATAATCACAAATACAGAACAATAAATGAAAAAACAACTCAATATCAGCCATGTGAAAGCAGAGCTTGACAGCCCAAGCTTGGCAAAGCTAGATCCAGCAGTTAGCGGGCAGGGAGTCAAGCCAGGTCTGTCTCTTCTTGAACAAGCAGCACGTGAGGTAATTCCTCATCCAGCTCTCCTACCTCTCCCCCAAGCAGGAAGCTACAGAGAGGGAAAGAGGGTCCTGCCATGGGAGTGCCCTTCAAACTCCCCCACAAGCACAGAATAAGATGGCCAGATAAAACGGCTGACAGCAGCCAACACCACACACAAGAGCACACTGAGTCACAGAATCGTTTAGGTTGGGAGAGACCTCAGGAGTCTCCATCCCAATCTCTTGCTCAGAACAGAGCCATGCTAAAAATTACCAGGCAGAACATAAGGCCAGGCCAAACAGAAAGTTACTTCTCGCTTTAGCACAGACAGACACAAACAGAGGAAAACCAGATCAGTGAGCCAGGGCACTACCATCCCAACCGAGTTAGGCCTCTTTCAGGGTCAGAGACAGGCAGTGGACCTCCTTTCTGCTACATATTTGGCATCAAGAGGGCCCTAGTAGGTGCCCCCACCCTGCCAGGGACCTACAAAGTAGCCAGTTACCACCCCCTGGATTTTTTCTTCTTGGTAGCTCCTGAAAACACCCCCTCTTGTTCAGGCTCACCTGGTACGGGTGAGCTGGTTACCCAGAGTCTCTCAAGCACCAGAATGGGTGCTGTTCACAGCTAAACCTTGTCTCCCACTGACCTCCCCTCTTTTAAGAAAACAGAACCAGTTTTACACAGATCTTAAGAAAATATCAGGAACAGATTCTCCTTAAAGATTCCCCTGTACCTCATCACATATGACCAGTCCAACACTGCCCTTCTGTAATGCCTCGGCATGGAGTCGGAAGGTCTCATAGGAGATGATCAGGATGGGTGAAGGCACTCGCAGGCCACGCTGGTTCATAAAGCCAACTGCAGGTGGAAAGGGGGAAAAGGTAAAAGAGGGATGAGTAAAACATGTAGAAAAGAGTTCAAGCTCTGTAGTCAAAACTTCTACCTTAAAAATCTAGGAAAACCTGTCTGTTTCAAGTACTCTGTAGCATCCCTTCCAAACCCTTATACCCATGCTCCCTTCCCCCCGACTGTCCCCATTTCCATCCTACTCCCACCTTTGACCACTCCTTTCCTGGCATCCGGCTGGAGCAAAAAAGAGGCACACAGACTGCCCTAACTTAAGCACATGACTGGACTTGATTATTCCAAAATATCAACTATTACCAAACATGCAATGGCCTGATCTAAACATGTTAGTGAAGAGACTTTCAGTCTCCAGAGCTCTAATAACAGCTCAGATGTTCACATGAACTGCTGCAGGCTTCTTCCAATGCAAGATTTTGACCTAAGCCAGCCAACCACACCATTTGCAAACATTCTGTACCTAGTTTACGGTCAATCTCCTCTTTGGAGCCTCCATCAATGGCCAGGGGCTGGATCCTTCCCCCCAGCCATTTCTCTACTTCATTGTACCAGTTTCTGACCAGGCTGGAGGGAGACACCACCATGGCTTTCTCTATTTCAGGCTTGCAGTCTGGACTTTGCCGGAGAAGTGTCCACATGAGTGTGATGCACTGCAGGGTTTTGCCCAGCCCCATTTCGTCTGCCATGATACAGCCATGACTCCCGGGGATCCGCCGGCTCGTCACACAGTCCCAGAGGAATTTCACTCCCTGCCAAAAAATTGTTCTCTCAGAGCAGGAGGGGGACATCACCAGAATGACAGCTTCATTACTGCAATGCACAGGACTGATAGTACAACAAACTGTGTAGCACATCCTGGGAGACATGCAATGTTCTAATGAAACAGAGGGAAATCACCCGAGACACATCTGGTTTGGAACAACATTACTGGTGCCAACACGTACCTCATAATATGCATGAAATCTTACTACAATTATAACCAGCTTCCTGACACGAATTTCCAGAAATTTCTACCCTTGGCTGCATTACATAGGCCCAGGCCATCAGCTAACCTGTATCAATCACTGCAAACAGGTTAATCATCTTAACAACACTCAGATAGTTTTAAAAACACAGAATCATACAGGGAGCAGAATTGTTTCTGCTGCCTGATTAACCGCAAGAACACCCTCATTGCTTCTGCCTAGAAGTGCAATGACTCACCTGTGTACTCAAAGTCCAAAGCAGATTTAACTTCAGAGAAGACACAGGGCTGAGGTTATAGCCCACGTCACACGGTGGGAGAAGAGTTCAGCCCTGCATTAGGCTGTGACACATCACCAAGACAGATAAAAGGCGGGGCAGGGAGGGGCGGGGAAGAGAGAGAGAGAGACTCTGCAAAATGTTCCTCTATCATGTGATGACAGAGAGTCAGAGAAAATTAGGGCATTGTGCTGGGAACACACAAACTCCTGCATTGTGTCAACGGGGCAGGGAATTAGGGACGCAACCTAAACACACCTGGACAAATTCACCCCTCTGTGCTCCAAGCACCTACCTACACTTGCACTTTCAAGTCCTTTTCTTTCTTTCTTAGGCCCTTAACAACAGGTTAATGAAGTGTATTTAAGCCAGTTGAACAATTATGAAATACATTACTGACTAAAAGAGTGCATTTGGCTGGGATCCAGCCCGGTAACCTCCCAGCAACTGGGCAAAAGACAAGACAAAGACAGAGCGAAGCTGTACAACAGTCTGGGAGCATCACTTGAATAAAGCAGGACAGGATTCTTAGCAGGCAAAGACTTATTAGTCAAACTAGAACAAAGACTTCTTTATCAGAGGTATCTAGCTGTCAAAAAACAGACAGTGTGCCTAGGACACCAACATAACTATCATTATTTGACAAAAGCACCAGCAGTCAGTATCTTACCCAAAAACAGAGTGCCTCCAGCTATGTAGCTAGAGACAAGCCTTGCACTGGGTCACAGGTTCAGTACCAACTCTGAGATAAAAGTACAAGCTCTGAGCAGCTTGCGGCACTCTTAGAGCCATCTGAAGATCTCCCATGCAGGAACACATTTGGCTAGACCTGCTTAGCCTGCAAGATCAGCAATCGCAGTTTCCATCTGTGCTGCCTCTAGGCTTAAATGATAATATACCGAATCTGTGATGAACTTCAAACTGAGCAGATACCTATGTTAGATATTTGGAGATTAGTACACACTGTTTCAATATTGTGATGTTGTACGTATTTACAACATAAAATGTTTTTCAGCACTCTCCACTGGTGAATTCCAAGTCTACGTAGGTCATGGACAGCTCACACCTACAAAGGGTAGCCTCTGAATAAAACACAATGAAGTGGGAATCTACTCCATGCTGTGTTGTGAACCACGGTACCAGAAAGAAGAGCTTCAGTATTTCCTGGCTCAAAGACTGCGGATCAAATTAATTCTGCTGACCAGCAAAACACAGTGGTGGATAGTCTGCTCTGCCCAACTTGAGACTGGTCTGCAACACAATTTATTGAAACTATATCCCATCACCTTCCACACTGAGTTCCACTCAGCAGAGCTACACCTCCCAGACTTCAACATAAGTAAAGGCTGGACTTTCGGCCCTGACTCTGCAAGATCCCATCTCCCTGCAGAATCTGCTCTTTTCCTAAAGTAGCCTGGTGACACAAGTTCAAATGCTTTCCTAGACCTGTGCAACAAGTGCACAATGGTCACAGAAACACCTCAGTTTCCACTATCAGCTGACCTGATCTACAAACACAGAGAACACACCTGCATCATGTTTAGGCTGGGAATGCCCTGACCCTGCTACATCAGAGGCAAGTGAAGAGAAAGTTCTTACCCACAAGAAAGTAGTAAAATTCCACATTTTTAAGGACAAACAGGACTATTGTAATACTCCCAGCATGTCCTCTTGCTTAACATGGGACAGAGAATATTTGCAGCATTCAGGCCTCTAAGAGGATGGTTAAAACAAATATTTCACTTTGCATTTGCAACGGACTAGAGCCTGTCAGACTGTCACAGACTGTTGGTCTGTGAGGTCTATGTAGACCTCACAGCTGGTGGGTAACAATTCCAGCAGAGGAACTGCAGCTTTTTGAAATGCTGCAAGTTCTCCAGGCATACTCTCAGGTCCCAATGGAAAACTTACTTCTCTCTGATGGGGCCGTAGAACACGGCTGAGGACAGGATCCACCACAACATGGACAGGTGCTTTGTCCCTGCAGGAGGCAGTCAAGGAAGAAGACAGTGTGATTAATGAACTCAGCACAGCACATGTTTAGTTTTTTTTAAAAATCTCACTGCTATACTGAGGACTCCCCAATGGCATGAGGGAAGCAACTGCCAACAAGCAAAGGAAAAATGGATTAATTCATTTTTGAGAATGAAGTCACAGGGGCCTGATCTACAATCTAAAACATCAGTGAAACCATGCATTTGGGCTGTGGCTAAAACAAGGGCAGAATGTGGTTCAGAGAGACAGTTAAAAAGTCATTCTTATTTTTCTTGTTTCAGTAACAATATTGTAACTGCATTACTGGAGACAGGAACCCCATTCTCTGCCCATGAAGATCCAGCCGACAGCCCTTTTAAGTTATAACAACAGCACAAAAGAAACTACTTCAGAATAAAAACTTTAGGCAGCTTAAAATTTGGCTGTCAGTCATCTTGTTTTGCATGTCCCTAGATGCTGATGTTTCCTGACTAACGACTAAGCCATTAAGATTTTCTAAGCAGCTTCTCCACGTGTGCATCCTCCTCGCCTGCAACAGGTTTAAGTTATTGATGAGTGGGAGATGAAACAACCTGTGGAAGAACACAAACAATCCAGCATGGATACATTCCTTCTTTAATTGCTACCATACCTGTAACAATTCAGAGGTGGAATACTTGGAACCAAACTTCCCTTGATGTTCAGACCCCAGCTCAGACACATTTGGGAAGAAAGCACACAAACCTACACATACAAGGAGGTCAGTGCTGAACCATTTGTGCCAGGTGATGACTCACTTGTCTATTTTCAGCTGGTCGTGGGCACTCAGCAGCGGGGGCTCATACAGAACCAGAGCTCCTTCCTCAAAAGGGTCATGGAGCGGACTCCTCAGCCCTGCCCGTTTGACACCCAGCGCGCGCAAGCCCAGCGGCCCTGAAAGCAAACAAAGGCACGACTCAAAGAACAACTTCTTCCTGGAAGAAAGCAGAGCCCTGCAGAAGCATCTGATTACGTTTAGGAACAGTGAATTAATTGGGTGCTGGAGTGGAGATGCAGGCACAGCTGGTGCTGACAGCAAACCCACGCAGGGCAGTTGTTTGGCAGCACTCTGCCAGCACACAGAGTAGCTCTGTGTCAAAAAAGAATACAATGAAGGAGCAGAGGCAAAGATGGAGCAATGGCACTGCCCACCACATTGGGTGCACCAAAATGGGTATGACTGGGTGCAGCAGGTGCCATATATACTGGCACAGAACAGTACAAGCTGTCTTGCAAGGTGACCGACTGCTTCATCCCTGACCTGTGCCACCAGCATCAACCATAAGCAGGCACAACGTCTCCCTCAGCTGTCTCTTGGGCATCAGAGCTACTCCTAGGACCCAAAGGGGGTTGTTTTTGTTTTCTAAAAGCAAGCAGGATTCCAGAATGTACGCCTCAGCAGCTCACTAAATATGTTCTCAACATACATAGTATATATTGAATCAAATCCTCTTTTTGGATCACCTGACCTTGACTTAGCCAGAGTTGTATCTTTTATTAAAGTCCAGAATTGATCTTTAACACAGATGAAGTTTTACTGTATCATAGCTAGCACCATGCTGCCATTACCTACTCTAAGGTATTATTTTCTCTCTGCTGAACAATAGTAGACGTTTGGCCTTGGAGCCAATTTCTGTGAAGAACAGAAACCAAAGATAAGTCCCTTTTCCAAGTATTATCTTTTAAAGTCACAGTTTTAGAATGGGGATGAATATAAAAAGAACATGCACAGAGATCCCTTTTCCGATCAAAACTCAGGCAACTGTGCTCCCAGGATTGATTTTGCTTGGGAAAGATTCAAGCAGGGTCAACTTGCCCCCTGCTTGCCAAAGCTCCTTGCAAAACGACAGTGTATTACAAGCCAAGGCGATAGTGCGTGCACACCAAGAAAAGAGCACATGAAACAACCTCATCTCCCAATTAAGAGAGGAAGATAACAGCCACAGAAAGCAGCTTCCCCAGCTACAGTTCAGTTTCAGCCTCCTGAAAAATCTGCTTTTCCACTCTTTTGGGGTTTATCATTTAATAGTCAGTGTCTGACTACAGGCATATTTTTATAACTAAAGTTTCAGTGAGACTGGCTGACCTGCATTTGAATTTTTCAGCTGGAGGGTGAAGGGGAAGAAGGGGACAAGAACAGACCCATTTGTTTCTGAGATCTTGTGTTTCACTGATTCAAACCAGCCGAGGCTTTGAACTTCAAAACTACCTTGCTTTGAAGATCACCTTGAGATTCAACACACCAAGCCAAGTAGAAAGAAAACTGGCACATACTATCTTTTTCACCTACAGCCTTCTGTCTGTTAGTACCATTAGGGTATTATTTAGATGGTAAACCTTCATCGCTTGGAATTCATCTTGCTTTTGTATTTGTGATATGGTGCACAATCTTCTGGCACTACATCAAATACATAGCAGTAAGAATACAAAATCCAATTCTGAAGTGTAGGATTATCCAAACTAAACACTAGTAAGAAATATGAAGACTTTGCTAATGTGCCAGTATTTTTCTTTTGGAATTAAGTCAGGATTTCTGGAACATATGCATCATTGCAAAAAATAACAATAATCCCCACAGATACATTTGACAGGCCTGAGCATCATCTATTTTACCCGAGTCAGTCAACACAGACAATCCTTAAACCTCCTCATCTTACCTTTATAATTTGGAATGGGGACTTTGAAGGGTTTGGACAAAATGCTGCGGATAAAAGCCTCCTAGGAATTCAGAAAGAAAACACGCTTAAGAAGTCTGAAATCAGAGATTGCTCAAGAAGGCATGCCCAGAACATTTTTTAAGAACTCAATTTTGCCAAGTACTCAGAGTCCCTCTACTCAATCTACCCAAGCTTCAACTATTTTCAAGAATATCCAAAAAGGAAGAAAGTAACAAACCAGCACAATTCCCCCCACCAACACTGTTTTGAAAGACTATTTTCCTTTGGGTTTTCTAATGCGTGAAATTGATTTTTCAAAACTCCCATCTTCTTAAATCCACTGGCATTATTCACTTCTTTAAACACTATTGCTTCCCCCTGCCTTGGTAATTCAGTCAGGCAATTTCCTACAACGGAGCTAAGTTACCATTGTGGAAACATCTGTGCCAGATCAGCAAGCACCCAGCCAGTCTCCATGAGTGGAAGCCCAGAGAGAACTGCGCAACCAAAGAGCACTTGAGACATCTGTGTGGAAAGCTACCCACATCCCTGGGCACTGTCCTTCACCTAGACTCCACAGAACTCTTTTATTCAGGATTGCCATTGTAGAAAGTTTCCCCACCACACTTCCTTCAACATTAAATCGTTGGAGCTGGCAAAAGGTCTCCTGTGTGTGTGTGGCACTTCCATAACACCTCTGATTAAACAGGTCCATGGAAGCATTTGGATTCCCTTGATGCTCCATATGCAATCCACCTGCTACGGTGTGCCAGCAGTAACACCCACTTACATGTTGACTGCTATCAAGGCAGTGAGGTCTGTTGGTCAACTGAGCCAAGGGTTTCCGGAAAGGTGATCTGTAACATTCTCCACTCTCAGTCTCACTGACTGGCTTCTGTCTCTTCCGAGCCTGAAAAACCAAATCAAAACAAAACAACTCAGGGGTATCTGGTGAGACCAGAAGATAGATGCATTGCTGTCACACTCAGTAAGCACCTAACCACACAGACAATCCACCCAGCCAGCTGAGCATCTCCAAACAGACCCAATCATTATTCACCTCCGCTGTCAAAGGACAGAGCCAGCAATAACACCGAGATCACCATGCCCTAAAGTTTAACCTGCATAAGGGCTACTTTAATTTTCCTTTCCTAATTATGAAAATAGCTACCACCTTCCAACCTTGTCCATACTAAGATTTGTGCCCCCTCCCACCCCCCCCAAAAAAAAAAGCAGAAGAAAAAAGAAAAAGGAAGGATCAACAGCATGGAACAAATTATATGAAAGTCCCCAGAGGTTCCCACAGCATCTGTTGTTATGCAGGTGAAAGGCTTCACACTGAAACCTAAATTTCAAATGCTTAGCAAAGCATGACAATAAATAAGTCATTGATCTGTTTCCTCATTTAACACAGTCCTCTTCAGATTGAGGCATGGTCTTAACCCACATGCTGGCATAGAAAAAGGGATTTAACACAGAAAGCACTACGTGAGACTCTTTGACTCGTATGACATATAACACAGCATCATAATACTCTGCTTTAGCTTAAATACCCGTCTATTCCCAGCTACCATCCCTGTCACAAAACAGTCGGAAGCAATCCCAGGGACAGTTTTTCCATAGCCACAACACATCACCTGCACACAACGAAGTTATTCTACTAACTGCGTGCCCAGACAAAAGTTTTCTCCCCAGCTGCTGAAAACAGCATAAACTCGGGGCCCGATCCGCGACCCCCAGCAGTCGGGGGGCAATAACAACCTCCCATGAGGCACCAGGAACTGACCAAGCACCGCATCCCCCCTCACACCCGCCATGGCTGGAGAGGCTCCGGGCGACCCACCGGGCCGCGGCCTCCATGTCCCGGGTTCCCTCGCTCACCTTCGGGGGGTGCCGGCCCCCTTCTTCCTCCTCCTCCTCCTCGCCCGCCTTCCTCTTCGCCAGCTGGCTGGGGGCCAGGCTCCTCCTCTGGAAAAGGGGCACAGGATACACTCTGAGGGGGCGCCGGAGCCGAGGGAAGCCCGGTAACCCCGCGGCGCGGCCCGGCGCCCCCCGCCCGCCCCTCACTCACCATCGCCTCACGAGGAACGGGGAGGGGGTAAGCGGTAACGTCCCACGGGCCGACCGGTTCGCGCGCGCCGGGCGGGAGGCGGGAAACGCTCCGCCCCGCCTCTATCACCAAGGCAACAGGCGCGGCCAAGCGAGCGCCGAGCCCCGTATCGACGCACTCGGGGCTCCGCTGAGGGACGGGGGAGAGGGGGCGCGACCCACCGAGCGAGGGGCGGACAGACAGACCGGCGGCGGGGTGGGGAAAGACGGGAAGTCCGCCGGCGCTAATCCCCCAACACCTAGCTGCGGAAAACTTCCCTTTTGGTTGCTAGAGTTTCCCCCGCCTCGGCTGCTGGAGCCGCCCCCTAGTCGCCAGGCCGCTGGCAGAGGCCGCTCTGCAGCCCCCCCCTTCCCCGGTACCTCAGGCCCTGCTCACCCTCCCTGGGGGTCGTGATTCAGGCCCTGTCAGGAGGATCGGCGCCATGTGCGCTTAAAGGTGTGAGGAAGAGAGGCTGAGCCTTAAAATGAAGCAAGTGAGGCTGGTTCTGAGGGCAGAGCCCCATGGCTGCGGTGAGGGCTGGTAGTAGGAATGGAGTTACTGTGCGTTGCGAACCCTTCGCACTGAGGCGGGAGAGCTGTGGAGAGGGAGCTGCCTTCCCTTTACAGTCTTGTTTCAAAATAGACTGATGCTTTTTTGCACAATTGTATGTTATTTCACCTCTTCAGAGAATGGGTGACCCTAAAGCCCCAATTATGGACTGGCATCTGTCTGCACACTCACAGAACAAAAAGACAATCCCCTTGGTACATCCTAAGGGTATTGGGGGGGGGGATGTCAGGGTGAAAAGCAAACTCAGAGCAGCAGCAATTTGAGCGTAATTTGTTTTCCTTGAAAGAGAAGGGCGGGCTAGTCCTCAGAAAAGAGCGAGGCTGTTCCTCTTCCATGGATCACGGCTGACATGATAAATGAGGACTGGTGCTCACCAAGCAATTTAAAGGACAGGCTTTTTACAAATTGCAAAACCACAGCATTTTGGAGACACCCAGCTAAATTTTCCCTCTGGCTACACAGGGTAAACCCCAAACAACTCCATGAAATAAGCCAAGTCCTCTAATCCATGCTGTTAACTCTTCCATTGGCAGACAGGGAACGCACCCTGAAGATGAGATTCCCACACAGCTTGTGATACAAGATGTGCCTCTTGCTGGCCTCAGAGCACGTCTTCCAGGGCCTGTGGGTTCCTGAATCCTCAGCTGCTGACAGCCTTAATAGATCTTGGGAAACATGTCAAATCTCCAGACGCCATTCGTGGAGCACCTGGGGACAGGCAGGGAGGGAAACGTGGCCTTCAGTGCAGTCCAGTGGAGCAAACAAGTCAGTGTGCAATGCCCTGCAGCTTTTAAAGGACTTTGTCTTTCCTTCCTCCTCCAAGGAGGAAAAGGAGAAAGGGAGGGATGGATTTCCCCATTGTTGGTTGTTTCACTGGTAAACCTGGGAAATAAATAAAATGCAAAAACTTACTTCAGTCACTTCCAGTTGCACAGCTGACCTTAAACGTCAAGAAACACAAAAAGCCCCTCTGGCAGTATCCCCAGCTCAAGTTACATACTATTTCTCTATTCAGTTTATCAAACATCTATGTTAATACAGTTGCGCACCTTTAAAGCACGGACCATAAAATAGAGTATGTATAAGACAAAGCCAAATTCTTGCATCTGTAGGACGTGAAGTGTGAGTGGGCATAGATTCCCTGCAGCCGTTTACACCTTCTGAATATCTACTACCTTAACTTTACTTTTTTCCTGTCTTTTTCTTTTAAGTCCAAATCCATTTGTCAGTATTTTATTCCCAAAGTGCTTTCAGAGCTCAGTGACGAATGTTAGATGTTGCAATTACTGGCTCACTGGGCAGAGAGTAGTTCTATAGGAAGGTAATTGGCTATTTTTCTTGGCATGAATAATATTCGCATTAATAGCCTCCCTCACCATGGCTTTGAAAGCAATTCTGCTGCGTGCTTTTTTGCCTGCCATGGGAACAGACACATTTTCTGGCCCAGGCCAGGCTGGGTCAATAATAAGAGGAAGGGGAGGCAAAATGCTCTTTTCCTGCTCCATGTAGAATGACAAGAAAGATCTTAGTTGTCTTATACCCAACACAGAACCGCTGAGGACTCCATCCTGCAACAGCTTTTCTCTTCTCACCATTCGTGACAAGTCCCAGAGGGAAATTTGGGGTGATGCTAACACCTGTGTGTGGCCAGCCCGTTTGTGAGCCTGCAAGCCTGGGACAAGGTGGACATGCATGAGAGAGATCACCTTTCTACCCAAAGAAACTGTCTGAGAGATACAGCAGAAAGAAATATTTTGTTCATTCTCCAGAGGGGAAGACCGAAGGGCTTGCCCAAGGCAGCAGGAGCAGCCAAGAACAAGGTCAGCGATGGCCCTTCCTGGTGCTGTGGGTCCCAGCGCGGATGCCAGTCGGCACTTTTTCCACTCTTCTCTCCAAACTGGCACCTTCAGGCACAGGTTAAGTCCTCCCCTCTTCCCCCTTTCTAATTACACAATTTAGTCCTTTTCTAGCTGTAATCAGCTCCCATTTATACAGCCCTGAGAGATCACAGGATAATCACCATGGGGAATAATCCTGCGATTTCCCTTGCTGTCTCTGCAGGATGCTGAGTCCCTCCAGTACCAGCTAAGAGAGGGGAGAATGCCAAACATCTTCCTCAGGGACTTTACAGGATTAGCCCAAAAAACAGTAAAAAAAATATTCTCAAATGGTCAAACAGAGTCTATCTTCCAGTCACCACCATGGTATGAACTCATGGCACTCCCTCGGTGTCAGCCACCGCTGCACCTCAGTGGGACCCGGTGGGCACAGTAGCTCTCCGGTGACCTCCCTGATTTTTGGGATCTCCCTTCTTTTTACACCCCCTTTTTGTTGTTTGAGGCTCCTTGCTTTTGCTGTGGAGCGCAGGCCCTCCCCAGTTCCCCACAGAAACTTTTAAGAAATGCATTGCAGGAACTGGGGCCTCTTCGCAGGCAGCAATAAGGACAGGTCCTGCCCAAGAGGGCTCATGACCTTTGTAGCAGGCAAAAAAACAGCATGAGGGAGAGATAATGCAAGAAAATGTCTCCTGATGGAAGGACACCTCAGACCTTGTCTAACAGCTTCAGCCATTCTGCAATGAAAAGCGAAAATGAAAATCTGTAATCATGATAAGGGCAGAGCTACAGCTTTAACAAAATTCAGTGGTGCCACCTGGATCTTCTTGGGTGAAACTCTGAACGGACCAGGACTGCAGGATGAAGACCCCCGTGCACCAGTATAGCTTGGCCATATTCAGCTGAGAGAGTAATTAGTTAAATATCCTTCCAGTTAATTCCTTTGCAAACCACGAGAGGGAAACTGAGTACGATCATACCAAGTTGCTGTCAGTTGGAGTTGTGATCCCATTTCATCACTGCCAGGGACAGCTCAACTGCCCTTCCACCAAAGCCACTTACTGAGAGAGGAAACATTAAGTGCTTTAAAAATATTAACTTCAGGGAGAAAAATCTTTTTCCTTTCTGGAGGTCAGGTGCCATTCAACACGCATCCGGGGCTGCACGCTGGTCGGAGGCAGAGCTTCAGCAGCGAGGATCCCAGCACTGCCGCTGCTTTCAGCACGTTGGCACAAATATCACCCGCAAGAAAACTGAGTCATGAGCCCAGACTGATGCGAGTCAGGCGGCTGACATGCTTCCCACCCCCGGCCGTCTGGCTGCTGAGCTGCCACAGCCCTCGAGCATCTGCAGCTGTGCCCAGCAGTGAAAGGCTGTGGCTATGGGGCTGACCCACATCCCATCCCACCATCCCTTCTGTACCCTCCATAGCAGCCCATTTCAACCTGAACCCCACTGTAGGGTGCGCACACCCAAAGGCAACGCTCTTGTGTCCCGTAGCGGGGTGGCACAGCTGGGCAACTGCAGCTCGCTTCGGTCCTGGACCCCTTCACCATCACGCATTACGTATTAGATTTCACAGTGTCTTTTGATTCTTTCATGACTGCTGTCCCTTTGGCCCCAGTGGTACCTAATCCTTATTATTGTTAGAGGAGAAAAAATAAATCTTTGCTAATCTTGTTTATTTACAAAAAAAGACTCACAAAATCCTATTTCCTTGAAGGAGCAAAGGCAAAAGCAGCAGGGAAAAATCTCCACAGCCGCTGCTCCAGTGAGTCTTGAGCCCATGGCTTGAAAGCCATGAGGTGGAGAAGGGACTGGTGGTGCAGAGGCAGGAGGAGGACATGGGATGAGCAGGGAAGCAGGAAGATGGGTGGCATCCAGGGACTAAGCCCTGGACTTTCTCCTTCAGTGCTGTAGTTGCACCCAGTACTAATCACGGTCTCTAATTTTTGTCCCTAATTTGACATTAAGCAGCTGATTCCTTTTCAGGCCCATGGCACTGGCTAAAGAGCATCTGGAAGCAGAGGTCCACCCACCAGCCTGGGTTTACCATCGCTTACCTGCAAAGCGATACCCTCCCTGCTCCGAGAAAACCATCAGCAGCTTGAGTGCTTCAGCTGGTTCCCGCTCCATGGGACTGCTTTCGAGAGCCAGCCCTTCATTCAGGAGGAAGGCTGTCCCCACGGGGTATTTCCCCCTGTACCACCTTTGCCTCTACTTTAATTTTGTTGCCAAAATGTTTTTAAACATGCATGAGTCTGACTCAGCAACCCAAAATATTTCATTTGATGCAAAGCAAAATGTTCTGTTTTGTTTACAAGCTAATTAGCCAGTCTTATCTCCCTCACCTTTATAAGCACAGGCAAGCCAACAACACAACCTGCAAACATTAAAAAGCCTGGTTTCAGGAAACGTCAGAGTCAAGCTGTGTTGGCACTCCCAAAAACACATCCCTCATTTCTTAAAGGGAGGAGAGGAGGCCAAAATGACTTCCCAAATTCAGCTTGATTTTGCAAATTGGTTTAGCCCTGCTGAAGGTCCATTTTTGCAGGGAATTTACAATCAGTTGCAATTTTCCTTGCCAAGCTCAGACATGTGCAGAGCACTCAGAGAGCTGCAGAACAAATCCAAGGGCAGATCTCAGTCTTATGCACCCGGGACAGCCCCTGATCCCGCTGGGTCCTCACCACTCACCCGGCACCACCACCAGAATTCTTTGGGGCTGCATTCAGGGGTGCTGCTCGTGGGTACGAATATGCCTTTATGCAAATCCAGTTGCAGGACCAGGACTGAAATAAATAGGATTGCAACCACCTTCCCATAAAAGCTATCTCCATCACGTCACTTCTATGATCTACAGAGAGACACCCACCATAGTCAGTCTGGGTGCAAAAGCTGAAAGATAGAATATATGTGAATATGTAATATATATACATACACATACACACACATACACACACACTTACTTTCTGAGCAGTTAATCTACCAAGCACGCTACACCACATTTAAAAATATTTGCTTATCAGCTTGTGTGACCAAGAAAGACTTTTCTGCAAATGTTTGGGTTTTTTTTCCAGAGCAGGAGGAATTTCTTCCTCCCTGCTGTCTGAGCTCTGCAGAGACCAAGCGCTGGCTCCCTTGGGAGAACAGTTTGGCCCCTGCGTATGATTTTTGTGATTTATACGATCTCCAAGGGGCAGGACCAAGGCTGACTGGCAGCAGAGGTGCTCTCTGCAGTCAGACCTGGGTTTGAGGAAACCATCTTGATGGTTGGTGGAGGTACATCCCTTGGAAGACATCTTCTGAAGCGTGCATGGTCCCCAAACTCTTCAGCTCCTCTATTTAAAGAGGGGCTGGCAGGGGTTGAGTATAACACACAGGCGTCAGGGTTTTCAGATTATTTTTGCGGGAGTGCATGGTCCTTCACAGACATTCCCGCTACAGTACCAAGTTGCCCCAGGTCCCGTAGGGCTCTGCTGAGCTCCAGGACCAGCTCCGGAGCTCACAGCATGGACCATGCAACCTTAAACACACCTGGCCTCACTGGGTGGTCATATTGCTCGGCTAATAAGGGATGTGTCACCTCTAACTGCGTGTGACTGCCCTCCCCAACCGCTTTGTCTTTGCTTAGAGAAGTCCTTCCTCTGGCAGGAGGCAAAATGTTATTCTCTCTGCACCTGATTAAATCTCAATAGGAAAAAAAAAATAATCTGGCTCCTATAAGTAATGGCTCAGGACAGAGGAAACATCATTTCATTGGGGCAATTAGCGCAGTCTAATTAAACCCTGGTCTTCTGATCAGGCTCTGCTGATTAAGTGGGTTGCAGACACTCTGGATTATATGAACGAAATGAATCAGTTAATTACATGACAATCAATAAGAAGCAAAAAGTAGGACAAGCAATTTGCCTTTAAATGACCATCTAAATTCATCAACATGATACATGTTGTAAGTGTTAAGGGAAGGGGCAGACATGACAGATCTCTTAGGCACTAAGATAATCATTTCTGATAGCTGCAATTCATGAAAAGCAGAGAACTCACAGCATATCCCTGAAAAAATAATTATTTTTTAATAATAATTTACAAAACAAGCAGGGCACCAGCCAACTCAGCTACTGGGGGAAAAGAAAAAACCAACAAGCCACCTTCAAAAACTTAGCTCTTTAATAAATTGCAAGTCTTAGTTTGGAGTTGCAACCTAAAATGGCCAGCATTGCTTTGAACCGCAGACATTGTGGTCTTGAATGATTATCTGACTTAGAGCTCCCATCCAAATTGAAAACCGTGGTGAAGTGGGAGCTGGAAAATGACATTGTTAAAGAGGCAATTTTTTCACTGAAAAGCTTACAGCCTGAATGGAAGGGCTTAAAAAATAAAGGGGGAAAACTATTTTGTGAAAAATACAGAAATAGCGGTTCTCATTTTGCAGGGTCCAAAACAGGCAGACCATGAGGGGGTTTCAGCATTTGTAATGAGTGTTTTTAATAGTGGGGTTTAAAAAAAAAAACAAACCAAACCAAAACAAAACAAAAAAAAAGCAGAAAGCGTTATCAAGATGGCTATTGAGAATTTCCCCTCTCTGAAATCAAGCTTTTCAGTCAAGCAAAAAAAGCAATAACATTTTCAAGAAAAAAAATTCAGTGAAAATGTCATAAAAAATGAAATGTCTGACAAGCACAACAATCTTCCCAGCCTTGAAAAAAGGGATTGGGTATTTTATTTTTTACTTTCTGCCTTATGATTTTGGCTGCCTGGATAATGCAGAATTAGGAGGTGACTTTTCCTTCTTCAAGAGATGGTGACCTGAGGACCAGAAAGATGAGTCTTACCCCAAACCATGCCTGCAATCACAGACTCATTTAGGTGAGGAGGGACCTCTGAAGGTCTCTGATCCACCAAGCAGGGCCAACTTCAAAGATTAAATCAGTTTGCTCCGGCCTTTTTCTGGTTGATCTTTGAAGATCTCTGAGGATGGACACTCCAGCACCTTCATCCCCGTCACAGAGAAATTGCACCCAAGTTTTCATCCTCCGGGTTAGGTGCCCTGATGAAAAAATGTCCTAATGTCCTTCACTGCCCTGGGATTGTCATAGAAGAAATCCAGGAGGGTTGGCATACGCAGTGGCGTCTACAGTCATGGGGGAAAGAGCTTCAAAACGAAAGAGGTGTGGGCCAGAGCTTTTTGAAATCTTCAGGCTTTGTCCACAGCCTTCAGTAGGGGCATGAGTAATCAAGTGTGGGTGCTCCTCATCCACACCAGCCTCATCCAAACCAGCCTCATCCACACCAGCCTCATCCAAACCAGCCATGCTTAGACCCTCAGCCCCACCACAAGGCAGCCTCCAAGCCGTACTCCAAAGCTGCGATACCTGGTTTGTCATCCCTGTTTGTTTTCTCCCCCTTTCAGTCTGCCAGCGATTGCATTTCTCGGGGGGCACAGGGCTCATTTATGAGTCTCTCCAGCAACAAAACAAGAAGGAAGAAGCGCAACGCCACAACCTGGCCTGCCAGGCAAGGAATTTGCTTGCCATTTGTTGGCAATCATTTGCCATCTTGCACAGGAAGTGGATCAAGCTACTGGGGGATTCTCAGTTCCAAAACCCACTAGAAAAAACCTGAAACTGCCAGGAAGCAGAGGAGAGCGGATTGCAGTGAGACGGCTCGGCTGTCCCAGCGGCAGGTTTTACTGACGCTAAGATCTCTGGGCTCCTGCAATTGCTTTCCCAAAGTCTCTCCAGCTGGCTGCCGAGGCAGAGCCTGCAGAGAGTCGAGGTAAATACCTTTCATCTTTTTTAAGCTTTATTTCCGAAGGAAGCAGAATTATGCTGCTGTTCTCTTTTTTTTTTCCCCTAATAACTTTTAAATCCTTTGGCTGCTTGCACCAAATTTTTCACGGGGGGACGAGACATGCAGTTCTGACAAGTCTGGGGTAAACAGGCAGCTGGGGAGAGGAGAGAGAAACTCCGCTAAATGTCTCTCGTCGACAGTCACCCCAGAGCATGAAACATCTCATTTACTGGGCACCGCGGAGTCTAAGCAGAGCTTGGCCTCCAGGAATAACTCCTTGGGAAACGGGCTGCGCTGCTTCAGCCCATCTGTCTCCCAGGGATGTTGTTCTGCTTTATAGCAGTTTGCTCTGAGCCGTGCTCAAGCATGCTTGTGTGCAAGAGGCCACAAAGAGTTGGTTTCTGGCATGGAAGGAGGTTGTGCTCAGGGCTTTTTTAGTCCTGAGCTGCTGGAGCCACCCCCTGTGCAGCTGCTAAAGAGCTCTGCTGCATCCTGGGGTGTATCATAGGGCATAAGCCATCCGATGCATCAAGGCATCCCTCCTCTCTGCACAGCTGCAATACCATGCCCAGTTTTGGGTATCCAGTCTCAATGTGTCAGGAGGTGAGAAGAGAGAGGCCAGCACTAGCAGAGCCCTGGAAAACAGGGAGCGTAGAAGGAGGCTGAAAAAGATTGCGATTGTTTCGGTCTCAGAAAAGGGAAATAGGAGAGCAATCCGCAAATTTGCAAAATGTTCTTGTGAAGGAGGGAGTCTTCTGTGTGATCACGACCGGTAGGAAAGGAAGTGGCAGGCTTCGATTGCAGCCCAAGAGGATATAGGTTAGAAATTAAGGAAGACCTTGCCAAGAGGAAAAAGAATCCTCTCTGGACAGGGATGGCGTTCCCCTTTTGTAGTTTTTAAGAACAAGCAATACACCTTTCAGCTGGGTTTATGCTTTGGGTGGAGGTGACTCCTGGACCTCCCTCCTGGCCTAATTTCTACATTTCCATAAGGAAGCCACCATCACTGCCTGAAATAGATGGGCAGGATACAAACCTTAGAAGAGAGGATGATGGTTTATCAGCTTGCCTGATGTGTTTGGTGCTGCACAAAGCCCAAGGACAACTCCCGCCCCATTGCTCTGGACAGTAAGGATGCTGCAAATTCCAGGTTATCATTCATGCCTAAATTTCCTGTCTATATTCAGGAAAACCTTGGGTCTTCCCTCCATGCCACAACTAAACAACTTTTTAAAAGCTCTACTAAATGTATATTTTGTAAGAACAATGCAACTGTTGCTAATGTAAACTTGGCCAAACCACTGTCCCACTATATAGTGGAGAATTTCAGTCTGGATCTGGACTTTGCCATTTCTGACCAGGACATTTGACCATCTGGTGTAAAGCAGCACATTCAGCTTGAATTGTAAAACTGCACTCACATAGGAAGCACCTATCCCCAAAAACCTCCCTGCTTGCCAGAGCAAAGAGGCCACTGCACATGTCCAAAGTATATGTGCAGTGCATAAGGATGCTCATTCTGGACACTACCAGTGCCCCCCTGAACATTGGGAGGAAGGCTTTTCCCCTTCAAAGGCAGCCTAGTAACTTGTTCTTCTTGGAGAGTCTCTTTTGAAGGCACAAGGACCCCAAGTTAGATGATTGTGCCACACACAGTCTAATCAGCAAAGCTGGCACGTTTGTGTGCAGAAAAGGGAAAAAAACCCCTTGATCGCTACTTTCCTTTTACCTTAACCAAGCCTGCCTTGATCTCGCGAAACCCAGGGTGCTTGGAGTACAGAAGCACAAGTTCAAAGAGACAGCAAGAAGTTAATCTGCAAGCAAAAGGTGCTCTTCAGGCGGGCGGGAAGAAGTAATTAGAAAGCACAGCTATTCCAAAGCTTCAATAAATGACATCAAGGCAGCCATTAGACACTCACTAAAGCACGAGGGTCCTCCACTCTTGTCAATCAAGAAAAAAACCAAGGCTATAGACACATGGGCCAGACTGCAAAGGCAGGAGCTGGTAGGGCTCCTCGCCACCCGGCCTGAGGAGGCGAAGGCAGGGGTTCTGTAGGTGAGGCAGGAAATAAGCAGCTTCAGGAGGCCCACATCTGTCAAGGCTATTTTTTTTTCGTTTAGTTGTGCCCCCTCTACCCCCTCCACCATCAACATTCACTGTGCTCCATGAGCTCCGTGGAACAGAATGAGCTTCAGCTTTCCGGAGGCACTGTCCCATTTTGGTGTTACCCATCCAAAACGTACTGACTTTTTAGCTCAGCATTTTGCTTATTATTTCATTTCACCTTCAGAAACTACAGCCTGGCCCACTGGTGCTGCGAAGCCCGATGACAAATCAGAGGGCCCTTATGCTTTTGTGTCACCCAGCCCCCAGCAAATGCAATGCCGGATTCAGGACCCTGTTCCTTCAAAACTGCAGATGCAGAAGGAGATTCCCTTCTCCATAATTCTTCCGTCTCTAGCTTCTCATCTGTAAAATGCATCTAATCATTGCGCAGCTTTTGTCTAAGCTGTAAGCTCTTAGGGGCTATGCAAGGACATCGCGCGTGAGGAGCCCCTCCATCAGCCAAACAGAAGATGACTTGCATGAGCTGAATGCAGGCAAGGTTGGCAGGGAGAGATGGCATCTTTTATCAGAAAAATTGATTCACAAAAGCCAAGAGGAGCAGTTTTCTCTCCAGCAAGCAACATCAATACACACATATAGATCCAGAGCTAGTGTTTTTCTCACAGCATTTCACCACCCCCACTTTCAACATCCCTCTCTACCCCTGTCCCGTAGCAGCGTGACATTCAGACAACTGCTCCCCGACTCAGCCTTTTCACATCCTACAGCTGGGCCTGAATCCCACGTGGCGGTGGTGCAAATCCCAAACCTCTCTCCTACGCCAGATGTGTGCCAGCTGCAGCTGAGCAGCGCGAGCTGCGACCCTCTGCTGGGCTGCCCCAGGCTGAAGGAGCAGGTGGAGGTTGTGGTACCCGGCTGCTGCCGGGGCGCAGGAAGGGAAGGGGTGACACTGAGCAGCACAGCACGTCCCTTCTGCAGACCAACGGCTCCTCTCTCCTTCTCCCACAAGCCCAGGAGGTACCGGCCACATTATGCAGCGTGACGCTGCTTCTGATCCTCGAGGGCTTGGAGAATCGCCTGGACTGAGCAGGCTCCCGCTGGAGTTCGGAAGGTGCCCGTGTGAGAGTGCGATCCCTGCTGCCACCCTCTGCTGTCAGCTCTGCTCGCAGGCAGATCTCTATAAGCCTCCCAAGCCGCTGTGGAGCTGGGGCTGCCGGCAACAGTAGGAGCCCTTTCCCCTGCTGTAAGCACTGATCCCTCCTAAAACCCGAAGCGATTGCATTAATCACTTTGCTTCGAAGTAGGCCATGCTGAATGTGTTAGAGCCTGGCTGATAAAATGGGGAGAGGAAGAAGTGCAAGGAGATTAGAAAGGAATCGGGCTTAATTTGGGAACGTCTCTGAAGATTTATTCCAAAGCATGAAAGCCATGGAGAACGCTCCCGCCCAGAGATTAAAGATGCTCTGACTCACATCTCTGAGGCCTGACAATAGCTTATTCAGGAGATCTGCCTGCAGCCACGAGACAGAGGATACAGTTTTCCCAAAGCATTTCAATTTTCAGGAGAAAAAAAAAAAAAGACTAGACTTCATTAGATTCACCAAATAACATGAGATGACATGGTCCCCATCTCTCCTAAAGCTGGCTATAGATCCCTGCGCATTTGTTGTCCTGAGAAAAACCACAGCCAGCAGTTGGTGACACCTTCTGAATCGCCAATTTCTGTCATTTTCTAGTGCATTTGACCTCCAAACAAAAACAGAGCTAAGAAGCCAGTGGAAGGCCTTTGCCAATCAGGGGAGAGTGTAGCAAACATCACCCCTTGCCTGTCATGCCCCTTCATGTCTCCTCCTTCCACAGAAGTGAAATTCAGAAGCTAAAGGTGTTCATCTGTTTACTCATGTCGGCCTTTTCCAGGCCACCTGGTGCTCCCTGCTGCATGGCCGACTTTGTGAGTATCACACCACCCCCAAGCACGTGTCCCCATTCTGCGGTCCCATGGGTGGCCCGCTGAGCACTGGGTGTGCGGATGGTGCCAGGACCTCAGCATCTCTTTCCCCACAAGCTCATGATGGGCCCACTGTCCGTGCCAACTCCAGGGGAGCCTCCAAAGGAAAGAAGGTGGCACCTGCAAGAGGGTGCGTGTAGGAATTGGTCGTGCATTTTCTGCTTTGCTCCTCTCATCAGGTGCAGAAGGGAAGGGGATGGTGAGCTTGTCAGAGATGGGATGGCAGGAACAGTGGGATTGCTGCCAACAGACTGCCAACGCTGGAGATCCCTTTGGGAGGTGCTGGTGTAACCGAGCCTTGGGGATGAGCAGCAGGACAGCTCCAGGGCATTGGGAAAAAGGAATCAGATTCAATGCTTGACTGATGTGGGCACGACGTTGACATCACCTCTTATGACTAGTGTAAGCACAGCCCTGTTTTTTTACTCACAAGGACCTTTTGGTAGATAACCTGGTGAAGAGTTTTTGGCTGATGCTATGGACATTTACACCATCACGGTGAAGGCTGACGTGGGGTACAGCGTTTGGGAGGTGTCAGCTCTCGTCTAGGGAGGTCAGGCTGCTGCTGCAGAGCGTGCTGCCAGCAGAGTCCCTCCGCAGGACCCTGTATGGGGCTGCACACTGGCAGCTCAGGGGACAGGGGGACCAGAGGGCAGGAGAGCGGACACAGCACTGTGTTGCCGATGCATGAGAAGTTCCCTTGCATTGCTGAGCAGCAGATCATCTTCGATACGACGTTACAGATGGTCCTTTCTGAGCAGCTGCCACTGATGCTCCTTGTTCTGTTCTCCAAGATAGCTGGAGCAGAGACAAGCCCAGCCCCATAAGAGGCTCTGCAGGGTTTGTTTTGATCTTCCTGATGATGGCGAAGGACAGCCAGAGCCTGCTGAACAGAAAAGGCTGTGTACCAGCTCTCGGCGTCCAGGTAATTGTACTCATCTCCCATCCATCATCCCGGGTACGGCAGGCTCTGTTGCCAGACCTAGTGCCCTTTATGCCATTTCTTTCATGGAACTGGCTGGAAATTGATTTTGAAACAGAAGCAAGAGGCTGTATCAATTTTCCCCTTGGAGGTGTGACAGTGTGTCTGCTTGCTGCCAGGTTAGGTTATTTCCGTTCGCTGCTGTATGCGTGTGTGTTTCCCTGTCTCTGTTCACTGAGACAGGCCGAAAGGGATCCCATCTTTCTGAAGCCGGGCTGGTGGGGCAGAGGAGATGACTGATAACATGACACGGCAGAATGACAGACACCCCCACGCTTCACACTGTGTCCATCACCTGCACCCTCACTGGCTTTGTTTGCCAGGGGAAGGGTTCGAGGAAGAGATCTGAGGCAGATCCATTCTCTACAGCTCAGGCAGCCCTTTCCAAATCGTGAAATTCACCCCCGGGTCGTGGAAGGAAACTGAGGTTAAAGGCTAATGCGCAAAGTTTCCTCACCTGTGGCAAGGGGACCCCGTTAGAAGGCACCCCTTAGGTCCCTAAGCAGTGCAAGGTCATAGGATCACTTTTTGATGTCTTTCTTGAGGTTCCTGCCTTACAATTTGTCTCTCTAACTAGAACCCATAACGCTAAGAACATGCGAAGAGGCGACGGTCCATGGATCCCCCTGCTCTTCTGCAGCCATGCAGCAACATTATGATCTTCTGGCTGAAGACAGCATTGTGGACAGGATCCAAAATCAGAAAGAGGGTGGGTTTGGGTTTTTTGTTTGCTTTTTTTTTTTTGCCAGATCACATTCAGATTAGATACTAACAGAGCAATCAAGATTTCCCTCATTCTTAAGCAGAAACCTTATAGCACCGTCTGATCTTGAACATTCCTGTTAACAGCACAGTGTCATTCAGCAGACACATCTGCCAGATCTGGTCTGGTGGCAGTTTGAGATACTGCCAGATGGTGTGGACATAAACCTGGTGTGAACATAATCCCCTCAGCCCCAGCCAGGATCCAGGCAGAGCTGGAGGAGCCTTCACAAGGTTAGTCCATCCTCCTAAATCAGTCTGAAAATATGTTTGTTCAACCCGTCCTTTAAAACCACCCCAGAATCACAGTCTCAGAATGGTTGGGGTTGGCAGGGACCTGTGGAGGTCGTCTTGTCCAACGCCCCTGCTCAAGCAAGGCCACCTAGAGCTGGTTGGCCAGGACCATGTCCAGTCAGCTTTTGAATATCTCCAAGGATGGGAGACCCTTTACAACCTCTCTAGACAACCTGTTCCAGTGTTTGGCCACCACAATGTATTGTTGGTGCCTGAGGTAGCTCCTCCTCAGGTGCAGGACTTTGCACTTCCCCTTGCAGAATTTCACGAGCTTCCTGTCAGCCCGTTTCTCCAGCCTGTGGGCATCCCTCTGGACGGCAGCATGACCCTCTGGCACATCAGTCACTCCTCACAGTTTTTCCTCATCAGCAAACTTGCTAAGGGTACACTCTTCCCCATCATCCAGATCATTAATAAAGATGTTGAATGAGATCGGACCCAATATTGACCCCTGGGGTACACCACTGGCCACTGGCCTCCAACTAGACTTCATGCTGCTGATCATCACCCTCTGGGCATGGCCGTTCAGCCAGTTTTCAATGTACCTCACTGTTTGCTCATCTCTGGCAACAGAGAGGTCTTGCTTTTGTCTGCAAATCTGTTGTCATGCTTCACTGTCCTCCCTCTTGGGATTTTCTTTTTTCTTCCTCACTGCCTTTTGACGCTGACTTTCAAACAGTCCCTCCTCGCACCTGGCTAAGCCTTGGTGCCACCTACAGAGGAAGGCGGGGACAGGTGCTGCTTTTCATCGTTTGCTCTGTCACTGAAGGGAGTAGCCCTGGCGTGCAGCACAGGCTCGTTCAGCAGTGTTTCATGTCTGTGCATCCCAACCTCTTGTTTTCAGATTACTCTGGGGCTGGTTTTATTAGAGGTTGATTGAGTGGTCTCAGCATGGCTCTCGTGGAATACCCACATCTTCCGTTCACCACGGAGCAGATGGAAATGTTCTCAGTGAGACACTCATGCATATGCAATACCTACAGAGGAAAACATCTCCGCTCTTATTGCTGCTGCCAACAATGCCGCCTGTCAGCATCTGGGTGAACTCGACTGATATTTATTTGGGCAGTATCGGAAAGGAGCACTGGCGGAAAAATCCCCAAGTCATGTAAAAATGCTTTTGATGCTTCTGGTAGAAAATCTTCAAGTGCTGTAAATACCCTATTGAAATTGCTTTTTTTTTTTTTTGTCACCGAGTCTTGAAATCTTGACAAAATGCTTGAAAAAAAAAATTCCTTTGGAATGTTTTGACCACCTTTTCAAAAAGAGTGCGATTAATAAATACAAAGGGCTTCTTTCCACTTGAGCAGCCCTTTATACCTGCTGGAGTCTTCTGGGTGAACGAGATTAAGGTATGAAAGACTTCAGGAAGCAAAATCACCAATAGATGTGGAAAGGACAGAGCATAAAAACAAGTGCCAGACACTCGCATTTAGGGATATTCTGGAATTGACATTAAGCCATTTTTGTGCTGCCCAGGGGGTTATATGGCTAAAAAAGGACACAAGAAGCAGTCCTAAGATTAGAGAGTCGTGATTTTGGCACCTTCATGTTAGGAGAAATGAGGGAGAGAGGAAACAAGTGGAACTGCGTTCTCACCAGCTGGAAAGGGATGCTGTGGCTAATGCACCTGCACAGCAAAAACACGTACGGATTTATATGTATGGTTGAGTGAATTATAATCCTGCGTATTCCTGTTCGTCTGTGGCGCAATAGACCAGCTCTCCTCTCCCACCTGCCATTCGTAATTATTGGGTTGTTGTTTTTTTTAAGTATTAAAGAAGGCATGTATGCTATCAGTCATGTCAATTCTGTAACCATCATCCTGCATCCAGGCTGTCCCTCCACTGCCCGTGAACGTCCTACAGTCAAAACTCTGGTGTTCTCAGCAAGACCCAAAAGCCGTAAATGTTTCGTTTCCGTAGAAATTGAGATTTTCTTGATCTGTCACATGTAGACACAAGTTTTTGTAAATGTTATCCTGAAGCCTGTGAAATGCTGAATGGCCGAACAGTAAGGCACCGGACTCAGGCGGTGCTTGCATTGATTAGCTGAGCCCTGATTGATGTGTGGATGCTTTATGCTTTGTTCTCTAATGCACTTTCAGCAGCGCTAATAAAATTTCCTTTGAACAAGTGGGAACAGGTGATCACGCAATTATGTGTGTCTTGTCTGTCTGGATGATTCAGCCTCATGTTGTTGTCATAGCAGCATGTCCCCATCGCGGGCTCACACGTTAAGGTAGGGCTCTTTTGTATGTGCTGGTTTGCAATTTGCAAATAATAAACAAAACCCAGTGCCCTGCTTTGATAGAAGAATATTTGCTGTGGTGTTGGAATTGTAACTGCATTTAAATGCGGGAGGAAAAGTGGAGCTGATTGTCAACACCCTGAGGACACCCCTGTAAGGATTTCCAAGCGTGAAAATGCAGCCTAGATTTGACTTTGATTGTGGGAGTCAAAGAAAAGAGCGGTTAAATCTGTTTCTGTATCCTCTGGAGCAAGAGGTGGGTTCCCTCTCCTTCAAAGGACGCGTACTCTGTGGCAGGGCTGTGCCATTGCTCAGGTAGCGTGACCCTACATGGAGCAGGACATTGGTTATTTAACTAGTCCTGGCACGTGGTTCTCTCCAGCCCCTGAGCCGCAGGTGCACACCTTGCTCTGAGTCTGTGCTGACCACCAGTCATCCTGCACGGGCACTGGCATCACTGGCTGGATCCTAAGTGGGATGCAAGGCTGTGGGGTGTGATGTCACGCCATGCGATGTCACGTAATGCTGTCCTCATCACACTCCAGCTTGTTGGCTACTTACATTTGCTCTTTGCCGGGCTGGCCACAAAGGGAGCCACACAGCTCTGGAAGGGCTCTTGCACCTTTTGAGCCTGTCTTCGCGTATCACCACAGCCCACAGGTAGCGTGGGTTTCTCGAGGAGCTCTAAAACAGCAGTGTGCCGACGACCCATGACAAAACATGCCTTAAGAACTGAGCCTACTGAAAAGACACGACATTTCTAGCCTTGGTTGTAGAAGTAGCCAAATCTGAAACCTGCAACTCTTCCATTAATTCCCACGTACATGTAGGTGAATAGTCGGTGGGGCATTCATTATCTGAAGATGTTCAGACGTGAAAGAAGCCCACGTGCAGTGCCACAGCGGCAGCCCTTGCAGAAGTGACCAGCTGTGACCAGTGAGGTCCCACAGTGACAGAAGGGTTGTGCCAGCGCCAGCTGGGACACGGCACCGGGCTGCGACAGTGCATGTGAAGGACTCAAGTGAATACCACACACACATCCTGAGAGCCAGCAGGTCCTTGGGGGAAGCAGAGGGAGCACCCCTCCTAGGCAGAGGCTGATTGTCAACACCCTTAGGACACTCTGGTGATCCTGTTAATGCTTTCAAAGAGGCATCTCTCCTTGCATCTGATCCCTGTGGCTTCCTGCAAGTTCCAGTTGACACCCCTGGAGGCAGATTCTCAGTCATGGTGGATCACCGTCTGACTAATTCAACTTGCTCCACACAGAGAGGGCCTGAGCAGCTGCGAGTCCGTTTGAGGTTGATTTGAGCCAGTCGTGGCTTGGGGCATGTGTTAAAACAACAGAAAAAGCTGACACACATACACAGAATGGGTAAGGAAGAGGAGAGTGGAGATCCTAAAAGAACCCTATGTCTAGGAGCAATTTGAGTGCCACTAATTTTCCTTCTTTGTTTGCCCTGGCAGACAGAGCCCAACATGACTCAGGTGTCTAAGGAAATTTTCAATCATATTTAAAAAGAGAGAGAGGAAACTAGAAAATGGTATGGGATTGCACTGCGATGCTGTGACCTGTCTGTGCCCAGAGCTCTGCCTTAAATTGGAAGAAAAGTGCCAATTAATCTGACACTGAGGAAGGCATAGGCAACGAAACCATTTCATGTCTGCTCATTTCCCCCCACGACATGTAGTCCTCTCCACCTTGCTAATTGGAGAAAGCTTGCTAACAGCTCTCTGATGTGGGTTTAATTAAATACCTTTTGAATGCCCCTGAGCGGTGGGAAAAGACAGTGGAATCATTCCAAATCTGACACGCTGAGGGACAGCTTCAAATCCGGGGCTTCTTATTTCATCGCCGAAAAAATACAGACGCTGTGGGAGCAGTGGAGGATCTCTAATACCGACGGAGCTAGAAACTAAAGGCTGACAACATCTGGCTGTGGAAAGGAGGATCTTCCATGCCCCAGCAATTCTTATAATCCTGCAGAGAAGATGCTTGGTCATTCTGCGGCAAAGGAAGGGCTCTGAGGGAGGGGAGACACTTCTGCAAGGGATATACGCAGGGCGAGGATGCTGCTGTCGTGTCCCAAGAAGAAGGGCTGCAGGTCCATAAAGGAGGTGGAGTAGCGAAGCGTGGAGGAGAAGAGAGGAAGACGATGTGCTCTTGAAGGGGACAGCCAAAGAGAGGAGCAGCAAGCGCCAGGTGTGTTGGAGCACAGCTCTGCCCCAAGTCCACAAGAGACACTTCAGCAGGTCACTTCTGTTCGGTTGGGTGTACACTGGTCTTGGTGCATTGTCTGAAGAGAAGGATTCCTGCCTGGGAATCAGGGCTGCCGTGCGCTGGGACCGTTTGTGCCCTAAATAAAATGACAAAGCGTGATTGATTTTATGAACTTCGGTGTGTGAACATGAAGGGGAAGCACGCCATGGGCAGCAGGTAGACTGTGGACGGGGTAGATGCCCTTGCAGCGAAGCCAGACCTTAAGCCAAAGCCTCAGCTATGACACAACTTTCCCCATTTCTTTAAAACACCCATTTTCCCCCCTCCCCATCGCAGGAGGAGGCCAGGAGTGCAGCGTACAGGCTGAGCGCTGCTGCAGAGAGCTTGCCAATAATCTGTGAGCAAAAGAAAAAATTTCAACGAGACTTTGAGAGAGTCTATTTAGCTTATCAGAAAGGAGGTCAAGAGGTGATTTGATTACAGAGCATAAGTGCCGTCAGCGGAAGAAAACACCAGTTTCTAAAGAGCTTTTTAATCTATCAGAGAAAGCCAGAACAAGAGCCAATGGCTGAGAGATGAAGCCAGACAAATGCAAATAAGACATAGGGAGCATATCTTTAGCAGAGAAGGAGATAAACGGAAAGAACAAACTCAAGGAGAACAGCACTCGGTATCTCTGGGTGCCTTAAACGGGAGCTGGATAACAGGCTTAAGGCAGAGAGGGGCTGGGTTGGTTCCAAGGTGGCATTTAGGAGCCATGGTCATATGTATAAAGTGGTCTGGCACTTCTTTGTCTCTTAATAGCAAGAAAATCCAAGTTCCTTGCTCTCGTCGGGGCAGAAAAATGTTTGAGCACGGGCTTTAGGCAAAGCTGGTTCAGTCACCAGGAAGAACTCAGCTCCATGTTCATGGTTTCTAAGTCAAAACTGTATCTTAGGAGCCTGGGCTTCCAAAGGCTTGGTGGTCCGAGCCTGTTTGGTGTTCCCCTGGCAAAGGACTGGCCACATCCTGGTGAGAAATTCCAGCCTAGTGGAAGGAAAAGCTTCGCCATGGGTAGGAATTAAGGCATTGCCAATTCAGAGCATAAAACAAAAAAAGATGTAGCAGAAGTCCATCTCATCATGCGCCTGCATCTGGCACTGGTAGGGGACTTCCAACAGGGGGCTAGGGGGGAAAAAAAAGCCTGGAGCGATCCTTCCCTGGAATTTCTTCCTCATTTTCAGCAGTTTGTAGCTGATGGACTCCTGAAGTGGAGGCTGACAGACAGGTATCAACGGGCCCTGAAGGACGCCTCTCCCATGAAATTCTCAGGCTGCTTTTGGATCTATTACACTTTTGCCTGGAGCAATAACATTCATAATTTAGTAACACAATGTGTGAAAAAGTACATCTTTTTGCTTGTTTCGAATCCTCTGATCCTCTCACTTTTTTTGGTATGAGGAGCACAATATACTTACTTAACTGCCATTTCTTTGTGTTATTCAAGATTGTTGAGGCTTCTCTCCCACCCTCCTGGATATTTAGGGCAGGGTATCCTGATGGAGTCAGTCCCCTCCTGTGGTCAAAGTGGCATATCCACTGCCATCGGTGTGTGTCGCAGCCAGCCCACCAAAGTGGTGTTCCTCACCAGAAGCCCAAAAGAGACAGATGCTAGAGCCATCCTCCAGACCTGGATTACAAAGGGTGAGGAGGATATATACAAACAGTATGCCAGAAAGTACGGCTTATCTTAGGTTGGACAGGAAAATTCTTATTTTTTGTTTTTAATTTGCCCTATTTCTAACCCCAGCGTCTCTGGGAGAATGGACACTAAGCTCAAGCAAAAGAACTTCCCAGCACTAATTTCTGTGTTTCTCATTTGAATCCCTCCTGTTTGATGATAAGAGAGGGTTTCTAAGCCTGCATCCTCCAGGGATGTCTGGGCAGCTACCTCTTCGTTATTGCTGTGTTTTCTCCTTGTTCTCTGTACAGCTGTGTTCAGTAAATGAAAACTTTTAACAAATAAACCAAGCAAGCCCCTTTTTGGCCCAGGGGCTATTTGCTGGTGAAACCAGTATTTAAATATTTACCACTTGGATGTGGAGGAAATTCCTGGGTTGTGCTGTCTGGCAAATAAGGCAGCTTATTCAGCGTTGGGTTAAAGTCCTGGATAAGTCTTGGAAATAATTTCATATCAGCAACAATGGGTGTTTACTAGCGAGTAGGTAAATTCTACCACGACTGAATCCATCTTAGAATCATAGAATCATAGAATCTTCATGGTTGGAAAGGACCTTTGAGATCATTGAGTCCAACCACACACACACACAAAAAAAAACCCCTACAATCTCTGCCACTAGAGCATGCCCTGAAGTGCCAAATCTACACGTTTCTTAAACACCTCTAGGGATGGTGACTCAACCACCTCCCTGGGCAGGCTGTTCCAGTGCCTGACCACTCTTTCAGTAAAGTAATTCTTCCTAATATCTAATCTAAACCTCCCCTGCCGCAACTTCAGACCATTTCCTCTGGTCCTGTCATTATTCACTTGGGAGAAGAAGCCAACACCCACCTCTCTCCAACCTCCTTTCAGGTAGCTGTAGAGGGCAATGAGGTCTCCCCTCAGCCTCCTCTTCTTCAAGCCTCCTCTTCTTCAATCTTCACTCTCCTCCACTCCATGGGCTGTTGTAATGAGGGTCCACAGGTGGGAAACATGTCAAAAGTGGGTCACCCGGCCAAATGTTTGCCAAAGTTCGCTGAAAGAAGCAGGTATCTTGAGTCAAAGAAACAAATGGAAAAAAAAAAATACGAGAGAAAACACTGTGATTCAGCCCACAATCTTTTTTTTTCAAATGGTTCTAAAAATAATAAAAAAAAAAAATTTCATACACCAGCATTTTTTCATGTAAATGTTTATTCTTTTTAATTCAATTAATTTAATTTATAAAATATCAGTTCAAATAAAGGTTAACTAGCTCAGAAGAAAATAAAACATATCAGAGTATCTAAAGGAAACACATACTATTTGACCCACGCTGAGAGTTAAGCGGTTTGGGAGTGCAACAAAAGTCAACGTTGAGTTTTCCAATCCAGACCACGCTTGGAAAGATTTTTCAACTCTTGGAAGGTATGTGGGTTGGGACAGCTGTTTCCTGTCTTTGTTTGGGTGGGAAACAGGAGTGCATAATCCTGCCTGTTCGAGTCATTAGGAATGTATGGGAATTTTCTTTACTGCTTGTTACAAAACAGCATGGGCCGAGTTTCCATCTGAAAATTAGACCACCAGTTCCCAGCTGGACAAACTAGGAGTCAGTCTTGACGTGGAAGAGTTTGCGGTGTAAATACACAGACCAAGGATTGTTAGTCCTGTTTTACCGAGTGCATAATAAAGCCCAGAGCCTCACAAACCAGAACTTAATTATTTCAGTAAGGGCTAGAGAGCCTGCACAGAACTTAGCTTTGATTTTGTGGAACTGTTTCTACCTTTGATGGATCATCCTTCCTCCAAGAGGGAAAAAACTTGCCCAAACCATCACTTGACATCATGGACTTTTTCCTCAAGTACCTACTTAGGGGTGAGGAGAAACACAATGTTAAATGTGGCTCCTCCACAGTCGTGTTTAATCACTCTTATTCCTTGGAAGCCACGTGAGGCTGTAAGAACGCGACAGCAGCCACCTGGAGACGATCCTGGTCCAGCCGGACTGTCCCCGTTCCCACTCCTGCTCACAGACGTGCCACCCAACCCAGGTGTGTGGCGGGGACGGCTCGGGGCCCTGAGCACAGGTCGGAGTTGTGCCTGTTGGGATGCTCAGCACCGACAGCGCTGCCTTTCTGGAAAGCAGGAGTGACAAAGCCTGGCTTTGTATGCAGCCCTCTCATCCCGTCCCCATGGCGCTCATGCCACAGTGAGCTCATGCCACGGTGAGCTCATGCCCTCTGGGCAGCAACAGAATGATTAAAAAAATTATGTTAAAGTCCCCAAGATACAGGCTTGTCTTGCTCTGGGTGAAGAAACAACCAATCTTGAGTTTCCTCCCTTTTTTCACACCACAGAGTAAATTTCAAGGGTTCAAAAAACACGTGCCTGGCTTCAAAAGGTAATAATCCATTTGGCTTCATTTCTTTTTTCCTCCGCACCTTTCAGGGCCATCTGACCACATTTCCCAGTTTGGGGCTTCATCCCCCATCCCTGTGGAGCTGTAAAACCCAAAGTAGAAAGGCAAGGTGGGATTCTCAGCTCACCCCATGACTCCTTGAGGCTTTACCCGGAGCACCGGTTTTCGTAAGACCTCATGCCACAGCTCTCAAGGAAGACAGTGCCAGCAGCCATGACACGACAGCATCCAAACGCCATTCATCAAGCCAGCGTGGTTTGCTTTCAGCTGCTTTTAATCTTTCCCAGACTCTCTCAGGGCACAGCTTGGATCCCCCCATGAATTGGAGAGTTCAGTCTCCCTCAGCAGACCCCAGACGTGGGCAGTTAACAGCGACAGGCTTTCCAGCAAGCACAAAATAAAGGGCTGGATTATTTTATTTTTTTTTTTAAATGGATGCTATTAGTGTTCTGGGAAGAGCCTGGACCCGTACTCATTAAGTCTGCAGTCTCCAAAGTATTTATAGAGAGGAAAAGCGCATAACTGGTTGAAATTCTTATTGTTGTAGCAAATGATCAGTGCACTTATTCGCAGAGCCGTAGTGTCTGTGATTAATTCGTAGTCAGAAATAATAGCGGAGTACCTGCTGCGTTGCTATTACCTTATCTCTGCCTCACTGGTTGATTCTCAGGTACAAGCGAAACCAACCCTTAATTACTTGGTTAAAAACCTGTCGGCTGCCAGGGAACAAATGGAATGATACGGCCACCCCTGCCGCTGCGTTTTACAGCTCCCAGAGATAATTGAATGGAAAGAAACGCACTTCAAAGTCCCCCAAGAGCCAGCACTGGCAGTAAATGCCTGGATGTGCCCTGAGGAACGGTCAGGGACCAGGGAATGGCCAGCTGGAGGGACGACCTGCACCGGGAGCAAACTTCACATGCTGGTGTAGAGCTGGGTTATTTCTATCCTGCTTTCAGGAGGACCTTTACCATCCCGTTCAGATACCTCTCATCTGTCTTACAGTCATCTGTGCTGTTCTTCATTTTTTTAGAGAGAAGCTGCTGCCTTGAGACACTGCTGCCGTGCCTGGCCTGAAGCAGGAGTACCACTGTTTTCAGGCGTTTGTCCCTGTAACCCTGCCTGGTGCTGCACTGCAACCCGCTCCCGTTCCGGACAAGAGAGCAGGTGGTGTTGCCTACAGCCCAGGCCACGAAGCTCAAAGGCGGCCAGCCAGCACTCATTACATCTCTGGAACCAGCTGGGGAGGCTACAAGCATCCCATGGCCTCAGCCAAGCAGATTCAGTGACAGCTCTGAAGTCCTCTGAAGTTTGGAACTACATGGGAGCTCCAGGGAGGCACAGGAAAACTCTGACACTCTCTCTAGTGGGATGTATCCACCAGTGGGACATATCCACCAGCGGCATGCTGGGGCAAATATTCCCAGGTGTCCTCCAATTGTGGATGGCGTTGTCCATTAACTCCAGGGCTGTATCCCTCAGTCCTGCTGGTGTCATGCTTGTTCATGGGGTCACAGAATAGTTCAGGTTGGAAGGAACCTCTGTAAGTCTCTGATCCAACAATCCCCAAAGCAGAGCCAACTTAGATCAGATTGCCCAGGGCATTCATCCAGCCAAGTCTCAAGTATCTCTAAGGACTGAGATGTCCCACCTCTCTGGGCCCCTGTGCCAGTGTCTGACCATCATGGGGGTGAATTTTTTTTCTAACATCTAACTGGAATTTCACTTGTCACAACTTGCATCCATTGCTCTCTTCCTTTCACTTGACATCTCCAAGAAGAGTCTGGCTCCATCTTCTCAGGACCTTCCCACCTCAGTCAGTGGCCCTGTCCCCAAAATTCATTTTCATCCTCCTTCCCTTGCTGCCTTGCTGGCTACACCAACATCAGAACAGCCGTCTTGTATGGAGATGTCCCTGCACAAGAGTTCTCCGGGTGGGTTAGGGCATCTGCTTAGAGCCCAGGTTTTCAGGGCTCTGGAATTATGGAGGAGACATTCAGGTGCCCTTGACAGGGCAAGCAGCCGGGCTTGTTCATGCTGCAGTACGACGCTTCTATGGGATGGATGTGATTGCTTCTCAGCCACCCTCTTTAAGGACACAGGCAAATAAAAATGCAGGAGAAAATCCGCTGCGTTACATGGTGATGCTTTTAATTGCCTTGGCTAAATGGGAAATTAAATGCTGGAAACTTCAAGTCCTGTTTGATGTTTAGCATTCGTGCTCCAAAAGGACGGCTTCTCCGGGCATGGCTTTGGTACACCCAGGAAGCGTGAAATCACTCCCAAATTGCTCGACATGTGAGGTAATTGGCCTCCATTGCCTGAAACACTCTGGCTGCAGACTCGGAGAACAGACAACATCTCCCAAGTGGAACAAACCCAGAGACAGCACGAGGGCTGTTTATGTGGCACCCGTGTGCCTGGCACCTTGTGGTGCAGAGACCACCTACCGCTTCTGTGGAGGAGCTCGGTGCCTGGCAAGGTTGGGGAAATAAGTCCCTGGGACAGAGCAGGAGAGAGATTTCCTATCATCAGCCCTGTGCCGTGCGCTTTCCATTTTCTTCTTGTTATGCTCAATCAAGACACATTTTATTTCATATTAGGAGAATTTGAAAGATGATGGGTTGAATGTGGCATGCGTTAAAGCATGTTTCTGCCGACAGAGAAGCACACGCTCACAAAGGCTGCCAGGCTTGGCGCTCTTCTCCTCCCACGCTGGAATTTTTGTTCTCTGAAATAGGATCCATGATAATGTCTCACCTGCCAGTTTGGTTTGTCTGGTGGCCATTTCTGCCCTCTCCAGCTCTGCGATGACAATCTTCTGCTCACCTCCAATGCTAACGCTATGGACTCTGCACATCTGTTGAGGACGGTGGTCACAGGGTCAGCCAAGGTGCGACCACTGTGCGCAGCAAAGATGCTCCAAGGCCAAACAGTCCTATCCCCCCTCTTCTTTGTACAGACACATCGCACACCGGTGGCCGTCGTTGCTGCCTCTGCCAGTTCTGCCATGCCTTTGGAGATGAAGGACTTGGAGGGCGGGGATGAAACACAATCTTCTAGATTCATGTTCATGGATTTATAAAGAGGCTCAGAGACGTTCCCTGCTCTCTTCTTTTGTCCTTTCCTAATAAGTTCTTGCAGCAACAGGAGAGGTTACAAGAGAGCTTTGCAAACACGCATGACTCCCGAGGGCCACGGTGCAGGGCTGAGATCCAGTTCCAAGCTCACGGGCCTAACTTCAGCAGAAATCCCCTCCTCACATTTCAGGACCGTCTCCCCACAGCTTCTGTAATCTCCAGAAGCCCAGAAACCCCCAGGGAAGGTGCAGCAGCTCCCATCCTTCCACACTTCTCAAAGCTGTTTCATTAGCAACGTTCCTGGGTGCGATCTGCTGCCAGACTGCAGGAAATCTTGGCAAGCTCATGGGATGTCAGGGTTTGGGAATCAGCACAACGGTCCCTTTCCACACATCTCACCCCTATGGTTCAATGCTGTTGGCCTCTCCTTAATTTTCACTCTCTAAATACTTGCTTAGACATTAGGACCAGAGGATCAGAAGACAGCCTGCAAGACCCAAACACTGCTATGAGTCTTTTGGCAGGAGAAGGGCACTGGTTGCACTGAGAGGAGTTGTTCTCCTTCAGCTGAAGAGAAAAGTGATGTGTGCAATCTTGGACATTGTTTTTTTTTTTTTTTTTTTTACTCCAGGTACAAAAGACCAGACTTTGGTGAAAATGTCTAGAGCTATACTGAAACCCATTTATAGCTGTTGAAGCAATTCAGGTCATCGGGTTATTTTTTTTTTAATGGTTGATCATGATTGCATTGGTCATTAAGAGAACTGAGGAAGGATCTTTGTATCAGCACACTGAAGAAAGCAAAAGGCAAAGGCATCCTGAGAGATCACCTAACCACCCTTCCCTGGGTGCTCTCCTGGCGTGTCCTCAGTGCATAAATCCACTTCTCTGGGGCGCAAGGATTCACTTTTCTGTTCTCACTACTCCCTTCAGCTGTCTCTTTCCGTCCCTGCTCCTTGGGATTCATTCTCTAAGCAGCCTTCCTCAAGGGGGAAGCATCTTGCCACTGGGCTGAGTAGAGGAATGAGCAGAAGGAGGGGAAAGCCTTCATCCACCTCCTGCTCTGGCTGTCTCTGGGCAGTCCCCTCTGGTCAGGCAGAGCTGTCCCCCACCAGCCCCAGCCTGGGGGCACCTTCCTTTTCTCATGCCCCCATCTGGAAAGAGTGTTGGAGTCAGGGCGATTTGCCTTCTGGTTTACCTAGCCCTGACATCAAACTGTAAAACCTAGGGGCCTGCAATGGATGCCTAGGACACCTCCTGCCCTTTTGCAGGACCCTGCTCCACTCTGTGCATGCCCGATGGCAGCGTGTCTAAAATCCCTTCTCCAAAAATTTTAGAGAAGGCATATCTACCTCTACCCCCGGGAGATAGGAGGCATCAGTAATCACCGCGCTGGTGGGAAAATACAGGTTAACAGGCAGCGTGGACTTGGCAGATAAAACCCTGCTGCCAGGGGAAGGGGCCAGCCACCGGCAGCGGGAGGGAGGTATCGGGAGCAGGGATGCACAGCACCTCTGGACACCGCGCGCTCCATGCGCAAATTGCTTTTGCCGGCCGGCAGGTAAGATGCGATGGAGGCAGCAGGGTTTGCCCAGCCCTCCCCCTCCACCGCAGATCGCCCCGGCTGATTTCAGCAGCGATAAAAATCACCTCATCATCTCCAACAAAGCCGATGCAATTACAGAGTGTCTCTGATCGGAGTGGCAATAATCAACAACATGAGCTCACCTCCTCCACTTGTTTATTTTGGAGGTTTCTTAATACACCGAGAACCAGTGAAACTAGTGCTAATCCACCCCCCAGCAGCATCTTGGCCAGGAAAGAGGAGCTATCACCACGACCACATCCTTCCAGAGAGACATTGTAGAGATCAACAGCTTTGATACTGCAGAGAAACTCCCAACAGCTTCTCCCGGCATCGATGTCTCCTGCCTGCTGCTCCCTGCAGTCCTGGTCCTCATTCTGCTCCCTGTAACCAAACAGTCACCCTCCACAGAGCAAAATGAGGTGATCTGTGTGTCCCATACAAATACCTTCCCAGGGCTATAGAGTCCAGCAGAGACAGGGGCTACAAGGGCCGCATTTGAAGTCAGAGAAGTGTAAATGTGACCAGAATATCGGGGGGGGGGGGAGGCGGGGGGGGTTCCCCTAATATGGATCAACCACTGGAGCAACCTGCCCAGGAGAGCAGTGGGGCCTCCAATTTTTGATGGCTTCAAGTCACAGGCAAATGCATTTATTTTTTTCTGTGAGGGACGTTTTAGCTGGATTCATATAACCAGACTCAGTACAAAGTGGGAGAGATGAAACCTCCTGCTCAGACGATCTCTCCAGCCTCACAGGCTTGTCACCTGCTTTCACCAGGAGGCCAGCGCTTGGGTAGGATGGGACCTGCTCAGAGCCAACAGGAGTATGGCTGGCCATGCTGCAGTGGGGGTCTCAGCTCCACCATCGGAAGGGCTCTTCTGCTGTACCTGTTCTTCCCACAGTCCCTGCTGTGTCACCAGTGTGGACCAGTGAGTGTTGGAGTGAAGGCTACCTCGTTATTGGGCCATGCCGGGAGGTCCCCAGCTGGGGGTTTCCCAGGGACTGTTGAGAAATCCTCCGCTGGGTTCCAGGTGGGTATGTCAGGTTTGGGCATCTCTGGCTTTTCGCTGCTCCAGCTTGCCCAAAGCAATTCCCCAACCTAGCTGACTCACATGAAGCCCTCCCCATCTTTCAGCCTCCCCTCGCTTGCCCGGACAGGAATGAGGGCTTCATCCATCTCATGTCACCAACCCCTACCACTGCTGAAGACCAGCCCTGGATGGGAGACGACTGAACCACAGAGAGGGGTGGCTTCACAACCAGCTGCTCCTGTCTGAGGCACCCGTGTGGCATCATCATTAAGAGATCATCTCAGCACTGAAAGGCTCTGACACTTGGCACAGACCCCTCTGGGTTCTCATCGGCTCCTTGACATCTGCAGGGTTAAGATTATTGCTGAGAAATTCTGCTGAGCTGGGTGCTTTTCTGAGCATGAAGACAATGAGGAGGGAAAGGCCCTGCAGGATACACCCTGGGTATTTCCTTCATGTCCAAGGACTATCTCGCCATCCTCTGTCATGGCTCTGGTTTCTTTTTCAAGGCCTTTGGATTCATTTGGTGGGATCATTTCATTTAAACCAGGCAGAATGAGTCGTGGCTCCATCGCATCAAAGACCAGAGCTGGGAAGGGGAAGTCTTAATCAAACTGTGAATTAACCCTTGGGAGAAATAGCTATGGAGACCACAGCAGAGCTCTCTGATTGTAGGGACAG
Source organism: Larus michahellis (assembly GCF_964199755.1). Classification (NCBI taxonomy): domain Eukaryota; kingdom Metazoa; phylum Chordata; class Aves; order Charadriiformes; family Laridae; genus Larus; species Larus michahellis. Next base: position 47,236,720 of record NC_133903.1, on the reverse strand, counting down.
GTGGGAGGGATGGAAGAGACTTATTTGCAGAGTTAGATGGAGAAAGCTCTGCTCCCCCTTCCTGTGGCTGGACCCACCTCCTTTCTCCTGCGTGGGAGTTAAGCCCTGTCACCTCCCATCAGCCAAGTGCCAGGAGCCCCCCAAGGACTGGCAGGTCCTGCGAGGGCTCTGGTGACAGCAGTGCTTGGTGCTTTCCCCTCCACCCCTTCTGCCCTCTCCTCCTTCTTGAATCCTTTCAAGAGCAGGTGGGCGGATCTTCCCAAAGCCCCCAGGATTTGCATGGTTGATCCGGCACACAGCTGGCAGGGGGCATGTCCATCACACATTTCCAAAAGCCCACAGAGTTTTTCTTCTCCTTGCTTTCTTCCTCCTCCTCCTCCTTTTATTTTTTGTGGTCTCAGGTGAACACAGAATATTTCAAAGACATCTCTGCGAACGCCGAAGCTTTGAAGCCAGCTGGTGGAGCAACCTCAGGTGACATGGAAAAGGAGCGGGGCCCGGCTGGGTGTCTTCCCGGGAGCACTGAATCAAAGCCAGAAGAAATGACAGCACAAGCTGATCCAACTCACTCTGGATGGAGGTTTCTCCCTCCCTTTGTTGCTGAGCCCAGCCTGATGTCCCTTCCTGGTTTTAAATTAACAAAACCTTTGCTAAGCTTTGAGATTAAGTTCCTGGGTCACCAGCAGAGATGGCCTGTAGCAAAGCCCTGGATTTTATCTTTAATTATCGGCAGGAGTATTACATTCTTGCAGAAACTGAGCTGAGAAAAAGCCAGCATCTGTGATCCCTGCTGTGGAGCTGAGCATCTGCTCAAGGGAAGACTGGTAATCAGGAAGAGAGGGGTCAACAGAAGATGATCTTCTAAGTCTTCCTCTATAGACTGAATCTCTAATATGTTTACTTAGCCAGATGCAAATCCTTTTCGCAAACTCATGGCACTGCTGAATACAAGTATGCACAGAAAATTAACTAAGCTTTAGCATGAATTCCTCATCTATCGCCAGCACAAGACTCCTGGTGACTACATGGGAGGAAGGAAAATGTTCTCTCTTCAGTGTCCAGGGAGACAAAGCTGAGTTTCCAGCAGCAGTCTCCAATTCTTAACTAAGAGATCCTGTCCAGGACCTCACTGATTCACTCTCTGTCCTGGCTGCCCTCCTTCCCTGACCTGCTCTTGGGCTGCTCCTTCCCTGTGTCTCCAGGGTTTGAGTCTCACCTTTTTCCATACCCAGCAGCAGAGTCCGCCCATGGTCAATGAACTTGCTAAGGCAGGAGACCTTCCAAAAACCAGTAATGGCATCATGTGTAAAACCATTTCCGAGTGTGGTCATGAGCGGATGGAAGAGTATAAGAGAAGCCTGGTGTATAGACCCCTCACCTGCGTATCCTGTGCCTATTGAAGACAATCCTGCCTCCTCCCACCTGCTGGCTGGAGGGATTTTTCCTTGATGTGGACTAGAGAAGCAGCCTAGTGACTATTCTGCTGGAGTAGAAACCTCTCATGGCCACCTTATTGCATGCTGGGGCAAGGACAAGGTGTCATTTGGAAAGTGGGGATGCTGTCTGCATTTGGCTGTTTGCATATGTTTGATCTATCATGGAGGAGTAGGAGGAACCAGAGGCCAAGCCTAGCCTTATTACATGGTCGGGGAGCCACCAGAAATTCCGCATAAAGCACCCTGTGTTGGGCTGGAAATGGTGCGCTGCCTGGAAGACGAGGCATGGGCAGGAGAGGACAGGAAGGCAGCACTGCATGGGCTGAGCTGCTCACAGCATGGACGGCCATGGGTCGGGGCAGGTCACTGTATTTGGAGCTTATCTTTGCATAGTTCGTTCTTCTTTTTGCTCTTGACAAAACATGCGCCGGTGTATGTGTGGTGTGTCTTAGGTTCAAGGTCACCTTGTATTCAGCCCAGCACAATAAAACCTTAAAGGAATGGGGTATAACAAAAGAGACGGGTGGCTTTGAGCCTCTCAAAAAGTGATGGGTCTTGAAATAGATCACAGCTACCTGGAGGTTAGAAAGCCTTATGTCCATTCCCTTCACGGATTGCTTCCTAAGACATCCTGCTCCTGTAGTGCAGAGGTCTGGGGATCCCCTCTGAGCTGATGGTGACAGATAAGGAGGAATGAGACTTGCTTAGGCAGAGCCTGTTTAATGCCATTCCAACCCCAGCCAGCCAGGTCAATTAAAAAATAAAGGTGAAGGCACTCGGTCCGGGTCTGCTATCCCTATCAAATTCATTATCTCCCCCCGCCAACAGAAAGAGGGCAACTGTTCACGTAAGACACGGCTAATAATATCTAAGTACAGGACATTGCTGCTAAATTATAGGGAGGGCTTGGGAAGGGAAATTAGTGTCATTTGCAAGCCCAATAATAGGGGCTGTGCAGCATGAATGCCGATGCGGGAGCGGGCTGGAGGACAGCGTGTGGCTTATGCAACCGTCCCCGTCCCCCTCCGGCGGGCAGAGCCGGGCTGGCAGGGGAGAAGTGGGCTTGAAAGCCAAAGGCAGTTAAAAACAAAGGGAAAAGTGGATACCTCTGTCTGAGGGTGAAGGCATCAGAAGCTGCTCCTGGGGGAAAAGGCTGAGCCCTTCCCTCCCAGCTGAGCTTTGGCAGAGCGCGGTTTAGGGACCCCCGTGGCAGCAGCTGCCAGGGGTGGGAGGTCTGGTGGTTTCAACGGAAAGGCTAGATCTGAGCAGCTTCTAGGAGCAATCAAACCCAGTGGGGAAACTGAGGCACGGGGACACTGCACAGCCTGAATCTGAATTGCCTTGAATCTTAAGGCAATTCTTGAGCACTCCTTGATGATGTGAAATGTGGTGCTGCTCCCCGGGGACAGCTGCATTCTTGCAGCGGGCAAAGCATTTCCCATTTCAGATTACAGCCACATCTTGTGCAAAAAGGTGTTGCAGAGGAGCAGAAGTTCTCTCTGACCAAATGCTCCCAGGCTGCTAACAAACCAAAAGTACCGACCCCATGCCCTTGGTGATCTGTGGAGTATCTCTGGCTCCAAGCTCAAAATTCGCAGCCCATCAACAACCCAGCAAACATCACGCACCTGCCAAAGAGCCCCCACTCCTCTGCAGCCCCGCCATGCTCTGCTGGCTCTCAGAGACACTCGGTTCCCGGGTCAGGGAATAATTTTACAGCAATGTTATCAGGGTGCTTAGACTAAGATAAGGAAGTGGAGCAACTATTACTCTGTCCAACATATGCAAAGGCCAGTGTCCCCTTCCTGCCTGCTGAGTTATTTCTCAAATTCCTCGACCTTGGACCACTCTCCAGGGCCCCTCCTGTAGCTGATTAGGAAATGCCCCATTCCCCTGATGAACAGGTGAAGCTCTGATTATACTAATCAACTGCTCATTAGCATTACTTGACTTCAGCTGATCATACATCAGCCCCGTGGCATACAGCCACCTCTGTCACCGGGGGAAGTTGAAGCTCCTCAGCTCTGTTGCTATCCCCGCCTGGTTTTGCCTGCAGATGGAGAAGGGCTCTCCAGGGCACCATGGAGGGCTGGCAAGCATATCTCCTCCCAGCAGATCTAAGCCCTCTTTCAGACTGTGGATTGATCACCACAGTGCTGTGCCCCTGGGTCTCAGCTAGGGCGTTTCAGACCCTGAGAGGCTTCCAGGGGACAAACAACTGCCACCAAGGGCTAAAAACCATGCAAGAGGTGTTACAGATCTCAACACACTGAGACAGAGAGGGGTCTACGAGAGCCACTTCACTTACCTGCCAGCACAGCCTCCACAGAGGACCCTCAGCCCAACCTCTACTGAACTGTAGGTGGCCCCAGAGCCAACAGCTCTAACCCTAAAATCAGCCAACAGGGAAGACAGCTGATTACAGATGAGCAGCATGAGCACCAGCACTTTCATGGCAGCTTTGGGTCCAGCCCTCCAGCCACAGTGCAGCAGCTGCAAAACAATCTTGCTGGAAAGGGAGAGTTTTGACAGCTGGCAAAAATCAAAAGCCAGAAAATACTTTATAACCTGTCCAAAACTCCCTTCAGGTCGCCATGTAGCCCCCATTTCCCACCCTCTTTCCTGGTTCATACCTCTAGAGCATGGCTTCTGTCTCATCTGCTCTCCCATCTCCATTCTCACATCACTCGCAGCCACCTTGAATCCAACCTCACCTACCCCCATGGCAGCTTGGCTTAAACAGCCCTTGGGCAGCTGGTCCGCATGGCCACCACCTTGCCTCTCCCACCACCAGACTTCCCAGGTCTGCGATGGAGTTAAAGCTGCTCCAGAGTGTTTCATCCCAGGTCTAACAGTCTAGCTGCAAGGAGGGGAGCCAGGAGAGGGTACTTATGGCAATGAAATTGTATCCCCTCAGGAGGCTGAGCCAGAGGATTGCGCTCTGCAGGTGCCATCCTCTCCCTTATCCTCACACCCCCACGTCCTACCAGCCCCTGCTAATTCACATGAGATAATTAACCAGTGCTCCATCAGCCGCTTTCATATCTCAGAAGCAAGCAGAGGGATATTTCTGCACATGCACGCACAGAGCACCTGTGTATTCCCAGCTCGAAATCGAGCAGCAAGACAGAGCCCGGGGAGAGCAGAGACCCCAGCAGGCTGGTGGGGGACTAAGGGGACAGTGACACTGGTGATTTGCCTCGTGCCCTGCAAAGCCTGGTTCAAATGTGGGGACCCAGACACCTGCTCCTGCCAGCAATGGGGTGAGCAAAACTCTGCTCGGGAGATCTGTAAGATGCCTAGGGATGGGCATTCGGAGAGACCCGACCCCTCGGCTAGAGGGAGCAGGGACCCTCAGTGCTGGAGCCAGAGGAGGCTTCAACTCTTGTCCATGTCCCTACGGATGTGGCAGCTCCAAGAGCCAGGCCCTGGGCAGGCAGAAGAGACTCCACTAGTCTCATCCCTCCTCCATCACAGACATGGGACATGGGACAGAAATCCCCATGGGCTGCCTGCAGTCCCTGGGGACTCCCTGCAGAAGCCGCTGCTCTTCCCTTCAGGTCCATCATCCTGACAGCTCTCCCCAGGGAGGTCTTGAAACCAGACCCCAGCACAGCAGAGTGCCAGGGACACATGCACCACCACATCCTGGCAAGTCCCAGCCTCCTCCAGCCTTCCTCGCTGAAGGCTGGGGACGCAGCCATGCTTTCCCCCTTCCCTTTCCTCCTTCGCTCCATCCTGTCAATCAGGATCTGGCTGAGAAATGTTTCTGTGCACGACAGTTAAACTGGCTTTAGAGAGATGCAATTAAGATGAAACCCACTTATTTAAAGCTGCTCCTCTCCCAGCACTGCTCTAATGTCACCTTTGATGACTGAAACCAACCCAGCTCACAGACTGGCAGGGATGCGTCCTTTCATTTTCTCCCTCTCCCCCTCACTCCATTCAGACAAAACTGGTTTCTTTCCTCCTGCTGGTGCTCCCAGCGTTTTGCAGAGCAAAGGACCTGTCATTTTTGCATTGACCAAAGGGGAAAACAGAGCCCATGAAGGTTGGAGAGGCCACGTAGATGATGCTGCGTGTTGGGCGCAGACAGGCTTGGCCCAGGCACAGTGCTGCAGGTGAGGGTGGACTGCACCAGGGCAGGGACCCCTGTACTAACGCATCTGAAAGGCAATACCTTGAATTTACTGGGGGAGAGCGACCACTGAGGGGGGAGGCTGGACCATTTCCACCACTTACGATAGTCAGTTCTGCTCAAACCATCACTTGGGCATGGGCTCAGCTTTAGACCCCCAACCAGGCCCTGCTCTCACACGCACACAGGAGCTGCTGGATCAGGACTCTCTTCTCAGCAGTCCCCATCCATACACACATTTGATTGTCAGGCATTGAAACCCCAGATCTCTTCACCGTTAAATGCATCCATCAGGTTGCATTTTCTATTAGACTGGAGGTTTCCTGGTTGTCAGCGCTTCCACCCACGCAGGCAGCTCTCTCCTGAACTCCCTCTCGCTGCCTCCAAACCTCCCCCCGTCGCGTTTTCTTTGGAAATGGAGAGCAAATACATGTGTATCCCCCTGCTCTCCCAGGGAGACGGCAGAGCAATTTACAGGGTTCCCTGGGTGGACAGGCTTCTTCGTCTGAACTCTAACTTCAATCTATTTTGTTTTGATCTGCAGGAGAGAGGTCTCTTCCCACAGATGGAGAGCAGAGCAAGAAGCTGCCCGGTTACAAAACACCAGTGATTTGCAATTCGTCACCAGCCCAGGGCCAGGTGCGCTCTCCACTGCCATTGCAGGGTGACGCTCTCCTCTAATGCTTAGAAGCAGAAGTTGTCAGGCCGAAAGTCTCAGCACCGACATTACAGATTCCTTCTGATCTCTCCAAAGATCTCAGATTTAGCAGCTTCTGAGGGTTTCTGGGCACAGAGCGGGTTGCTGCCCTACCTAGGTGACAGCCCCTGGGCCAGGGTCTGGGTCCTGGCCAGAGCTAGTGTGACCCTGCTGGGAGGGACCTCCACCCCCAGATCAGCAAAAATCATTTGGTCACCCCTCGCAGGGAGGGATTTTTCAACTCTCAGCAAAAAATACGGTTTTAGAGGCATCCCACTCCAACACAGTGCTGGGGGAGCTGCAACCCCCATTCCTGCTTTGGTTAGGAGCTGGGGGCAGCAGGGAAAGATATAAATGCACCCTCTCCCCCTCCTAGTCCGTGATGCTAGTTGAGCTGAAGCTGGCCACCAAGATCTTGGTGCTTGAGGAGAGGGGTGTCAATGATGGTTCTGGGGAGGACAGCAAAGAAACCAGCCCAGGTGCTTCTTCTGCCTGTAAATCGGTCCAGATGGGCCACGGCTAATCTGCTGAGAGCTGGGTCCTCTTCAGGGCAGCTTCTACAAGGATGAGCTGATGGAGCGTGGCAGGGCTTCCTCGGCACACCCTGCTGCTTGCAGCCAGAGAGGTTTAAACACGAAGCAAATGGTTTCTCAGGAGCGCTGCTATCTCAGTGGCACAACCTATGCTGCCCGCAGCCACGGAGCTTAAACAGCAGCTGCCATAGAGGGTGTCCCTGCCGCCTGCCTCCTCCGGCCTCTCCTCCTGCCCTCCCACTGTACGAAGACCGGCTTTTGTCACTTAAAGGTGTGATCAGGAAATGGAAGGCTTTTAAAAACACTGCTATTAAGGACAATAAAAATAATAGAGCAGGAACATATGTCTCTCCACAGGCCCATCACCTTCTGCTTGCTTGGATTGAAGTGTTTTGCCATCAGAGTGTGACAGCATGCTGATACATCACCAGAGCCGCAGAGCTGCTGGATTTATTACTGTTATTAAGCAGGTTTTCTAAAGAAAGACAACAGCGCACCGCGTGTAACTGCCTGTGTGTCAGCCCACCCTCGTAACTTTTTAATCAGTCAGCTAATTTCAGCCCCTGTAGCTCAAAAGGTGGAGGTTGTCAGAAGGCTCAGTTTGTGTATGTGCTGCTGGAACAGGCAGTGGGACGGGGCAGAGCCCCAGTGTCCACCCAGCTGAGACAGGCTGCAAGGACGGCTCAGCCCCTTACTAGACACCAGAGAGCACCCTGGGAGAGCGTGCAATGCCCCACCTCGTACCTTTTTAGACCCTAGGGAAACATAGAAATACAGGGTGTGGGATTTTTTAAGCTCTGCTGCTCAGGGAACATCTTGCTGGTTCTCTGGTCCAGAGAAGCATGAAGCCACCACCAAGCCAAGGGGAGGCTGGGGCTGAGCCCTCTGTCCCCATTTGTCCTGCCATAGCACTTCCCCAAAGTCTTAGCTTGAGATAAATACTGACACATCCCATGTCCCAGAGAGATTCCCCAGAGCTTTTTCAGGACCTCCAGACCAGGTTGGCTAAACAGGGATAACTGGTCACCCTAACCCAAGTTCAGCAGCTCCACAGTGCTCCTCTCCAGGGACCCAGTCCTGGTTTGAACAGTCAAACAGCCATCTTCATGGTTATCCTTCCAGTGCCATGCAACTCAGCCCCACTGCAAACACCACAGTTCCCAGTCAGACCTCTTTGGGCACTGGCTCTCAAAGGCTTTCCATCACATCTCTCCATATCCTTCAATTCACTGTCCCCAAGGACTGTTGGTTTTCTCACGGGCTGCTCGGGGAAGCAGGTTGGCTTTTCTCTCGGCAGGTCAGAGCTGCCCATCTCCTTCAGCAGCCCTGGGGGAGCGCAGGGAATACGAGCCTTCACACACAACCGCAGGCAATGCTGCCTGCCCAGGAGCAGGAGACCAAGGTTTCATTGCCTGGGTGACATCCAAACCACCATCCATCACCCCAGCGCTAACCCTGGCAAGCAGCCAGACTGGCAAGCACAGGGAGGGTTTCCCATGGAAAGCTGAAGTCAGTCCAAGCCACGGACACAATTCAGCCAAGAAGCCTCGCTCCTCACGCTGCGGAGCCCTGAGGAGGCGGGATATCTCTCCATCGACTACCTGGAGCTCACACGTGTTTTAGTTTGCCACTTCAGCCTGCTCCCACACAGCTGTGACCAGGCTTCTCACTAGGGGATCACCCTGTTTAACAATACACGTACACAAGCTCTTAAATAAACAGCAGGTCTGGAGCAGTTTGTTCTTGCTCATATTTTCTTCCTTCATTACTAAGGCAAATAATCTGTTTAAGTAAGCAGGGGGGCATTGCTCTTGCTACTTTACGTGCTTCTTGTTGAAAGCAAGACTGCCTTGATATGAGTCTGTGTGAGGTAAGACCTCACGTAGACCTTCATATATATGTATCTATAAGACCTTCATAACCACTCCTTCTCTAGTAAAACATCAGTTGTCATGATTTAGGCCCTCCTGTCCCCTCAGTGGGGGCAGGAAGGGACAATTTCACCCCGTCCAGCAACTTAATCCCTGACCCACATCAAACTGCCGTGTGTTATGCGCAAAAAACAACAACAGTGTTCAAGGTTTGAACAACTTCCTCATGGTGAGAAACCCCAAGTGCCCAAATCACCTCTGGGATGGAGACATCCCAGCACCAGGCCATTTGGACTGTCAATAAGCAACTATAAAGAAAAAGGAGTGGGATCTAAAGAGCAATCCGCACCAAAGGCTTAAAACTGCGCTGAACTTCTGGCCAGGGTTTAAACTACACAACAGCACACCCTTCAAGAAAAGCAGCAAAATAAATGAAGTCACCGAAACAGTCACACTCCCAGCATCTCCAAGGTCAGGATTTTCACACCTCCCTCTCCTGTGTATTGGCTTTCAGAGTCCATTTTTCACAGGTACAGACAGTCACAAGCCTGTGAGAAGAAAGAAGAAAGAAAAAGAAAAAAAAAGAAAAAAAAAAAGGCAAGCACGCACCAAAAACCAGGGAAGTGACTTCAACTGTTGTCATTCCCTGTCTCCCAGCAACAACTGTGTCTTCTCCTCCCTGCTCCCCTTCCAGTCTCTCACAGCTGGCAGAGATCTTTTTACAAACAAACAAGGCTCCCTGCAGCGAGGGTTGGCTGGGAAGGTCTGATGCTTCAGCCTAGCGTGAGGATGATCTCTTCACCTGCAGAGGTGACAGTTCTTGGTTTACTTCTAACCACCAGCTCTCAGACCCCCATCTGTGAAGACCCCCAGCCCCATTCCAGGGCTGAGCAGCTGGTGACAGTGTCTGGGCTGATGCCCAAGTGTTAACAAGGCAGCTCTGCGTTTCCACCCAGACCTAACCCTGGGAGGGGAGCTGGAACATAAGCATGTGAGAAGACGCTGTCACCTCACCCTGCCTAACCAGTCACCTTAAGCCCAGGACAAAAGTTCCCTGGGTTTGTGTTATTAACATTGCCTCAGCTAGGCTGAGGGAGGACTTCCCAGGGGGTGGATTTTGCTCTAAGAGACCTTTCTGTGCCTGTCTCACAAGGGAAATTAGCAGTTTCAGCCTCCTCCAGAGCTTTTTCTTTTTCCAATTAATACATGAATAATCAGCATAATTTCATGCCAATTGTTTTGTGTTTCCACACCACGGAGGTTCTCTGCTCCTCTGCTACCCAACCCCTCTGCTCCTTTTAATGAAATTGATTATGTGCTAAACCACAACTTCCACATGCTCAAAATCATTCACACAACTGGTGTTGCAACAGAGCCAGGCAGAAGCACATCCTCAGAAGGCCATTGGCACATTAAAGTCGAGCACAATCAGTGTTTGAGGACTTCCAGGAAAGACTTGTTGAGAAGAGGTGTGGCTGGGCACCTCTTCTGAGGTGGCTCTGAAGGGACTTCATCAGCTTGTCCACATGTGTGGTCAACCATCCCCTGCCTGGGGACAGCAGAATTTGACACCTCTATAGATGTGCTTTCCTGACATTTTCAGCTGCCCTCACTTCAGCTATCAGGAAATGCCAGAGGAAGGACAAATAATTCTTCTGGCCTGCGCTGGAAACATTGCCATCACATACTTATTTCAGCTTTCAGATGGTTTGGACTGCCTGCATGCTGGGGGAAATCAGTTGCTCTCTACTGCCTCACTAAAACCATTCCGGAAACATATTGTGGGTGTCCATCCATTGCTTACTGGTCTCAATGATGATGGGGGACCAGAAAGCTTTTCCTCAGAGCATTTTGTGTGGGCTTTACACCCACCCCTTTGTCTATCCTAGGCAGAAGGTAGGTAAATATGCTCCCTATGACACGAGATTTCCTCTAGAAAATTTTAGGCCAAAAATCCACAGACAAGGGTAGAAAAATATCCCTGAGTAGTTAAGTCCCACACAGCCATTGAGGAACTCAAGGACCTCAGGAGGTAGCAGGTACAGATAGGCAAAGGCAAGACAAATGTCTGTATCCCTGAAGGCAGACCCATCTGATCAGCTGTTCATATTGCCACCAACCTTGGTGCCTTTGTGTGCCATCATCAGGCAAATAAAGAATCATAACTATTAGCAAGTGCATTCAGCATGCACTAGTGATCCAGTGTCTCAGCCAGAGGAAGGACTTCAGGATCCCTGGGGAACAGCAGCAAAGTTGCGTTCAGCAGAATTGTGATCCATGCTGGATTTAACCAGGGGAGCTACAAGGATTTATGTCCCATCACAAATATGGGACCGTATTTGAATTCACTAAGTCTGTTTCTATCCCAATGGCATACTGTGCTTAGCTTCACAATCTTGCAGAGAAACCAGGTTGGATCCTGCTCGTACCACATGTGCCATCCCCATTAAACTCAAGGGTATCTCTCCATTGCTGTCCAGGGATGCTGGATCAAGGCTTTCTTAGATGCAAGGCTGCCAGGAGGAGGCCAAGGGTTGTGCGCCAGGGAGGTACTAGGTCCAAGCCATGAAGGTCCTGCAGTGGCCCAGAGCCACTTTCAGGCGCAACAGGTCTTCTGACCCTTTTCCTCTGAGTGCAGAACAGCAGTAGAGTTACTAAAGCACCAGCTGGGCTGGCAAAAATAAAGCTCTCAAATCTGCCTGCAAAGACAGAGCGGTACAAGATGACTCTTGACTTCCTCTTGGGCGCCCCTCTGGGCTCTGGGGCACCTGCCATCCTCCCTCCCACGTGTGTTTGTGGGCATATCCTCAAGCTGTGTTTACAAAGGGATTTCAGACTCTTTTAGGATAAGAGGTTGCTATAGAAACAGCAGATAGGAGATTGAGCTCACTGGGAGAAGGCTCGGACTCTATTGGCTTAAACAATAGGAAAGCCCATCAGGGGAATACATCTGGCTGGAGATTGAGCGTGGAGTACAGGCTGTTTTAATGAACACATCCCCCTTTTGGGGAAAGTGGGAGACTGAATTTCTGCAGCCCTCTAGAAGACCAAAAAGCTTCCAGTGCAAGAAGAAGGTCCACTACACAGGGAACACCAAGAGACACTTCCAGCCTTGAGGTGGGATCTGGCCACCTAACAGGGTCTTGAGCTCAACCACCCTGCCAGAAACCTTCTACCCAGCTGGAGCTTGGGCTCCTAACTTACCACTGTTGTCACCATTTAATGCCTTTGGGTGGTCTGTGAGCAGGCAGATGAAGGCGTGACTGGTCGCATAAAATGCAGAGAAGCAGAGTCGGGATGCAGCTGGGTAAATGAAACCTGTTACGACAGACCAGTGAGGACCGAGACACAAAGAAATCTGGACCAAAATCATTAAAAAGGTGACTAACTCTGATCGGGCGAGACCTGTTTCAAAATACAAGCTGCAAACCAAGAAAATAGTGAGTCAGCCCCAGGAGCATATCTTCCCAAAGGAGGAATCTGACCATGGAAGTTGAGCGAGGACTTTTGGCTGCAGATTGATGCTTGCCCCTTTTCTTGTTTCCTCCTGCAGCCAGGCTCAAGCAGGAGGCAAAAAAAATACAAAAAACACACACCAAAAAAACCCACCAAAACCAACACACCACCTGGAATAAAAACCTTCCAAAGAAAAACCTCCGTGCAAAGCTCAGCCAAGGCTCATCAGCAAAAGGCCATGATTAACTGCTGAAATAGCAGGGCATTTCCATTTCTAAAGGCAGAGATACCACACAGCCCTGAGAGAACCTCTTCACAATCAGCCTGTGTTGAAACAAACCCAATCAGTTAGACACCGAGAATGAGAGTCCCTCCATGGTTCCCTGCGGGAGCTGATCTGATTATAGAGTGAGCCAGGGAGGCACTGGAAAGCACCCAGTGGGGGGCTGCAGAGAAGAAAATCAGAGAGGACTCTCAGAGCAGAGAGCTCGCGAGCAATAAACTCAACCGGGTGCAAATAAGAGACAGCGGGGGGAGAGGCTGCCTTGAAAACAGATGCAGATCCTCATATAACCTGCCCACTGAAGTGGTAGGTTGGGAACAAGAGAGCACACGAGTCTGATCTTCACAGTCATCTTTGCAGCCTGACCAGCTGAGAACCCAAGGAAGGAAAGCTCCAGCCCTGTTAAGACCTGGTGATTGCAGCCCTAGGAAGATAACCTTTCTGCACCTACAAGGCACACCATAAAGCCTTCAGAGCCAAGACACACTTCCTACACCCTGATGGCTAAAGCCTTGGCATGGTCACAAGGTGGAGGTGACATTTCCTTACCCCCATGAATAGGCAGGGTAAGGCCCTAGGGACTCTCTCTGGGGACAGGAGAGGTGCTACAGCCCTCTGATCATCTTCATGGCCCTCCTCCGGACTCAATTCATCAGGTCCATGTCCTTCTTATGTTGGGGGCTCCAGAACTGGACGCAGTACTCCAGGTGGGGTCTCACAAGAGCAGAGTAGAGGGGCAGAATCACCTTATTCGACCTGCTGGCCACACTTATTTCGAAGCAGCCCAAGGATGCGGTTGGCTTTCTGGGCTGCAAATGCATATTGCCTGCTCATGTTGAGCTTCTCATCAGTCAGCACCCCCAAGTCCTTCTCTTCAGGGCTGTTCTCAATCCATCCTCCACCCAGCCTGTATTTGTGCTTGGGACTACTGTTACCCAGGTGCAGGACTTTGCACTTGGCCTGGTTGAACTTCATGAGGTTTGCACAGGCCCACCTCTCAAGCCTGTCTTGGTCCCTCTGGATAGCATCCCTTCCCTCCAGCGCGTCGACCACGCCACACAGCTTGGTGTCATCGGCAAACTGGCTAAGGGTGTACTCAATCCCACTGTCCATGTTGCCAACAAAGATGTTAAACAGCACCGGTTCCAGTACCAAACCCTGAGGAATGTCACCTATCATTGCTCACCGCTTGGACATCAAGCCATTGACCACAACAATTTGAGTGCGACCATCCAGCCAATTCCTTACCCATCGAGTGGTCCATCCATCAAATCAACGTCTCTCCAATTTAGAGACAAGGATGTTGTGTGGGACAGTGTCAAATGCTTTTCACAAGTCCAGGTAGATGATGTCAGTTGTTCTTCCCTTACCCACCAATGCTGTAACACCATTGTAGAAGACCACCAAATTTGTCAGGCACAATTTGTCTTTAGTGAAGCCATGTTGTCTGTCACCAGCCACCTCCCTTTCCATGTGACTTAGCATAGTTTCCAGGAGGATCTGCAACCCCATGATGCACGGAAACCAATGTACCACCAGCTGACCCTAAGCTGAGCTCCCTAGCACCTCTTTTATGTTATTTGCCCCTCTCCCCGGGACTATTTCCCAGGCAGACAGAATTTTCTTCCCCAAGAGGTAAGTCAGACAAACCCTGCCAAAATTCATAGCCCCTCCTCCCAAAAAAAAAAGGCAGAACTTGTGCCCACAAGTCACCCACTTCTGCCGTCAGTAAGTGGGGTCTGAACTCAAACTCATCTTCCAGAAGAACCCTAGGTCTACTCAAAAGGATTTAGATCCACCGCCCACATGCTTAGAGCTAAGTTCATGTGTAGGACTGATGCTTTGGATAGGGTCCTCTCTCTCCTACCGTTAGACACACTTAGCAGCAGAAAGGGCCTAGAGTTAGTGACTCAGAGCCCACCGACTGTCATGTCGCACAGCACAGTGCACGATCCCTCCTGTCATGCTGCAGCTGGGAGCTACGAAGGACCTTATGAGACAGGCACCAGAGGGAAGCCATGCAGAATAATCTGCAAACCAGCATCTAATAATATTGCCAGATCCCCAAAGGGAATGAGGAGAAGAAGCAACCTGAAACCAACTGTCAAAACAATACACTCCCCGGTGTGGATAGGGAATGGGTTTCTCTCTAGGTGTCACAGTCACTGGTTTAACCTTTCTGCTCACCCCTGTCTTCTTACTTTAAAGTAAAATGCTTATTTAACAGCAAGAAAAAAGAAGAGCAGAAAACAAAGTCACAGCATCCCCTGGAAGTGGGGATCAAAGGATACCGGAGGACAGAAATAGACCTAAGGGAAAGGCAGGTGCTTTGGGGAGGAATGTGCGTTCTGCTAGGGGTCAGGACACCCTCCCCTCAGCCACATCCTATTACAGGCAGCAGGATTCAGGGATACACCGAGAAACACAGAGATACACTGATGGCAACTGAACAAATCCTGATGGAGTCATGCAGGAGCTTTCTCCCTGTTGACAAAGTCCCCACCAACAGCCCCTTAAGCGGAACAAGAGACCCCATAAGTGATTGAACGGCCTTGGTCTGCCTATGCCACACTTAGCTCTCTACTCACGCATCCACCCCTTCGTTCCTACCATCCATCTTTCCTCTCCGTTATTCCTACCCTCATCTATCTGACTGTCTTACACATCCATCCATCCATCCATCCAAAGTGGGGCTGCAGCTGTTTGGTACTTACAGCACAGTAACATCAGAATTCAGAAAAACTTCCTTTCTGAGCCAGGAGGACCCATCCAGTACCCAAATTCTCAAGGAAAAAAGTATTACAATTTATCAAGTCCTGCATTTGGAAAAATGCATGACTTGCCAAAAGGAGAAATCAATGCCAGAGGCCTCGGAGAGGGTTACATGCCTGTAGCCTTCCCCAGGACCACCCATCTGCAGGCAAGACCACCTGGGTGGAAGCATGATCCTGTTGTAATCAGTCAGGAATATTTTTCAATTCCACTGCTGAAGGACAGGTAGGCGTATCCCCCCCTTCTCCATTTGTCATTTTAGTAGCAAAATGAGGTAACAGCGCAGCAGAGGAGGCAAGGGCTGTTGCATTCATTGCCTGAAGAGCAAAGAAAGCTCCTGAAGTGGAATGAACAGAACACAGAGGGAAGAAGCTCTCGTGCACCGATACCAATGCACCAGGAGAACCTCTTGGCTGGGACAGGCTCAGTTTGCATTTCATGTAGCAGACAGTTTGGGAAGTTTTAGTTAAGGAAAACAACATTTTAGGTTTGGAATATGGAAATATTAAAGGCTGTCAGGGAGAGCAAAAAACTGGAGACTCGATCCAAATGCATGCGAGCATAAAGAGACCCTGACCACAGCTACACCCGAGAGCACCGAGGAGTGGGAACAGAGAAAGTCATTCCCCCGGGTAGAAGAGGGGGATTTGTGTTCCAATGATCTCCCTCCTGAAAACACAGCATGGCACCAACTCCTCTAAGCATACGGAGGTCTGAGACAGAGGAAGCAGCAATCGGGCTGCCAGCAGAGACTATTTGTACAAAAGCTGTAGAGGTCAGCCCGTAACCTCTTTCCCCTGCCTTAGCGGGCACACAGCTCTTGGGGCCTGCACAGAGCTCCATAGCCTTGGGGAGGGCATGTGGGAATCAACAAGCCCCAGCTGCAATCCTTGGTCCCAGCCTAAAGCTCGGTGGAGGAAACAGAAGGGTTGGGAGTGATGACCTCCACAGCTTTGGGACACTTCCACATGCTGCAAGGCCAGGCACGCACCCACTCCCATCAGACCAGGGACAAAATGATCCATCAGGCTGGCCCTGTCCCACACTTGACACAGCAGGAAGATAAAAACTCACTTGTTCTTTCAGCTCCCGAAGGAGAATAACCAGCTTTGGAGGTCAAAGTCCAGCTCCTGCTCCCAGGGGAGGGGTAGGACAGCACCCATTTAACTGGCAAAAGGGGCTTAGCCAGAGCTGTATCAGGTGATGGGACAGAAGAAACCACAAAAAAAAAAAAAAGGAGGTGGAAGGACACTTACTTAATCTCTTCAGTAAACACTCAAGCTAACATCTATATTTGTGTATTTTCCTATCCCAATTCAGTTGGAAACAAAAGCAGGCTGGGTGTCAGGGAGCAGCAGGGCTGCTCCTGGAGGAACCCAAGCTGGGAGCAGAGGTGGTCCTCACAGAGCAGGACAGGATGCCCCAGCACCTGAACAGGGGGAGCAGTGCAGGCTGCTGCTGACAGGTCCATTGACAGCCCCAGGTGAGGCAAAGTGATAAATCAGAGAGACAAGTAAAAATAAATCTAAAGCAAGCAAGGGGTATTTCCAGATCTTTTTCTGTTAATAGCTTATTACCAACCAGCAATAAAAGGAAGAGAAGAATTTACTCCTTACCATACCTTCTCAGAGGTGTGGAGTAGGGTAATGAAATAGAGAATTTGTTTCCAAGATACATTCATCCCTGAAATCTGAGCATCTTTTCCTGGAAGAAAAAATAAATAAATTATGACCACTGTCTCACAAGGTCATGGCAGAAGTTGAGGTGTTCATTAGGAAAAAAAAAGCAGGGGAGGGGAATGTTTCTGGAAGAATTCATCAATAGGACTGGTCATGCTGACGTTTGCCAGGCAAATTCATCCCACGGGCGGCCATGGCAATGAGTAGCTTTAGATTCTTCATGATTTAGCCACCATTTGAAATAAAACACTGGATCTGGGGGTCCAGGGCAATACCATCTCTCAACTGCATATAAAAGGCAACGTTCAGGTGCTCCCAGTGGGCCATATTTTGCACAGCCTGGATAGACAAGATGCACTGCACATCTGCAGAGTTGGAACAAGGTACAAGCAGCAAACAAAACCTGTGTCTAGGGAACATCTATGGAACTTTGCCTTCATAGTCCTCTTGCCTTACACCTCAGTGCTGAGGCTACAGATGAGAGAAGCAGGTTCAGTCCCCGGGAGCAGTAGTGTGCGCTGCACTGCAATGACAGTTCAGAATTGGAGCCTGGGGTGCAAGATCCTCAAAGCCATCCAGACTTGCAGGCTGGAGCAAAGCTCCCAAAGGACCACAGGATGGTCCTCCATCCACGTGTGATGAAGCTAACCCCAGTCCTTTTGCTGGCTTTGAAGAAAGAGTCCCACTGACAAGAATACTGAACATACATGAGCAGATCTTCACACGGCAAAAATCATAGAATCATAGAATGTGTTGGGTTGGAAGGCATCTTTAAAGGTCATCTAGTCCAACCCCCCTGCAGTAAGCAGGGACATCTTCAGCTAGATCAGGTTGCTCAGAGCCTCATCAAGCCTGGCCTTGAATGTCTCCAGGGATGGGGCCTCCACAACCTCTCTGGGCAACCTTTTCCAGTGTGTCACCACCCTCATTGTAAAGAACTTCTTCCTAATGTCTAATCTAAACCTGCCCTGCTCTGGTTTAAGACCATTGCCCCTCATCTTATCGCTACCTGCCCTTGCAAACAGCCCCTCCCCAGCTTTCTTATAGGCCCTTCCTGCCAACCCCTGTCACCAGAGATGTCCCCAGGCAGGGCAGGGAGGCTGTGCATCCCAGCCCACATGTCCATCCTCACCCTCCTTAGACAAACCTGGCTAAAATTTGTGATTATCTGGGCCCCATCAAACCCAACTCCTGCAAATCCCTTCTTACCCCAGATCAAACAGCCTCTTTGAGCCCCAGTTGGCTGCAGGGACACTACTGCCCCCTGTCCCCCTCGGTCAGGACTTCACCCTTTGGTGCTTCTCTCCCCTTTCATGCTCTATTACAGGTTATTCTCCTGGTTATTCAGCAAACGTGCTGAAAAGCCCATCTGTCTGCCTGCAGGACGGGCAGCTCCTGGCAGATGTGTTTCCAGTGTCCACACCTTCCCATCACTCTCCTGTCTGCCACTGCCTCTTGGATATTAAAAATCACCTGGAGCGATGATCCCTCATTACTCCGTGCTCCCTCCTCTGGTCTGTCACCATGTAAGCCACTTGACAGGTGATTACTCGGTCGCCGAAGCTGGGGAAGCCGGGCTAAAGGAAATAGCGTCTCCTTAAATAAACATGCAGGCTGAATTAGAGAGGCTTTCTTGCTGGACAAGCAGACTATTTTGGGATGGCGTCACTAAGCTGCATTATGGCTTTGTGGATAGACTCCAGCTCTGTGCGGCTGGCCTGCTGGCCTGTTTCACCGCAGACGGTCGCCGCTTGTTTTTCCCCTGGAGTAATGAAGCACTGCTTAGCCTGAGCCACAGTCGGGCTCCCGCTGGCCCCTGGCCATGGTTTCTCTACGCCTCTTGGTACCACACGTGGTGGAACAGGCTTGGGGCTCAGGTCGTGTTGATGCACCCATTCAGGACTCCGCTGGGTTTCTCTGGCAACGGGCTACATCTGTTTGGCATGGCTCACCCACATAGAGGTCCAGACTTCAGAGGACCACAAGACCCATCTCTGGATCAGGGCCTCAGCTGGGACACCAGCAGGGCAGATCTGTCCTGCTGTCAGACTCCAGGTCTCCTCTCCCTGTATGGTCACTAACTCAGCATCCCTTTTCCAGGAAACACCTGGAAATTAGAATTGGATGGATAATAAGCAGCTAAAAAAAAGGTAACATCAGATGCTGGGAGTCCAACACAGTTCTTTGGATACACACTTTGTTGTCCTGATTAAGGCACTGCATTTTTTTGCCATAAAGAACTAATTTTGGGAGCTGTAATCTTTGGTGGTCTGCCATCCCAGCTGGAGACATCTCTGCACCCCACTGCTCTCTTCTCTATCATAGGGATCTTTTATACACACAAGCTGTTGTGGGTGGACCTGGGTCATTCCCAGCAGTGAAGCATACATGTTTGCCAGTGTCCTAGCACCACAGGGCTGCAGCATTGTGACATAGGACAAGGAGACCTCATTCCAATTCTATTGCCCACCAAACCAAGGATTTTGGCTCACGGCACCCAGAGTGTAACAACAGCCTGTGCTGACAGCAGAGCCAGCTGCATGGTTGTTACTGGATTGATGATGGGCTTTGGTTTGGCTGCTTAAAGTCACCCATGATGAGTCTACAGCACTTTGGGATTTATTGGCTTTCCTAGAGCCAGATCAAAGCTCTCAGGACTCTGATGGTGGGGCCCTTAAGAGTAGATCTTCAAAAGCTTCTCAGTTATGAAAATTCATTGCCTGACCTATATAGGAGTTTCTGCTGGTCCATTACCCACATCTCCAGGAACAGTTCAGTGTCATACAAAAGGGGCTGAACTTTGCTTGAGTTTACGCCCAGACCCTCAGCAGAAGATCCACACAGCTAGATCAGGAGCAGTGTGGAACCACCCCTGTGGTTGCTGGGCACCTGACTGTCTTCAAAATGGCCATGAGGAGCCATGCAAAAATTACACCTAGTTCTTTGCTTAACGAGCCCTCTAAACTAGATTTCACTCAGAGACAAATACTGGTTGTGTTTCATCCAAGCCTCTCTACATTCCTGGCTGTCCTTGCTCTAGTAAGGCACCCTCTTCATTGCCATCCCTCAGAAATCCATATAATAGAGAAGAGTCAAGAAAAATCAAGTTCTACATGTTTTTTTCAGGCAGCTTGGCATTTAGTAAGTATGCTCTACAACTCAAAAGGTCAACTAGATCCATACTACTGCTGTGGCACTTTGTTATGTATTTAGATAACTAATTAGGAACATGGGTACTACAGAGGAATTCTCTTCTGCCCCCATGCACCTTAATTGCTTGTCCTCTGAGACACTAAGGAAAAAAGAGATAGATAGAAGATGGCACCTGAAAGAGTAACAGCACAAGGTTGTATCCCCATCTGCCCGTCCCAGCGATCAACATTAGTGCGGTGCTGCAAATTTCAGCCTCTGCTAGTCTGCAGATTGCTGCAGGGACAGCAGGGCTGCCAGGCGGTGTTCACAGCAGCTCTGACACCTCCACACCACATCACTGCGGGAAGCGGGGACAGATCAGCCTCCTCCGCAGAAGGGACCTCTTCTGCCTTGGTTTCATGGTGCAGGGAACAAACGCCAGTTTGGAAACACCCCAAGATGGTATTCCTAAAAGGGACTTTTTTGGTGAATTCTTGAACCACAAGGAAGGAAAAAAAAATATCTTTTTTAAAATAAAAAGCATAAAGAAAAAAATAACCAAAATATCCTGCAGATAAAAGTCTTCGTGGTTGTGCAGAGACATGCTGGGTAAGCAGTGGCATGAAAGTGAAAAGATTACTTCTGAGACTGTGAACAGGCTCATTGGAACCAAATTATCATCCCCTTTCATGTTCATTTTCCATCCATATTTTTATTTGGTGGTCGGAGAACCTGCCTGCACCTCTCACTATCTGAGCTGCACACTTTCTTAGCCTCCCATTCACTGGGATTCCATTCCCTGGGCCTCCACTTTCTGGGTCTCCCATTCCTTGAGATTCCAAATCTCACAGCCTTCGTATTTTCTGGGCCTCTCACTTTCCTGGGCCTCCATTCTCTGTAGCCTCCCATTCACTGGGCCTGAATTCATCCTCCCATTCCATGGTCTTCCAACTCCATGGCCCTCCCATTCACTGGGTCTACCATTTTCATAGGGGTCCCAGACCCTGGGCCTCCCACTCCATGGGCTTCAACTCTCTTGGGCTTGCACTGCCTTATGGCCTCCCACCACCGCTCAGCCTCCCACTGCCTTTCACCCTCCATTTCTTTTCTGGCCTCCCACTACCACCCAGCTTATAAATACCTTTCAGCCTCCCACTGCCTCTCAGCCTCCAATTTATTTCTCTGACCGCCCACTACATTCCAGCCTCACACTACATCTCAGCCACTCAATATCTCTTGGCCTCCCACATTTTTTCCAGTTTTCCACTACCTCTCAGCCTCCCCTTTTTTTATGGTCTCCCATTACAATTTGAACTACAACTTCTTTTCAGCCTCATCCTTTTTTCCCCGTCTCCAACTACCTCTCAGACTCCAGTTTGCTTCTCTGACCTCCTACTACCTCTCAGCCTCCCACTACGCTACAGCTTCCACTTTCATCTGCATCCCTCTACCTTTCAGCCTCCCACTACCTTTCAAACTACAGCTAAGTTTCAGCATCGTCCCTTCTTCCAGCCTCCTATTACCTTCCTGCCACCCACTCCCCCTCAGCCCCTCACTCCCTCTCAACTTCGATTTCTTTTCTGGCCTCCAACTTCCTCTCAGCCTCCCACTCCATCTCAGCCTCCACCTTTTTTCCAACCTACCACTACCTCTTGACCTCCCACTCCCTTTTGATCTCCATTTTATTTCTGGCCTTCAACTGCAATTTAGCCTCCCACTACTTCTCAGCCTCCCACTACCAGTTGGCCTCAACATTTTTCTGGCCTCCCACTACCTTTCAGCTTCAACTTTATTTCTGGCCTCTGACTGCATTTCGGTCTCCAGCTACTGCTTGGCTTCCCATTTTCTTTTAGCCTCCACTTTATTTCCAACCTCACACTTTCTTTCAGCCTACCACTACTTTTCAGCTTCCACCTTTTTTCCAGCCTTCTGATAGCTTTTGGTCTCCACTTTTTTCCAGACTCCCACTACATTTCAGTCTCCTACTGCCTCTTGACCTCACTCTACCTTTCAAATACCCATAACCCTTTGACCACCTTCTATCTCTTGGCCTTCCACTACCTTTCTTCTTCCACTTTCTTTCCAACTTCCCACTATATCTCATCCTCTACTTTTTTTCTGATCTTTCACTACCTTTGGCCTCCACCTTTTTTAGTCTTCCACTACCTTTTGGCTTCCCACTACCTTGACCTCCCGAACTCTAAGTCTCTCACTCCCTTGGACTCCACTTGCAGTAGCCTCCCACTCACTGGGCCTCAACTCTCTTGGTCTCTCAATCCCTTTTTCTCCCACTGTCTGAGCCTCCCAATCACTTGGTCTCAACACAATGTAGCCTCCCACTTGTTGGGCTTCTACTCCCTTTGCCTTCCACTCTCTCAGCCTCCCACTACCGGAGCCGCCACTCTCTTTTCCTCCCACTCTGTGGGCCTCCACTTACCACAGCACTCTACTCTCTGGGCCTCATACACACCAGGCTTCCCAATTTCCTGGGCCTCTACTCTGTGTGCCTCCATTCATTGGGCCTCTCAATCCCTTGGCCTTCAACTACTTGGGCCTCCCTCTGTCTTAGTCTCCCACTTTCATTCTAGCCTCCCTCTTGCTGGGCCTCAGCTTTTTTACACCTCCCGCTTTTCTGGGCCTCACCTTTGTACTTCCCCAACACCGTGCCTCTACTCAGTTCCGCCATTTGGTGGGCCTCACACTCGCTGGCCCTCTGCTCTCTTGGCCTCCCCCTCCATGGGCCTCTCACTTGGAGCCTCGCCATCCCTGGGCCTCCCACTTTTCCAAACCTCCCACTCCGTGGGCCTCCCACTCTCTGGGCCTCGACCTTTCAGACTTCCCACTCTCTGGATTTCCTGCTCCCTGAGCATCCCAGTCCCTTGGTCTCACTCTCACTGGACCTCCACTGTCTGGTCCTTCACTTGCCTGGGCCTCCCACTCAGTGAGCTTCCCCTTCCCCAGGCAGGGGGAAGCCAGGGCTGCCCTGATCTAGCGGTGGAGGCTGTGGAGGCCCTGCCCATCCGGCATTTCAGTGATCCTACACGGTTGCCTCCCACGCGGGGGCACGTGTGAGACACCCTCCCACTCCCTTGGTCCCACAGTCGTACACCACCATCCCATCGGCTCCACGCTTCCACCTACGAAGTGACTAATCATCTCCAGGGCCTGGCAGCGCTTCCTGCAGCCTGGATTTACGTCTCTGCCGCCATCTGTCTCTGCTGTAACCTGGCGTCTGCCGGCAGCCCACTCCTCTGCAGGCGTAATTAACGTCTCTGTTTCCCTTCACGGTGCTGCCTCGAGACGCCACTTCTCAATGCCCGTTTCCCTGCAGCCCTGTTCATGGTGGTGCTGTTGTTGTGGCCATATCTGCTCGTGCACTGAGCACGCTTCCCTTCCTCTAATGAATAAGCGTGCTACCATGGTTTGCGTCTCTCCAAAAATTACTGGCAGGCTCTTGATGTCTGCCCCTCACCAAGTACTGCCCCTCTGACATGAGCAAAGAATCACTGAGGTTGGAAAAGACCCTGAAGGCTATCAAGTCCAATCATTAACCTAACACTACCAACTCCACCACTAAACCATGTCCCTAGGTGCCACATCTACACATCTTTTAAATACCTCGAGGGATGGTGACTCAACCACTTCCTGGGCAACCTGTTCCAGGGACAACCCTTTTGCTTGACAACCCTTTTGATAAAGAAATTCTTCATAATGCCCAATCTAAACTTCCCCTGGCAAAACTTGAGGCCATTTCCTCTTGTCTTATCGCTTGTCACTTGAGAAAAGAGACCGACATCCACCTCACTACAACCTCCTTTCAGGTTAAAAAATGAAAATATTTTGCATTGTGTGAGCATTAGAGCCAGGGGGTACCTGCCTCATTAGCATCACAGAGCCAACTAGAAGAGACACTGGAAACGCAAGATCCCAGTAGCACAGAGGTGGTCAACCACGGAAGATCTGTTTCTGTGGTGGGATTGATTTTCTTGCCTATTTACACCATTCCATAAGATTTCCTGAGCCCAGCCATCCTGAGACTAACCAGCCAGGCCAGACCTTCAAGGAACTGCCCAGGGATAGTCTCTGTCCTTCATCGTGAGCCTAAAGCAAAGCCTGGACACAGTCAGAGCCCTGCAAGTCCCCTTTGAAGATTGATGACAATTTAATTCCTGCCCACCGCAGCTCCTCTGCCTGGCGAACATCCTCCACACAGTCAAGGCTTTGTCTGTCACGTCCCATCTCCTGGGATCATGTGTGGGTCAGCTTTCCCACGAAACATGGACAGCACGCTTTCAACTTTGCCCTGCATAATTTTATATTTTCCTTCATATTTGAATCTGGAGTATTTATCTCCCTCCAGATACAGTCTCACGAGCAGTTCAACGGGAATTTTCTCCGGCTTCTGGAGCTGCTCTCTGGGTGGAGTTGGGTTGGATTTCTAGTCTGCCCTGAGCTACCACCTTTGCAAAGGTATATTAAAAATGACATGAAAGTGAGCTGCTGGCGTGAAAACGCTTTCCTAACAATACTGCAGTGTGCCACCAGAGTTCAGATCAAACGCAATCAATTTTCAAGTGACAAAGACAGCTCTGCTCACGTTCTGTTGACATCAGCTCTGCTGACCACACCGGGCTCCTCCTTGGTGAGGGTTGTCACCAAATTCTGCTCACTGGCATGACCCAAATCATAGAATCATAGAATCATAGAATCATAGGGTTGGAAGGGACCTCTGGAGATCATCTAGTCCAACCCCCCTGCCAGAGCAGGGTCACCTAGAGCAGGTTACACAGGAACATGTCCAGGCGGGTTTTGAATGTCTCCAGAGTTGGAGACTCCACCACCTCTCTGGGCAGCCTGTTCCAGTGCTCTGTCACCCTCAGGGTAAAGAAGTTCCTCCTCATGTTTAGGTGGAACTTCCTATGTTCAAGTTTGTGCCCATTGCCTCTTGTCCTGTCCCCGGGCACCACTGAAAAGAGCCTGTCCCCATCCTCCTGACACCCACCCTTTAAGTATTTATAAGCGTTGATAAGGTCACCCCTCAGCCGTCTTTTTTCCAGACTGAAGAGACCCAAATCCCTCAGCCTTTCCTCATAAGAGAGGTGTTCCAGTCCCCCAATCATCTTTGTAGCCCTCTGCTGCACCCTTTCCAGCAGTTCCCTGTCCCTCTTGAACCGGGGAGCCCAGAACTGGACACAGTACTCCAGGTGCGGCCTCACCAAGGCAGAGTAGAGGGGGAGGATGACCTCCCTCGACCTGCTGGCCACACTCTTCTTGATGCACCCCAGGATGCCATTGGCCTTCTTGGCCACAAGGGCACATTGCTGACTCATGGTCATCCTGTTGTCCACCAGGACTCCCAGGTCTCTTTCAGCTGAGCTGCTCTCCAGCAGGTCAGCCCCCAACCTGTACTGGTGCATGGGGTTGTTCCTTCCCAGGTGCAGCACCCTACACTTGCCCTTGTTGAACTTCATAAGGTTCCTCTCTGCCCAACTCTCCAACCTGTCCAGGTCTCTCTGTATGGCGGCACAGCCTTCCGGTGTGTCAGCCACCCCACCCAGCTTGGTGTCATCAGCAAACTTGCTGAGGGCGCACTCTATCCCCTCATCCAGGTCATTGATGAATATGTTGAAGAGGACTGGACCCAGTACTGACCCCTGGGGAACACCACTCGTCACTGGTCTCCAACTAGACTCTGTGCCCCTAATCACAACCCTCTGAGCTCTATCTTTCAACCAGTTTTCTATCCACCCCACTGTCCATTCATCTAACCCACACTTCCTAAGCTTCCCTATGAGGATGCTGTGGGAGACCGTGTCAAACGCCTTGCTTAAGTCAAGGTAGGCCACATCTACCGCCCTCCCCTCATCTATCCATCCAGTCACGCCATCATAGAAGGCTATCAGATTAGTCAGACATGATTTCCCCTTGGTGAATCCATGCTGAGTACTTCTGATAGCTTTCCTTTCCTCCACGTGCCTTGAGATGACACCCAGAACGAGCTGTTCCATCATCTTTCCAGGGATGGAGGTGAGGCTGACCGGCCTGTAGTTCCCCGGCTCCTCCTTCTTGCCTTTCTTGAAGACTGGAGTGACATTGGCTTTCCTCCAGTCCCCAGGCACCTCGCCTGTTCTCCAGGACTTTTCAAAGATGATGGAGAGCGGCCCAGCAATGACTTCTGCCAGCTCCCTCAGCACTCTCGGGTGCATCCCATCAGGGCCCATGGACTTGTGAATATCTAGATGATCTAATTGGTCCCTCACTCGCTCCTCCTCAACCCAAGGGAAGTCGTCTTCTTTCCCTGTTACTTTATTCAATGCCTGGGACTCCTGAGGGCTGGGCCGAGCAGAAAAGACCGAAGCAAAGAAAGCATTCAGTAACTCTGCCTTCTCCACATCCTCCGTCACCATGACTCCTGCCTCATTCAGCAGTGGGCCTACAACTTCTCTGGTCTTCCTTTTGCTTCCAATATACTTGTAGAAGCTCTTTTTGTTGTGCTTGATGTCCCTAGCCAGGTCTAATTCCAAGGCGGCCTTGGCTTTCCTTGTTTCATCCCTGCACGCTCTGGTGGCATTCTTGTAATCCTCCCAAGGGGTCAGCCCCTTCTTCCACTTATTATAAACTTCCTTCTTCCACTTGAGCTTTTTCTGAAGCTCCCTGCTCAACCATGCAGGTCTCCTGCGTCCCTTGGCCGATTTCTTTCTCTTAGGGATGCACCGATCCTGAGCTTGGAGGAAGTGGTCTTTGAATATCAACCAGCTTTCTTGAGCCCCTTTGCCTTCCAGAGCCCTAGCCCACGGGATCTCTCCAAGCAGTTTCTTGAAGAGGTCGAAGTTAGCCCTCCTGAAATCCAAGGTTGTAATTTTACTTCTTGTTGTTGTTTTGTGCGTAGTACCCATGATCCTGAACTCAATCATTTCATGATCACTACAACCTAGGGTGCCCCCAACCTTAATGTCCTCCACCAATCCCTCTGTGTTTGTCAGTACCAGGTCTAGAAGTGCTCCTCTCCTTGTTGGCTCCTGTACCACCTGTGTCAAAAAGTTGTCATCAATGCACTGGAGGAGCCTCCTGGACTGTGCATGCCTGGCTGTGTGGTCTTCCCAGCAGATATCGGGGTGATTGAAGTCCCCCATGAGAACCAGGGCCTGCGCTTGCGAGGCTACCTTCAGTTGTCTGTAGAAAGCCTCATCAGTCTCCCCATCCTGATCAGGTGGCCTGTAATAAACACCCACAACAGTGTCCCTCATATTTGCCTGTCCCTTAATCCTCACCCATAAGCTCTCAACCCGCTCTTCATCCACCCCTAGCGAGAGCTCGATGCATTCCAAATGCTCTCTCACATAGAGTGCAATTCCACCACCACGCCTTGCTGGTCTGTCTTTCCTGAAAAGGACATAGCCATCCATGACAGCATTCCAGTCATGCGAGTTGTCCCACCACGTCTCAGTAATTGCAATGAGATCATGGCCCCGCAACCGCACACAGACCTCCAGCTCTTCCTGCTTATTCCCCATGCTGCGTGCATTGGTGTATAAGCATTTCAGAGAGGGAGTTGTGTGTGTAGTTTTGACCCTTGAGATGTGGTGTGCCTTCTGGCTTTCAGAAATACTGGCACACTGGCCCACGAGCGCTGAGCAACTACACACTGGCACCTCACCAGCAAGCCCAGTACCATCCCCACCCCCCTTCAGATCTAGTTTAAAGCCCTCTCAATGAGCCCCGATAACTCTTGTCCTAGAACCCTTTTTCCCCTGGAGGTCAAGGTATTCCTGCCTGTTACCAGCAGGCCAGGAGTTTTGTAGATCAGGCCATGATCAAAGAACCCAAAGTCCTGCCGGCAGCACCAAGCTCGAAGCCAGGCATTGATCTGCTGGGTCCTTCTATTTAGCCCCTCATCATACCCCGCAACTGGGGGAATAGACGAGAACACAACTTGTGCTCCCGATCCCTTGACCAGCCGTCCCAGGGTCTTGAAATCTTTCTTCATTGCCCTTGGACTTCTTCTTGTTACCTCATCGCTGCCTACCTGAAAGAGCAAAAGTGGATAGTAGTCTGAGGGCCGTACCAGGGAAGGAAGCATCCTCTTCACGTCCTTGACCCGGGCCCCAGGGAGGCAGCAGACCTCCCTATGTACCGGGTCCGGCCTGCATATTGGGCCTTCTGTTCCTTTCAGTAATGAGTCACCTATGACAAGGACCCGCCTTTTCTTCTTTACCACAGAGGTTTTGATGCAGGGGGAGGTCTGACTAGACCTTGCTGGCGGCTCCAGGGTAGGAGAAATAGGAGAAATATTGTGCTCGTCATCATCCAGGTTCCTCTGTAGAGCACTGTACCTGTTAAGTAATGGCACCTGGGAAGATGGGGTAGTCATCGGGCAGTCTCGAGTGCAGCGCCTGTTGCGCCGCGCAGGAACTTCCTGCCATTGCCCCCTGTCCTCCAGGTTACCGCCTTCAGTTGAGGTGAGAGAGGATATGGAGCTCTCTGTTGCAGGGGTTCTATCTGCCTGCTGGGTTTCAGTCATGGGATGCAGGATTCTGCTCCAGGAATCTATCTCCCTCTCGCATTCCCTGATGCTCCTCAACCTACTTACCTCCTCCCTGAGCTCCATGACTAATTGGAGAAGATCCTCTACCTGAGCACATCTCCTACAGGTATGCCCATCATTGCCATCCGACACTGGTGTAAGAGCAGGGCATACCCTACAGCCCGATGTCTGTGTGGTAGCATGTTCCCACAAGAGCTCCGTCTGAGAGGCGGCATCAGACCTGGTGGTTGTGGAGCTCATGGACGCCACAGTCATCTTGCGAGTAGTTACCATCACTACCTAGCCGGGTTAGCAGTCTTTCAGCTCTGTCCTGCACGAACTGCTGTGCAGACCGCAGTGATTGGACTGGTGTGTCACACCCTGCTTGGCCACCCCCTTCTCCAGCCCAGGAAGTACACTCTCGTTGTGGTGCACCTGGGTGATACCTCGGGTCACACCCAGGGAACGCCCCCTTGCAGCTCGCTTGCTCAGTGTTTGCTCAGTGCGCAGCGACCAGGTCGCTGCGCTCCCAAAGGGTTTCTTTTATGAGGGGGGAGAGTGGTCCCACCCTCTGCTCGTTAACGCCTGCCGCCGGGGGTGGTGGCTCCGCCCTCGGCTCCTCAGCTGTCCCCGCCCCCCAGAAGGGCCGGGTACCGGCTCGGGCTGGCCCCTCTTCCTGGCTTTAAAAGCCTCAAAAACGAGCCCCTGGCCGTTTCTTTGCCGCGATTTCCTTCCCCAGCACAGACTTACCTGCACTGGAGCTGATCTCCTCGGCAAATGGCTGCTTGTGTGTAAATGAAGGCAGAGATCTTCCCAAACAGCTGAACTAAAAGTTTCCACAACAGTCACAGTCAACAACTAGTTTCTTTTCACTCACCATCTCTCTGCCATCAATCGAATCAAAATGGAAACAAGCCCACCCTCATTCATCACCTCAAAAAAGAATATTCATCACTTAACATCATCCCTGACACAAAGATCTTCTCGTTCTCAGAGCTAATGCACTGGACTTCATGCAAGCTGCGGGAGCGGTGCTATTAGCAGGCAGCAGTGGGTGGTTTTGAAGTTGGCTGTGAGCTGGGCATCCAGGCATGAAACACGGCAGCAAGTTCTCTGAACTCGCTCTGTGCCCAATCGCTGCCCGTCACTCTCGTCCTGCTTGAACCCACCGAGTTGGTTTCACTGTTTTCTGCGCTGTTGGTTGTTCCCTCGGGAGAATTTCCCTGACTGATGGAAATATTTTGTTCCTTTCCAAATGACTGTGATATCTGGAAATAATCATCTGTGTCAGGTAGAAGAACCAATAGTCAGGATTAAGGAACAGGGAGGAAAAAAATCCAGGGTCATTCACAGCTTGAAAGTCTGACCTGCTTCTGCTCAGCTGTCTGCCTGTCGTCCTCCTCCTGGCCTCCTAAAGTCAGATAAACTTTGCCCTGATACTGTCATACAGTCAAAAAAATGTCTTTATTTCCTCTGCCAAAGAGGCCTTCTTGAAAACTAGTAGAAACCAGCCAGGAAAGCAGAGGGAAGTGGAATAATAAGCACTGTTTTTCAGACCGAGGAAACTGAGACAAAAAAAAAAAAAAAGGGGAAAATGAGTTTCCAGAGGTCACAGGGGCCGTCAGTGGCAGAGATGAAACGGGACCACAGGACATGTGTCTTCCCAAGACCATGACTATATCTTGCAGCCTCGAGGAGATCAGCTTAGAGCATCCCAGTGCTTCTCTGACCCTGTTGCAAAGCATCTCCCTGCCAGCAGGTCACTTCACAGGGAGGGAATCTGAGAGTTGGACCCACAGCAGCACTGAGAAGCTGGGCGACGGCAGGATCGGTGCCCTGTCTTGAGACGTAGCACATCCCTGCGGGTTTTCCCCTTGGACAGCACACATCCCTTCCTCTCCCTCTTCATTCCTGCCCTGATGTTCACCTTTCCTATCCATCTCCCCTCTTCATCCCCAGATAATGCCGTTCCTTAAATTGATGTCAAGCTTGTGCTAAGCACTGTCTACTCTGTCCCTTGGCTGGGCTACAATTCTACCCCCCAGCACGGAGATACTCAAGAGCACAGTCACATCAGCATGAGCATTGCTGGAATCTTAATCATTTGGTTTGGAAACTTGCCTCTGGGGACATTGAGGACTTGAAGGCCACTGATGAAATATAAATCTCTGCTTCTAGGAGAAAACCACCTGGCTCAGAGCAGGGGCCAGATCTCGCAGGGCTGTGGCAGTTTGGTCTCAGGTGAAGAACCGGACTCATGAGGGCCTCTGGTTTCTACTCTAGCAGGGGTCCTACTCCCAGGTCTCTGACTGTGAGCTGCAAGCTCACAAGCTGCAGGTTCAGATGCCCACCGCAGATCCCCACAGCTGGCTGCACATCCCCTGGCGAGTGCCAGCTTTCTGGAAGAAAAGAGGCACTATATAAAAAGCAAAAAGTGCTACAGGAGGAGAACATTAAAATGAAACGTTTGGAGCTGCCTCTTTCTGTTGTGTCTTCCCCCACACCATCAGCCTGGTCTTTTCTTGCTCTGCGCTGCGGGAGTGACTGGCTCTGATTGATTGCCCTTTATTTCCATATTAAGCGAGGCAGTTGGGAAATGAATGCCTCCCTTTGCCATGAAGCCCCGTGTATAATTTTTATTAAAAGGTTATTAACTTGCCTTTTTTTATTTCCTCCTTCCAAAGTCTGTGGTTTTGCATGCCATTAAGAGAACCATAGGAGAGAATTTTAAGAGTTATGAAATGCCAGATTCTGTTAAATAGATTCTGGATGGTCTTAGCAGAAATCTTGCATGTTCACAAACCTGTTATACCACCCATTATGCCTAATATTAAGTCAAAGTCCTATTTGAGTCTCTTCCATGAATGCCAGATGGAATCCCACCGTATCAAAGAACGGTCCCACCTGGTCTTCCCCAGTGAATATCCCAGTGCACTGCTAAAATCAACTGCCCAATGAACCATAAAGGCCCCCACTGCCTTTACCCACCTCACCTGATGCTCCAGCACAGGCCATCTTCTGTACCAGGCTCTAGTCTACAGATTGGGCTTCCATCAGTCAAGTGTCTATCAAGATGCTGAGGCTGATGGGCTTTCTCTAGGCAGTTTCCCTCCCCAGAAGGAGCTGCTTCTCATACCACCCCATAGCAGAAGGATGCAGGACAGCACAGAGCTTATGTGATTGCTTCAACAGAAGGTCCTTGCATCACATGGTCTCCAGCTAATTGGAAAGCTCAGTCGGGGCTGAGGAAAACAAATAGCTGCCCCTTAACACACCCGAGTGCTTTCCTTCATCAAGGAAGGCTCAGCATTCAAATGAGCTGTGTATTTACATCTGTTGTACTTGCCTGGAGAGCTGCACTGCACACACTTGAATGAGTACAATGAAAGGTCATCTGGTCCTGCTTCACAGGGAGCACTGCTGAAGGGCTCTGAGACTCAGCACTCTCTCATACACGAGCACCACAGAGAGCCTAGACATGCACATTGAGGGAGGAGGGATTAATACTGTCTTTCAGCTCTTTTTCCCACAGAGGAAACACCACCAACCATCTCAGAAATCCAGGTTAGGAACCTTTCAGGGAAAACAAAAACATTACTGCCCCCACCTACCTGCCTGCCTTCTACACTGGGAGAAGTCACCTACCACCAAGCAGATGAGAGACATGTACCCACACCTCAGCCTCCCCAGCTCACAGCTGAATGCATTTGCTTGCAAGACAACACCCAGCTGAGAGAGGCAATTCGTATTTATCTGGAGGAGAGGGAGGTTTAGTGAGCCCACTGACAGGCAAAAGCAGAAAGACAGGAGCCTTTCTTCCAAGTACTTGTGCTAACAGCAGTGTGGGTAAAGGGTTTACTTCATAAAGCTTTTGGAGATTTCTTTTTTTTTCTCCTGTTCCAGCTGAAGATGAAAGATCAAAATCTCAAGCTTCTGTGAATTAAAAATGAAACCAAACTAAAATAAAACCGCCTGGTTTGGGCCAATTAAAATGTTTTGTTTCAGTAGTTTCTGAACATCCTGTTAATAATCACCTTAAATTGCAGAAGAAGGAAATTAGGAAACTAAAAATCTTGGTTGTCAACGTCGGACTTTTCAAGAACTTGAGGGCTCTTTTTTAACTGAGACGTTTGTCAAAGCTGTTCTTTTTTTACCCACTAAAAGTTTCAGCTTCAATAAGTCTGCTACACTTCTGACACAAACAGAGACAAGAAGAGAGAAAGGCATAGCTGCCCTCGCCATTTCAGTCATGGCCCAAAGCTGGTGGGAAACCAAGGTCACACCCAAGGTCACTACTAAATCGCCATCACATCAAAGGTTTGAAACTATAGGACCAGTCCTGGATCCCTCGCAGGATTTTGCTATTGCCTCTCATAGCACCAGGATTTCACTAATGCCTTAAAATCTTCAGCCCATCTTTCATCTCCAGACGTGACATGCAAACCACATTACCTCCTTAGCAGATTAATGGGACCGTATTGCACAGGAACTGGTGGTTTCCACATAATTTGCACTGCTGATCCAGGTGCCTTCTTCAGCGTGCTTTATGATCACTCTACCTGGGCAGCTTGGACATGACTGGAGTGACAAGCAACAACCTCGGCTTCGTGTGGTAGAAGAGAAATCTCCTCAGTGCTGTTTTTATTGCTGAGGCAGAGCAGAAGACGTTGCTGCTCTTCACAACATCACCTTGGAGGCCCAAGCACTGTTTCAACAAATGATGCTTTGACACCTGAGTTATTGCACATGGCTCCAGGCTTGGTCAGATCCCTCAGCAAGCGTCAGATCAGTGTTCGCTTAGGAAGGGAGTTGGAGAGAGGCTCAAAGGCAGCAGTGGCAGAAAGAAACCTGCATCTCTGAGGTCTCCACAAAGACAGCGATGACAAGAACACAGCAAGGAAGTAGTCCCCAGGGCTGCCGTAACAAGCACGCTTCCGCACAAAAGTCAGCGGAGGAAAAAAAAAGGAAAGATACCTCCATGGAGCCACCTCAGCCACTTCCTCATGCCAATATTGGGAAAACAGCCTCAAAAAGACTTGCACGAAGGCAGAAGGAGTCTAGTAAAACAAGGGTTTCTATGATTCCTGAAAAGCATCCTGGCAAAATCCTGGAAAGTGACATAAAATTCCTAGAAAGCAAAGAATTTCCTGGAAAGCAAAGAGTTCTTCCTACAAAGAATCCTAGAAAATTCTGAGAAAACATTTACAAAGTTCCTGGTAAGCACTCTAGGACATTCCTAGAAAACAACATGAGAAATGGCTTGAAAGCAAGACGGGACATTCCTGGAAAGAAAAGGGGAGGTTTCTAGCAAGCAATATGGAAATTCCTAGGAAGAAACTGGAAAGTAGTATGAGAATTCCTAGAAATCATACTGAGATATTCCTTGGAAGAAACCTGAGAAGTTCCTGGGAAGCATCCTGGGAAGATTCAAAAGAAGCAAAGGAGAAATTCCAGGAAAAGGAAGGGAAGATTCCTGGAAAACATCCTGGGACATTACTAGAAAGCAGAGGGGAGATTCCTGGAAGGCAACCACAGCAGGGGAAATGTCTAGAAAACATCATGGGAGTTTCTAGAAAGCAACAAGTAAAATTCCTGGAAAGCACCTGGAGGCAATCCTCCAGACCAGGTGAATCCTCCTCAAGACCAGGTGAAAATCCTTGGAAAGCAACCTTAGAAATTACCAGAAAGCAACATGGAGTTTCCTAGAAAGAACTCTGGAAAATTCTGACAAAAGGTGTGATGGGTTCCTGGAAAGCACTGTGGGACATTCAGAGTAAGCAAAGCGGAAACTCCTAGAAAGCATCCTACAAAATTCCTAGAAAACAACACAGGGCATTACTGGAAAATGTCCTGGGACATTCCTAAAAAAAAAAAAAAAGGTGGAATTCCTGGAAAGAAATGTGGGAAATTCCTAGAAAGCACCCAGGGTAATTTCTAGAAAGGGATGTGGAGAGTCCTACAAAGCACTGGGGATATTGCTAGAAAGCACTGTCGATGCTGATTTTGGGGGGAAGAACGTGTGAGGGTGGCAGCAAACCTAGAGAGAGGGTCAGAGGAAGTTGAGAAAGGCATGATACCCCCAAGATCCTGAGGGGGCTGGAGGTGAAAGGCAGAGGAGCAGCTCTCATCCTCAGGAAGGTCCAGCTCAGTACTGGGATGGATGAGGAGTAGGAATGTCACCTCAGAGCCCCAGGTTCACACATGAAGGCACACAAGGTCACATTAAGTCTGACCACACTGGTCACGATCCACATGCATCTAGTCTGCTCCTAGAAACCTCCAATGATGGATAAACGCCCTTTTCCTCACCAAGGTGTCTGTGCGCTTACCTCTCCCTACTTCTGGGAGGGCTTTCATTGGTGCTCAGCCTCAATCTCTCTACCTCCTCTTTCCTTCTGTCCCCTCAGGCACTGAGAAGGATGTGTTCCTAGGGTCATAGGATAATTCAAGTTGGAAGGGAGGTCAGGAGGTCTCTAAGTCCAACCTCCTGCCCAAAGCAGGGTCAGCTCTGAAGTCAGACCAGGTTTTTCAGGGCTTTGTCCACTCAAGTCTTAAAATCCTCCAAGGAGAGAGACTGGACAGCCCTTCTGGATGCCTGTCCCGCTGCTTGGCTGTCCTCACAGGGAAAAACTTGTGCCATAGAAGAGGGATATATGTGACCAGTCTGAACATCTCTTGTTCCGGGTGATGTCCATTGCTGCTCATTCTCCCACTACGCCCCACAGTGAAGAGCCTGACTTTGACTTCTCCGTTACTTCCTCTCAAAAGCCTCCTGAGCACATTGATAGCTGCCCGCGCTGCCCGCGCAGCCCTCCCTTCCTTTTTGGCAGGCGCCGGGCCGGGCCACCTGCCCAACTCCCTCAAGACCAGCTGGTTTTTTCCATGCCTTCTTCAGATGCTGTTTCTCAGCCCATTTCTGCTCAGGAGGAGGAAAAGATCACAGAGAAGTTGGTGGCATCACTTTTATGATGTTCCACTCTTCAGCTGACCCAGCAGAGCAGGGAAAACTCTCTGGGAGACAGCCTGGCAATTATCTCCAATAGGCCTTTGCAGATCTGATTGACTTCCCTTTGCTTTCATGCCTGACACTTCAAACATCGGGGATGGCAAGGCAGAGGGAGGATTTGGCTAATGGAATGAAACAAGAACTCCAAAAAATATATAGCTGCCTCATCTGGAAAGCAGAGCGTGTCTCAGCCTCCCTGCTGCGCTCAGCCTCCAGGTTATCGCCTGCATGCCCAGGCTTAACAGCACAGACAGTAATCAGTTGTAAATAATTAATTGTGAGAGTGGCAGAGGCAGCACCCATGTCGCTCGCTGCAAGCCAGCATGAGATGTGACCTCAGAAGGTGAAATCCACTCTTGGTGGTTCCTGTTAGGTGTGGAGAGGGACCTGTCACTTCCTAAGAAAATGGAGCTCATACCTCTGCCGCTGACCCCAGGCAGGTCCTTCAACTGGTGTGTGCCTCAGTTTCTCCACTTGTGCCTCTTATTCAACCCATGCTTCATCCGGGGATGACTCCCACTATGTAGAAGGACAGTATCCAGCACAACAGTCCATTGATGTCACCCAGCTGCACAGATAAAACAGGCCTGGTTCTGGTTGCTGGCAGGTGGCCACGGTACAGCCCCACATCTGAGGGTCTAGCCAAAAATTCTTGTCCTCGGAGACGTGTGGCTTCGTCCATATTGCCATATGGGAACAGGTCCTGGCCTGCCTGTCTCCATATCTCTGCCCAGTCACTGGCCAGAAGGGTGTTAACTGGCATGGACCAAAGCAGTACTAGGGAGCATGCTGACAATGAGGGAGGATGGACCAATGTGGGAGAGTGCCCTGGCTCTCTTATACTAGTGCAGACATGGCCGCCTTGGCCCCTCAGGGGCAATCTCTACCCTGTGGGGGTACAAGCAGACCCACATGAACCATCCCTTTTTGTCCACGCTGCTCTGGCTTTCATTTAACTGTAGCTCAGGTTGCAGGTGTCCAGCCTGGGCTTAGGAAGAGCTGCATTGAAAGCACCTCCCAGGGAACTGGTTTCAGCGTCCCTACGTTCAGCTTCCCTCAAACCACCTGCAGAGCTCACTGGGCATCTCTGTGGGGTGGTGGCTGCTCTCCAAGGGGATTCCTGCTCTTGCAGGGTGCGGGTTTCTGCCTACGAGATGCCAGCTGCTGCTCAGGCAGAGCCATGCACACCCACATGCCGGCTGAATAATGAAAACAAAAATGCCTTGCTCCCGCTGGATGCTGTTTTATTGCCTGGCTTGTGGTTGCTGCCATGTGATTTGCTTCCAGGGGAGGCCACATAGCCCTTCTCTCGCAAAAAGGAGAAAGGATTGCAAAGCCCGAGCTGCTGTGCAGTTGGGAAAGCAGATCAATACGTGTTCGGCAGATCAATCACTGTCTTGGGCAAGGGAATTCTAGCTGGAAAAGCTCTCCTGCTTCTGCTGGGTCATTAGTAGAGCCCCCTATTCTAAATCAGGGCCTCCATCTAACAACAGTGCTCTACTTGATTAATGCTGATTAGCCCTGCTTTGCTTGGTACGTTGATTAAAAAGCAAGGTTCATTTCCCAGGTTTCCTTCCCAATCATATTCCCTAATTTCTTTTGGCACCTCCACAGCCTCTTAATTCTTCAGTCCTCCAAGAAGCTCATCAGACAAGGACAATGCTGCGGCACTAACAAACAAAGGGCAGATGTGAATTCTATCCAAAGGGAAGCTCTCTCCTGTGCTATGTTACTCTATATGGTAGACTGGCTAGTGGCGTCTTCGCCTTAAAATGTTGCTCATGACAACTTCAAAGGCAGATAAAAACCCATCGTCACTCAAGATTTCCCTACATACCAGCCCTCTCCAACGCATCTGCTTGATTCCCACCAACTGTAGAAGCAAAGGGACCCGTATTGCCTCTTTGCCAAATTATCAGCTAAATTGCCATAGGAATGGCTTTGTGGGTTGAGACCAATGGCCCACCCAGCTTGTTCAGTGGCTGTAGCAGATGCATAGAAATCAACGGAAACAGGACACGTACAAAGCAGCCTTGACCCAGTCTTCCCAGCTTTGGTGATCTGGGGTTCAAGGGTCTTCATCAGCTGGAAGCCATACTCAGCTCACGGGGTTTAACATCCACCAACACTTAGTCGAACCCCTCCCTGAACTCATGCCAGTCTCCATGGCGTCCTGTGGCAACAGGATGGACAGTGCAGTTGCACTTCATAGGAAAAAGTATTTGCTTGTGTCTGTATCAAATCTACTGCTTGCTCCCGTTCAGAAACACCTCGTTATGAAGAAAAAGCAGCAGTCCTTCCCTCCCAGCTCTGTACTGGCCATGATATGATATGTCTCTGTTGTTGCCCCTTTAGGCATCTCTTGTTCTAGCCAGGGAGTCCTACCTTCATGCAGAAACAATTTTGCAGCTTATTGGAAGTTGTCTCAATAAAGCAAGCAGGGCTCAAGAAAACAAAAGATCCCGTTACTGCCTCTGTTTCACAGAAAGTGGAAATTCAGAGTATCTTAAAAGCACAACCATGTAAATAACAAGTTGGCACTGAGAGCAATGAGTTAATTTGACATCTGAATATTCGTTGCTATTAAGTAAGATGAAGACTTGCCTCCT
This sequence comes from Larus michahellis, assembly GCF_964199755.1. Taxonomy (NCBI): domain Eukaryota; kingdom Metazoa; phylum Chordata; class Aves; order Charadriiformes; family Laridae; genus Larus; species Larus michahellis. Next base: position 47,198,584 of record NC_133903.1, on the reverse strand, counting down.
TCAGCTCTTATGTAAATAGAACTCATCTGCGATGCAGATTTTATTAATTAACTGGCAAATCGAGAAAACCCCAATAGGCTGTAATTGAACTTCACGTTGATGATAGATGAGGAGACACTTACAGGCCATCCGCTGTGTCTGCACAGTCACTCCGGGAGCTGCTGCCATCCCCACCCAACCTCACGGCGGAGGGGCTGCCCCGTACTGAGCAAAATCAGGAAGATCTGAGGGGCAGATGCCCGGAGCTGATGGGATCCCTGGCACATTTGCCTCCTGAAGCACCCTCTGGCTGGTCACGCTGCTCCCAGGCTCTCACAGGAGGCAGGCATGAGCTGCTGAACCTTTAACAGAAGTCCCCTCATAGCTTTGAGGGGATTTTCCACCTAATCACCTCTAACATGAAGTGGGGACACCCAGTAGCACTGTGGAGAACTGGGCAGCTCAGATGTACCTGGGGTAACCCGAGAAATGTAAGATTTCCAGATACCTGGAGATGATATACCCCAGTGATGATATACCCTATAGAAACACATCCAAAACTAAGACCTAAGGCAAAGCAAAGGTCGGATTCATCTGTGTCCCAGCGGTGACTCCCTGATGGACAACATGGATGGTGACAGGGCAGCCCGTGTGGGGAGAAGGCAGCCCTAAAGCCCTGCAGGAGCACCGTGCTGCCCTTCTCCGGCAAGGCGGCATGCAGCAGAGCCCAGCAGGAAGGAGATTAAGGCGTCATTGATGTACAGGGAGAAGGGATGAACGAAACAACCCCCCGCATGGGTGCTTTGCAGCTCTTGGTGGGGAACTAATTTTGCTTTTATTTTGCTAGAGAAACAGCGAGGCGGCAGCGAGGCGCCCACCCTTGGAGCTGCTGAAGCCTGGGTTCATCTCGGCACAGGAAGGGGAAGTGGCATTTGAAACACTGAGATGTGAGAAGAGTTTCATTATTGCTCTGGATGGCCCCTTCATTAGAGGAAAACACGGTATTTAATGGAGGGGAAAGAAAACAGCAGCTCCCTGCTGCTTCCAGAAAGGCGTCTCTTTTCAGCTTTGCTTCATTCCCCTTATTTATTGGAGGGAGGGAGGCAGGACCTATCCATCCCTGTAGCACCACGTCCCTGGGTCTCACGAGGGGTGCTCCAAGGACACCCCAAACCAAGATCTCCCTGCAGATGGCAACCCACGAGCACAGTCCCTGCTGGACTCCCCAGCTTTGGGGTGCCTTCCTGTGCCCACACCCAGGTGGCCAGAGGCTGGCTGTGTGTGAAGGCACGGGGTAGCGAGGTCTACCCCCTCTCTAACTACACACTCCCCAGGTGCTACACACCCAGCAATTCGGTGCCATTCCCTTGTTATCAAGGAGAAACTGAGGCATGGGAGATGTGTTATCCACAGTTGCCATCGAGTCTGAAGACCACGTTTGATTAAAGAGCACAGGGAACACTCTCCCCATGCCTTCCTTGCGAAGTGCCCTCAGATTACAAGGGAAAGACTTGATTTCTCATGACTGGTTTTAACAAATCCAACATGGGATTCACACATCCAGCTAATTCTTCCCAGCTGGCACCAATTATTTTCCAAGGTAGATTTGCTCTCTCAATTACACCCCACAAAGTTTTCAGCATGGGTAGGCAGAATCTCTTTTCTTTCCCTTCATCCTCCCCTAGTAACTGGGCGGGTTGGGGGGCGGGGTTAGCAATGTGTCAACAGACTTCAGAAGTAGAATCGACTCACATTCCCTTTGCTGGGACGACTCTAGCTCTGCTAGGAATTGAGATGAAAGGAAACTTGCTTTCATCCCAGCATAAGCAGGCAAGAAGTGGAGCATGAACAGAGAGAAGACGAGCAGAGAAACAAGCACTATGGTTTTATTCTGGGTCCCTGCACCTAAAGCTGTCCTTAATCACCACCCATGAGTCATAGCCACTTCTTTCACTGGGAGCTCCAGACAGGATAATTTCGTTGCAGAGACTCACAGGAACGTTGGCTGGAAGAGACCTCTGGACGTCACCAATCCAACCACTCATAATTTGCTCCCAGAATTTGCTCGGGACCTGTCCTGTTCCCAAAGTGAGGGTCTTTGAAAGTGTTCTGAGGTTCTTTGCATCCTCAGAACTGGGGCATGCTCCACTGAGCATCCTGCAGTGGAGAACATGTTGGAGGAAGAAGAATTGTTCCAGTGCTTGTCTACTCTCTTCACTGCTCCAAAAAACTCCCCAGCCCCCCATCAATAAGCCAGCTGGATGGGGAGATGAACCCTGGGACCTGTGTGGGCCGGGGTTTGTGGAGGACAGCAGGAGGAGGGGATCCATAGGATCTCAGGAGACTGAATAAAAGAAAAGGACAGGGGACACTGCTTGCAGAAAACAGTGAGGTTCAAGATAAGGTCAGAAGCTGGAGAGGGGCTGTGTGTGCGAAGGGTGGATAACCACAGACTCAGACCACACAACCCTTTTCCTGCTCTGGCTGCTTCACCCCAAGAGCCAAGTGCCTTCATCCTGGGCCTTCATGCATCATTTACAAAACCGCAGGGACCACAGCCCCTTCTCAACCCCATCGCTGGGACCTTGCAGTGACTTCCAAGCAAAGGAGCAAGTTTCCTGTAAATTACATTTCCAGCAAGCATCTCTGCTAATTAAAGATTATGAAATGAATTTACCATTGCTTCAATTAAAATCCATTCACAGCTAATGCCTTCCTCTTTCCCAACGTTATTTATTTATTGAGGGTGGGGAAGGAAGGAACCGCATTCGGAGTCTCCAGAAGTTCTCTGGATTTGGAACAGACTCGGCTCTGCCTTGTTACATGGAATAGGTCCCTGGAGAATGCAGGCTGATTGCAATCTAATTTATGGCATTCATCAACATATGAATTAATGCTGGGGTCTCAGATATGAGATCTCTCTATTTCCCCCTCCCTCCTCACACAGGCTCGGCAGCTCGGCTCGGCTGCCAGCTTCCTTCCCTCCCAGTACTGCTCCTTTCCTTCATTAAAGAAACAGCCTTGTTTTCGGTTAAGAAAGCTTGTTTATGGTGAACGAACCGGGCATTTCACCTGACTTTCTGCGAATTCAAGTCAACTGAAACCAAGGAGGATCTAGTGCCTGTTTTGAATAAGTTTGGGATCTGGTGCTCAGCTGCTGTGTGTGCCTCAGCTTCCCTGCCTGTGACACAGGGATGCTGTTCTCGGCTTCCTTCAGAAAGCCACAGGGAGAATAAAAATACATTTGTGCTTTGGAGCCCTGCAGGGAAGTTTGCAGAGGGCTTTTGTGTGTTTTACTATTGCTCTGCTGTATTGTTCTTGGCGTTGACCTTGGACTGAGCTGGACAAAAGAATAATCAAACAAGGCCACTTATATTTTAGGTGCATGTTGGACACTTATTAAAGAAAGACGAAAACTGCAAAGTCTTCTGGTAGCAGCCATTAACCCATACGGTGACTGGAAGCCCCGGAGCTATTGACAAGGTTATAAATCATCAGCAGTGGTGGATGAAGGGCTGCCTCTCTGCTCTCTGCCTAGAGGCTGGCGCAGGCAAAACAGGACGGCAAAACAAATCTAAGGGCAGAAAGTGGGTGTGCAGCATGCCTTGGGGCAGGGACCGTGCATCTGGGAATGGGATGAGATGTGCATGAGAGCAGAGTGCATCCAGCTGTTTAAAGGGGAGACTTTTGCTTCATTGACGTGAGGAGGCAACCGTTGGGTAGGGTAAGAGCGAGGACAGGTACAGTCTAGGATGGGAACCACAGGCCTACAATCTCTGACTGCTAGGGCCAGGCTTCCTTTCTTTGGGGCAAAACTCCACAGCCAGAACTGGTTTTGAGACAGAAATCTCAGTGTCTGTGCTGTCTCACTGGTCAGATCCCATGTCACCTTCAGCAAGGTCCCATGCTGGAGAAAAGTTGACCGAGGCTTAGCACCACCATGAAAGGAGGGGCCGCTGCTCCATTCCTCACCTGTTCTTCCTGAACTGTCTAAATGTGCCTGGACTTAGTTGATGTGGCTTAGTTTTTTTCTCTTCTCTCTGATACAAGCAATAAAGCATGTAAGGTCATTTTTACACTAATCTGCAGATTGCTCTGCCCATCAAGAACATCAAAGAGTGCTCCAGGGAAGAAAGAAATAGGTAGCTTTGTGCTTGATGGGACAGAGCAGGATGTGGGCTCCGACTGCAGTGAAGAAGACTGGAGTTGGATTCATTAGGAAAAGCTATAACCTGACACTGAAGGACAAGAACTGACTGCATAGCTCCTCACTGATGAGAGACCTCCTTCATCTGTGGAACAGCAGGTTCATCCAGGAGAACATGCAATTCAATCAACATTTTGAAAGCCAAGAGCTTTGGTGAGCTCTGGACTACTTGATGTAAAATGAGTGGACATTTATTATCTTCATAGTAGTAAAGTGCAGGAGCCAAAGGACTACGTCTCTGTGTAGTTAACAGCCGACGCAACAAAATCATGCCCTGCTCATTATGAATGTCACCTTTAGTCTTAATTCAGCCTACTCCTGGGGTTTCAACTCCTAGAAGGGAACATTTCCCTGGCTAAATTATTCTTTGGTAGCATCAGGCAGGCAGGTTGGAAAATACAACATGGAGCACTTTCATCACGAAATAAAAAGATGGAAGGAGCATGATCACACCTCTGCTTGCAGGTGGGTTAAAAGTTGTTTCCATGTTTGCTAAATACATATTTTTCATTTTTGCTGCTTCTGCTCCTGAGTTTATCCTCTCCCAAAGTAATCAAGCGTTTTGCTGCCACTGACAATCACAACTGTCTGCTGCTGACAAGAGAAGCGTTGCCGCTAGAGGTGGAGCACCACAGGGTGCTCGAGGCAATGTCCCCACTGAGACGCAGCAGAGCTCAGTCCAGGCTGGAGCTTCTTCATGCTCCTGTCACTCAGTCGGGGGCTGCTGCAGTTCACCAGGAGCTGGCTGAGCTTGCCTGACCTGAATGGGGAAACGGGGTGCTATCATACAGGTTCAACCTTCAGTCCAGACGGGCTGTGCCCACATCTTTGTGATGATGTGAACGGAGCCCAGCATCCAAGTACCTGTAGCAGCTGGATGTTCTCACCTGTGCGCCACCATTTGCGCACGTTGCTTTGGAGCACAGGAAAAGGAGCGTTACCCACTTTTATTCAGGACACTGTGTCTCCTGGAGCCCACTAGAAGGCAAACACAGGCTAGCATTAGAGCCCCCCTCTACCATCAGTTCCTTTGATGTAAGCATGCCTGGTGTGGCAGAGACGGCCAGGACATGGTCCCAGGGTTTGGTTTCCCACCTGTGAGCACAGGAGCAGTCTGCAGACACAGCTACAACCCAAGCAGGCAACAACGTGTGGCCCAGACACGCACTGCACTGCGTGATGCTGAGCTGAATCAGTGCCTGGGAAATAGCAGGTAAGGGTTATGAAAGGTGGCGGGGAAAGGGCACGGCTGGAGCACCATCTGCAATGCAGAAGAGAGCACTGCATCACCTCTCGGATGCGGTGGCAGATTAATCAGGAGTCACAGAGTGTATTTGTAACCTGCCTGGCAAGCCAGCTGCATTTCACATGCTCAACCCTACTCGGCTCTTCCTCCACACCCGAAATACCAGCGTGACTGTACAGGTCCCGTGTTAGAAGCAGGTCCTGCTCTGGGAAGAGAAAACGCTGGAGCAAAGACTTTGCGAGGGACAGACAGCAGAGCTACACACTCCTATGCGTGTCTCAGGGTTAGGGAATGAGAAACAGCATTTGGGGAGGTCTCTATTTCTGTTCCTCTAGCTGCAATGGGGAAGTGTTTCAGGGAAGCAGGTGAGTTTTCCTATTTGCCTTGCTCAGATCCTTCATCTCTACCTTACCTCTACCGTTGCTGGCATTTCCTCCTGGAGCCCAGACGTTAGCAGGCAGATGGACCCCTCAGTCCTGCCCTTTTCAACTCTGTGAAGACTCAGACAGGGTTTGCATCTGTGCCGTTTCTTCTGCATTTTGCTTGAAAGAAGCAGCTGGTGACTTTTTTAGTTTAGCTCTACATATCCAGCTTAGGCGGCGGCGAAGATAGAAAATGTGGAGACCACCAGCTTCTCCCTCCAGATCCCTTTGAGAGGCTTTGGGAGGTGTTGGATGCCAACAGCCTGGCTCATCTTCTCACTGGATTTCAGGATAGCAAAACTGTGTGGGAGGGGGACATGGAAAAAGTACTTTTCCACCTGTTGGGATGAAGCCTTTCTGGTCTGCTTCACCCATATGTATCAGGTTTACCCATAGATAACCCCTGCAAATAATTTTCCGTTATTTTTTCTGTGGCCACACAGCACTTTCTAGGGATGCAAACAGAACATGTAATTTACTCTCCCCACCTCTCCTCCACCGCAATTAGTCCTGTTGGCCTGGGCTTGTTTGCTTGGGAAATGCTCCCCTTTCTTTCACAAAGCAAGCTGCTTTTTGTGCGGGATATTTTTCTGCATGCCTCCAGCCTTTCAAATCCATTGAAGAAGCCAAGCTGTCCATGAGATGGTGCCACACGCGGAGTTCAAACCCCACTTTGTTCACCAGAGACAGCAGATAGGGAAGAGTCTTCCTCGGCATTGCACTTAATATGGCATGTTCATGATGTCATTTATTATTATAATCTGGACTTCTTCAGCTTTGGGAGCATGAATAATACAGCACCAAAAAAACCATTTTTTTTTAAAAGGTGTTTTTTATATATAGATAGATAAAGATAGCTTGCTCTGATTCATCTGCTCAAAACTGCTGCTGTTCCATGTTTGTTTGTTGTGTTTTTTTTTTTCAAGCAGAAATCGCTGGGCAAGAAGAATGCCAGGAATTGAAATCCAGGATAAGCCTGTATTTCACAACTTCTTGTCATGCAGGAAGGTTGCTGACAAAACTTTGGAAGAGGTCCGAAATTTGCTTGGGAATGAAGTCGCCGCTCCGGGGTGCAGTGCAGCAGCCGGGCAGGGCAGGGCAGGGAGGCAGGGAAGATCATCCCACCCGTGCAGGGATGAGTGAAGGCCAGCATGCCTCATCCCTGGGAAGGCTGGGACACGAGCTGCGCAGCCCCTACGGGCTAGCATCTGGATGTGAATGTGGATGTCACCCTGTAGAGATAAAATCTGAAGGGTTTGAAGAAGCCCTGGGAAGACGGTTCTGCCTTGTGCCAAATGGGGGCATAAATCTTTGTTCATTTTTATTCTGCTGAAGAGGCGCGGTGGCATCTTTGGTCAGGGTCGGGCTATGGTGTCGGCAGCCAGTGCGGAAGAGACCCAAAAAACCCTTAAAACTGAAAAATGACCCTTGGGCAGACGAATGTCTCGCTCAAGAGTGCAGATGGACATATTGCTGCTGGAGCTGCACCTCCCGATCGTCTTCTAGGCCAGCTTTTGGATAGCTGTCGGCCAGGGCGAGACACAAAGCCTCCTATGCCATGGCACACCTCACAGCGATGATCTCCTATGCTGCTCTCCACCCCTACAGCTCGGTTTGCACCTGAGAGTTGTTGCCACATCCACAGGCCGTTGCCTCTATATCCCTTCCCAGTAGCAAAGGAGGCCACGCTGCCAGCAGCGGAGCTGGGAGCAGGGTCAGATCTCCGGCCATGGTGTAGTGCCCAGGCCGTAGGACAACCTCAGGTGTCACCTTCTATAGAAACTCTGGGATCTGGTCCCGGTCACAGACAAGAAACCAGAGTGTCTGCTCACGACGTGTCACAGCGGTTTTTCAGCCCTGCGTGGACACCAGCATTACCAAAGGCATGTCCCAGTAGTGACTTTGATCCTGCCTTCATGGAAATAAAACACCAGTGCTTCCACCGTAGTTACGTTAGAGATTAAGCCATAAAATAAAAATACTAAGGAAATAGCTGAAACAAACAATCAACATCCATCATGAGGGACAGGATCTTTCTCGACCCACTAAAACGTTATTTGTTCTTGTTCCCAGGGGCCAAAACACTGCTCTTCTGCATGAGATATGTGTGTCATTGGGTATGTGTGTATCCCTAAATTTAATTTGTCCAGTTGCATTAGGACAAGCAGCTAATTCTGAAATACATTTTGCTCCCATAATCAACCCCTCTGCCAAATGGCATTTGGGTGGAACTGTGGAGATTGTGATTTTTATTTGAAGTGATTTATGGAAATCATTAACAATGTTCCCTAAGTGGAATCCACGGCAATCCTTTTAATCTTCCCCCCATCACAGCAAATGCAAACATTTTTTTTAATAACAGAGAGTGTGAAATACAAGGTTATTAAAATCCACACTTTTATATTTCTCTGTGCTCCCTCCCTCTGTAATGGGATGGAAATCGTAATCGTGGAAATAAAGCCTCCCTTTCAGACAAGAGATGCAGAGGGTGTATAAGGAACAATTAAGCATCTATTTAGTCACTTTGAATTGATATGGGTGTTAATGAAAATGAAAGAGGCCGACTTTACTTTCACTGCGGGAAATGCAAAAGGTGGAGGGGTGGGTTTTTTGGTATCACCCTAAGTCCTTTTTATGAATTCAGTGCCTGCATCAGACCTCAGAGCTCCCCCAAGGGCTTTTCCAGCCTCTTCCCAAAGTGCTCCGTGGAAAACCGAGGGGGGCTGCCCTCTGTCCCGCTGGAGTGAGGTCCAGGCTGCTGTCACCAGCTGTCCCCAGGCAAGCAGGAAGCCGCCAGCTGATGGTTTGCTTCATCCTCCGACATGCTGATTCACTGCCACGTGTCTCCCAGAGCGCTGGGTGTGAAGCGTGGGAGAGGGAGCTGTGCCAGCTGTGCCAGCTGTGCCGCAGGCCCCCGGCCACGGGGAGCAGGACAGGGACCACCAGCATCCACGCTGCTGAGCCACCAGGCAGTCTGGGCGGGCTCTGTGAGCTGGTCGCCATAGGTCCCAGCTTTCAAGGGTACCCAAAGGCAATGAACCCCTGACAGCCCCAGCTGGGTGCGGGGGCTCAGAAACGGCCAGGGCTCCTTTGGCCGGCACTTGGGAAGCAGCGGGGAGGAGAAAGTGTCAGCCGGGTCTCAGTACATTCTCCCTTTGTTTTTAAATGAGTAAAAACCAGTTGGCTGATGGTATGGCAGGCAGGAAAGGGCTGTTGTCAGCCTGGTTTGATAGGTGGGGAGGCAGTCTCCCACCTGCAACCCTCTTCAGGCACTCAATCAGACAGTCCTCACCGCCTACGAATTCCTCAAGGGCTGCTTTGACCCATATCACATGGGGCAGAGACCCTGACGCAGCTCCCCGAGGACTCTAACCCAGGTCTGATTAAAGCACTTGAAGGTGGTGAGGACCTTCAGACCTCCAGAGCCAGAGCATCCCCTTTTGCCCTCAGTTTCCCTGATTGATCTCCCTACACAAACACACCTTTGCAAATACTTTGCCCCAAATCACTCGGCTCCATCCCCTCCTGGGAATAAAGGGGCACGGTGTGGTGAGAGCCCATCTGGGACAGTCACACACGGAGCTTAGCCCAGACCAGATGCTCTCCCTTTCCCTCCAGATGATGCGCTGGTGCCATGGCAACTGCTAACACCAAACAGCTGCGGTGAAAATGCAGCTTCAGAGCAGCTTCAACTCCCAAAGGACCAGTGGGCATGTCCCGGGGGTTGTCCTCTTCTCCTGGGGACCTCGGCCAAAGATGTGCCTCCAGAGTGGGTCAAAGCCAGACTGTACTGTGGTACCCCTGCGTGGAGCCCAAAACTCGCCTTGCATGGAAAAGTTTTTTTAAAAAATATGATCTTGCCACATTTTCCCTCTTGGAATGTTAAGATCTGCCATGGCAGGACTCAGAGTTTGAGAGAGGAGCTGTTTGCCCTTAGCTCTGACTCCCACCCTGGTTCTCAAAGCATCCCTATGGCTTCATGCTCCGGAGGCAGAGGAGCAGCTCCGACCCCAGGCATCTTCATGCTGGGGCAGGGGGACATGAGGACATGTCCCATTGCAGGATATGTCTCCATGCAGCTGCCCAGATGTGTTTCTGTAACCCGTATCGCAGCTCTGTCGCTTGTGAGAAGAAATTTTAGCCTATAAAATGGTCCTGGGGGACAGAAATCGCTGTGATCTGGTCCGTGCACACTTCAAGGAGGGCAGAAAAGCTTTTTCCCCCACATTTTCTTTGCTCCTGGGCTGCACGATCTGTTTGTCATCTACCTGAGCCCTAGTGATTCTATTGTAAGGGAGAGACGTTGCCATTTTATTCTATACCCTTCCAACCCCCAGGCAGCTGGCAGGATTCCTGCTGGCTGGTAACGCACACACAAAAACGAAAGTTAATCTTTTGCTATTTTTTTCTCGGAAGCTCCATTTGGCTGCATTCAGGCCTAATGTGGTTATTTCCTTGCCCTCATGGCAGCTATTTCTTACATGGGGAAGCTGCACCAAAAAAAAAAGTAGATGTGAAAAATGGAGCTGTGATTTATTTTCACCTCCAAATATAGAAAGACAATTTCCCCCTCTCTAAGATTTCCTCTTCCTTCTCTTTAAATAAGTCCCAGTGCCTTCAAACCAAGCCAGCATCCCAGTGAAATCCCATTGCCGAGGCGGATGCGGAGATGTGTTTGTAGGGAACCTGGACCAGTTTAAACCCATCATCAAGGTGACCAGGGACAGGCTGACTCTTACCAGTTTACCCAGACAGCTAACCAGAGAGTGGAGATGGCGAGGGAGCTCAGCCTCAAACCCTCTGGGCTTTCTGCAAATCAGGCATCCCGCTGACACCAAAACTTTGCTGGGCGGAGGCTGAGAGGGGAGAGGGGCTGTGGGGAGCATCGTTCCCTTGGGATGCCGGCAGTGGGATTGATGATGTCCGCCCTCCTCCCGGCAGCGCCCGCGATTTGATTTCTCTCTGCTGGCAGCACAGCTCTCAGACAAAGGCTGTGCTCAGCCCTCGCAGCCGGGCTGCAGCTGGGGGCTCGTCCCCGAGGGGACCCCGGACCTGTCCCCAACGCTGCCTGAGCCTGTGCTGCCACTGGGACACGCTGGCCGTGCCCCCACGCACAAGCGTGTACCCACACACACACACAGGCTCCGGCTGCTCCCCACCTCGCTGGGAAGATCCAGCGGCCGGATCGAGGCACATCTTTTGGCATCGAAAGGATTAACTCCCCAGGGAGCAGCGGCGGAGGCTGAGCCTGTGCTCCCGCCACGCATCGCCGGCTTCCCAGCCCGCTCGGGAGTTGTGGAGCCAACCTCTCGGAGGCTAATCCCCCTCACTGCCGGCAGCCGGGGCGGCTGGGAAGAGCGAGAGGGGTTGTTGGGTGCAGGGACAGGAGGGGAAGGGGACAAGGAGGAGTGTACAAACACACACACACACACGCACGCACGCACGCACGCATGCATGCACACCCCGCAGACGGCGGGCAGCAGCACTGGATCGGTATCTGTTTGCGGGGAGGTCCGTAGGGAGCCAGGAGCTGAATAAAACAAGCCGGAGCATCAGGCGAGCAGATCTGTTGGCTTGCAAAAGTCCTTAAGGTAAAACCCGGGAGCAGCCACTCCTCGGCTGGGCTGCTCTTTGGAGACCGGGCACGGGGCTCACTGCTGTCGTGGTCGTTGTCTCTGACTATGATTTTATTTTTAAAGGAATCAAGTGGGAGATGCCAGCAAAAGAAGGTTCTGAAAGCCAGGCTGGCGCGGCCAGGAGCTGCGTGCCGCCGGCTCCGTCACGCACCGGGAGCAGCTGAACTTTGTGGGGTTTGAATATACGTTTCTCCTCTGTGGATGCTCCGGGCAGCGTTACGGGGAGAGTCGCGGCACGGCACCGCACCGCACACCTCGTGCCTGCCGTTACCCAGACCGAGTGCGGGGGACGGCAAAGGGGGGTTTTCTGTCTCTTCAAGGACCATCACTGGTGAAAAGAAGCTGGAGAAAAGCAATTTATCTTTCTTTTCCAGATGACTGAAAATACCTACAGGATCCTGTCTCTCCCACTTTCACCAGTGAGTAGCTTCCGGGAGAGGTGGCTGAGGAACAAAAATGATATCGGTCAAAATCATTCCAGCACCTACTTTTTCCCAAGGAACTTCATGCCCGTAGGCATTTGCTGCGGGCATTTCCAGGAGTGAGGACGACATACCACGAATGCATCCCTACCGGATCATGTAAGAATTTGCAAATGAGAAACCTACCCCAGCAAGACCTTCTCTGCCCAGTTTGCAGTACATGGTTTGGTGTAAGCACAGCAATTCTCGCCTCTTTCTCTCCCTTTTAAATCTCTTGGGCTTGGAGATCTCTTTCCTCATTGCAATTATGATTATTTGCAACATCAGTGCCATCAAAGATTGGAGCACTTTCCTCTCCCAGATCCTCCCCAGCGTCAACAAGACTCTGAACTTGGTACAGCAAGTGGAAGCCACCACCAGCTCGGTGGTAAGTGTCCTCCAGGACCCTGAACAGGACAACTACCTGGCCAACAGCCAGTCCATGAACTCCAGCAACTTCACGGCTGGCCTGGACCACTTGTTCCAGTACTCGTACTCGGACAATGACCAGCTTTACAAGGAGTACAAACCCCCTCCTCGAGACGCCATTCCTCTGCCCAAGGCTGTCCTCTACCTTCTCATGGCAGCCCTGGTGGTGGTGGCGGTGGCGTACGCCATCGTCGGGCACCTCATCAAGGACCTCATTCACGACTTTATCGGTGAGTGCGGGCATCACGCGTTGTCTGCATGTGGTCAGAAAGAGCCTGGGGGTGATGGCTGTCATCTCTCCTTTGATTTGGGTGGGTTTTAGGCCGAGCTTTGACCCTTTCACATGTACAAGAGAGTTAATTTATCTGGTGTTCTGGGTTCTCCAAACTGAGCTGTATGACGATCAGCTTCCCAGAGAAAATCCTTGGCTTTAGCCTTTTTCCTAAAGAAATTATACTTGTGCATGTGTGTGCGTGTATAAATGTGTATGTGCGTACGTCTGTGCTGCCGAACGATTGTAAAATCCGTCGGCCAGTTTCAACGGAACTTGGATTAGAGGTCTCCAAAATGAAAAGTTTCACGGCAACAGATACTTGAGCGCAGGATAACAACCCAGTCGGGCATTGTGAAAGAAAAGCTTAACCCCTTATCAGACACCAGTGAATCCACAAACTCCTAGGAAACACAGGTCAGCAGTCTGCCTCCCTTGTACAGCACCAAGCACAGCCTCTGAGGCTGCTGCAACAAATCCATAAGGTGATAGCCTGAAGACCGTGCATTTTTATGAGAATTGGCTTCCCGGCTCCTTCGTTTCATTCTGTTGATGAACACGGTCCCTCGTCATCAGGGACGAGAGTGCAAACGCTCTGCTGGCTGCGGCCTCCACGGGCAGGCAGAGGGGCAGGCAGAGGCTCTTGGCTGCTTACAGCAAGCCCTCAGTGATACTTTTACTGTTTGCCCCATAATTTGTAACGCTGGCGGTGCCGGCGAGCGCAAATGTGCCGAATTCCCTTCTGAATCCTCGGTACTTTTGGCCCCCACACCCCAACAGCCACCTCGCCATGTTCTTTGAGGGACGGGGCCCTGCTGCAGGCAGTTTTCCAGCTCGGACAGGGGTCCAAGAGGAATCCACAGTGGGTTTTAAGCTCCTAGCTCCTGCAGATGCGCATACACCCCCAAAAGCTCTGGGGAGAAATATCTTCTGCAGGGGAGCGGAACTGAAATCCCGTTGCACATCTCTTGCTTTGAGCCTGCCCCCCAGCCAGAGATGAAGCCCTGCAGGCTCCATCTCTGCAGTGGGAGGGAGATCACATTCATCTGGAGCGGAATCCACGTGCTCGTTCCTGATTCCCCTTTATTTCCCTGCTCCTGGGATGCAGGGGATGATCCGCACCGGCCAAAAACTCCGACCGGTGGCCATGGGGCGGGCAGCACCCATGCCTTGCTGATGGGAGGGCAAGCCAAGTCCCTGGGGCAGGGTGTCACGATGGGGCAGGGGCCGGTAGATCTGGGACACGGGCATTTGGGGAGGAGGTATTTGGGACAAGGAAGGTTGAACCTCCTGGCAGGGAGCAGTGCTGTGGGTCACTCGTGAGGCTCAGCCAGGAAAGCGGCAGGAAGCTGCTGCCACCGAGGAGTCTTTCTTCACCCCAGCTGGAAGGGAACGGATACTGTCTTAAAGTGTTAAATATAACACTTAATCAGCAGCTTGCTGGGGCTGTAGCGTCTCCTGGCTCTGCCGTTCGTCTGATTTAGCGGTGCCTTCCCAACAAAGGTAGGCAGCAGGGACAGCACCTAAAAATATACACGCTCCTGCCCTGAGATGCTCAAAGGACCGGATCACAGCAGGTTAGAAAATACCTTCCCGGAGGCGGAAGCCAGTCCAGATGCCGTTCGCCCATGGAGCAGACACCCCTGCCCCAATTGCTGGGATCCCTGATGCAGGAGAGCATGGATGTGGGTGCTCAAAACCACCCCTTGGGTGGGTAATGCAAAGCGGGGTCAAAAATCCACATAAATGCTGTGCCCCCCCCCCTTCCCCCCGGGCAGGGAGAGAGGCTGAAGCCGCGGTCGGAGATACCCGTGCCCTCTCCGTGCTATTTCCAGCTCAGCACCGTTGCTCCCTTGTGACCTTGGGCACCTTTTGCATTTGCCTCTGGGTGGGATGGGGTCAGGGGGGTGCCCCTTCCCTCATAAAGCCCTTTGCAAAGGGACTTCCACAGCTTTTCACAGCGCCTCGGCCATCCCAGGGCTGGACAGGCGCAGGGACAGCCCCAGGGTCTGCCCGCTCCCTGCCACTTTGGAAGAAGCCCTTTCCCAGCTGAACACCCTCACTGAGGGCAGAGCATCCTCCCTGCCCCGGCTGGAGGTGACATCTCTCCGAGTTAGGGTCAGAAATCCAGATGTCAGCTTCTGCCCCATCCAGACAGAGAAGAGAAGGCATTTCCCAAACTCCAGCAGCACCCCTCGGTGCCGAAGGCTGCCTCCGGCTCATCCTATTTAGCACTCTGGGCCCATCTTCACACCATTTATACACTTAAAATGAGCCAGTCCTTGGAGGAGAGTGGATGAGACTGTGTTCGTTAACACTTGCCAAGCAGCAGCCTTTAAAGAGAAGGTTTCATTTGAATGAGTTTGCATAAAATGACTTCAGGGACAGGACAGAGGGAGTGAGGGATAGTAAATAAGAAGCTGGTCTATTAGCTGCTTTAACACAATGCCTGGATTTATATACTCGGCAGCAGCTCCACTATCAGCGTTTCTGTGCTAATCATATTTAGAAGGAGAGAGAGAGAGATGGAAATAAGATGCCAAAGGGCTGGAGCCTGTTTCGGGGAGATTAAAGTGCGAATAGTTAATCACTACTTTAAACAGTCACTCGGAGACACCAAGAATGATTTGGACTCCTCAATAACAGCTTGTAGGACATGGCTGGGGGGAGTCAAAGCATCACCCAGCCCCGTGCGCTCACGGGGACTGTGATGGGATGGCAGAGGGGCTCTCGGGACGCTGGCGAGCTCTTCCCCTGTGAAATCCAAACGGATATTTGAGACACCGACACCTCTCTCACAGCCACTTCTTAAAAATTCAATTAGAGCTTGTCCAGGCATCCCCGAGGGGAGATGAACGTTGCTGTGATGCCCAGTGGGGTGGGAAGAAGCGGAAAATGGGAGGCTGCGTCAGAGGAGAGGGAAAGATGTATTGTTGGAGAGGGGAAAGGCAGAGTTCCCCTCAGCCGGGGTGCAGATCCCATCTTTCCTCATCCCCCAGAGCACATGGATATGGATAAATGGGCTCTGAAACAGCCTGTGTTCAGCTCTTCCTGGAGCGAGCTGGCTGAGAAGAGCCCAAAATACCTTGATTTGTCTCCAGCTCTCTCTGAGCTGTCAAAGTCTCCCGTTTGCGTCTTTCCCAAAACTCATCGGGCATCTCCGCCGGGGGACGATTGCCAGCCCCCCATGGCGGAAGGATGGCTCCTGCGTGAGCGCGGCTCAGACACGGCTACCAGTTAAGACAAATTGGGTCGAAGCATTTAGAAAGCGGCTTAACTCGGGAGCGCTGGAGAGCTGCCGGAGACGGCGCTGCGGCGAAGTGCCGGCTTGGCAAATGACAAGCCTGTCGCCAACCTACGAAGCGCCTAATTACTGCAATCCTTGGGAATCAGCCCGCCCTCCCTCCTCCGTCCCCAGAAGTTCACTGAATATCGCCCTTATTTAAACGCACAAAAAAAAAAGGAGAAAAAAAAGGGGGAAAAAAAGTTTGGCTGGAAACAAAGCTGTTGCCATGGAGACCGCGCGCGTGTGGTCCCCAGGAAAGCATCTCGCTGCCTGCACAGGAACGACACGGGAAGGGTCTGTTGGTCTGCGTGGGAGCTGATGCTTTGGGGGGAGACCTTTGCCAGCATCACCCAGCTCAGCCCAGGTCTCCTCTGAGTTGCAAATCTCCAGAGGAGACCTTGAGGAAACTTTTCCTTTGGGAATGGGCCCAAGGCAGATGCCCTGCTGGGGTGAAGCAGGGCAGGATCACCAACGCTGCTGGGACTGTGCTGGTCAGTGGCTTCGGGAGCGCTCAGAACCCTAAGCCAGTCTTGGAGCGGGATCTTTCTTTTCTTTGCCCTTTTGACCCACCAGCTGTTTTCTTATTTTTCAGCCTTATCTCCGCCCGCCACATTTCAGGCTTCTTTGGGAAACGGTCTCCTTGAACAAAGAAACTGTGCGTGAATGTAGCATTGCTGAAAATAGCTGCTGGGTGATCCTGCAGGGACTCGGGATCTGCTTTTAATTGCTCCCACGCAGAACCGCAGGGCTCTTAGGAAAATTCAGCCCGTGGCAGGGACTGCAGATAGCGTCTCGGGTCCGTCAGAGAGGACTTATGTCTTCTTTTTGGGCTCTGTTTTGAGGATGATTCATTTGCCTGCCAAAGTTACGGGAAAAGAAGAGACTGTGCGAGGTTCCCTTCTGTTTCCCTGTCTCGGTGCTAACCCACCTCTGACACTAACCCCCCTGCCTCAGTTTCCCTTTTGGTGCATGGGGGTACATTAGGGGTTCCTTAGCTGCTGGTTTACCCGTGCTGATGTCTAGCAGCAGCTGTAGTAGGGTGGCTTTCACCGGGCTAATTCCCACTCCCATCCCCGCATCACTGGGGCTGTGGCTGTCGGCTGGACAAACGGCCACAGTGGTCTGGCCCTGAGAGAAGCAGGCAGAGGTGGCCCCACTCCAGGACGGTTTCACGGCCAAACCTTTGAAGCACAAATCCCAAGCAGTGAGAGGGCTCCCGGCATGCGCTGCCGGGGATCAACCGAGGCTGGCCTCGAGGATACACCATCCCACAGTGGCGTTTCCATTCCTGCCATCGCATGGTCCAGTGATGGGCTGCATCAAGTCCCTGGGGCGAGGACCATGCCTTTCTACTCCTCTGCAAGTGCTCGTCTCCCTTGAGCTGGGATGGAGCAGGACTCCTCACCCTCTCACCATCTTTGCTTCGCCTCCATGGTGAATGCCTAAAGCTAAAAGATGTGGAAAGCAGCTAAGCACCGCCAGGAGCATCCCTGCCTCCCACGTACCACACCTGAGTCATCCTCTCGGAGACCCGCTCTCCAGAGCAGCAATGCTGCCCAGTGGATGGGACTGGGATCAAATGCAGGCTTGGCCCAGGCTGATACTGGTGCGGAGAAGCTACTTTTAAGAGAATATCATGATTAATTGGATGCCTTTACCATGTCACCCCCTTTCCCCACCATGTCACCTTTATGCCGGTGACAGCTCTGCAGAGGCACAGTGTCCTTACCTATCCATCATCAAAGCAGTGTGTCCGTGTTGCTCAGGCTGCAGGGCAGTTTTGACTCGGCCAGCACAGGTAACCTGAGAAATTTCTGCAAAACAGGAAGGAAGAACAGACTCTGACAGCAAGTTCATTTAGAAAGATGTGAATCTGGGGGGAAAGGGGGACTTCTTGCTAACAAATTACTACTGGCAGAGGCAGACAGAGATTTTCCAGCAGAACAAACCTGGGAGCTGTCTGCTGATTTTGCTATTGAATAAGCAGAGTCCATCCCGCAAGGGAGACAGATACAGTGTCCAGCTGCGACTGCTGCACTGTGTAAAGCTCATGAGGGATACCCTTGAACTCCTGTCTGTTGGGAATGCTTTGGCCGGAGCTCATCCCGCCTTGCTGCATCATACGAGGTGATCTCTGGGTCAGGACCTGTTTCAAAGAGGTCTTCTGCTCCTGCTGCTGGGAAAAGGGCTTTTTTAGCAGCTGTTTTCACACCCAGCTCCATTTAAAGCAAGTAAAGCTAGAGCACGAGTTTGATTGTTCATCTAACCTGTTTCCCCTTCCGTTGCTTGTTTCCATCTCTGCAGGGAGTGTGAATGTCTCACTCACCTGGTTGCATTTACATTTCAGCCCTTTCTCCCGCCTCCCTCTGCTCTTCTGGCAGGGACATCTCTTTTCCAGTGGCTGGAGTGCCCCATGGACAACCTGCTCTGTCACCGATGAATGCAGGGGACCTGGACAACCCACCAGGATGAGAGCGGGCATAGAGCATCCCCGTGCCCCTGGGCACACACGCAGCAGGAGGATGCTCCCCGCTGCCTGCACTGTAAGGTGTTTCTGAGAGAGATCGATCCCTCAAGCTGCCAGTATGAGGAGGGGTAATACATGCTGTGAAATCTGGGCAGCCCAGAACAGTATTCTTCTGCCCCCTCGGATCAGCACATCCCACGGGTCCTGCTTCCAGGGATGCTGTCGAAGACTCAGGCAGAGCAGGGAGTTGCAGAGACACTTTGTGCCACATCAGTCTGCTATTTAGGGAGAGATGCTATTCCGCAGCTCCTGATTTACCCGGTCTACCCTATCTCCTCTCCCCAGCTGCTTTGGATCAATCACTCCATATCGATCTCACCCCATCTCAGCACTTTCCACCTCGCCTTTCACCCTGCGAGACCTCAGCAGACACACTGAGCCTCGGCAGCCCCAGGCGAGCGGGGAGAAGTGTCTCTGGGTTAGATGCTGCTCCCCCAACCTGGCTGAGAAAGTCACTTTGTCCTTCCCTTTTATCCGAGGCATTCACATACATGCCCATGTGCGTGTCCTGATTTTGCAGCGTGTGTTACAAGCTCCTTCCAGAGGCTGGGCAGGGGCAGGCAATGCATTTCCTCACCTCCCAGGTGTGACTGTCCTGGGTCCAGGGGTCTCACCGCCCCAGGAGCGCACTGTGGGACCCCTGCTCGCCCCAGCTCTGCCCTTGGGTGCACCGGGTCTGTTGGGTCTCCCGGTTCAGGCTGACTTCTCTTGCCTTCTAGCTAGAGCATGTGTGAACCTTAATGTGGACTTTGCTCTAGAAGAGGATTTCATTTTCCTCTCGGTGCCAATCGTGTCCATTTTCTGTTGCTCATGCAGACCCCCTGCCAGGTGCAAGGGATGGAGAGAGAAATACCTGTCGTGATGCTCAGGGCTTCAGCCACCTTTAGTTGGCCACCACCATCCCTCAGCTCCTGCCACCTCACCACCCTCCATCACCTGATTACAACCCCCCGCAGGGTCCATTATCCGAGGTTTCTAACGCGTGCTTGTGCATGACGTGAGGTTCTGCATCCCATCCCCTGCAAAGGTCCTTCCGCATCAGGGCAAGGTTTAACCCCACTGGGGCCAAAGACGTGCGGGTCTCCTCTCTCCTCCCCCTCGTCACTCCCCAGACATCCCACAGGGGACCCCAGGGGACCCCAGTTTCTCCCACACAGGCTGAGCAAGCTGGGGAGGAGCTGGAGGGAGAAGCTGGGGAGGAGCACGCGTGGCTGGGACAGAGCTGGCCGGCGGTGGCTGGCGGGGGAGACGAGGGCGCTGACATTTTTATGGTTGTTTCTCCGGGGTCCTGCTGGCAGGAGATCCTCCACCAGCTCCACAGGGCCTCGCTCCCCTCTTCCGCACATGGCAACATGCTGAAGTTACAGACCATAAATGGCCACAAATAACGTGTAATTGTGTAATTACTTCACTCCTTACTTACACAGTCAAATCATAAAGGCATCGCAGTAAATACCCTCTAATGACAGCCTAATTACATCTTCCTGCAGATTACCGGGTAATTAGATCCAGCAGGCTCCAGAAATAATTCCCAGGGAAGCAGCGGTTCAGATTAGCGTGTACAATCCAGCCCGCATTTACCCAGGAATTAGACGGCGGCAGCCTCACGCAAGCCACCTTCCCCGGGCACCCCGGCAGCCACGTCCCCTGTGGTGACGATGCACCGTCACTCTTTTCACACGGAAATGGCTTTTGCTGAGCCCTCCCGGCACCCTCCCGAAACACCCATCCTCTGTGTTTCTGCCTTTATCAGGGTGCCGTGCCCAGCTCTTCCTTCTTCTGCTGCCTGCAAAGGTCCCCAAGGGCTCATTGCTTGGCCACTAAATGCCACCTCTACTTGCTCACAGACAGGCAAAGCCATGGTCTTTGCTTCCTTTTGCAACACTCACCCAATGACTCCCAGGATATTTAGGGACTTGTCACCTCTTTTTCTACAGGTTATTCCCCTTCTTCCCTGCCAGACCAGCCCCTGCTCCCACTGGAGTTTTACCACTGACGTCAAGGAAAACAAGACGAGACCTTTAATAGTATTTGTAGGAGGCAATCTTGTTATTGCCTTCCGGATCCTCCTCATGCCAAGCAGCTGCGTGGGGCTGGCACAAGCCTGAGAGGTCTTGGAAGCAGGAGAGGGGGATCCAGGCTGCGGGGCCAGGCTGGGAAGCAGCTGGTGGAGTGTTTGGCTTTGGTCTAAATCCAGTAAATCCAGGCAAAATGGAGGCTATAGAGGAAAAAAGACCTAAATGAGCCTCCTGAACTTGGCTGATTTCCTCGGGGAAGGGTTGTGATGGGGAGCCCAGGCTCTGATGGGGGCTGTTGGCCCTGCAAGTGAAAGCTAAATGCCCCAGTTGGGACTGGGGGTAAACCTGGGGCTCCCCAAAAGCCTTTGGGCTACATCTTTTCTGAGTTTCCTAATCACTCTTGCCAGCACCGTGGTAGTCATGGGAACTGTGGTAGTTCTTTTCCTGCCCTTCCCATCACACAACTGGCAGACCGGGCTGGTGTAGTGATGGAGGTGAACAAAAAAGGAAAAATAAGGAAAAGCAGTCACTCTCTGGACATGCCGCCTGCATCCAGCATGGTGGGGGCTCTCTTCTTCTTGGAGCTTGCACGTATGTCCAGCCAGCCCATGCCAGGCAGCGGGCCACAAGCCCTTCTGCTCCCTCTCCAGCCCCCGTGGATGGGTGGACACCCACCCTGACCCCACAGCATGAGCATCACTCCAAAAGCCGTGCCCCACACCCTTGAGGATGGCATGGCCAAATGGCTTTAGTCTGGAGAAGAAAGTCACATATGGCATTGCAAAAATGACAAAACTTCTGGGTTTTCTTCAAAAAAGAAGAAAAAGCTTTGGGCCTTTTGAAAAAGCCCCAAAATTCAACCTACAGTACACACATTGAGCACAGGGAGGACTGCAGGTCTTTCCCTTCTCTCCTTCTCACCATTGGTGACCCAAGAAATGAGACCTTCATCTCCTTTCATCCCTGGGATCCCACCCTGGCATTTGTCACCATTTGTCTTGGTTTTGCTGCAAAACTTCTTCTCGGCAGCCCATGAAAAAGTCAACCCTTTGCTGTGATTGCGTTTCCCTGTCCCTGCTCTGCCAGGCAGCCTGCCTCCCCCACCGAAAGGCTGCGATTGAAATATCCCATGGGAACAGAAAAGGCTCTGAAATACCCCGTGCCACAAGGGAAGGAAATGTTATTTCTCGAGAGCAATCTCAAGAGCAACAAGCAGGGTCCCTCAGAAACAACTAAACCAGGCTGGTCCTTTTGTCTGCCTCCTGATAGCCGTCTCTGCTTTGTTTTGGGAGCAGGGCTGAAGAAGAGGGGTCCTGGTGCTCCGCTGCCCACCACTGCCAGGTCCTGCCTGGCCCCATCTCTCCCTTCGCCTGCATTTCCCCAGTTTGGGTTTCCCCATTGCTGGTGCCTCCCCATCACACGTGGGCATGGCCTCTCACGATGCCAACAGCCAAATTTGGAAAAAAAAATACGTATTTGGGAAGTGGCAGCATCTGCTTCCTCTGAGCCGCAGCCCCTTGTGCCGCAGGGGACATGTCGGTCCCGCCACCATCCAGCGGCGACCGCTGTATTTTGGAGAGGGATCGGTCGCCCCCATGGTTGTGAGAGTGGCCAGATCAGCTCAGAGCCACGTCCTGGAGCTCCGGTGGCCTGCCAGAAGCACAGCCCTGAAGCTGTCCACAGAGGGTTTGAAGCCCTAGCGTGGCTGTGATACAGTCCCGTGGTGGGTAAGCCATGTCCTCGGCCATGCCACCAGCCCTGTTTTGATGTCACACAGTTATTTAATTACCCCCTCCATTTCCTACAGCAAAAACCCACTGTAGGAAATCCATTGCTTTCCCATGATGTGTGTCAGACATGTGTGCCCAGATGCACACTCTGCTTCAGAGGCACTGCATTTTCATTTTGGGGATTAGCAGGGTGATTTCATTTGCCAAAGATGGGAGGGATTCCAGAAACCAGCAGCCTGAAAACCAACCCAGAGCTGGGAAGAGCAGAGAACCCAATACCAGGGGACTGGAGGGAGCTGGAGGGGTAGGGGTGGGCGAGAGACCCTCCTGGAGGTGAACACCCAGAGTGGGGGGCAGTGATTTGCCAGCCAGCTTTGACTCTGGGGCCAGACAGAGGTAACCAGGGGCTCGTTTTGTGCTTTTTCCTCCTCCAGACTGGATCTTCGGCCCCAACCCGGATGACAACAGCAACAAGAGCGATGTCAACTGCATCAGCAACAGCGTCAACGAGATGAGTGAAATGCCTCAGGTGCCGCGATGCCGTGACCGTCAGTCCCAGGACGTGGTCATTGCCATTGGCGAGACCTGCTACCTGCCGCAGCAGACGTGACCGGCATGGTAGCCGGGCCAGGCAGGATGGAGCAGCGGGATGGAGCAGAGGGATGGAGCAGCGGGATGGCACGGCAGGACGATGCAGCAGGACCGGGCAGCAAGAGGAAGGGATGGGCAGAGCCGGCACCACAGAGCAAAGCCCTCCTCGCCCCGGTTTTGGCAACCTCTAAGGACTTTGTCAGGGTGGGCAGCATCGCCCCTTCTCCTGGGCTCATCAGTCCTGCCCTGACATCTGTCCATGGGTTTGTGACCTCCCTTTCTTCCCTGTGAATAGCAAAAAAAAAAAAAGCAAATGCAAAATACACCCACCAAAAAAGCACTCAAGAGAAATGAGTCAGAGAGGAGCCAGGAGGTCCTTCGGTGTGCAGCAGTCCTGGGGATGCAGTGGTGAAAAGGGCAAAGGACATGAGGAGGCTGCTTGAGGAATGGGGGTGTCTGTGTTCCTGGGGACAGACCCAGGATGCAGCAGGGAGACAGGGGCTGCGGAAAGGCACTGAAAGGTCAGCAGGGGCCAAATCCAGACTGGTACGTTGATGACCTGCCCAGGCCATCACTCCCCCCGCCCTTAGTTTTGCAGCTGCAGCTCACGGCCCATTTCAGCAGGTGTGTCCCGTGGCTCTGGGGCAGCGGGGTGACAGCCCCCCCTCCCCAGGGACCCTTCCCCCCCCATCCCCATGGCCAGGCCAGGACCACCACCTTCCCTCCACCACCAGCTCTGGTTGAGTCCAGCATCCCCTGACCAGGAGGATGTTGGGACACGGCACATCCCCATTCTGCGAGGAATTCTGGAGGGGAGGGCAGGGACCTGCAGGAAACCCCAGCTCTTCGTGGGGGAAAATAGCCCCTATATGGCTGCATCCCTCAGACTCATCCCAGCATGGCCATCCCCGTCGTTTCCCCCAAACCAGCTGCCACCATGAGGGGTGCTGGCTCTGTGCTGGGGTCAGCCACATGTGCATGCACTGATGGAGCAGGGCGACCTCCCTCACCTCCCTGGGTGCCTTTCTCTTCCCCGACTGGGCACCACCACCCAAAACTGCCCTTTTCTCTTCCTGCCACTTCTCTCTGCCCAAAGGCATCCTTTCACGTTGCTAACTCCAGGCAGCTCCCCGCTCCCCACTTTTTAAGGGGCTCAGGGGAAACCAGCAGCAGCCAAGATGGGGGGCGAGTTCCCAAACCAAGTGGGAAAAGGAGCATCCTGATGGTTTCACCGGTATTTTAAGGCCAGCTCTTTCCCCACTTGGGGTTCTAAACCAGCATCCATCATTTCTCTGTGTACCAGAGCGGAGGCACGGGGATCAAGCTCGTTCCTTGGTCCCGGTACCTCTTCCTTACGAAGATCCCTTTGATCTCCACATTTTTCCTGAACTTAAAAAAAAGGCTATACTGATGGCCCAGTGACCCGATCCCAGGAAAAGGCAAGTGATCAGGACTTCTGCCTCTGCATTCAGGGAAAAAAGCCCTGCCTTTTCCAGCCTGAGGTACCCAGGGTACCCCTAATAACAGGGACCAGAGCGTCATTTTCCCCTTCTGAAAGCGGTTAGGGAAAATGGATGTGGTTTCAACCTCCTGCTCTGATGGCTTTTAATGAGAGCCATTACCAGTGGTCCCATGCTGGGGCTTTGTCAGCTTTGCAACAAGCAAAGGCGGTAGCAGCGCCACAAGCCTGCCCCCAGTAGTTAACCATTTCCAATCAGGTGCGTCATTGCCGCCACCATCAGTTTTCTTCCTTTTTTTTGGCCCTGTGTTTGTAACGCGGCTGCTCTGGCAGCTGCCAGTCAGCTCCTGCGCTGGGGCTGCCGAAGGAAGCTGGGCAGCGATGCCATGGCAGCATGGGGGGATGCTGGGCAGTGATCCCGGGTCTGTCAACCCCTGGGAGCAGGGCTGCAGTGCCGGAGCTGGCTGTGGGCTGGGGAAACTGGGAAGGTCCAGATTCCTGGGGGGTGGGAGATTGTACGGGTTGTGGGGACTGGTTTCCTTACTCCCCTACCCTTTCAACATCTAGAGGCTGGGCATTGGGGTCACCCAGGTCCCCCTGGCCACTGTTGGGGGGCACGGTGAGACCATGTGTCCGGCACAGACATTGCTCTCAAAGGGACTGGTCCCTGCCATGGGGACATGCCACTCACCAGGCACAACTGGTCCCCCCGTGGCTGCAGGCAACAGCCGCGGTGGCTCTTCTGCATTGGGGACCCACCACCACCCAAGGTGGCAGCCACCTCAGCTCCAGATGGGTTCTTGCTCCCTTCCCAAGACATCACGGGTCCCACATGCTGTGGTTTGATCATGGGGAGCTGCTCCTGCACCAAGCAGCCAGGGCCAGCGTGTCTGTCACCCACCCCAGGCCACCATCCTCCAGGCAGGAGGAGAAGGAAGGAGCCAAGCTCCCTCCTGTGGCCGCCTGCTCCGCATCCCACTGGACTGCTCAAGGCTGGGAAGGAGCAGTCAAGGAATACAGCCTTCCAGTACCTAAAGGGGGCCTACAGGAAGGATGGGGAGGGACGCTTTATCAAGGAGTGTAATGGTAGGATGAGGGGTAACGGTTTTGTACTGAAGGGGGGTAGATTTAGATTGGATATTAGGAATAAATTCTTCACTGTGAGGGTGGTGAGGCACTGGAACAGGTTGCCCAGGGAGGTTGTGGATGCCCCATCCCTGGAAGTTTTCAAGGCCAGGCTGGATGGGGCTTTGAGCAGCCTGGTCTAGTGGGAGGTGTCCCTGCCCAGGGCAGGGGGTTGGAACTGGATGGTCTTTAAGGTCCCTTCCAACCCGAACTGTTCTATGATTCTATAAATGCCCTCGACCCGCTCCCCTCCCTGGCCTCCTGGAGCCAGGACCCCCCCTCTTTGAAGCCCCTCCTTTGCAGTGATGCCAGGAGGGGTCCTGGTGCTGCGTCCAGCCCACGGACCAACCCAGCCCTTGGGTAACATTACAGAGGTGAGCATGTGGAGGAACCATCTCCCTGAGCCACCAGGTCACGCCTGGTCAATGCCAGGAACCAGGCTGGCAATGGAGCTGTGCAGGACCCCACAGCTGCAGCTGCTTTTTCTACTGACCCCACTGGAACCTGCCACAGCAGAGGACAGCAGTTTCCCACACCACCTTCCTTCGCATGGCCCCATCCTTGTGTCACTGCCATCGTCTGGCATCTGCCTTCCTCCTCTTCCCCCTAATTTGGGGTGGGGAAAGCTGCTTGGGGGCTGGTACAAACAGGGCAGCAACCTCACCTGCTCTTCTCACCCACCAGGACCCCCACTTGGGGCTGGGCTGTACCCCCAGCCCTTTCCTTGTCCCCCACATCCTCCGAGCGGAAGACGAGGTTCTGGCCATCCAACACCAGGAGCCCAGGGAGAAAGTCCACGGGAAGAGGTGCCTGGGGTTGCTTTACCTGGGGGAGGTTTTGGGGGATGCTGAGAGAGAAGGGGGCTGATGAGGGTGCTGGGCTGCTCCGGCTGCTCCAGTCCCTGCACCTCTTCAGTGCAGGAGGTTGCTCTTTAAGTCCCTCTTTCCTCCCCTAAGCGCCTTAGGGAGCAGGGGGGAGAGATGCTGGTGCTTTTTATAGCAGCCATAATCCCCGCTGCTCATACCGCCTGCGCCCTCCTGCCCCGAGGCCCCGGGCTGAGCCTCTGAAATGGGGGCAGCTGCCCAAAAACTGCCTCAGACCCCTTCGGTTCCCAGCATCGCCTCTCTCCCAGGGCACAGATCCCGGCAGGAGCTGGTTCTGGCCTCAAAATCCCTTTGCAGAAGGCATTGGAAGGCCACAAGCGTTGCATCCTTCTCCCAGTCGCAGCACTCTGCCGGGGACGGACAGACAGAAGATGTACAGAGACGCATGGACAAGCACTGGAGCAGCTGCCTGGCCTCTCCACTTTGCTCTGAGAATTGTGGAGCTGGAACCAGCCCCATGGCACGGCCTTGAGAAAGCCCCCGAGAGCAGGAGGAGCTGGGGGAGGCTGGGGGTTTCTTTCCTTCCTAATTCCCCCTGCCTTTGTCAAGAGGGAAACTGAGGCAGGGAGGGAGTGGGGAAGGGGCAGAGCGCTCCTGGCCCTGCAGTGCAGGAGCAGAGCCCTTTGCAGGGCAGCTGGTGAGCCTTAAAGGCTGACAAAGCCCCATACCTGGACGTAAGCCCAAGACCTGGGTGTTTTATCAGGGTCATTTTGGTGCTGGGGTGGCTGGTTTCGCTTACCTGGGCTGCACCTGCGAAGCCAGGGATGGCATTTGGGCCATCCAGGTGTCATCATGGGGATGGAGGGGACTAGAGAGAAGGGATGTGAAATGGAGCATCAGGAGGGGTGGAGGGGTGGGAGCAGGTGCCCGGGAGAAGTATATTCCACCTCCCATCCCCGTCCTGGTGGCCAGTACTGTCCCCCCACCCAGGCCCAATACTGGTGTCCCCCCAGGCCCACAGCCATCCATGGAGGACATCCCGCTCTGGTCCTGCTCCCCATCCTTTCCCACGGGTGTCCCCAAAGGGGACATACCCCAACATCCCCCTGAGAGGTGGCCGTGCAGCATGGGGCCATCAGCCCTGGCCAGGCAGTGTCCCTACCTCCCCACCCCCCGCCAGCCCCTGCTGCCCTCCCCGCTGCCGTGCCACCTCTCACTTAAACAGCTCGGCTTTTACTTCTCTCCAGCCAAAAGACCCCCTGACTCTATACCCTGCTGGGGGGAACCCAACACCTCTTTTAACCTTTCAGTGTTCCTGTTTTTACTGCCCATGGCAGATGCAATTTTCTCCAGCCCCCCAGGAGCAGGGGGATTCGCTGGAGAGGGCAGCAGGGGAAATCCTGCCTAAAGCCGTTCAGACCCTGCCTGCACCACTTTCCCCCCGCTGCAGGGACGGCCCCTGGCTCCCACCGCCTCTTTGCAACACATTTGCTGTCATTTTCCCTCTAAACATCCCACGGCGGGGAAGAAAAACCACAACGGGGGGGTTCTTCTAGGTCAGGCTGCGCTAAAACGGTGAAAGCAGATTAATTTCTCAGAAGAGCAATTCAGATTTTTCTTCCCTTCCCCACCGGGGACCAGAGCAGGGCTGGCGGGCAGGAGGCAGCAGCAGGAGCACACACGTCTCCTGGGCACACGGAGCTTTTAGTGTCACCCCTGGGGTGGCATTGAGCGAGGGCGTCCCCAGGTCGCAGCCCTGCCTGGGAAGCCGGGGGGGGGGACTCATACCAAGTGATGGTCACACAGGTGGGAAGGAGAAGGTGGCACCTCTGGGACCCTGATGGGCCAGGGTGGGCGCCCACCACCCAGGGAGGAGGAAGGGGAGAGCTGTGCCACCGCTCCTTCTTGGTGCCCAACGTCCCCAAGCCCGTCCTCACCCACCCATGCCCACACCCCCACGAGGCCCCAAGCAGTCACGCTTGTTTTTCACTCCCAAGGAGCGCCGGGAAGCTCTAAAGCCGGAGGATTAGTCTCCAAAGCAAAGGCCTGGCCGGCTGCCAGCCCAGGCAGGGAACAGCCCAGGGAGGCCTTTCCCAAAGGCTCAGCTTGCTCCTGGCTCGCGCTCCAGCTTTGTCCCCGTGTGTTCACCAGCCTCCCGGTCACTCAGCCGCTGGCACCGAGAGACAGACTCGGGGCAGGGTGTGGGGGGGAGCTCAGGGGGGTCCCACAGGTGGGGAGGGAGTGGGAGGTGACCATGAGACTCCTGCTTGGTGCCTGAGCCGCCCTGGGCAATCAGAGCATCCCCTGCCTGGTGTGGCTTCTCCAGTGTGTAATAGAGGTTGAGCACACGCTGCAAGCCCTTTCCTTAGAAGACGGTCACTGGGGGACATCTCTCCCTTCTCTTCCACTGCCTCTTTGCACAAAACCTGTAGGAGGTTCCTACCTTTGGAGACCTGTAACCCCGGCGCAGTTGGAAGGAAAAGCTGGAAACTCAGGACACAGGAACCCTCTACTGGGCTGGTTTAACCCGACACTGGGGGGTCCTGGGCAGGGCATGGGGAGCAGGCTGGGGGAGAGGTGCTGGCCAGAGAAGAGCTGCACGATGGGGCCAGGCTGGGTGCCGGTTCCCCTGGCACCGAGACTGAATGCCACCATGGAGGTGGTTTTGGCATCACGGGGCTCTGCCTGGGGATCACCCCTTTCCTCTGACCAGCACCAACACTTCAGCCTTGCCCAGGCGACCATCCCCGATGCCAAAACACAGCGGGGCTGAGAGCAGGGCTTGGGGGCATGACCAGCCCTTCCTGCCCCATTTGTTGCCCTCTCCTGCCCCATGGTGCCTGCAACGGGTCAGGCAGCACAAGCCCAGGGCTCTGCTCACAGCACTGTTCCCTGGCAAGTCTTACGAAGAACCTTGGGGTGCACGGGCCCACCACTCCCCAGGGGCTGGGGTGGTCTGGGGGACACCCCCCCACTGTCACTGGTGTCACTGGGTCACTTCATTGCACCGCTCCGGCTGAAAACTTTCTCTCAAGGGCTTTGATCTTCAGGCAGGTCACCCTGCAAAGAAGCACGTGCTCACCTTGGGGGAACCGGTGGGCAGGGACACACCATCAGCCCCGGGATAGACTTGCTTTGTCTGGGCCTTTTTTATCTTTTCATCTCTGAGCAGCGGGTGGCAGAGGCAGGGCCATGGCGGGGGGTGGGTCTGAGACAAGCCTTGAGACAAACCGGTGCTTGTGCACGACCCAAAGGGTGCATTTTAGAGCACCCCCAAGCAGCTCTGGCACACAGAGGTTTTTTTCCCAGCACCTGGTCCCTGAGCGATGCACAGGGAATGGTACAAGGGACGAGAGGGAGCATGCATGGGGGTGCCAGGATCCGGCCCCACAGGCTGCCCTTGCACCCACGCATCCCCTGCACCCACTCCGTGAGGCACCCCAAGGCAATGCACCCCACGGGGTTGCGTGGGGCCATGGGGCTGCCAGACCAAAGGCTACGGTGGTTGGCAGAGGGGCTGGGTGTCACCTCCCCTCCGACCGTGGGGACCAGGCTCTCCCCTGGCCCAGGGAAAAGGTTATTTTCACGCTGCCTGCCCGCAGGAACTAACATAGATTGCTTAAACGGCTGCAGCGCTCAGGGGACAGGCCCTTTCAGAGCCGAACTGCACACAGGGAGGGGAAAGCCCAGGGGACTTTTTAATAACTAGCAAGGGGAGCTATTAAAGTGTTTTACTGCCTCGTTAAGACAGTCTAATCTCTGTGTATATCTTAAAAAAAAAAGAAAAAAAAAAAAAAAAAGAAGAATTTGGCTTGCTGGTGTTTTTATTGTAACAGAGGTGGGTGTTTTCTGGCACCGGCTGGGATCCTGCCTGCTTTACCTGCTTGTTTTCTTACCCGATACCAGCACGGAACAGCCCAAGAACAGCCCAAGGGCAGCAGCAGGCAGCGCCAGGCAGACGGCTCCTCCCAGGCAGCGGCGAGCGGAGAGGTTGCAGGTCCGCACTGCGGGCTCTTTCCCACCCATGGGTGCTCTGCACCCACCTTTCAGCAGGACGGAGGTCCCCAGGGCAGGTGTGGGACACGTTGGTGCTGCACAGGCCCCAGTAAAGCCCAGGCATGGGTGACTCCTCATCTGGGCAGCCCAGAGACAGGGCAGAGGATGGCAGGAAAACTGTGGTGTCTCACCCACCCCTCCAGCTCCAAGGGCTGGGATTTGGAGGATACCCAGATTTTGGGACTATGGACAAGTTATGCTCCTGGAAGTTAGGCTGAAGAGTCCACACACAGGGGAGCCCCAGCAAAGGCTTATTTGCAGGGATACTGAGCCATCCGGCCACCAGGGTCTGGGTTTGGAAGGGGAATGGGCTGGGCATTTTGTTTCTAAGGTTTTGTTCACTTTATTTTTTATCCCAGCCCCGCAGAAAACGGGGAAATCCTGCCGAGTCCTGCTGGCTCCAGCATCCACTGCTCCATCTGCAAGAGCGCAGGGTTTGAAAGCCAGGAGCCTGAGCGGATGCTGAGGCCGGGATGGCAGGGCTGGATAAGCCGCTTGCGTTTGCTTTGGAAAGGCTGATGTTTGCATGAGCAGTGGCTCCAGTGGTTTTAAAGGGACCCACCCATGAGCAAATCCCAACAGCCTGAAATCAGAGCTGTGGCTGCTCCCACCCCGAGCTGGGCTGGAGAAGTCTCTGCCCTGCACCCAGACTCCCCCCTGCACGTCCTGGGTGGAGGAGGCAGAACAAGGGAAGCAAATGGAGACCCCAGCACGGCTAACGGGGATGGCAAACACATCCTAGCGAGACCTCCCCTGGAAATTTGGGGCAGGAAGGACGAAGCTGCCATCTGTAGCTGGAGACCTAGTTCAGTTGAGCTCAACATGCCTCATCTGCAGGAGATCCAGTCCTACCAGCACCCTTGCTCCCAGCAGACATGCTCTGGTACCCAGCTGCTTCAGGAAGAATGGCTTTAGGTGTGACCATCCTGGTGTGAGAAGGGACAGATGCCCAGACACATGGTCTGTGCCTGTTTTAGGACTGGGGCTAAATCTGCCATGCCTGCAGAGCTGCCAGCGGCTCCAGGATGTTTCAGTCCGTAGCATCTCCCCTTCCCCTAGAAACCCCTCTAAGCTCAGCAAAGCACCAACAGCGTGGCCTGGGAGAAATGCTACCATTTATTAAGCCAGCTATTTTTTTGTTGAGAATGATTTTAACAGCGCTGGAGGACTTACCCTGTCTCCTCCCAGGACCCCTCAGCTGATTCATCACATGCAGGGCTAGAAGAAATGCGGGGGACAGCCAGCCTCGGGGGACGTGGTGGCTCAGCAGCAGCGGCAGAGCTATGCAGGTTGCCACAAGCCGCTCGCAAGGCAACAGCAAGCCAAGCATGGCTGCCCCGGGGCAGGGAGATGGGATGCTCACGTAGGGCAATCCGGTCCCAGTTTGCTGGGATTCCCCCAGGTCCTCAGCAGGTGCCGTCTCTGGGAATTCTGGATGTTGTCCTGCTCTCCGTGTCCATCCAGGGAAGCACTGAGGATCTGCAGGGGAAGGGAGGATGCTTGGGGCTCTCAGCACGGAGCGTAGTTTCCACTGAAGGTGCCGCTTCAGAGACACAAAGCTGAACCCATCGTGCACCCAGCCACCTTCCTAACCACAGCCAGCTCACGTCTCCCATGTAGAAAGAGTCACAGCCACGTCTTCCCTCTCTCTTGGCTTCCCATGGACATCAGGAGACATTGTCCCAATTCCCACCACGCCAGCAAGGAAAGAGCCAGGCTGCAAACCACACAGGCAGGGGACTGACAGCACTGTGGTGAGAGCAAAGCCGTCACAACACCTGGCCAGGGACAGACATACCCATGGGTTGTGAAGCCAGGACCCTCCACGTTTGTCCACGCGCGTGGAAGAGCCCCTCTCCTTGAAGCAGGGGGCTGCAGGATGCTGAGGTCCTTCCCTGCATCATCTGGCGAAGGCAGCAGGTCCTGCCCAAGCTCGCGCACAGCTCCAGCTGCAAGCCATGCTCTACAAGCCAGTGAGGGGGGTGCTGGGAGGCATGGTGGGTGGACAGGAGAAGGCACAGGCAGAAGCCAAGGCTAAAAGGACAGAGAAGATGTCTCCAGGGCAGGGTTGCTGCAAATCCACCCCAGCAGAGGAGCCTCATGTTTCTGGTTGCTGGTAGGGGGCAGAGACCTGGCGCCATTCATCACACAGATGGAGAATCCCGGCCATGACCCCCATCACACTGCGTCAAGGAAAAGCACGAGCCTTTCTGAGTCTGAGCCCCACGGGCTCTGCCAGGCTGCCCGTACGCTGCCACGTCCCGCGGTTTCTGCAGGATCTGGTCCCGAGGTGGAAAGACGGTCCAGAAACTGGGAGAACTGGATCTCCATCTCCCACCCAGTGCTTTGCCCTTCTCACGTAATCACATCAGGAAGGGAAGTCTGCACCATCATCCTTCCTCCGCAGGGCACAGACGAAGGCTCCCCAGCCCAACGGGAGCAGATACAACGATCACACTTCAGATCGGCTTCGCAGAGATGTTTAAACCAGGCAGGGCTTCACCCACAGGGTAGGGGGTTTTCAGGATCCACCACGTGCTGCGGCCAAACCCACAGTGCCCCAGGTCAGCTCTACCCTGGATGGACACTGGCCTTGAAGACGATGATGGAAATGAGCACATCCAACAGGGAAGCCCTGATGATGGTCCTGCCCCGCACCTTGCACTGAGCATGCTGGTGCCACCGAGCTGTGGATGCACGAGAGCATCTCCTGTCCTCTCTGGGTAGCCAGTTTGGGGGACGGTTGCCCAGTTTTTGCAGACGGGAGGCTGAGGATTAGAGGGCAGAGGTCCCAGGAGTCCCACTGACCCAGCTTTCCCCACCAACCTTTCCCCACCACCAACACCAAGGACGACAGAGGAGTGACCAGCCACCTGCAAGCACCACCCCAGAGCAAAGGATTACATTTACGGGGACCCACCCCATCCCGCCTCTCCCAGAAATTTGCCACAGGGCTGGCACCCCGTCCCTTAGGGCTGCATCACCAAACAGTGACGGGGGCGGTCAGAGGAACCGTGCAACACCACCAAGCCAACCTGTCCCCCCCGCTCCAGCCACCCCAGCTCTCCCAATGGAGACAAGTGAAGCAGAGCAGGCAGTTGGGAGAGCTGGACTGGGAAGGTGAAGCCGCAGGCTACAAGAACGTCACATCATCCTGAGACTGGAGCCAGCGCCAGTGGGCATCGTACTCCAGGTGCACTTTGCTGTTGAGTTTGCAGTTCTCGAAGTCAGCCTCGGCTTTCCGAGCCTTCCCACCTGGGTTCCCCTTCCCTGGCCTCTCCCCAGCCCCCGATGGCAATTTGGTGTCTCTGCCTGGTTCCAGAGAGGAGGGCTGCTGGCCCAAATACCCGTTGGCCACCTGGGGCTCCTTAGCAAACCGGTGATCCTGGGGCAGCCCGGGTGGGGAGAGGTCCACGTGGGGCCACTCGTGCTCCGCTTTGCCCTTCTCTTGCTTTGCAAGACCCCTCTCGGGGTCAATCCTGACCCAATCCTGCTCCGCCCTGACCAGGGCTCTGCCCGGTGTGGATACGGCAGTGGTTTCAGCGGCGTTTTGGGAATACTCATCCATGTCATCGGCCAAGGTGTCCAGGTAGCTACCGACGGAGATGCTGTCCAGCCTGTCGTTGGGGTCCTGCAGGCTGTCCCAGCTGCCCCGCCGCGAGGTCGCCTGGCTCTCCACCAGGCTGTACTGGCTGCTGGCCAGGCTGCTGCAGCGGCTGGTCAGCGTGCTCCTCTCCTCCAGCAGCCACTTCACTGCCTCGATGCCCTCGTTCACCACCACCAGCTGCTGCAGGATCTTCACGTCGACCGCTCGCAGATAAGCCTGGCAGGGAGACAGAGAACATGGGGTTTTGGGGGGGAACCAAGGTGACCCTGATGGCCGAGGGACCTGAGTCCCAGCACACCGCGGCAGAGGTGTCACCATGGTGGCCACAGGTCTCCCAAGCTTATGAAGATGATTAGGGGATTGGAACACTTCTCTTATGAAGAAAGGCTGAGGGACTTGGGTCTCTTCAGTCTGGAAAAAAGATGGCTGAGGGGGGACCTTATCAACACTTATAAATACTTAAAGGGTGGGTGTCAGGAGGATGGGGCCAGGCTCTTTTCAGTGGTGCCCAGAGACAGGACAAGAGGTAATGGGCACAGACTTGAGCATAGGAAGTTCCACCTAAACATGAGGAGGAACTTCTTTACTTTGAGGGTGGCAGAGCCCTGGGACAGGCTGCCCAGAGAGGTGGTGGAGTCTCCGTCTCTGGAGACATTCAAAACCCGCCTGGACACGTTCCTGTGTAACCTGCTCTGGGTGACCCTGCTCTGGCAGGGGGGTTGGACTAGATGATCTCCAGAGGTCCCTTCCAGCCCCAAACATTCTGTGATTCTGTGAAGCTGTTTGATGAAGAGCACGGCATGGGGCAACACCCCGCAGGGAACCATCCCAGGGAACCCTGACCAAGACTTGGGCACACGGCCATCGGGAACCGAACAACTTATGGCACCCACTGGCCACCAACCCCCTCAGGGAAATAAATCCGTGACACTTATGTCGCTGTCTCCTGTGGGGTAAGCAAGAAACTGGAGGCACTGGGTGCAGATCAGAGCCCAGAGCATCCCCCAAACCCTGGGAGGAAGCTGGCAGGGCAGGAGGGACCAGGCAGGGCAAGGGTCTGGCTGGACCATCAGCACCTCCTTCGGCCAGGACCCTTCCTGCATTTACTTCTAGGGTCTGATCCTGCCGATAATGTGACACAGCAGGAATTGCAGCCTGAGACCCAAATCACTCCCAAAACGGGGGAGGACGGGGCCGGGGGGGGGGGTGCAGACATTGCTGATCACACCGCTCGCCTCGCTGACTCCTGCCCCTCCAAGCCGGGGGGAAGCTCTTTGCTTTCGGTTGCTGCAGAAACATCTGTTTTCCTAACGGAAAGCCCCGCGTGCCAAGACATTCCTGTCTGTGCGATACTGGCTGCCGAAAGCCACTGGATTTCCCCTGCATAGGACACAAATATTTTGCCAGGAAAGGGAATAAGGCGGTGGAGGCTCGGGGGGAGAGGGAGAGAAATCCATTGCGGGACAGGTACAGGCAGCCTGGGAGCTGCGGATGCCCACGGACTCGTTCACAAACAACAGCCTGTCCCCAGCACCAGCAAGCTGTGACAGAGATCCACGCAGTCCCCCAGGATTGTTTCTAAGCCCAGTGCCCGGTCCCCAGCATCCGGTGCCCTCCAAGTCACCCGCCCGCCCACGGGTGACCCGCTGTTCCCTCGAGACCCCCGTCTCCGGTCCCACGGCGAGCGCGCAGCAACAAAAGCATCCGAGGAAGGAGCCTGGGAAAAACTCCAGCCAGGGTTTCGGCACGTGATGCCTCTCAGTCCAGAGGACACGCACAAAAAAAAAAAAGGGGGGGGGGGCGGGCAAAGATTTGTAGAGACCCGACACCAACCCCCATCCCCTCCCCATGCTCCTCAAGCTGTATTTAAATAAAAAATAGCAGCGATGTGCCCGGATTGGGGCCAGAGCCAGCTTCGAAGTGCAGAAACTTCCTTTCTAGGCAAGTTATTTCAAAAACTGCCTACAATGGCCTTTTCTGCAGGCGCTGCTAAAGCAACTGGCCTTGGCAGGGAGAAGGCGCAGGAGGAGGAAGGCTGGGAACCCCTGGTGGGGGTGTTCCCCATTTTTCTCTGCTTGGTGCAACTGTGGCTGTCAGAGATGCCAGGGGAGCCACGCCGGGAGCAGAGGGTGGGAAAACACTCCCTGCTTTCCATATTGTTTGCTGGAAAGAGTTTGACGTCAGTTTGCTACTTTTTCAGGCCAGTCTGACACACACACACACACCGCCCCCCCCCGTTGCGCCCAAAGAAACCCCTTCTCCAGCAAGGGGAGGTTAGCACGGAGGAGACCGAGGTTCAGCCACTCTCTGTGTTCCTCCATATTCCTCCAGATGCAGTAATGGTTGCACTGCACCGACCCTGTACCCATCCCAAAGCCTGCCCAGTGCTCCTCACACGGTGCCCCACCGGCATCCGGACCCA
The DNA here is from genome assembly GCF_964199755.1 of Larus michahellis. NCBI lineage: Eukaryota > Metazoa > Chordata > Aves > Charadriiformes > Laridae > Larus > Larus michahellis. The sequence goes on along the minus strand of NC_133903.1, from coordinate 47,162,288 downwards.
GGGCGGCAGCAGCAACCGGAGGGGAGGAGGGAAACTGCGGTCCTGAGTGCGTGGCCAGGGATGGAGGAGACCCACCTGGATCCCTGCTCTGGGATGTGACACCCTGCACTGCTCCGTGCCTCAGTTTCCCCATGTGCATCCCTCAACACCATCCTTTTCCACATCCATAAATGTTGTGTCCCCCCCTTTCAAAGCGGGGGGCCAGCGGGGCTGGGGGGACCGTGACACCTCTCCCCATGCTCCCCAGGGGCAGGCAGAGGCGGGGAGAGCATCTCCCCAAGGGGGATACGGTCCCACTTCCCTCCCCAGCACACAGCTAACGTGCAGGCACCTTCCCCCTTCAAGACACCGAGCCCCAGGGATAAAACATTCTTCTCGGAGGAGGAGGCAAGAGTGGGAATTTGCTGTCTTCTCCTGCCACCGCCCACTCCCAGGCCAGCTTCTCCTCCGAGCATTGGGTTTTGCGGGTCTCTGCTGCCGGGAGGGGAATTTTGGTTCTTGTTCATGGGGATGGGGAGATGGGGGGAGCCCCGTGCTGGGTTTTGGGCACCCAGGTGCCATCCCCAGGTGTGAGATGTCCCTGATTCTTCACCGGCCGGTGAGAAGAGCCTGGGTTGAGAAAGGAAAAAACCTTTCCGAGCCGAGATTAATAATGTGTGGCCAAAGCCAGGCCTTGCAGCCTGTGATCTGACCCTGCCTGCACCTGGGCAGGGCAAACCCCACGGCTGCTTCCTCTTCCTCCTCCTCCTCCTCCTCCTCCAAGGAACCCAGGGCGCCGCAGACCTTTCTCCTCCGGTCAGAGTGCAGCCTGGAAGCCAGCGCGGCGGAAGGACGAAAGCTTTTACACCAATGGGGAATATTGAACCGGGCAAAGCACGGGTGCAGAGGGCTCAGGCTGGCTGTGTCCCGCAGCCCCGCGGGTGGCAGGCAGGGATGCAGGCGTATTTAGCCCGTTTCCCTATGGAAACGATGCTCATTCCCTCCTGCTCGATTGTATGTGCGTGGGAGGGTCCCTTCCCCCAGCAGCACTTGAACCCATTGCCCAATCTCGCCACGTTTCCCGGAGGCGCAGGCATCGCCGGTATTTGCTCCCTCCACGAAAAGAGGGAGGCGAGGAAGCTGCCACCGGCACTCCCACGGTCCCCAGGAACGGCTGCCAACCAAGCTCAACCCTTTACTAGCCACCGGAGAAGCTCCAGCAGGAAGCAAACCCCGGGAAAGCTCCCGGCAATGCTTGTGCCTTGTCACCCAGGGACTGACACCCGGGGGGGGGCGGGGGGCCATCACCGTGCCCTTGGCGAAGGTCCCTGCCCTAAATCCTGATCCTCGGGACACCCCGGTCCCCATCGGACCCAGCGCCGGGGGGTGCCTGGGGTGTGGGGGGCAGGACAGAGGTGGGCAGAGGGGTCCGTGGGACCCCCGCGGGGGGGGAAGATGCTGCATGGGTCGGAGGGCAGAGAAAGGCCGGGGGCGGGGGAGGTGTTAACCTATATAGGAAAGAGCAAAAGGGGTGGGAGGGGTGTCCCCAAAATGCAGGCAGAGCACGGGGCACTATTAGGGGGCTGTTCCACCACGGAGGGGTGGCAGGCGGTTACCGGCGGGAGGGGATGCAGTTATCCTGGGTGGGGGTGCAGTTAGGCAGTTATCGCAGGGAGGGGCATTTATCCCCTGGGGGGGGCAGACTGTTACCCTGGGGGTGGCAGGCAGTTACTGGGGGTGGGATGCAGTTATCCCGGGAAGGGGCATTTATGCCGGGGGGGGCAGGCTGTAACCGGGGGGGTGGCAGGCAGGCAATTACCCGCGGGGGATGCAGTTATCCCGGGGTGGGGCAGTTACCCCGGGGGATCAGGCAGTTACCGGGGGGGTGGCAGGCATTTACGGGAGAGGGGGGATGGGGTGGTGGCAGGCAGTTACTGGGGGGGGGGGGCAGGTAGTTACCGGGGGGGGTGTCAGGCAGTGCCCCCGATGCGGCGGGACTCACCAGCTCGAGGCGGAGCGCCCGGAGGCGGTCGGCGAGGGGCGGTCGGGCGCCGCGGGCGGGTGCAGCCGGGGGCGCCGGCGGTGCCGGCGGTGCGGGGGCGGTCTCGGCCCGCAGCCCCCGCAGCAGCCCGGCGGGCGGCCGCCGTCCCACCTTGGTGGCCAGCTCCCGCAGGTCGGCGGGCAGCGCCTCCCCACCGCCCTCCATGCGGGTGGGGCGGCGGCGGCCGCGCTGTCACCCCGGCCCCGAGCCCCGGCCACGCCCCTCCCGCCGGCCACGCCCCCTCTGGCCACGCCCACCCGCCTCCACCTGCCCGCACCAGCGAGGTCCTCCGGGCAGCGCAGAGCGGCGCGCGGGGAAGGGGGCGGGGCTAGAGGTGGCCCCGCCCCCGAGGCGTCGCTGCGGCGCCGGAAGCGGCGCGGCCCCGCTGGCGCTGAGGCTTCACGGGGCGGCGGCGGCAGTGCCGAGCCGGGCCTTGCCCCGGCGCTGCCCAGTCCTGCTCGGCTCCGCTTCGCCTCACCTCAGCCTCCCCGCGCGGACCGTGAGTAGCGCGGCCGGCGCTCACCCTCCGGGCCGCTATCCCGAAGGGCGTGCTTTCCCCCCCCTCCCCCACCCCCGGCGCGGCTCCGTGGGGGCCGCTGCTCCTCGCCGGCTCCGTCCTCGAACGCCTGGGTCTCCCTCCCCACCGCTTTTCGCGACCCCTCCCGGCAGCCTTGTCCCCTTCCCTCCTCTTCCGAGAGCCTGGGTCCCTCTGCGATACCCCACCTCCTCGCTCCGGCGTCCCTTTGCCCTTCCCCTGAGGGCTCTGGTTCCCCCCAAGTCTTCCTCCCCACCCCGTAACCGGTGCTCCCCACCCTACCTGGCCACGCTGGGGGGTCCCTGTGCTCCAGCCAGGCCCCTGGCTCTGCCGAGCCTCCACCTCCCGCCCCAGGCCCGGTGGGTTGTGTGGGGAGCTTGGCCTTGCTTGGGCACAGCCCCTCTGCCCCAGGATCTCCAGCAGGTCTGTGGCCCAGCTCTGGCCTCCATATCTAGACTGGCTGTACCCCTCTTAGTGGGGGTGGTGCTGCTTCGCAGCCCTGCTGCTGCAGTGGGGAGGGTGCCTCTCCACACCAGAGACCCTGCAGGCCTGCGTGGTTAGTGATGGCACTGCCATAACACCTGCCAGTCTGGGGACTACTACAGGCCTCTTGGCCACTTTGTATTTCCAGAGGGTGGGAGTGGGCCCAGTGCACTACGGCAGCCTTGCTGAGGGGGTGGTCTGGAGCAGAGGTCCTTGCTGCCCCATGGGTTCAAGGGCTTCCCATCGCCCCACTTGCAGTCCTCCAGCAAAACCTGACTTCATGGATCGCTGGCTGAGGGTGCTGCAAGTGGGGAGGCTTCATGGGACTTTCGAGTGCCACTCATGGCCACTGCTTGTGCCAGGCCCTGTTTCTGCTGGGGACAGGGTTTGAACCCGTTTGCCTCCCTCACCCTGCGCCTCTCCTGTCCTGGCAGGGAGCCCCGATGGACACGAGAGCGGAGCAGAGCGCGTCCTGACCCCTGTCCAACGCGGCTGCCCCTGCGCCAGCCCCTGTGACTATGGACGAGTGGAAGCTCAACCCTGCCATCAAGCCCCACAAGAAGCGCAGCTGGTACCTCGCCTGGAAGTACAAGCTGATGAACCAGCGCACGCTGCGAAAGCTGTGCCAGGTGCGTAACCCACCAGCCTGTGGTGGATTAGGGAGGATAATCTATAGGGTTTACAAGCTTATGGAGCAGCTGCATGGGTGGAGGTGCGCCTGCTGGCAGTCCTGGATGACCTAACATGCTGAGGAAGCATAACTTGTCCCCCAAAAAGCTATATCCAGTGGCTTTGTGCCCATGTGTGGAACGATCTGCCATGTCTAGCAGCTCCTTCCAGCTGCGAATGGACCTGTTGGGTGGCTATGGCAGGAGATACAATTATCCAGGCATCCTTGGGAGGCTTTCAGCTAGAAACCTGAGCAGTTTCTCCCTTCGTGGTTCTGGACTGTGCCAAGTCCAGCAGTGCTCAGCCTGCAGGGGGAAACCACCCCATCCCGTTAGGTTTGGAAACTAAACCTGGTACAACAGGTGGACAGAGAAAATAGGGCTGAGTAATGGGATCTCGTGCCCCAGAGGCAGCTGGCGTCTGGAAAGCTGCGGGCCTGGTTGCTTGTGCTGTAAAAAAGCTAATCCTCAGCAGAGCCAGCGTCCTAGGGGGTGTCTGGGAGCGTAAGGACAGGGAGGGTTTGTCCCATGGCAGCAAGTGGCAGAAGAGGGGCCGTTCCTGAGATGAGCAAAGCTCAGTGAAATCTGGCAGTTGGTTTCTGTGGGAGGGCGCAGGGGAGGGTTTTGTGTGTGCCTGGGAGAATGAAGGCTCACGAGGGCTCCCTGGAGAAGGAGGCTGCTCAGTCTTGCATCCACTGGGGTGCTCGGGGCTTGGGAACAGGCCTGGTCATTCAGGCAGGCATTGCTCATAGCACTGGGGCTAGAGCCTATCTGCTGTCATCTCCTTCTTTCATGGCACTGCTGTGGCTTATAATACAGACGAAAATTGAGCTTAAAATATGTAAACTAGAGCTGAAACTATGGTGTAGCCAGGTCTACAGTGGCTGGGCCTCTGTCAGCAGCTCTGACTGAGTCAGTTTTGCTAGACTCCGTTGCTAGTCCTGCTTATGGTGCCTCATTTGCTCTGGCCGCCTGGGCTGTGGGGCTGCTTCCCGGCCTATCCAGGACTGACCAGCATCCCTAGCCAGCACTGTAGCTCTAAGATCATCCTTTCGGCTGTGGCCAGATGTACTCTTGCAGCTTACACCTGGAGGTGGATCATTTCCCAACATGGCGTGTTGGTGGCCCAAGTTTTCCTGTCTCAGAAGAGGTCCTTTTAGCATGGAGTAGTTTCTACTTTACGCTGGGTTCAAATACTAGGGAAAAGACTGAAATCATGGAAGAGAAAAACAAGATGCGTTTTAATAAATAGAGGTGGTTGTAGAAATGTTGTAGTCTTTTCTCCCTCCCCTTGCTCTGGGAGCAACAGGGCCACGGGAAATGGCGATGCTCGTGTTGGGGGTTCCCATGAACTGGTCTGTAGCCCCAGGACCTTCCCATAACTCTCTGCATCAGCATCCATGTGGGTTGCCTTGGTTTGCTGCAGACAGTAAGGCTGTGGGCAGTTCTCTGCAGCCTGTGGTGCAGTGCGGTTTATTGAAGTCAGAACTTACCTTCTTGCCTTTGCCTTGCCTTAGTCACGTGGCATCTCCTTTCCCTCCGAACACCCTGGATACGTCCTCTGGTTGCAGAGGGAGAGACAAGAGTAGTGATGCTGCGGGAGAGGCAGAAGTTAAATTTACCATGGGAGCTGTAACTCTGAGTTACAAAACGCTTTGCATGCAGAGACCCTCAACCTTGACACAATATTTTAGCAGCAATCTGCTCGCCAATCTGGAAGCAGCGACACATTGGAAGTGGATTAATTCTCATGTATCAAGAGTTCAGTGCTCTCCAGCTAATGAAAGCATGTCACCCGAAAACCCGGTCACCTGTATTTCTTCGTCTTTGCCTTTTCCCAGAAGAAAACAGGGGAAATGGCAGATGCTTATGATTCCTTGCACAATCTCCTTGGGGTGCCCTGCAGCATATGCCAAGGAGGTGGCCTGATCTTGGGGTTGTTACTTAGAAGTTGGTAACACAAAGCATCCTGCATTGCAGACGGGTGCTGTCCTCTTCCTGCTTGTGACTGTAATCGTGAACATCAAGCTGATCTTGGACACCAGGAGAGCTGCTTATGAGGAGGAAGAGGAGTCTGCACAAGACTACGGTGAGGGGCAGCATCTTGCTTTTCTTTGAAAGCAAGGAAACCGGAGGGAGGGAAGTAATTTCTTTAAGTCAGGGCAAACTTGTGACCAGTCACAGCACAAAAGACAGGTCTGTGCCTGTGGGTTTAATAAAAGTGAATAGAAAAGGCTCTTCCCATTCCTTTTGTGTCTACTCAAGTCTTCAGCACGTTTGTCTGCAGAGGTCTGTGTGGGGATAGCTGGGGCCTGACCTGCCGCTGTTTTGGATTTCCCTTACCTGTCGTCCCCATAGATTCTGACCCATGGCTTGCTGGTCTGGGATACCTGGTGGGCAGGACCTCCTGGAGGCTTGGCTGGGCTAGTGCCAAGCAAGAACACACCAGAGGTGCTTTGCCTGGTTGAGACTGGGCATTTCTCCCCTGTAGATGACGAGTTGCTGAATGTGGAGGTCCCTAGGCACCCTGTCAGCAACAAGAAGGTCTTGGATGTCGAGGTGTACTCCAGCCGGTCGAAGGTCTACGTAGCTGTGGATGGGACGACAGTAAGTGACGGGTTCTGGCTGTTCCTGTGAGCAGAGGATGGGTGGAGCTAAATGAGCAAAACCGCAAGCAGCGGGTGGTGAGAGTGTTTCTGTGGCTGGCAAGAAGGTCAGGAGTGGATCCCCCTCCTGCCTCCAGGACTGTGGAGGTGTTGTCCCACTTTGTCTTCTACTCTGGCATCCATCGCTGCCTGGAGCAAAGCCAAAATGTCACAGGAGAGAGACTTGCCCCTTGCCTGGGGGCTCTGCTGTGCTGAATGTGCAGGGAGTAAGAGGTCTTGGCATATGCTTCTCATTGCTTCTTCACTTGTAGGTCCTGGAAGATGAGGCTCGGGAGCAGGGAAGAGGGATCCATGTCATCGTCTTAAATCAAGCTACGGTAAAGCATCCTTGCATGTCTGCATTTGTCTTATTGTGCAGTGTTTGTCCTTGCTTTTGTCCTTTAACTGTTGGGGGTGTGAGGCAAAGGGCAGCCAGGAGAGAAGTCCCCAAATGCTTTTTTGCCTGTAGTTTCCAGAGCACAAGGTGGTCACCCAGAGGGTCCCTGCAGTGCTTGTCTTGTGCTTGCCTAGCTGTCCTTGGGGAGTAGGCAGGAGAGGAGTTGTGAGGTTGGGTAACACTGTCCCATGGACCTGAGTGCACTTGTCGTGCGTGAAGGCCCAATGGCTGAATTTGCCTGGGGACTAACTCCCTGACATACCAGAAAAATAACTCATTGTGTTGCTCAGGGACTGAAGCTCCCAGGACAGACTTCCATAATTCTGCATGTCCTGGCTCTATAGCACTTAAGACACATCCGGTGTTTGAATACCAACAGGGTCACGTGATGGCCAAGAGGGTCTTTGACACCTATTCTCCCCATGAAGATGAAGCCATGGTACTTTTCCTCAACATGGTTGCCCGGGGCCGTATCCTGATCTTCACCATTAAGGTATGTGACCTAATTGTCAAAAGAAAAAGTCATCTTGAGTCAGGATGCCCTGAAGCTCATCTGGGAAATTGTTTCCTGAATGTCATCAGGCATTCCCAGGGCTAAATGTGACATCCCCACTGGTCTATGCCCCCCTGGCTGGATCACCTCCCTTGTCCTCATGCTCACCCTTGTTACTACAGATACTGCTGTGTGCCCAGAAAGGCAGGAGAGCTAAAAGCAGATATGTCAGAGCCCGCAGCAATAAACAAGAGGTTAGATGGGGACTGGACATGAGGAAATATAAAGATGTGGTGGTTCCAGTTCCAGGCTTTGGCGCAGGGCACCGTGGACTGTGCTGGCTCTGGGCTGCTGTGTGAGCAGCACTGTGCTGCTTTTGAGTTTAGCTGTGTGAACACATGCCCTGCTTTAGAACAATTTGGTCTCAAGGAAACAGGAGTCTATGAGTTCTCTGACCTCCCTGTGGGTCACGAGGAAGCCACTGGGGCATTTAGTGGCACAGTGACCTTAGGAACCTGCTCTTGCAGGCTTCTGGTTCATCTGGTTCAAGGGTAGGAGTGGGCCCTGTACCTCTTTGGTATTGAACGTGAGACTCCTTGCCGGCATCAGGAGACAGACCTCAGCTGCAGGGTTGTGTTTTGTTCCAGGATGAAGGTTCCTTTCACCTCAAAGACACAGCGAAGAATGTCCTGAAAAGCCTGGGGAGCCAAGTTGCACCATTCCTGAGCTGGAGAGATATGTGGACATTTGTGGGGAAGAAGGGAGGTGAGTGTAGCAGAGGCCAGGAGAGGGTTCATGTCTCCTTTTTTTGGGCAGAAGCCAGGTGAAGACAAATCCAGCCCATCCCCAATACACTGTGTGGGCAGGAAACAAGTCACAGGGAGCGGCAGCTCTGTTCCTGGGGGTGAGGGAGGGGATGGAGGCAAAGCATGTCCCTTCAGCTGCTTGCCAGAGGCTGATGGGAGAAGGTGCCAAGCTGCCAGCCTGAGCTACAGCCCCTGGTTGTGCCTTCACACAATGGGGCTGGGTGTTTCCAGATAGTCCTGACCCTGTGTCCCTGCTCCAGGGGAAGTATATGGGGAGAAACATGCCAAGTCGCCGGCCCTCTCGACATGGGGTGACCCTGTGCTGCTGAAGACAGAAGTTCATCTGACATCTATGGAAGGTAAGAAGTACACTCTTCTCTTGCAGTGCCAGGTATCTCTGGGAGATGTCTGCCTGCTGCTCTTGGTGGTTTTGAGTCAAAGCTGTGCGTGTGTTAGCAATATCCCAGGATGGATTTAAGGCCATTTGGGATGGGGATGGTAACTTTTAAAACTGGGCCAGCTTCCTTTCTTCCTGCTTTCATGGCAATCCTAGGCATGATTGTTGAGAAAGATGAGGATGGGGAAGTGGGGACATGGTCTCGCCATCTGTCACCTCTCCAAACCAGGCCTGGTCTGGTCTTTTCTGACTGTTGTCCTTGAACGTGGCCCATTGCTGCTCAGAGAGGCCATATGATGGGGCCATATGATGAATGACTGCTGTGGCTATATCCTGTTTGCCCATAGTAATAAGGAGTGTCTTGGTGATGGCTGAGCCCAGGGAGAGCCATCTGTGTGGCAGTGCAGCCTGGAGCACATGAGGTAAGGCCATGGGGGATGAGCAGTCTGTTTTTTCTCCTTGGTGCCTCCAGATGCTGAGTGTCATTGGCCTGACACAGAGCTGAACCGTCGCCGGAAGAGGTTCTGCAGCAAAGTAGAAGGTTATGGTAGCGTCTGCAGCTGCAAAGACCCCACACCCATTGAGTTCAACCCTGATCCCGTGAGTGCAGGGGAAGAGTATTCAGGGAGGGCTCCAGGAGGGTGGGCTGGGCTGGACCAGGTGTGTTTGCAGCTCAAATGCAGAGCCCTGTCCTTAAGTACCTGGTACTTAAGGACAGGTGAAAACTGCCCCCCTGCAAGCTCTTAGCCCCAGCAAAGGTAAGGAGAATACACGTGGTCAGGTCATGCGAGGTAAGGGGAGTTCCCTTGCCCTACATCTGCCCTGAGCTGCCAGGTTACCATGGCTCTAGGGACCTCAGTGTGAGCAGCACAGCCTGTACATTTGAAGACAGAGCAGCTATGATGGCCTTTGGGATCAGTCCTTGGCTCAGGATGGTATCTGGATGTCCTTGGCACAGTGCTGAAGGGTTTGGACAAAGATCTCCAGATGGTTGCAAGTTGGGATTTGGGAGCTGGGTCTGAAGTGGAATGAAGGAGGGAAGCTGGCAGGGTTTCCAACGGTGCTGAGTGGAGTCCTGGTTGGCTGTTGTGGTCCTGAGCCAAGGTGTAGGACTGTGCAGCTCTGCTGTTTAGCAGCGGGGCTGATCCCTGTCCCTTGGATCCTGCTTTCAGTGGCATGGCCTCCCCCAATCCCACTCGCTTACACACATTTTTCTTCTCCAGCTCAAAGACAATAAAGTCTTCGATGTGCCTGTAGCTGTTATTGCAGGGAACCGCCCCAACTACCTGTACAGGTAAGCATTTCCAGGGGACGGGGCTTCTCTGCTCTGTGCCACAAGACCAGGCATGGCCCAAGCCCTCCCCTTCATCCTGCCGGCAGGATACAGCCGCCTCCTGGGGCTGTGTGAGCAACACAGGCAGAACCTGCTTGGACAGATCCCAGGGTCCTTGGCCATGGGAAAGGGAAGAGCCCAAGGACAGTGGGTCCTGTTCGCTTACTGCGTGCCCTTTTCCCCACCCCAAGGGATCCCTACCCTTCTGCTGAGTGGCCTGGGCCCACTGGGGCTATGGGCTCAGGCCCCTCGATCTCTCCCTAGGATGCTGCGCTCCTTGCTGTCAGCTCAGGGCGTCAATCCGCAGATGATCACAGTCTTCATCGACGGGTACTATGAGGTAAGAGCACTCCCAGAGGTCCCTGTAGCCAGGTCCTTGGTCCCCCAAGAGAGAGTAGGTGGTGCTGGCCCAGTCCTTGGTGGGTGGCAGGCTATGAACGCCTTCACCTTCCTCCTGCTGTGGATCACACTGCTCCTCACCCGCTCCTACACAAAGTCAGTCAGCTTAGCCAAGCCATGGGTGCGGATAAAGCTGCCTTGGCTTTTCCCAAAGCCCAAATTTTGCATCTCCATGTCAGAGAGAGGCTGGTGTGCAGGAAAGAAGTGGTCATGCTGGGCTCTCCCCCGCCCTGTTTCTTGTTTGATGAGTGTCGCCAGCCTGGGTGTAACACTGCCTGTCCAGCTCCCTCACATGAAGCAGAACGAACCAGTCCAGCTGTGCCTGTCCAACTACACTCTCAGTAAGAGATGAAGAGACCCATAACAATCTGTTTTCACAAGGCTCGTGGAAGCTGCAGACAGGTAGAGGAGAGCTGGTCCTTTAGAGAGCAAAGATCTTCCTGTCAGCTCAACCTTACAAAGCCCTGGAAGATCCCTCTGCAAGCCCTGGCTGTCTGGCAGCAGGATGTGCACTGCTACAGGCCTTTCGCATCCTAGTAGGTCTCAGCAGGTTTCCAGCCCTCATCTCTGCAGCAGCCTGTGACGTTTTGTCTGGTTGCCTTGTGGAGGCTGGGAAGGGAACAGGCTTGTTCCCTTTCAGACTTCTCCCACCACTGCCAGGTTGTGGGGCTGGGGGAGCTGGTGTGTTTATGCAGGCTCTTACTGCAGCATAACAGAGTGCTTAAAGATAGCAGCATCCATTGCCATGGCAACTGGAGCAGCATCCCTCAGCTACGAGGGGGCAGCCTGAACGCTCCTGCTGCCATGGTGGATACCAGGGAAAGGGGTAACGGTTGGTGCAATGGGAGCTCCTTCTCTCATTTGTGGCTAGCAAGTGGGATGGACAGTGTTCCTGGCTATACCTGTCTTCTTTCTGCACTGTCCGTGGGGGACCAGGGATTTGGGCTTCTCAGGTATTCTTGGATACAACTTTGAATCTGCAAACTAGTAGGGCTAACAGAAATTTATGGTGATATTTAAGGGCTAAGAGGGTTTGGTGAGTTCCTTGCTGTGGGGTCTTTGGCACAGCATTATTTGGAGCCCCTCTTGCCCGCAGGAGGACAACCACACATAGGAGGTCCCACAGGCCTATTCTTGGTGTCCCAGGGAGCTGGCACTGCTTAGAGGGTGGGGAGAATGTATCTATACCCACGCATTGACGGGCTGTGTACCTTCCTGCTGCAGGAGCCGATGGATGTCGTGGAACTGTTTGGTCTCTCAGGAATCCAGCACACTCCTATCAGCATTAAAAATGCTAGAGTTTCCCAGGTGAGAGACCTTTCACAAGTCCTGGGGGAGTTATTTCCTGGGACAGTATTCAAGGAGGGCAGGCTTAGCCCCGCATCTGTGCCAGGCTACCCTTCCCTGTGGGCCGGGGTTTGATGCTAACACAGGCAATGATCTGCCTTTTCTTGTAGCACTACAAAGCCAGTCTGACTGCAACCTTCAACCTGTTCCCGGTGAGTGAGACCTCTGCCCGGGCCCTGTCTAGCTGCTCACTTGTGGGAGCAAGACAGTGCAGGGTTTCCCTGGGAGAGCGGTATCTGTGACCCCCACCTCACAGGAGCTGGAATCAGCCCCATGGGGTAGGGAACAGCACAGGCAGGGGACACTGCTTAGTGTCTCTGCTCTGTTCTGTTCTTCATCTTTCTGACGTCTCTCCTTGCCCTGCAGGATGCTAAATTTGCTGTGGTTCTGGAGGAAGATCTTGACATTTCTGTTGACTTCTTCAGGTAAAGCGGTGGGTCTCTGAGCTCCTGTTTGGGTGGGATGTTTCCTTAGGAGCTCTCTGTCTGCTCAGGAGAGGCCAGATCCCTGCCATGCTGTAGCTCGCCTATCTGAGGCTGAGCAGTGACCAGGCAACAGCTGTAACAGCTCTGCCTGCAGAGAGGTCAGTTCTTGAATCCACTGTCCTGGCCCTCAATGCAGGGTATCTTTAGAGTCTGGGATCTCTTCCTGGTTTGCTTTTTGGGGCTGCTGATCCATTCTGTACACACATGGTTGAGGCTGCCACATAACAAGAGGACAGGGACAGTGTCTAACAGGGCTCCTGTTTTTTCTTAAGGAGGAGAAACCCTGGAACAGGAGACAATATTGTCATCCCCCCACCCCACGGTGAGATGCAGCTTAGCTTGTTTGGGTGTTCTTTCCCTGATCTCAGAATAATGTCAGCCATCTCAGCCCAAGAGATAGCTTAAACAGTCCCAGCGGTTGTGGGTGCCTTGTCCTTTGGTGGAGAATTTGGTTTGGTTTGACTTGGGGAAGGATGTTTGACCAGGAACCAGGAAACTCTTTCCTCAGCTTTCTGAGCCAGTCGATACACCTTCTGGAGGAGGATGAGAGCCTGTACTGCATCTCAGCTTGGAACGATCAGGTAAGTCGGGGAAGATGGGGGAGCAGGGACACCTCTGTCCTGTGTTGTTCCCAAGTCAGGCTGAGGTCCGAGTTCTGTCTGTAAAGCAGGATGTCATCCCCACCATCATTCTAGGTGGGTCCATCTCCCCAGCCCTAGACTTTTCAGAGGTGCCACTGCAAATCCCCATCCTGTCCTTGCTGTCTGCTTCCCAGTGGCTGTCCCCTGCTCCCTGTGCTGGAGGTCTCCATGGAGCAGGATGCCTCCTATTTTGGCAGGGTAAGGGTGTATTCAGGGTGCTGAATGCTCCCCATAACATCGCAGGGCTATGAGCACACGGCTGAGGACCCCTCGCTCCTGTACCGCGTGGAGACCATGCCAGGCCTGGGCTGGGTGCTCCGGAAGAGCCTGTACAAGGATGAGCTGGAGCCAAAGTGGCCAACCCCTGAGAAAGTGAGTACCATAGAGGGACCCTGTACCCCCATCTCTGCCCATCATCAGTCCCTGATCATCACTTGGTCCCTGTGGGTACAGCTCTTGGAGGGGCCCTGGTTCTCTCTGACCTTCTACTGGAAAGGCTGCCCAAGCAGAAAGGATTTGGGACAGACAGTAACTTGAGGACCATGTTACCAGCCACAGGGCTGGCTGGAACAGCCCAGGCAGGCTGGAGCTAAAGGGGCTAGAGCTGATGTGGGCAGCCAGAAGGGTCTCTGGACCGCCACTCTACCAAATGATGTCCCCAGACTTGAGTGTGAGTGGCAGTATCCCCTCCACAGCTCTGGGACTGGGACATGTGGATGCGGATGCCCGAGCAGCGGAAAGGCCGGGAGTGCATCATCCCTGATGTCTCGCGCTCCTACCACTTTGGCATCGTGGGGCTCAACATGAACGGCTACTTTCATGTGAGTGACCTCCCTCAGCCCCCATGCCCTGTCCTGGTGCTGAGCTCTGACAGCCACCTTTCCGGGTAGCTGGGGATGCTTGAGGTGACCTCCAGGTGCTGCTGACTCCTTACTGAATCCTGTTTTCCTCCCCTCCTCTCTCTTCCTTCTAGGAAGCCTATTTCAAGAAGCACAAGTTCAACACAGTTCCAAATGTCCAGCTTAAAAATGTGGAGAGGTGAGTGCTGGTCACCAGGAGATCTGGATGAAACAGCTGCTTGACCTTACCCTTGTCCTGTTGTGCTGGGGACACTTCCCTTCCTTCTGTAACAGCAGCCATAACTTCCAGCCCCAGCACGCTTGGCCTCCTCTGGGGAATCCTTGTGGTGGTTTTTGTGAGGTTGAGTTCAGCTACCCCATGCTCCTCGTGGATGTGTTGAAGGGTCATGTTTTTGCTGACACATCCTCCAGGATATGTGGCAGTCCCTGCTCTCCATTCATTGACTCCAACCTGCCGTCTTGTATTACACTGGGGCAGTCTTAAGTGTGGATCATCTTGGGATGATCCCTGCTTCTCAGACTGTCTGACTCTGCCCTGATCTCTGTGCTCTCTCCTCCAACAGCTTGAGGAAGGATGCCTACGAGACTGAAATTCATCGGCTCCTGGGGTGAGTGCCTGCAGGGAGGTTGGGACACCTCGGGGCACACTGAGTGAACCAAACAGGACAGAAGAAAGAGTGGGGGTGGCCCTGGCAGCCCCAGCCAGGGCTTACCTGTATGAAGTACCCTGCAGTGGGAACAGGGAGGAGGTGAGATCCCTCTCACCTGCTTTCTGTTTCCACAGTGAAGCTGAGGTCTTGGACCACAGCAAGAACCCCTGTGAGGACTCCTTTGTGCCCGACACTGAGGGCAGGGTCTATGTCATGTTCATCAGGATGGAGCAGGAAGCAGATTTCACCACCTGGACGCAGCTTGCCAAGGTGAGGCTCCTGACATGGCCTGTCCTTACCCCTGCACTGATCTTGACATCTCTGGGAAACATCTGCCCATTGTTCTTGGGTTTGCCCATGGCCTTGGACACAGCTCAGCAAATAGATTCTTGCTGCCTGTGAGTGTTATTTAAGGTTTTGATGTTTACAGAAGGCACTGGATCATCCAGGGCAGATGCTTGTCTTGGTGGAGATAAGTCTTATGACCTCCCTGCGTGGGAGCCCAGGGCCTGAGCTTGTCTGAATGATTCCATCACTTCTCTGGAGGTGATGGTCACCCCCCTGTCCTGAGCAGGAATGGGAACAGGTTCCCCCTCTTGTCTCTCTGATGGTGGCTGGAGGGGTGCTGCCCTGTGCTGCCCTGATCAAGGTGCCAGCTTCTCTGCTGTGTCTTGATGAGGACAGGAGTGGTGGCTCTTCCCTTGCCAGGGGACACCTGGCCCTGGTGTCTATCCCTAGGCTCTAATGCCTCTTCCTCCCTCCTTACCATCCTAGTGCCTCCACATCTGGGACCTGGATGTCCGTGGGAATCACAAGGGGCTGTGGCGGCTTTTCCGCAAGAAGAACCACTTCCTCGTGGTGGGGGTCCCTGCCTCCCCCTACTCGTGAGTATCAGGGGCATGACAACCTGAGTAATCTCCCCCCATCCTCATGGCACTGTCCCCTGCCCAGGGCACTGCATCCTCCACTTCTATCCCAGCCCAATCCTGGGGCATACCACCCATCTTCTCAGCAATCATTGTGGTGGGAGCAGGGACAGGACACGTGCCCAGGGCTGGAGGATGTCCCAGTGGGAAGATCACAGCAGGGAGGAAGGCAGGGCTGTTGGGATCCTGAGGGAAACCACCACCCCTGCCTGCTCCCATCCAGCCTCCTCACCTGCAGGTCCAAGAAGCCCTCATCGGTGACACCAATCTATATGGAGCCCCCTGCCAAGGAGGACGGGGCAGTGGCAGTGCCAGCAGTTGCTGCAGCAGAACAGACATGAGACTGGCAGCTGGGAAACAAGGGGGACCGGGAGAAGACGGAGACCTCCACGGTGCAGAGACAGAGGTGGCAGCAGCTCTTGGAGGCTGGTGACTGGACACAGACTCCCATTTCAGGCTGCAAAATGAGACCTCGGGCTCCCTCCAGCCCCCTATTGTGGTCTCCCTCTCACTGGACAGGGTACTTCCCTGTAGATATGCCATCCCCCCCATCCCACAAACTTTTTTTTTTTTTTTTTTTAACACAGACTCTTTACTAACGCTGCTCCCATTGCCCCCTGGCTGGGCAAGGCTGGAGGAAGGAGATGCTCAGCTGGGGGCTAGAGGTGGCCTCGAGAGACACCTCTGCTTCCCTTTTTGGCCCCCAAGTCCTGAGAAGGCAGCATGCTCACGTGCAAGGGCTGCAGCCTACCAGCTGGGTGTTATTTATTAATTCTTGCCTGGCTGGCTCCATGCCCAGTGGTGAAGAGGGGATCTTCCAGCATGTCTTCTGTCTCCTGCACAATGGATGCACCTTGATGACTGTATACTGGGTTGGACATCTTCCCACACGCCGGCTTCGCTTCTTGGGTTGCAGCGAGTGGTGCAGCCCAGTTCATAGGCAAAAGGGAATACTGAAGAGGAGCTGAACTTGCTGTGGACACATAGGGGATACCCCATACCCAGCATGAGGGCAGTCAGATGTCCCTTTCCTTTCTCTGCAGTTCTGGGAGCTGGAGATGACTATAGATGGAAGTGGACCGCGCTGTGCGCGCTGCGGCTCAAGCCCTCCTCACCCACCTTCTCTGTGGGAAGCAGCTCTGCCCCACGAGTCGTGGGAGGGGGGGTGAAAGTGCCTTGCAGAGTGTGATGGGAGCAGCAAGCGGACATCCCTGTGGCTGCAGGGACAAGATGGACTGGGATCTGCTGCAGCGAGAGATGCTGAGCTCTGGTGTGGTCCTTGCCTGTGGTACTGTATCCTGTCTCTCCCTCCTCCCTGGCCAGGTACCCCCAGATCTTGCTGAAGGCAGAGAGGGTTTGTTCTCCTGAATCCCCACCCTTACTGTGGTACGTTACTAGCAGGGAAGCTGTGAGCAGAGGTGGGATGGGTTCTCCTGCTGTGGTACACCCCTCATGGAGAGGGAGGGGGGGTCCTTATCCCCCCCCTCCTGTGCCTTAGGAAAGACCCCAGCATCCCCTTTCACCCCCAGCCACTTGGTACTAATGTCCTCCACCCCACTGGGGATGATCCTGGACCCCTTGCTCAGTGCACCTCCTTATCCATGCAGCAAGAGCTCTGTTCTCTGCCCAGGTCCCCTAGCCTTGGGCAGGGATGCTACCCCGTGGCTTGCCCTTGGCAAGAGGAGTTGCTGCTCAGCCCTTTTCCTGTGGTTGCCGGGGCTCTTCCCCTTCGTTTTCTCACTGTGAACTGAGCGTCGGGGTCTACACTATACTAATTTATTTATTTATTGCTTGTGGGAAGGGGAGGAGAGCAGGAAAGCAGCGTAAAGAGCTGGCAGCCCCCAGCCTGCATGGGGGCAGTCGTCGGGAGGCTTGTCCCCCTGGCTCCATCCTCTGTTCCTCTCCTTCCTCCCTTGCCCAGCATAGGAATAATTGTGAGCCTGGGAGATCTACTCTTTGGCCAAAATGAGCCCTCTGTGGGCACATCTCTTGCGTGACTGCAGGGACTCTGACCCTCATGGTCCCTTGCATGCCTGTCCCAGCAGCAGGGATGGGATGGATACAGGAGGGGAACAAGGGGGTGCAGGGTGGCACCCCTGAGACTGTGGTAGTGGGCTTGGGTTCAGCCCTGCCCTCCTCTGCCACCCCCAGTGCTGCCCTTTGCTGGGACCCTGCTCTGGCAGCCAGTGGGGAGGGGTGGCCTCTGCACTGGCCCTCGGGGTAAAGCAGGTTCTTTCAGCGTGATGGGAAAAGGGATGCAGCTTCTTCCTGGGGAAAGCAGCTCCCTCCCCATACCCTGCTTTGGAAAAACTTCCATGGCTCTCCACCATGATGCCCTTTCCTTGGCATTTCTATTCCCAAGGCCCTATTTCCCTTCTCCCTGAAACTAAATGCACCACCACCCCCCCCTTTCTCTTCTTCTCTGGCATGGCTCAGGCTTGGCTTCTTCCTAATCCCTCTTGGGGCTGGGGAAGGTGGGCCTAAGGATAGGGAATGGCTAAAGGTGAGTTCTCCTCTCTGCTACCTGCCCAGCGGTGGCCAGGGGGCCGTGGCTCCCTGCTCTCCGCGGCAGCAGGACTTGCCTGGTGGGCTTCAAGCTCCCCTCTCTCCACACACTACGATGGGCCCACTGGGTGCTGTTCTCCCTCCCTCCCTGTTTCTCCAGCAAGGCTCTGGTGCGGTGGCCAGCATAGGGCCAGGTGCGTGGGCATCCCCAGGGCTTGCAGCTTTCTGAATCGAATTATTTTTTCAAGAGTAAACACTGCAAAGCTGTTGAGCCTCGTGTGTTTCATGGCTGGCTTTGTGCACGGCCCAGGGCCACCTGCCTGGACAGGACAGACCCCTGTCCTGTTTCTGCCCTGTGCAACGCAGGGCTAGCCGTGGGCTAACAGTGGCCCCAGGCCCCTGCCCTGTGGCTCCTGTGCCAGCAGAGGTCCTCCAAGCTGTGCTGTGCCGTACGATGCCAGAGCGGCTGGTACAAGTTTACAAGCTGTTTTCCTCCTCAAGTTTTTATGACTCTTATCTTCAGTTCAGCAACTGACGGAAACTCTTGACCAGCTGCCTGGGAACTCTTGCTTGGTGTAACCAGCCCCTGTGTTCCCCCCGGCACCTCCCGCTGCTGTTCCCGGAGAAATGCAAACTCATGACCCTCAGCTCCTGGCTTGATCTCCCCTTGGGGGTCAGTAGGGTGAAGGGGCTACTTGTCCTAAGGTGGGGGATAACAAGCTGCCAGCCACAGGACTTGCGCCCCACCCTCCATCGGTCTGAGCCCCGTGGGGCTGGGCTGCATTTCTGGCCTCTCTGGTGGATTTGGGTTTTCCTTTGAGGGAAATGGGGTCTTGGAACGAGGACCCCCCTGCCCAAGGTCACAGCAGAAGGGATATTGTAGCTGGAGGGGTCGGGGCCCCTGGCATCAACCAGCTACAGCTGGAGCTGAGACCTGACAATTCATGTCGTGCCACACCAGTGCCAGCCCCCCACTTCCCACTGCTCCTGAGCTGGTTGTGGCTGGAGATGGCAAAGCAAAAGCAGGGGCTGCAGGAGGGACCTCCTTCTCCAAAACCACCTTGCTCCTCCCCAGGGGGGTGGGTGCGGACAGGGGCGATGCAAAGCCAAGCGAGGCCAAGCTTGGTTCTGCCATGAGGAAAAAATAACTGCAGAGCCCCGGGTCAGCCCTGTGTGTGTGACTTTTGCAGGAAGCCCAAGAGCCCTCTCCAGATCTCTGCCCCCGTGGAGCAGGGAGCCCTGGGAGGGTTGGGATAGCACTAGTTTCTGGGGCAGAGACTGCAGGACCCAAACAAAACCGCAATGGGAGAGCGTTGGCCACCGGCAGGGACCAGCCACGGGCTGCATCCTGCATGGGCTGCCTCCTGCCCCCCTGCCTGAGCCCTGCAGCCAGGCTGGGCTTCCTCCTCGGTGGCTGCCACCCCCTCCCTGGGACCAGGCACAGCTTTCGGGGGATGTCACCCCCTCGCCAGAGCTTTTTGCTAAGCTTTTCGCCCAGGGGCTTTGCTTGGCGGTGACGGAGCGGGCTGTCACCTCCTGGCAACCTCCCTGTCCGCATCCGCCTCCTGCCGAGGCCAAACCCTGCGGCGCTGAGCCCCTGCCAGGATGCTGCGGGCGAGGGGAGGATCCGGCCACCGGGACTGGTGCCCATGGGCAGAGCCCTGCAGGGTGATGTGGGCTCAGGTTTGAAACCCACTACGTCGTGCCTTCCTCGAGGAGCCGGTGTTAAACCGCCACGTTTATAGGAGCATCTCCTGAAATGGTGGGACGATGCTAAAAACAGGTGAACCTCCTTGAAGGGGAGCCTGTGCCAGGCTGATGGAGATCTTTAGCTCATCGCCCCTGCGTGATGGTGATGCCAAGGTTCGTTGCCCAGAGGGGCTCAGTCCCGGGGAGCTCGTTAGAGGAGCTGGATCACTCCCCATCCTGCCCTTTCTCGGGGTCCTGCTCATCTCCCGGCTCATCCCGCAGGTGCTGGAGCATCCCTCGGTGTCCAGGCTTGTCCATCACCTGCCCTCCCTGGGAAGCCCGACCCACTGGCTCCCACGGCTCGGCCCCATGTGGCACCAGCTTTAGCACATGCTGCCCAAGTTGCTGGTTCCTGGTGGCCCTGCACAGCTCCCCCCCTCCTCAGCAGCCCGGCCTCCCTGGCTTTGTGCAGCCATACCAAGGAGAACCTGTCCGGGCTGCTCTGTGTCCCAGGAGCTGGCTGATAATTAAACAAAAACAAAACAGCCTCGGCATGAAACTTGACCTTTACGGAGCTTGGGGGCGGGGGGAAGGGAAATTTGCATAATTTCTGGTGGTGGTTTATTTTTATGGGTTTTGTTTGTTTGGCAGGGAATCTCGGTGCCAGGGCAGTGGGGAGGTCCCCATGCTCGCGTGATGGGGCTGGGATGTGGGAGATGAAGTCCAGGCTGACCCTTCCCGTGGCGCATCGGTCCCTCTGTGCCCCACACTGCACCGTCCAGCGGGCGTCCTTCAGGATAACAGACGCGTTCCCCTCGGATGGAGGGATCTCAGCGCTGCAGGGATGCCACTGCCCGGGCTGTGCTGGCCCCGTCCCCGTCCCTGCGTGCGAGGGAGGTGGCTGCACCCAAGCCACCTGCATCCCAGCTCAGGGAGCTGATGCCCAACTATCAGCTCCCTCTGCTTTATAAAGAGCCCTGCAAAGCCGAGGTGCCCAAACTGCCCCCAGGAAGGGGCTTGGCTTGGCTTGTCCCCTTGGTCCCAGCTGCTGGGGGTCTGGTCTCTGCACCCAGCCCATCCCCGTCCCCTGCGGCGTCTCCTGCGCCTGCACCCAGCAAAGCCCGGCGGCGAATTAATCTTCACCTGGGTAGCCAGGATTGTTGCTGTGATAGTTATTACACCGTGTCCTGCCCGGCGCGACGTTAATGATTAACAGCTCAAGTTCAATGTCAGCTGCTGCCTGCTCCCTTTTGAACAGCCCTTCCGTCACCTCCTGATATCCTGACAAATAACTGGGGCATGGAGCTGCCCAGAAAGCATCCTTGGGGCTGGGTGGGCATCCAGGGTTGTTTATTTCTGGGGCAGGGAGGAGGAAGAGGGGAAGAGGAGCCAGGGAGGAAGGCGGTGTGGAGGAAAGGGTGCATTGCCTCACGTCTTCCCTCGGGCCAGCCCATGCCCTTCGAAGAGGATCCAGGAACCGGATCCAAGAACCTCCCGGCCAGGCTGTTAGGGCGGGCGGGGGGGAAATCCCCCACAATGGGCACTCCTCGGGCAGCCGATGCCGGATGAGTTTGTTTGTTTTTGCTTCTCGTTCCCTCCCTTCATCATCACAAACCCCGACAGCTGCACATTCCTCCTCCTGCTCACGACGCCCCTGTCCCACACCAAAGCTAATTCCCAGGAGGGAGGGGGCGGCTCGTTTCGTAAAGCCCTGACGCTGCCGGTGCCCTGCCAGCATGCAGCCCTCTGCCACCCGGGGTTTTGCCCCTTGTGCCCCAAGGCAGGTGATGCCGGTGACGAATAAGCCCTTCAAAGTGCTGTGACTTTGGCCTGTGCGTGCCACCCATCATGGCAGGGCAAGGGGTGCAGAACCACCCCATGAAGATGCTGGGGGGTGGCGGGGGTGGGGGGATGGTGCGCGATGTGAAAGGCAGCTCTTCAGGTATCTGCCTTCCCCATATGGCTCCAGCCCCCCCCCCCCCATTTTCCCCACCCTGTGCCCACGGGGATGCTGCCCCATAGGGGGCTGCCGGCGGCGGGGGGGGGGGGGGGGGGGGGTCCAGATCCAGCCCACCCAGCCCAGTGTGCAGCCCACACACCGGCCCCCTCCTTATTGCTCAGCCTCGAGCCATCCCGCTCCCCGAAGCAGGGGGAAATTCCCTGTGCGGGCTCCCGAAGTGGCTGTTTCCCACGGGGAGAAGGTCCAAGGCTGTTGCAAGAGGGGGAAATACAGCGACATCGGGCAGGTTCCCATCACATCGGGATGAGTGGCCCCAGCAGACAGGATGAGGTGGGAGATGCCACGCTGTTCCCGGGGGCTCCAGGCAGGTGGGGGGGGGTCTGGTGCACCCCTGTTTCCCTGCACAGAGCAAACCCCGGAGCTTGGGGACCGTTTGCTGAGCCTGGCCCTGATGGTGACCCCAGCTCTGCTGCCCAGCGTCCCCCCAGCACGACCAGGTCTCTCCCCCTGCCATCCTCATCAGCTCCCCAGCCAGGAGAGGGGCAAACCCCGCCCCAGGAGAAGAGCAAAGTCCGCTCCCACCGGCTCTGCCCATCCCAGGGGTTTTTGCCTAGCCCCAGCATGGGCTGGTCGGCACCCACATGGGGATGATTGCCCACGGGGGGGCGGCACAAGCCATGGCCAGGGGGCACTGCGGGGTGGGTGGCCGGAGAGAGCAGTGACCCGGGCTCAGGCAGGTGGCACTGCCCACAGTCCCTGCCAGGGAGACTTTACCCTCCTGCTCTCCCCCACCCTGTGTCACGGGTGGAAAAGAGGAACCCTGGCGCACACACCCCATCAGCTGCTGGGGCACCTCGAGCTCAAGAACGCCTTCCCCGGGGGCAATAAGGAAGTTTCTGTTGGCTACCACGTGCCCCCGGGGACTTTTTGGCCTCATGCTCTGATGGCACAACTGTCAGTTTTTGGGGTGCTACCAGGGGGAATCAGGCAAGTCTAAGGGTTACAAGGTGCAGAGGCGCCCGGTGGCACCTACTTGGGCTTTGGTGGGGATGGGTGGTGAGCTGGGTTGTGTCCCGGGGCTAGTGGGGGACCAGCTGGGATGGGGGCTCCTCCAGGGAGCCCAAAAGCTCCAGCAGTGCCCAGGCAGTGGGGAGGGGAGGGCAGGGGCACAGCGGGAGCAGCGAGGAGGCTGCACCAGCCTGGCTTACCCCCCCCCCCGCCCCCCCAGCCCCATCCCACTGCTGCCCTTCAGCTGCCAGGGGAGCCAAGAGCCGGGAAGGACGATGGGGAGAAATCGAATCCGGGAGGAGGAACTGGTCCTTCGAGTTTCCCCAGCAGGCAGAAGGGAGGGACCAAGCCGATGGTTGCAGAGTCATTGCCAAAACTCGGGGGCCACAGAAATTGCCTGCCCTGTCCCTGAGAAACCCCGCGGCAGGGAAGAGGTGTGAAGCCAGGAGCCTTCATCCCGTGGGGATGATGGCAAAAGGAGCCGGCTTTGCAAAGCAGCACTGAAAGGAGGGAGCAGAGGGGGACACGGACAGGCCAGGCGTGCCCAGCAGTGGCCAGCTTGGTGCCAACGGGGAGTTCTCAGTGCCATTTGGCACCGGCACAGCTCCCGGGCACCACGACACCTCCGGAAAGGGCTTTGGGCAGCACCAGGGTCTAGGCGGTTCCCAAGCGCTCCAAGAGGTAAAAGAGAAATAAAATCCCTGACGTCACCCATGAGGTCACCAGTTTATGGTGGAACCAGGACATTCACCCCTCTAGTGAGGAGAAGGAGGAGGAGGAGGAGGAAGAAGGGGCTGTTTTCTGGCAGCGTCCCCCACGCCTCGCCATGGGGCAGGGCCAGAGCCCACATCCCCGGGGCTGAGTCACCCAGGATGGGCAGCAGGTCCCTGCACCCATCCCACTGCCACCCGGCTGCCTCTGCCACCGCGCTGGGTGCTGCCTGGTGCCGGCGGGATGCCGGACGCCGAGGGGCTGCGGTGGTGCCCCGGTGCAGCCCCGTACCGGGTGCAGGAGCTGATAAAGGGGAGCTGCGGTGGGGACGGAGCAAGGCGGCACGCAGGGAGGCTGTTTGCCCACTGGCCTCCTGCCCCACTGCTAATCGCCCCGTCTTTCACCGCCGCCGCCACCGCCCCACAGCCCTCGTGCGCTGCCCCACAAACAGGGAGGTGGGGAGCCTCATGCTAAAAATGGGCTGAAGCAGCCCTGGAGAACACACACACACACACACCCCCTTCCCAAAACCACCCACCTTGGCCTCGCTTTTGAAATGGGGAGACTGAGGCACGGCTAGTGGATGCTCAAGGTGGGCTGGTGCCAAAGGCAGGGAGGGAGCGATGCTGGGGAAAGAGGGTGGCTGGAAACCCTCCCCCTCCCAGCCCACCCATGGCCCCCCACCATCCTCACGCACACAGGGACCGTGGGTGCATGACACGGGTGATGGGGATGCTCAGAGATGGGGGTGGCAGGACCCCCACCCCACCCAAACACCCCATTTGGGGTTCCAGGGGCTGATAGGGACATGGATACAACCCCCCCCCCCAGAGCCAGCCCTGCCCTTCAAGCCAAGCTGTTGCCGAGTCCGGGGCGAAGCGGTGTTGCTGAGCGAGCGGCGGTTGCTGCGGAGGGCAGGGCAGGTTTCGCCAGGCTAATGGTAGCCCCCGCCGCTCCCCAGCTGTTATGCAAACACTGGGCTGCTTGTTTCCAAGCTCAGCCGAGCAGGTGAGGAGCCACAGAGGAGGGAGGGAGGGCAGGCAAGCTGCAGGCAGGGCTGCGCTGCCTCCATGGGGCTCATGGGGCAGGGGGCAAGGCAAGGCAGCCCCCCACCCTGCTGCGCTCCCCCTCCCCAGCGGAAGGCTATTGAAGGTAGCACTGAGCGCGATTCCAGAAAATAATTAGTATCCAAGGTGAAAAATTTATTTGTTTTTCTTTACAGCACGGAGAGGGGCTCAGCCAAGAAATGGCAGGGGGTGGGGGGCAACCCTGGCCACCGCAGGGCCAGGGACTGACAGGGCTGTGCTTCATGCCAGGGCAGAGACCAGTCAGCGCCTCTTAGGGGACAACACGGTGACACGGTCAGGGCCGGCAGAAAATGAGTTGAGGGGGGTAGATACATCCCCGTTTGAGGACGTAGTTACCACCTACAACGCCTTAGCTGGGCACCAGCCCCAGTTCACTGGAGTGATGCTGGGGGAGGCGGGGTGGGGGGACACGGGCCAGCCCCAGTGCCAGCCCCTGGCCCTGCCAGCCCCCGCAGAGGGACACCATGGGCACAGCGTGGGAGAAACACAGCAGCCTGCAAGGGTTTATCAAGGCATCGCTGTGCCGCTGCCGGATCAGCAGCCCTGATCGGCGCCTGTGCCGCTTTATCTCCTGCTGACATCAGCCAAACAGGCCAAGCAGCTTCCCCCCGACCCCACTTCTAAAAAAAAAAAAAAAAGCCCCCAAATCTCTATGTACAGACTGAGTATGTCATATTGGTACAAAAATACACACACAAACTCTACGGATCCCAGCTCAGTAGATCAAAACACAGCTATAAATCACAGTGCGCAGGACAGCGTCAGGCCCAGGGAACGATGGTGTCCTGTCCCCCCACCACCCCCGAAGAACACGGCACGCCAGGGGCGCACCCTGGCAAGGTGAGGGGGGAAGATCATCCTCTTGCCTCACGGGGTCATTTCTGATCCAGATGGCAATACAGGTACATGGAAACCACCATGGCCGCGACCTGGGGGTGGCAAGAGGCAAGTCAGCCCCCCCCCAAGCGTTCCCCCCCAGCACAGGTTTGGGTCACAGCCCATAGCATCCATCCCCAGCGCACACAAGGAGGAAGAGCTGTGTGTGCCCAGGGAAGAAGGCTCAGTAGCCACATCTAGGGCAGATGGTGGTCCGTGGTGCTGTACCAGCCCCCTGCAGCCCCTCGGCCACCCAGGCTGGTCCCAGCCCCACCGCTCGCCTCCAGGTACAAGAGGAGGCAGCAGAGCTATGCTGAGGCACTCACCTCCAAGGCAGCGATGCCGGCTGCCACGCCACCCACCACACCTGCGTTAGTCTTGATTTCTGTCAAGATCTGATGGAAACAACCCTGTAGGAGGCAACCACGCGGGTGAGGATGAGCAAGGGGTAGCAATTCCCTAACCACCGGGGGGCTCAGCATCCCTGGAAAGGGGTTCTCCAGCCCAGAGCTACACAGCCATGGAGAAGGTCTGGAGGCTTCAGGGGGCAACTCAGCCACTTCTCAGGCCAAAACACAGAATCGGGGGGTGGGGGGGGGAGAGGAGGGGGAAGAGGCAGGGAAATAGCCCAAAAAGACGAAGTGGTGCCTGGGTTCATGCTCAGCTCCAGTCATGGACCCTTCTGCACAGCTCACTTTAGGACCAGAGCAATGGCAGCAGCTTTGCTTGTCTCCACAAGCCAAGGCCACCACAGGACTTAAAGCCCATGGGACTGCTACATCCAGAGCTGGGGCTGGAGCTACAGGACAGGTCTCCCTCCTCGTGCCAGGGCACACCCCAAGCCAGGCTCTGTCAGAAGGCTGGTGCGTCCGTACCGTGACATTGGTTTTTGCGGCAAGCATGTCATTGCAGGGCTGCTTGAAATCACAGCAGGCATCCGGGTAGACTTTGTGATGCTCATACCAGGTTGAGTTGGTGAAGTCTGTGTAGTTATTCAGGCCACAGCATTTGATCTAAGAGGGAAAGAGAGGAAAGGATGGGGAGATCATCCTGCAGGACTTCCTCCTGGATCAGACACGGACCCTGCTGTCCCATGGAGGGAGCACCCAGCTCAACCTAGCTCTGGAGGAAGTGCTCAAGGGCCTTCTTGGGACCAGTGTTTTGCCCCAGACTCCAGCATGTACAGCGCTCACCCCAGCAATGGGACCACTAGGTCCCAAGTAAGTAGGTCCCAGGCACCTGGGAAGCTGATGGGGTGGTGACAGCTCAGCACATCCAGGATTGCAGTGGTGTCCCCATTCCCATCCCAGTGGCCCACCCAGGTGTGCACCACCAAGCCTGTGCTGGGAGCATCCTGACACATAGATGGGGGCCCCAGGGCTCAATGCACCTCCTTCATGGTGGCATTCCAGACGTGCGTGAAGCTGTCATCTGTCCCATACTTCTCCTTCAGGAGAGGCGTCACCACGGCTGACAGCAGCGTCTCTGCCTGGAAGAAGGGGTAGAGAAACACCATCAGAGAAGGCCCTGGGGAGCACCACAGAGCCAGAAGTCCCCATACTGGTCTCAGCCTATAGAGAGGAGACCAATCAGACCCAGCATGGCCAGGAGCACATCACACCATGTCCCTTTGGCCCAAGGACAGCTTGGCCTCTTCCCCACTAACCAGTGCTTTACGGCACCGAGGCACTTATGACCAGTGAATCATCTGATAAGCAGCGTAACTGAGTGAGCCAGGAATGACGTTTGCCCTGCAGTTGACTTCTCCAGTGCCTAATGAGGCAAAGTGACCTTTCTCTCCAGGTGGTTTCTCAGGTGCCTAATAAGGGGTTGAGTTTGCTCAGCATGAAGCATTAGGGACTTCCTCTCCCATGTGGTTCCTACCATCAGAGGTGGAGAGGTGTCGAGCCTAGGCTGGCACTGGACGAAGAGGTTTGAAAGAAAGAAGCAGGCAAAACTCACACCAAACCCTCATTTCTTTAGGGCAATGGGAATCCCTGTTCCCACCACCCTCACCCCAGCCAGGGCACCCCAGCCTGCCCACATAGCTGGTGCCAGCAGGGACCAGCATCCCTTCCTCCTGCAGCAGTGCCCACCTCTCAGCTTCCCCACCCATGGGCAGCACCGCCAGCCACCCAAAGTCTCGTGTTTTCCCAAGGGGTAGGCCAGGTCCCAGATTAGCCCAACCCAAGAGTCAGATATGCTACTCACAAGACCTGTGTAGACCAGAGCCACCACGGCAGCAGCAATTTCAGCTATGAAGATGATCAGCACCACCGAGAAGAACTAGGACACAGCAAAGGCAGGGAGGTCAAAACACCAGCCAGAGTCCACAGGACCCCCCAGGAACCCATCTGCTTCCCAAGGGCCAGCAGGGCCCTCCCTCAGGGCTCAAGCCCTGTCTCACTGCTTTCAGCTCTGCTCCAAGGCAGAAGCAGTCCAACCTTGGGGTTCTCCCACCCTCTGTCTGAATGGGGCTGATCTCTCCAGACGTGGTCCAAGAGAGACCTCTGCTCAGCACCAGTTTCTGCTTCCCTTCACCCTTGCTCAGGGCAGACGTTGGGTCCAGCATGGCCTTTCCAAGGTCCACCCAGCATTCCACCACATGGGAACATCCAAGGAGGACACCTCCACAGAGAAATCTATCCCTCAGACCTCCCTCACCAGAAACCCAGTTCAAATGAGGCTTGATAAGGAGACGTCAGGTCCATACCATCATCAGGAGACACTTGCTGTCCTTCTGGGCACCATAGCACCCAAGGAAGCCGATCACCAGCAGAATGGCACCAATGACAATGAGGAAGTAGCCCACATACACAACCTGAACGACGGTAGAGGAGAGCCCTCCAAATATGTCCACAAATGACTGGTCATCCACTGCGACCCAGATGCCAACTCCCAGGAGGGTCCCGCCACTGAGCTGGGAGGAGAGATAAAAGTCAGCTCCTGAGCAGGAAGAGATCTGGGATTCGGGGAAGGTCCTGGCACAGGTATTTCTTCCCTATGCAAGTTTTCACCGTACCGAAGCAAGACTTTGTGACCACTGAGGGCAGCTCAGGGTGTTGCCACCGCAGGCTTGGGGTAGACAGTTGGGTCACTACCCCAAAACACACCCCACCGCCAGCACATCCCTGGCTGCAGCATCACAGCTGCTCCCTTTCCACGGCCCAAGGAGTTTCAGCGCCAGCAGCAAGCCAGGAAGCCCACCACACCCCCTTTCAGGTGGCCCCATTGCTCCCGCAGAGCCAAGGTTGTTCTCAGGAGCTCCACTACCCTTTGCCCTGGGCGGGAGAAGAGGCTGCGTGTGCTCTGGAGATCACCAACAGGCAAGACCACAGGTCGCTGCCACGCACACAGGTTGCTCCCCTACAGAGATGGGGCCTCCCCAGAAAGCCCCCCTGCACTGGGGCACCCAGCACCCCCCACCAGAGCTTCAGCACAGGGAAGGACACGGGTGGCTGACGCAACAGCCACTGCCCCCAGAGCCAAGCACAGTCCCCTGGGCTTTGGGCAGAGCTGGAGAGCGAGAGACCTCTGCAAGCCCAGGGGTTAAGTCCTCAGCTTGGGGCCAGCGACCAGATCTCGCACCCCACCAGGTCCCAGGAGCACGAGTCACCCACCAGCACCCAACTGCCCACATCACCCTCTCCGTCCCCCGCAGAAGGGGGTGTGGAGGGGCAGGAGAGCCCACACAGGCAGGCTTCACCCCACCTCCCCCCCCCAGGCCCACCTCAGGGTGCTCCCCAGGAGCTGCTCCCGCAGACCCCAGCCCCTCATCCCGGTTTCCTGGGGCAGCCAGGGAGGCTGCCAGGCTCCCCGCCCCCAGGCAGAGACAACCCCCGGGGCGCACTTACAAATATGGCCAGGTTGAAGAGGATCATCATGACCTTGATAAAGGTGAAGCACCCCATCTTTGCGCCTGGGGAGAGCCGAGAGAGGTTATCAGGGGGAGTCCCAACCCCGGTACAGCCGCTGCCCCCCTGCGATCGGGGCTTAGCGCCCCCCCCCGCCAAGCGGAGCCTGGGGGCTCCCCATGGGCGGGGGGTGGGGAACCCAGGGGGGTCCACTCCCCGAAACCGCCGAGCCCAGCCTACCTGAGTGGAGAGCAGGTCCCAAAACCCCGACCTAACCCGCCCCGACAGCACTGCCGCCCCCACCCCGCCGCCGCCGCCCTTTAAGCGGGTGCGGTCCCGGGGCCGCCCCCGCCGCCGCAGCACCCCCCCCCGCGGCCCGGCCCGGCCCGGCCCCCGCCGGGGCCACCCCCTGGGGATGGCGAAGCCACGCGTGTCCCCGGGTGCCTGGTGGCTTGCTGCCCTCTGCCGCCGGAGCCGCCCGCCCCGGGGAAGGCGGGTAGCTCGCCCGGCTGCTGCCCGCGCCCATCGCCGCGGCCTCTTGGCGTGTGTGGGGGATACGATGTCCCCGTTCCACCGCTGCTGTGAGCTGACAGCCCTTGAGGAGCCCACATGCGCATGTCCCCACCCGTCCCCAGCTGGGACCTCCAGGATGGAGGCATTGGAGGGCCAGGGTGTCTGTCCTGGGGGGCTTCACCCCGTGGCAGATGCGGCAGCAGTCACAGGGGTCCCACCCCGCTGCTGCCCTCCTCCAGCAGTGCTAGGTGCCGTGCTTGGGGTTTTCCAGCTATGGACAGCCCCATGGGTCACGACCCTGCGCTGCCACCCACTCCCGGCATGACCATGGTTGAGTCACCCCGACTTCCCGGGCTGATGCTGCGGGTGCACTGCTGGACCCACCGCTCGGGACTGTCGGGCAGGGGTCTCTCCAAACCCCAAATCTCCCACCTCCTGGGCCAAAACAGAAGCAGACAGAGGAGGGCATGGCAATGGGGCAAAATGCGAGGCAATTTGCAGAGGAAAAGCCAAAGCTGCAGGGGCTGCCCCTAACCGTTGCGCAGGGAGGCAGATTTTCACTGGTGGCGACACAGCAGGGTAACGGCAGGAGGGGACGGTGACAGCTAAAACAGATGCCAGCGCTGGAGCAGGTCAGCAGAGACCTGGCATTGCCTAGGGGCTGCCAAAAGTGATTTTCTTTGGAAAGATGCTTTGAAACAAGGCTGGTTCCCCCGGAGTTGGGGAGCCAAAGAGAGCCTGGTGGAGGGATGCTACGTCCCCAGGCCTGACCATGGGGGTGGTCCTTGCCCATGCAGCACACCTTTGGGGCAGGGGCTTGGTCCCCTCCCCAAGACGCACAGTGTGTCCTTTTAGCTTGTCATCAAACCCAGGAGAGATGCAGGAGGCCGGGGAGCCCTTGTCCTGCGACAGCAGACAGCAAACGCAGGCTCTGGGTGCTTGTCACGCTCTGAGCCGTGCCGGGATTCCCCATCCGCCATCCCAAATCCCCACAGCAAATTCCCTGCCTGGCCATAATGACACACTTCAGCAGGATGAAGTCAGCCCCGCTGGGCTCCAGCTAAAGCCCAGTGGCATTTGGGGGAAGCCTTCAACCCTGCCCGGCACCCTGGCTACCTGGCTATTAATGCAACCTGCGCTGGAGCCTGGGGGGTATTTTAACCCTTTCCCCCTCACTGCCTGCAGCCTCATCCCTTCCCTGCAGCAGCTGCTTGTCCAGCGGAGTGACACCAACAGTGAGGGACTGAGCCTTCATCCCTCTCCCAAAGGGGGACCGCTACCCCCTAAATGCAGATGAAGACCCCCCATCATATTGACCCTGTCCCAAAAGTTGCCCCAACCCAGCCTGACCCTATTCACTGCACGCAACCCCTCCACCCTGAAAATAGTTTTGGCGAATACGTAAATACTCGCTCTCATTCCCAATCGTTCCCAGCCACTGGGAAAACCAAAGGGTGAGCCATGGCATGCTCCACTGACCTCCCCAGCACCCGGTGCCGCAGCCTGGGGTTTGGCTGCTCCCCAGCATCGCCCATCCGAGCCCCATTAGGGAGCCGGGGCTGGATTTTCTGGCTCTCCAGGAAGCCCTGGCCTGACCGCAGCAGGACGAGCCTGGTGACATTCCCGTGATCCTCCTGCTCGACAGGGCCCCAACACCTCCCCACTGTCCCCATCCCCACACGCAGCCTGGTTGGACCCCGAGCATCCCCTTCCCTGGAGCGCAGGGATGCATCTCACCGGGATGTGGGTACCATGGCTCCACCTCCCCAGCGACCTGGCTCCGGGAGGCTGAGAGCAGGGAAGTGGCCATAAGCGGTCACCCCCGAGGTCCTCTGTCCCCAGCCTGGCCGCTGGCCCGTGCCTGTGGGAGCGCAGGAGCCAGGCACACGTCTGGTGGCAGGATCCGACCGTGGTGTCGGAACTGAGCACCCCTCCCTGGGCTTTTCCCCAAAGCAGCTCCCAGCCTCATGCCTCTTCCAGCCTGTATATGTATTTTGAGTGTTCAAGTGTTGAATTCCCACCCTGCTGATGATCCTGGGCATCCTCCGGTTAATGGCCGGGCTCACCATGGACACAGCCTTCCCCATCCCTCCTTCCCTTGCATCGGGACCCCCCTACCCGGGGCTCCAGCAAGGCGGCGCAGGCAGCTGCTGGGGGCTCCAAGGAGGCATTTCGGGGCAGCCATCCGTTCCTCTCTATAGGCAAATTAGCCTGTGATGCGAACGAAGCATCTGCTTGGGAGTACGTCGGGGGGGGGAACCTAAACTGGCATCTCGCCCCCAGCAGGGCACAGGGCACCCCCGGCAGCCCTCCCGCCAGCAGGGCTTGCTGGAGCCTGCTCAGCCCCCTGCATGAATTAGTAATTGCTAACGAGCCTGAGCAATCTGCCAGAGGGGCCAGGCAGGTGCTGAGCTGGGCTCGCTTGGCTCAATGCCGTCCACAGGGACTCAGCTGGGCACGGGGGACGTGTGTATGTGTGTCCCCCCCCCATGCCTTAGCTTCCCTCCTGGTAAAGCATTAGGTAACAAGCTCCGAGCAGGGCCAGCCACGGGGACCAGTGGGGCTCACAGCCCGGGATTGATGGGATTTCAGCATAGTCCCTTGCAAAGGGCTTTCGCGTGCGTGTTTTGGCCTGGCAGCATCTGTCCAGCTGTCTGTCCAGCATCCAGTTGCCTGGCGAGGGGTGGACGGTGTCCATCCATCAGTGTGCCAGAGATGAACCTGGCTTCGGATTCGGAAGTGACCAGATGTTACAAATTTCTGCTGAATTCATCACTTCCCTCTTCCTGCTGGGGAGAAATAAAAATCTGCAGGAGACGAAAGTTTCTGACATCTTGAAAATGAAATATTTCAGTTCTCAGCTTTGAAAAGACTCGAAGCGTTTTGGCCAGAGAACTGAGGAAATCACCAATTCCCCCACCCTGGGAGGGACCGGGCAGTGGGACCACACTGATTTCCCCACGGCTGCAGCTCCTGCTTCGGGGGAATCCTCCCCGTTTCTGTGTCTGTGTGCAAAAACACCACTTGAGTCCCAAAAACTGGAGCTGCCCCATCTGGTGCCATGACCTGCGCCATGCGGAGCCCGGGGTGTAAATACGGGGGCGATAAATGGGGGCTGCGAGCGTGTCCCAGCGGTGCATCCCCCCGGTGTGAGTCCCTCGGGGTGAGGATCTGACCCCGCGCCTTACAGAGCTGATTTTTATCATCATGCTGTTTCCAGCTGTGTGTTAATAAAATAATAAATATTAATAGTTTAATAATTAGAGAGGGGCTTGATGACATCTCCCTGCCTGTGTATCAGTCTGACCATGCATTGTCACCCCCCGCAGCGAGGCCCCCCCGTGCCTGCCCTGCTGCTGGCCGCCTGCCTGCGCCCCTCCTGATAACATTTTCTTTTTTCTCACATGTGTCCAGGCCGGTAAATCCCTCCCAAATTAATTAGCAGGGTCCGTGTAGAGGCACCAGCTGCTGCCAAGCCCAGCTGGGTGGGTTCGGGGATGCAGAGGGCTGCACCGCTGGGTCGCGTCAGGACAACCCCGTGCCCAAGGGCTGATGCTCTGGGGGATGCTGCAGGCGAGAGCCACACGGAGAAGCCGTCACCGTCTTCTTGCTGTCATCCCGAGGATGGCGGGATCTGCCTGGTCGATGGAGCTTTCTCCCACCACGGGTCGGAGCGTGGAGCTGGCCCAGCTCGGGACTCGGTGCCGGGGCGTGCTGGTGCCAAGTGCCTGGGGGGGTATTGGCAAGAGCACTTGTCTCTTCCTAAACCAAAACCCACAGAGGCCAGAGCTCACTCCTGGGCATTCTAGGAGAAAACCAAGAGAGAGACAGTTTTTCTCCTCCTAAAGAGAAGAGAAAGCAAAGCCTGTCCCGCTCTGAAGGGGGGAAACAGAGAGGAAACCAAAAAAACTGACTCCGAAATCAGAGTGGAAATCAAACATCGTTACTCTCAGATTTCTCCAGCTGGGAAGGACTCAGCCCGGTTTCGCAGCCCCGCTTACTCCAGCCGGGCATGTTAAAAACTCTATTTATGCTCTATTTATTCACAGATGTGTGGCCATCTTCCTCCAGCCGCTGCCGGGAAGCATGGCCGGCACATCTTGGGGTTGGGTGGGATGGTGCCGGGCAGCCCCCAAAGCAAAAGGGGACCAGCGGGGCCACCCCTGACCCTTTGGGAAAGCTGGGATGGGCAGATGAGGCGGGGGCCTGCCAAGCATCCCCTGGAGATTCTCCCACTGAGGGTTGTTGGAGAGGGAGAGGAGAGGGTCTTGCAGCAGGGCATGGGGATCCCCGCAAGGAGACATGGGGGGGATCCCCCCCCATAGCCCCATCCTGGGCTGTACGGGGGGCTTGCGGGGCGTAAGGATGCCTCCTCCTGCACACCCTGCAGAAAAGCAAAGGGCAGTCAAGTCAAAGGCAAAGCTCTCATTGTAACCAGTGCTGCTCATTAAGCAAACGAGGAAAGCTCTGTGGCTCATCAGGGCCTGACAGGCAGCTCCTCTGCTCGCTCAATAAACAGCAGTGAAGGCCTGAAGCACCTTTTGCTTCTTCACAGGGTGCTCCCTGGGGGGAGGAGGGGTGTCTCTGCCCACCCCGGGGGATGCACCCACCCCTGGGCTGGAGTGAGGTGGGGGTTTAAATTAACAGTGTAGGGGTGACACAGGGTGAGGGGCAGCCTAGGGTGGGGGGGATTTTGGGAATGATCCTGCTGCAGCGCAGCCGGCGTGGGATTAAGGGGTGCTTTGAGGG
Source organism: Larus michahellis (assembly GCF_964199755.1). Classification (NCBI taxonomy): domain Eukaryota; kingdom Metazoa; phylum Chordata; class Aves; order Charadriiformes; family Laridae; genus Larus; species Larus michahellis. The sequence continues at coordinate 47,128,250 of NC_133903.1, read as the reverse complement.
CTGGGGGATGTCTGGAGGCAAGAAATGAGGAGGGGCCCTGGGACAGGAGCTGGCCGTCCTGGGGCGGGGGCTGGGATGATGCTCAGTCCCATCTGGGGAGCAGGGAGAAATGGGACTTGGCTCCAGCAGATGGTGCCTTTGGGTTTGGCAACCCTCAGGTACATCAGAAGGGGAAGATGCTTCCTGCTGGGAAGAAGGGATCGCGCCCATCAGCCTGGGAAGGGGAGATGGTGGGTGTCATGCCAGGGACTGTGCTAATTCCTGGTAGGGTTGACCCTAAGCTAGGCAGGGTTGTAATATCAGACGGCGATGTAACCCACCAGCCTCCCCAGCTCCAATCCTCTTCCAGGAGGAAAACACCTCCTCGCCTTTCCCCAGGCAGCCCCTGGAGCACCGTGCCCAGTCCTGTTTGGCTCCACAGCCCCCATGGGGACAGGCTGGGGGGACCAAGCAGGGCTTTAGGCACTCAGCAGAACCCCTTCGTCTGCAGCAGGACACAGGGGATGTGTCTGGGGCAGCCCTAGGCAAGGAAGCACAACTCAGGGGAGGGCAGCATCTGGCTGTTTGCAGCCAACTCTGACTCTGTCCTGGCAGCTGTGGTGGCAGAAATGGGACAAGGGAAAGAAAAAGCCCTTTTAGTCCCTGAAAGCCAGCAGCTGGGCTGGATCTGGGCTGGGGAGCGGGGCAGCAGGGACTGCTTGTTGCCCAGGGCGATGCAGCTGGGGTGAAATCCCCCGAGGAGGCCACTGCCTTGCACAGTCAGGCCATGCACTGCAGGGAAAGGAGGGGGGGGTGGTTCTGAAGTTATGGATGACAAGGGCCGTACATCTCCTGCGTTGCTCTGCTGGCCTCTGTGCCTCAGTTTCCACAGTTTTCCCAGCCATTGCCCAGCTCCTGGGGTGCCCCCTTGGACTTCGTGCCACCCCTGCACTGCTCCAGCGCTGGCCTGGATTCAGCCAGAGCGCATTTCCCAGAGATCGTGTTTTAGGAACCATCTATTTTTAGGATGCCCAACCTGAGGCAAAGGCAAGGAGCAGCTGACAGTTTGGAGAAGTCAGCGTGAGAAGTGAGGGTTTTAAAAAAAAAAAAAAGCCACAAAAAAACAAGCCTCTGGGAACATCATATGAGCCTCTTTGCATCTCATGAACAATCAAATATGGGGACAGCTCGTCCATGTCCCGGCGTAACTGGCTCTGTTGAGACTCACGGAGACAAGAAGAACCTTGGGGCAGAGGCACCTCCAGCACAGGTGTCCCCTGGCTGGACGTGAGCTGAGAACTGATGCTCTTCTTGCATGTGATTGCGCTGTCCCCGCTGTGGCCGGGCTTGGCCCTCTCCCTATGAGCCCCGCCAGCCACCTCCAACTTCTGCCCCATTATATTTTAACTGCTGCCTCGTTAATTTTTAACGAGCCTTGCCGCGTGCGGGAGCTCTGGCAGCATCACCCTGTGCTGTTTTATGGGGAGGCGCACAGCCCAGCCCTTACCCCAGGGGCCTGGAGAACGTTTTGGGGTAAACGCTCAGGAAGAGAGTGAGGAACCGGAGCATCCTGGTGCTGGGATTCTCCATGGCAGCTCCTGCCTGTCCTGTGCCTGTTTTCTACCCTGGATAAGGGATGGGGTGCTGGCATGGTGGGGCGGGGGGTGCTCCATGGGGTGCTGGTCCTCGGGGTGCTGGTCCTCCCCTGTCCTTTAGCATCCCGAAGGATGGATGGAGACCCACAGATGGGAGGTCTTCATCCCGCAGAGGAGGCAATTTTGGAGCAGAGATGCTGCATCTGGGGATGAAATCATCTACCTCCTCCTCCTCCCCGGTAGCCGGGCGGCCCCCCCCGCCGCGCTGCGGCGGGGGGGGCCGCCCGGCTACCGGGGAGGAGGAGGAGGGACGCTGACATCACCGCCGGAGCGGAGCCGGGGCGGCCGGGCCGGCTCCGCTCCGCTCCCGTTCTCCGCTCCCGCCGGCGGACCCCGCCGCTCCCGGTAAGGCTTGAGGGGGGGGACCGGGGCGGGGGGGTGAAGCAGCGGGAGGGCTCCGGGCGGCAGGTGGATGGACGGACAGACGTAGGGATGGACAGATCGACGGACAGCCCCGCGGCTGCTCACCATCCATCCATCCCTCCCTCCATCCGTCCATCCCTCCATCCCTCTTCCGCGGGATGCTGCGGGAAGCTGGAAGGAGGTGGGGGGGGGGGGGCGGGCAGGCGGTCGGCAGCAGCACGGCTTTTTTCCCCGGTGAAGATGTGTCGCTAGGAGGAATATGTAAAAATGTACCAAAAAGAAAAAAAAAGAGAGAGACAAAAAAAAAAAAAAAAAAACCAAAACAAACAAACCCAACCCCAAAACCACCCCAAAAAATCCTACATCTTCCTCCGCCAGCTCCGTGCAGCGATGCCAGGCTGGAGCTGCCGGAGGGGAGCTGCGTGCGGCGGGAGGTTTCGCAGCACATATGTCTATTTTAAAAAGCCCGTGGCGTGATCTCTTGCCCTACTTTCCAGACTCTTTGCCGGTACTTTCCCTGTGTTCAGAGGCCGAGCCCTGCTGGTGGGAGCTCCCCGGGAAGCCGTAGCTGAGCGAGCCGCTGGGCTCTCCCCAGTGTCCGGTGGCTGAGACAGGGGACGGGGCACTGGAATTGGGGCTAACACAGCGGTTTGATCGCTAACGCGCTGCCTTTCTCTCCGGCAGAGAGAGGGAGGTCCCCAGCGCCATGCGGATGAGACCAGGCTGAGAAGAGGACGGCACGTTTGTACCCAGCACCTCAATTAACCTAATTTGCTCCCCTCCGTTTGCCCCGGTGATGAAAAGTCTCCCTACCCACACCTGAGCTAACCCTGCTGAGCTGCAGGCACTGGTGTGGCTCCACAGTGATTTTGGGGCTGGAAGGGTCAGGAGCTCCTCTCCAACGCGGAGATTTTCCAACACTGAGATATTTTTTTTTCCCCGTGTGCGCAGGGACGGGAGCGCTCCCATCCCCGACGCCTTGCCCCAGCCCGGTCATACCACCCCGGGCCCCCGATGCCCGGCTGGATTGGGGCAGCGTGACTCCCCCTCCACGCCATCACCATGGCCTCCTCGGACGGGCTGCAGTACCGGGCTCTCTACGAGTACCAGAAGGACCGGGAGGAGGACCTGGCGCTGTGCCCTGGGGACGTGCTGACGGTCAGCAGGGCCGGGCTGCTCAGCAGCCCCGACTACAAGGAGGGTGACGAGCGCAGCCCCCAGGGTTGGCTCCACGGCCTCAACGAGCGCACCAAGGAGCGCGGCGACTTCCCCGGCACCTACGTGGAGTACCTGGGTCCCACACGCATCGTCGCCGCCGCCACCAAGGCCAGGCCACGGCCGTTGCCCCCGCCACCCGCTGGGACCCCCCCACCCTGGGGTGAGTGCTGGGGGAGCAGGAGGGAAGGGGGGAGCCCGCGGGTGCGTGTCCCCTGCAAGATGGTGTGGAGCCTGGGTGGATGCTGGCTTTCGGGATGGTTCTGCAGGGATCCACTCTTGGGATGGGAATCCAGCCCCAGAAGGAGGAGCTGGTATTTATTTGCCCTGGTGCATCAAGGCAGCCACACGAGGGGAAGGTGGTGTCCCCCCCGAGGCCACCACGCTGCAGGGCTTTCTCCTCTCCAGCATCCCGGGCTGGCTGCTGTGCAGGTGTGGGATGGCCAAGGCGGTCCATGTCTGTAAGAGCACAGGAGAAGATAAAGATGAAGCTCTTTCCCCGCCCAGGGAGGAACAGAAAGCCCCATGGCAGTCCCCAGAGACCTTTTCTTCCAACTGCTCTTCTCCCCTCCCTGCTGCGGCACCCGATTCTGGCTGCTCTGGGTGCCTGGGCAAGCGCTGGCCCCCTGCCAGCTCCCAGCCGTGCGGTCACTTTGTGCACGCTGGGACAAGGGGACAGTCCGGGCACACGGTGGGGTCAGTCCCCAGGGCAGTCCTCCATCCCCGGGGGCTGCAGCATGGCGCTGGGGGCAATATTGGGCAGGGCCCTTCCTGGCGTGGGGACCTCGTTTTCTTTCTCTGCCAGGATCTGCTGAGCTTGTGGAGCAGCTCTGCCTTCACCATTTACCGTGGCCAAGTGCGCTGGGGCTGGGAGGGATTTCTCAGCAGTTGCATAATGTACCCAAGCTAAAAAAAAATGGCAAAGTAACCCCACCACCACCCCTTCCAGCCAGGCAAACCACCACGACTAAAGCCGTGATGCTTCCCTTCTCCGGGATGCGTCGGTGAAGGAGGAGCACCCTCCGGGAGGAGGTGATGAAGGAGACATGGCTGGGGGGACAGTGGCACCACCTTTAGCCGCAGCTGCCCAAAACCTGCCCGTCTGCCGGGATGGCACCTTGGGCACTCTTCTCACTCGGTTTGGGACCAAGGTGCAGACGTGGCAACCGGAGAGGCTGGCTGGGCATGTGGGGTACCTTGGCCCAGGGTTTAGAGGGGCACCTGCTGACGAGGAGTCCACCCCCCTCCAAGATACGGTTCAAGGCACCCTTACCACTCCGACTTAAGAGGGTGGGGGCCACCCGACTCCTGGGCTGAGCATGGCAGGACTCGGCTGGAGTGGGGCAGCTCCTTCCCCAGACACCATCCATCACCATGTATGGGATTTGCCATGTGGATCCTGCTGCTCAGCCCCCCCCAAACAGGGAGGCGGGGATGCTGGGACCCCCCTCACCGAAACAGGGCTGCTTCTCCTTGAGCGATGCCCCAAGTGTGCTGAGGCAGACGCAGTCCCGGGTCGGCGAGCAGCTGTGTTCTGCCATCGCAGGAGAGGGGGGGCACCACTTTTTGGGGGGTGAGCCCCCTTCCCAGCCAAGATAACTGGTATGCAGGGAGCCCTCTGCCCCTGCCTGTTTGGGGGGCAGAGCCCTAGCAAACTCAGTGCTGTAGTGCGGGCAGCTCGGGTCAGACAGGAGCAGACCGCAGGGCTCTCTCCAGCCCCATTCACTGGGATTTTTAGAGATGGGAGAGTGTGGAGCCTCCCTCTTGCTTCTGCCCATCACCCCCGCACAGGGGGCGTACCGGCTTCTCCCCGAGGGGCTGGCAGATGTGCCCAGGGGACCCCTGCCCGCAGGTGACGGGGACACGGTGATGCCGCGCAGATCCAGGCAGGTCCCCAGCAGGAAGGGCAGCCTGGCTGGAGAGCCTGGACCATGTGGAAGGGCTCAGCACAGGATCCCCAGCCCCGCGTGCGCTTGGGCGAGAGGATAAAAAATTAAATCCAAAAACAATATATAAAATTTAGATTTATTTTTTTTTAATGGGGAAAAAAAACCCCACCACTAAAACCAGGTTTTGGGGGTAGAGTGGGGAGGGTGCTGCCACCTGCAGGACGCGCTCTGGCCATGGCCTTGTGTCCAGCCCCACTGTCCCGGGGGACACGGGGTGCTGCCTCCCCGGTGCTGTGCCGTGGGGTGCCCCTCCGTGGGGTGCCTTGCCTGGGGCGATGTCAGGGTGCGCGGGCACTTTGGCAGCGGACACTCGTGGCCCACAACCACGTCTCCTTGCAGCAGCAGAGCGGCGTGTGCCATTTTATGTCAGCTTAAACCCAAACCTCCCAGCTGGTGGGATTTCCTGTAGAGCAAAAATCTCCAACCTTCTCTTGGAAGAGAAGGGACTTTTTTTTTTTTTTCTTTTTTTTTTGGAAAATTCTTCCCGTACTGTTTCCCTTCCCAAGCAGAGGTTTTGAGGGACATTTGTTTTGGCTGGCCCAAATGCTGATTTTCTGTGACAGCGGCGTACCACCCTGCGTGTCCTCGGTGCCCGCTAAGCCCTGGTGGCTTCACCTTGAGCAGGGTGAAGGTCCGGAGGGAGCCCTGAATGGGAGACAGACATTGCATTTCCCAGCCATATCCCAGAACCAGGGCTGGCTCTGCAGGGAGGAATGGTGTTGGTTTTTTTTTAGTTAAATAATACCCTAAAAATGGTTCTGCAGTGGATCTGAGTCCCCAGGGGACTTCCCAGGAGCTCAGCGGCTGTTTTGCCCCTGCCTGGTTGTCCTGGGAGGCATCACCGCTGCAAGGCATCACCTCCACTTCTGCCGGGGTCGGAGCCGAGCGGTGCGTCAGGATGCTGGGGTCCAGCCTGGCACCCTGAGGAGATAAAGCTCCAACCCTGAGCTTGGGGCTATTCCTGCTGTCTCCAGCAAGGAGACACAGATGGTTATTTTTTGCTGTCATCACCTTTCCCCATCACCTTGGAGGCCAAACCCCAGTTTTCCCTAACTAAAGAACCACCCGTGTGGTGGGGACGTTTTCCATGGGCTCCCAACGACCTGCTTTGCGTTAAACCATGAAATCTTCCCCGTTCCTACCCAACGCGCCCACTCGTCCCCATCGGGCAGTGGGGGGGACCCTGTTGCCAGGCTCGGGGGTCGCAGCTGTGCCTGGGGACTGGATCAGCCACCTACGAGCGGGAGGTTTGCATCCCTTCCCACTATCCAGGGAGCACCAGGGCATCACCGCGGCAAAGATGAGAGCCCAGATCCACCCGTTGCAGCCAGGTTGTGTTTTTGCAAAAGGTCGAAGGCAGCGTGGCCCTGTCCACAGCCCCCCCCCTTTTTTTTTTTCTCTTTTTCATTCCTTAAAACCATTATGGGTTCATTGGCTTCACACGTGAGCTCCCTGCCTTCTGCCAGGCAGCAAAAAGCAAAGACAGAATGACTCTAATGCTGGAGTTGGCCAGGCTGGAGCGTACCTCAATGAGGGGAAAATTCACGCTCAGGCTTTATTTAATCTGCTATCATTTTTTTTTTTAAATATTTTCACCAGAACAGATCCGCTCACAACATAAAACAGGTAGAAGAGCTCTTGACACACCACCCTTTCCAGATGCTATCTGTGGCCTGGTGGACACACATGGCTCTGATGTCCTGTGGCCGGTGGCAGCCCTGGGCTGTCCCCTGCCCCTGCCCGCTGCCTTCCTGGGGGGGTTCAAGGCCACTAACCAAAGAGTGGGAGGGGAAGTCCCGACACTGTCAGAGTCTCTGTCAGGTATAACCCGCACAGGTGGAGGGGTTTATCAGCCGGGATGATAAGAAGGGATGGATGGATGGATGGATGGATGGATGGATGGATGGATGGATGGATGGGAGTGTGCCCTGGGGTAAGGAGAGCTGCTCTCACCCCTGCCAAGGGGTTTGCTCCTCTCTGGCAGGGTCTGAGGTGAGGTGTCGCTTGGTATAAAACCCAGGAGCCAGCAGCACCTGGGGATTTGTGCCATGGAAAACCTGACCCATGTTTGGCTGAAGGGCTCCTCAAGGGCTGGTGGAGGTCTGAGGTCTGCATCAGCCAAGGGGATGTCTGAGTCCTCCTTGGGCTTGCGCTCAACCCTGTTGTAGACACCAGAGAATCCAAGGGGCTGAGAGCTGCAGGGAGCCATGTCCGTGCCGGGTACAGATCTGCCCCCCCAGCTCCTGCCTGGTGCTGCTAAGGGCTGTGGGTGCTGAGAGGGGGCAGTTCTCAGTGCCATGGGAGGAGAGGTGGGGGTGGGTTTTCGGCCTGAAGGAGCTCCACGCTCAGGGCAGGATGCTGCCCACGGGTAGGGCTCATGCCGGAGCAATTCCCTGCATCTGAGCAAGTGTCTGAGCCCCCAACAGTGACTCTTCCTGAAAAAAGAGGATAAAATATGGGAGAAGTTCTCCTCCAAAATTGTATGTGTAAGAGCCGAAGTGTTGGCTGCGGCTGTGCCAAAGCAGCAGCTTGATCCTGTCCTAGGGCAGCCTGAGGAAAGAGGTTGGAATTCCCACAGGCAGGAATTTCCAAGCCCCTTCTCCCTGTCTTTCCAGGGCTCCCCGGGCAGGCAGAGCTCGCCGAGCATCCCACCCTCCCCGAGCAGGCACTGCCGACTGTGGCCAGGCTCATCGAGGCGCTGGAAAAACAAGGTATGGGCAGCCATGGAGTCCGTCCGCAGGGTGTACATGGGTGCACGTGTGAAACCACCCGCTCTGCCCATGTTTGGAGATGCCCCAAGAGCATCACTAGAGCCAAACCTCTCCCCACGCACCCCGGTACCCGTGCAGTGTGGGCAGGGCGAGGGAGCTTGGTGGTCATGTTGGAGGGAGGATTTGGGGCTCAGGACTGACCCCTCTCTCCTGGCTGCCCCCCAGGTCTGGACAGCGAGGTGCTCTACAGATCCAGCCCCGGCGTGCTGGGGGATGCTGAGCTGAAGCAGGCTCTTCTGGCGGGTAAGTCCCAGAGCCGCGTCCCTCCCTGTATCCCTGGGCGGGAAGGGGGCCGTGGAGGTGATGCTGCCAGGTGAGTGGTGTGACCCAGGCACAGCAGGGATGGGTTACCGGCTCCGACCTCATTATGGCCCTAATTAGAGCTCTGTAAGGCGCTGCCTGCATGCGAGCCCCCCTCCTCTCCCCCAATATCCTGGTGTGACGCTGCTAAGAAGGATGCAGTGCGAGGCTGGGGCTCTTCATTAGAAGCCCTATTTCTTTTAAGGAGAAAAATATTATATTTTGCAAACCTCTAGGGCTTCTATTGGAGAAGCGGGGCAGGGAGAAAGCCTCTTGTGGGTGCAATAGGGAAAAAGAAAGGTGGAAGAAAAAGCACATGTTTTAGGAGAACGGGAAGCGTTTTGCAGGACTTGGGGCGGGGGGGGGGAGACACACATGAGCAGGCTGGGGAGGAGGGGAAAAAAACCATCTCCCCGCCCCTGCTCCTAAATTCACGGTTGGGATGGCACGGGGGCGTTGGGGCCGTGATGGATCCAGTGTGCTGCTCGCATCTCGGAGTGGGGGGGGGTCGGGGGGAAGCATCTCCATCCTCTCGGCCGCGGTGCCCAGCGGGCGGCACTGTGGCACTAGGCACGGCCCAGCCCCGCTCAGCCCGGGTCTGGCACCGTGTCCTGTGTCCCGTCCCCGCCGTCCCCCCCACCCCGCCTCCCGCCGCCTGCCCCTGGGCATCCCGGGAGCTGCCGGCCGGGGCCTGCGGCACGGCGCCGGGCGGAGGGGGGGGGGGGCGGACCGGCGGCTCTGCCAGCGCCGGGAGCCGGCGGCAGCCGGGCCGTGTTGCTGGGGAGAAGGGCTGTGATGAAATCTGCTATATTAAGCAACATGACCTCATCGCTTCCCCCGCGCACCGGGAGCCGAGTCCCCGCCGGGCGGGGGGGGGACCGGGCTGCGGAGAACGGATGGGATGCAGGAGAGGAGACGCTGGGGGTCCCGGCGCTGCTGCAGCCCCGCTGCCCGAGGAGGGCTCTGCATCCCCCTGGGGCGATGTGGGGGGGACGCAGTGCCCCCCACCACCCTGCTCTCCTCCCGCTGACGCAGCCCGGGGAAGGCAGGAGCAGCGGGGTGCCCTTTTGCATGGCCTTGTCCCCCAGTCCAGATTTCCCGGCTGATGTCCAGAGGAGGTGAAGGCATCCGGAGATCAATCCCCACGGCCCCGGCTGCCCTGGGCATTGATGCCCAGGCTGGGCACGGGCAGCGACAGCAGCACGAGAAGGATGCTTTTCTTTCTGAGCATGCAGGAGTTATGGGTCCTCCATCCTCCCCGCGCAGCCGGTGCAGCATCCCCAGCAGGCACGGGGCTCCCAGTCACTACCGAAATCCTGCCCAGCCTCGGGAGACTCCCCCAGCCCAAGGGCAAAATCCCCTGGGGATTGAGTTCTGGATTGAGTTCTGAGCCCGGGATTGAGTTCTGAGCAGCTGCTGCCTCTGTTCGAGTTTTCATCTCTCACTGCAGGGCCCAGCGCCGGGCAGGGAAATGCCATCGTGGTTTTCAAACCATTTGAAAGCCCTGAAAAATCCCCAACAGCCCTGAGCGACGCGGTGCTCCCAAGCCCCCCATCTCCTGTAGGACCCGAATAAGTTCTTCTATTTGTCAACTCAGGGGCTGCCCTGTGTGCTCAGCGACACCAGAGCTGGGCAAAGCTGGAGCTGGTTGCAGGGGGTAGGACATATCATGTTTGCTAGCTCTCAGCTGGAGGGGCTGATGCTCAGCCCTGCCACAGAGATGCTCTGCAAACAGGATGGGGATGATGTTCCTGCCAGGGCCCAGCATCCCAGCAGGGCACAGGCTTGGCAGCCTGCTCCTCCTGCAGTCTCCTGGGATCGGAGACCCAGCAGTGGTTCCTCAGGGCCCTGCAGGAGCACAAACTGGGCTGGGGAGGGCAGGAAGGCATCTCTGCTTCGGCTCCCATACAGGAGCTTCCATTGCATTTGGTGGGGTAAAACATCCCTGCCATAAAATGGGAGTTTGCATGCCCCCTGTGCGAGATGGCAGACGCGAGGGTCGTGTTTCTCCTCCTCTTGTGCTCCTGATGGTCCATCCCTCCAGTACCCCACCTGTGCCAGCAGCCCGCCTGCAAAAGTCAAGCTCCATCTTGGGGAACGGGGAGAAATCAGAGCTGGGGCTGGCAAGTGGTTGGAACCGAACCACGTCTCGGCTAGGGGGAAAATTGAGGGGTTTTCCCACCAGGGGTTTCAGCTTCCCTGAGAATACCCAAATCATGCTGGTGTTTGGCAGCGATGGCAGGAAAACTGCTGGAGAGCGCAAGGAAAAAGGATCAGGAGCTGGAGAAGTTCGGTTGTTGGTTCTCTAACCCCCAGATCTTAACGTGCTGGGAAAAACAAGGTGTTTTCTACACTTTTCTACACTGACAGAGCATCTGAGCTTTCAGTGGGGAGAAGGAGGAGGTTTCTTTGTGGACAAGGAGCCGTGTGGGTCAGAGTGGCCCTGGCTGTCCCACAAAGCCCACGGGGATCATGCCCCCAGGGCCAGGCAGCTCAGGCACCCGGCTGAGTTGTGCAGATCGAACCCTTTCCCCATCCCTGGCCCTTTCAGAGCCCTTACCCATGGGGGACCGAGCCTGACGGGGCAGTCCCCAAGCCAAACACCACCCAGGCTTCGGGATGAAGCTTTCCCAGGTTTCCCACCCTCATGGGGCCATGGCAGCATCAGGCATGGCGAATTTGGATGCAGCGTGGCTCCACGTGGCTATACAGCCTGGGATGGGGCTGTCCCTGTGCCCCTCCCCAGCCCTAGTGACATCCTGCAGGATGCAGGTGGCATCTGACCACCGGCTAGAGCCTGTGGACCAAACTTGATATTTCTGTGTTGAATGATGTAAGAAAAATTATTTATAGGGGAGGAAAAAAAAAAGAGAAAGCAAAGACAGGGCTCATCGATAAAGGTGGGGGGAGTGAACCGAGCACCCATGGCCACCCGGCTGAGATGCCACCAGGGCCGGTGGGTGGAGCACGGACCAAAGGGTGGTTGGGCTCACAGCAGGCTTATGCTGGCTCCAGAAGAGAATTAAAGGTTGTAGGATACTCGGTGTTTAATTCAGACCCGTACGCCCCGAGAGGCGAGCAGGGCCACGCAACGCCGCTGAACACGGGAGTCGGTGTCACGTGGCGGCACCAAAAAGGGACTTAATGAAAAGCTGCAGCCCCACCGGGAAGCGGGGGGACTCGCCCAAGGGCTGCAGGCGATGAGCCAGCCAGGAGCCCCGCTGCAGCTGCAGGGAAAGGGTGATGGGCAGAAAAAGAAGAAGAAAGTAGAGCTTTAAACAGCTGCAGCAGGGTGCAGCACTCGCCCCCGCTGCCCCCAGTGCTCCGTGCAGTGCCCAGCTGCTGGATGTGGGGCTGCTTCATGGCCTGGGGGCACCGCTGTGCCCATCGTGCCGGGGGCCACGCGCTGACCCCGAGGGTTTCCAGCCCTCCTGCTGTCCCCTGCGTGTGGCTCGGGGGCTGTTTGGAGCACAGGGGATGGGGCAAATCACCTGGAAAGTCCACGGTGCCTGTGGACACGAAGTGTAGGAGACCCTCTGGTGCCCAGGGGCAATGTCTTCTCACCCCACGCTTGCTCGGGGTCCTGCCTGCACCGCTCTCCCTCTGAGATGTGCCGGGCAGCCTTCTCCTCATGGCTGCCACTGAACCTGGAAACTTGGGACCTTCTCTGGCCGGGGGCAGCAGAGCCGTGGGTGGGCTGGTGGGTGCTGGAGCCCTTCGGAGCTGAGGGACCCGAGCTGGGGGAGACTCAGCATGGGGATGGCTGCAAAGTCCTGCATTTAGTGGCCAGGCAGTGCTGTGCCACTGCTGGGTAAGGATGCTCTGCATCCTCATCCCTCCTCCCTGGTGGGGGATGGGGCACGGAGGTGCCGCAGGCACCCCCACCCCGTGGCAACCTGGGTGTCCCCTATGGCTCGGATGGGGCTGAACCCATCCAGGGTGGCAGCAAAGCACTGAAACCTCACACATCTTGGATACCCCAATCTGAGCTGCGGGGTCCACGGGGAGCGGCGAACACCACGAGCCTTCCCCAGGCGGTGCTGGGAAAAGCCTCCGCGGTTGTCAGGGCCAGGCAGGAGCTGCCTGTATCCCGGGATGCTGGGGCGAATCCGGCGGCAGCGCGAGGCGGATTGGAGCCAGTGTCTCCAGGCGTGCCGTGCCTGCGCTGCCATCCTGCACGCTTTGATCTCGGTCCCGACACAGAGCCGTCTGCCTGGAGACTCGCTCACGTGCCCGGGAATTAGGTCAGGCCTCGGTGGGGATTAGCGGGCGATGGTGGGCTCCGGGGCTTCACCGGGGCTGACGGGAGCTGCTGCTGGGCAGAAAGGACCAGGCTGGAGTGAAGGAGGTGGCGGGGGGGGGGCTCACACTGCTGCCCCCCATCATCACGGCGTGGATGCCCAGGGAGGGAGCGCATCCCCGTCCTTGTCCCTGGGATGCCAGAGGGGGTTGGAGGGCTCTGGTTTCCCCTGGCCAAGCAATTAACCTCACCACGACGACTTTATTCCCAAACACAAGGCGTCCCGGTGCCTGCCGCTCTGCTTTTTATTTATACCTGCAGTGGAAATAAACCCCGCATCGTCAGAGCCTGGCGAGAGGCATGAGCTCATCTTTTATATTTGGTGGTGACGAAAGAAGGGTAAATAAACGGCAGTGGCGCAGACATCCCTGCCAGCCCCACCGGGATGAACTGGGGGTGAGCTTTTGACATCCCCTCCCATAGCTGCTGGGGAAACTGAGGAGGGGAACTGCCCTCGGGAAGCAGAGGCAGGGGAAGGCAGCTTCACTGGGTGCCCTTGAAAGGGGGTCCCTGGCTGAGTGCAAGCCAGGGTTATGCCGGGGTGAAACCCATCAGGGACGGTGTTTGGGGCTGCCAGGAGCTCCCACGCATGGGCAGGGGGTATCCTGGCAGGTGCCAGGTCCCCAGCACAAGGCACCAGCGGGCTGGCTGAGAGGCGTTACTATGATGCTGAATCAAAGCTGGGGAAATATTTCCCTGATTCCGGGCACAGCTTCCCAGTAAACCCCCACTGTGGGATACCTGGGAGCCTCAAACACCTGGTTGGGTCCCAGGGGTGTACAGGTCCCTGTGCAGGCAGCAGCCGTGTGGATGGGAAGGTATAGCCCCCAGGACTGTGTGACAAGGTCGTCCCTGCAGCGCCAGCTGATGCTTAAACCTAAAAGGTCTGGAAGGGGTAGGGAAAATCCCAAGTCAGTATTTAAGTCAGCCCCAGGTATGGGTGGTTTGGGTGCCCCTCTACCACGGGGACCAAGGCCATCACGCTGAGGCAGTGCTTGGCAGCCGTGGTCCGGCTGAGCCCGTAGGAGTCCCTGCTGCACCCTATCGCCCACGCTCTGGCCAGGACGTGGGGCACAGCCATCACCTGTGTCCGTGTGCGGGGGACAGCCAGTTACCGGGACCCACTCAAGCCTGTCCTTCAAAACAAACCCCCCCACCTCCTCCCTGTCACCTCTTGGCTAAACATCCTCCACGTTTACCGAAACTCCGGGCTTACTCACACCTCCCCGGATGGCTGCAGCTGCCGGGAGAGGTCCCGGCGTTTCCTGCCCAGCCTGACTCAGCCCAAAGCCCCAGCACCCCCCTGCCTCTGCTGGGATGCAGGGTCCGGCATCCTGGTGAGAGGAGGCTGGGAGCACCCATTGCTTTTTCCTCTGAGCAGGTGGTCATCCCGCGCACCCTTTCCCCGGCCCCAAATTTATTCCTGCTTTTCCGCCCCCATGGGTAAGGGATGCTCTCCACTGGTCCCCGGCCACTTGCTTGCTCTGCCGGCAGGTCAGCAAGCAGGTTGTGTGCTGGAGGGGGTTGGCATGGTGTTGAGATTGGGGTTTTGGGGTATTTCCTTCTATTTGTGTCAGGCAGATGGAATCCCTCCATCATTCCCCTGGGGAAAGGACGGGAACATCTGGAGAGTGGCGGGAGAGCTGTGACTCATCCTGCAGCATCATTAACTTCTTATAGCTGGTTATCATCTCCCTCTGATAAGGAGAGAGCAGCACCCGTGGGGTCAGGCCCGGCAGTAATTGGCTGGGAAGGCACCAGGGTTAACCCTTCCCCGGCTGAGCATCCCCGGAGCTGCTGGGGCGCAGCCGGTGCCGGGGAGCAGTTCAGAGCACCCCCCGGGTGTGCTCCCAGCCCAGCGGGGAGCCCAGCTCACCACAGGGAGCTGGGGCAGGAGGATGCCACTGCGTCTCCAGGAGGATGGGGGCAATGGGCTATTTCTAGCCAACGTGCCAAGGAGAATGGTGCCATGAGCAATCAGTCCCTGTTAGCAGGGTATAAATCCCCCCCCGCCCCCCCCCGGTCTCCCCATCACGCCTCTCTCAGGGTGTAAGGATGTTTTTGAGTTTTGCTTTGAAACCGGCTGAGCCTTCCCTTTGAACACCCCCCCAAGCCCATGCCTAACGATGCAAATGAGCTAATTAGGCCTCGGTGGAGCCCGGGGCTGATCGCCTGGGGCCAGCGCCCGGCAGCGGCCCCTTCCCTGAGCAGAAACAGCTTGCGGCTGCTCTTCCCAATCCGTGCCAGCATCCTTAAGGCAAGTGACAGGTCCCTGCAGAAACCTCGGCGGCGGGCAGGGGAAAGCAGCCAGGCTCCCCCCGGGGCTGAGAAGGGGCTTGGAGTTTGCCCAGGGCATCTCACCGATGGGAGCAGCTCTCTGCAATACAGCCCAAGCAATGAGACCCCGAGACCCCTCCCAGCAGCATCCCTGGGTTTTAGCCACGCAATATGGGGGTTTCAGCCCAAAATTGGGGTTGGAGCTTCTCGCATGATCCCTGACCTGGCTCTCCTCCTCCTGCCCAGCTGGAGCAACCTGCCAGCTTGCTTCTCCAGGGCAATTGCTAGCAAAAATGGGGAACTGGCTGTCATCCCCCACCAAACCCCAGTAGAAATAACCCTTTTGGCCGGCTGAGAAGGTCCAGAAGTGGGGCTGGGAGATGGGAGCATCAGTACGGACCAGAGCGGGACCAGGGTGCAGCAGGCAAGAGCCGGCACAGCCCTGCCCACCTCACGGATGCCGAGGGCAGAGTGGTCCATGGGGTGATGCTGTGACATCGGAGGGGTGCCAGAAAGGCAGCGCCCACCTTTGCCCTGGGTTGTGTTTGGCCATGCTGGATGTCTGCCTGTCCCGGCGCGGTGCCATCTCTCCCAGCCGTCCCCGTGCTGCCCCTGGGCACAGTTCCCGGCCAGCCGGGTGCTTGCTCCTGAAAATGAGGTAGCGTCTCCAACGGCTGGGTTAAAGGCTTCGCCGGGCATTGGTCAATCTGTTTTCTCTCTGGTCTCCAAGCCAAATGCCAGGCACTGTCCATAAGGGACCTGCTATGGCTTCTTGTCCCCAGGCAGGCGGAGGGGGAAGCGGGAAGGTTCCCAGGCTGCCTGGTCCATGGTGGGGACACTCCAAGGAGATGACATCCAGGTCAAGGTGCCCAAAACCAGCCTTTGCCAGGAGTTAGGGAACTGCTCCCCATCCCAGCTCCGCTGCCCGGGCACCTCTGAAGCCTTGCCCTAGGAAACAGCTTTTCTCTGCTTTTTTGGGCTTGTCACCCCAGAAGGGAATGTGGCCACACGCAGCCAGCTGAAATGGTTGGAGACTCGAGGCATTTTCTACTGGAAAATGCGGGGCGGCTGGGAGATGGAGCATCTCCCAAAATGGCACCGATTTTGGTAAAGCTGCATTTGGGGTTAAAGCCGCGGAGAGGGGAGGGGAAGGGGGCTCAAAGCAGGGCAAGCCCATCATCTTCTCAATCACAACACGCCAGGCCATTTGGGGCCTGACACGTCATCTTTCAGAAAGTGCAAAATTTGCTGTTTTTTCAATATTTAGTTGAATTTAGAAGAAGCGAGAAATTCAGTTTCTACAAACAAACCATTTCAAATGATCCCAAATATCTTGGGCTTTTCTATTATCTCCCTCCCCCCCAAGACTTCTCCTATGAGGAGAATTTCAAAACATTGCGTTTGGCTCCAGTTCGAATCAAAGGCGGATTTTGAAACCTCTGGATCTTTGCAAAAGGGACCGTTACCCTCCGGGCAGCCACCTCCCGGCCCTGCTGGGCTGAGAGACCTCCAAGAAAAACGCATGAGGCAATACCAAAGGATGCTAAAAGGGCTCTTTGCCCTGGACCCCGGTGAAGCAATGTCCCCGTGCTGGCCCAGCTGCAGGGCTTGGACGGATATGACCCACCCTTGGGGTCCTGCTGGACCGTGGGACATTTCTGCTCGGAGCACTGTCCCCATCCCAAGCCCAGCACGGGTGGGCTCAGCCTCCCCTGGGCACTTCGCCCCATCCGTGGAGCATCCTTCACCCCTTTCCCTAGGGCACAGCGTTTCGGGCATGCTGGGGGTGACATGGGCCTTCAGCAATGTGTGTTGCCTGGGGACCATAACCCCATGCCATGGATGCATTTTTCCAAGCAGTTCCTCCAGGGCTGGGATTGGCACATAGGTGCCTGGCCTTTGATGGCCCAAGGGTGCCTGGGGCAGCTGCTCAGCCCATCCCATGGGTGCTGTCCTTCAGTGGGACCCCAGTGGGACAGCGAGAGCCCCTGGATGTAGTGTACACGAGGCAGAGATGCTGCCTCGTGCTTTCCATGGGCACGTGGAACTCAGGGTCAGTGGAAACCGGGACAGGAATATTTGCTGGGGAGAGGCTTGGCAGTGAAATCATGGGCTGCCATACCTGGGAGATGGGGGCACGGGCAAGGAAATCGGCACCCATGTCCAGAGGAAGTCCGGCAGGGATGGAAGAGCTCTGAGCTCCATGTCAGAGGGGCAGCACCACGGGGTAAGGGTTCCCGCTGTGTCTCTCCCTGCAGACGCCTCGGCCATCGACATGGACCTGTACGATGCCCAGACACTGGCGGAGGCCCTGAAGTGGTACCTCCAGGAGCTCCCGTCGCCCCTGATCCCTCCAGCTCTCTACAACGAATTGGTTCACATGGCTCAAGGTAAGCACGGCCGGGCTCCCCCCACACCTTTGTGGGGCTGGAGAAGCTTTGAGAAGCCGCTAGAAAGGCTCCTCAGCATCCCCAGGGCAGCTCCTGACCCCATCCCCTGCCCGATGCTGCATTAAGGGCAGATCCCGGAGAAGGACCACTGGGAATATCTCTTGTACCGGAGTGGCGCAGCAGCTTTTGGGAGATGCTCCAGGAAAGAGAGGGGAGACCCGGTGGGCAGCTTTACCCCCGCCACAGCATGGTCCTCTCCCGCTGCAGTGCCCGGAGGAGGAGGTGCTGCCCACTGGGACGGGCGGCTGCCAAGGCTGGGTGATGCTGGCCCCAGAAGAAAGCATTATTATAATATTTTGGCTCCGCTGCCTGGGAATTTTTCACTGTAATCTCGTTAACTCTTGGCTTTATATGGGCATAGAAAATTCTCCGCTTTTTCAGCTTAGTGGCGTTAGGAAGTGCCTTTAGGTCCCAGCAAGCTTTCCAGACTTTGTGCAAATGTATGAGACCATCAAGGTTTTAGTTTTATTTGAAAAATTTTTTTTTTTTTTCCAAATAAACAGGGCAGGGCTCGTACCCAGGTCAGCAGAGTCCACAGTCCCTCCCAACAGGGAGCCTGGACCAAAACCCATTTCAAATGAGTTCTCGCAGAGCTGCTCAGCCCTTTCCAGCCCGAGGCCCCGTGGGCATCACCAGGCACACGTGAAGCCCTTGCCCACCGTGTTAGGTAGGACCTGAACCCCTTGCCACCTTTGAAATCAGGATTTCCTCTTTTGCAGCAGCTCTCGTCTCGCTGCCGGTCGCTGCAGTGTCCTCCATCCCTGTGCATCACCTCCCCGTCCTAAGCCAGATTAGCCCTTGGGCGGATCATGCTCTTGGCTGCCTTAAGAGGCACTAAAAGATCACCGGTGGCCAGACCAGCGTGGCTTTTTCCTACCGTGCCTTGGTGGGAAAAGGCAACGGGGTCTTCACGGCCTCCGGCAAGGCAAGAGGGACAGGCAGAGAAGATGGGGGATAACTCACACCCGTCCTCCCTGCCCTGCGCAGAGACGCCAGCCAGGAGAAACACCCCTGGGGCCGGTGGCACCGAGATGCTGCCTTCCCCTCACCCGTCAGAGAGAGGAGAAATCAAAGGCTGCCTCCTTTCCAAGGATAAAAACGCAATTAGGAAGCAATTAGCTGGGTTGCCTCGTTAAGCAACTTCAAAGGGAAGCGCCTTTCCCCGCAGCCTGCCCCAGAGAGGGCTCTGCTCCTGGCACAAAGGGGGCAGGAGGAGGAGGAGGAGGAGGAGGAGGAGGAGGAGGAGGAGGAGGAGGAGGAGGAGGAGGAGGAGGAGGGGGCAGGAACGGAGGTGAAACCGATGAGGTTATCTCTGGGGCTTTAAAAAAAAAAAAACAACCACAAAAAACATAAGCCTTTCAGAAGATGGTGCTGGTTTTTGGCAGTCTGCCCTGCAAGCAGGTTCCTTCTACCCCACTCAAGGCTGTGGGCTAGAAAAGTGGCAAGCTGACCACCTGCAAAAGGAGGTCATAAACATCCCCACTTTGCCCCTTTGGCTGTGGACCTTTCCCCTGCGGCATCCCCCGGGTGCAAAAAAAGGTGCAATAAGCAGCTGATTGGGGTCCGGGAGGCTTGGAGCGAAGCCAAACATCCCATGGGAGCAGCTTGTTGGACACGGTGGAGGGGCACACAAATACCCCATCGCCATCCCAGCCGGGTTGCAGACCTGCTTCAGAGGGACCCCCCCCACCCCTCTGGCTCTGGCGCATCCCGGCCCCAAGGATGGATGCCTGGAGCTGGCTGGGCATCAGCCAAGCCTCAGCCCTGGTGCAAAGAGCCGCGGGGAGCTGAGTCAGCCCCCGGCCGAGCCGGACTTTGAAGCCGGCTGAGAGCAACACCGCCCCGGGGACCTCCCTGTCCCCCGCAGATGAAAGAGCTGGGCCAAGACAGGGATGGAGGATGGCTGGAGAGCGGCTGTTTCCCGTTCCCAGGACAGGACCACAGTCCCAGGACGCTGACCTCACAGCTCACAAGACCGGGGAGCCCCGGCCAAGGCTGTCAGAGGGCACCGGGGACATGGGGGGGACGCTGGTGGGAACACCGCGGGGCTGTGGGCCGCTCAGGTCATCCGTGACAGGGGTTCTGGCAGCACCTCCGTGATGTACAACGCCATTAGGTGCCTGCTTTTATTCACACGGGCATTTCAAGTATTGCTGGAGGTAGTTGTCCCCCAATCAGCCCTCCCTGCTGCTGCATTTCAGGGGCTTTGCCACAGCCATGTCTGTAGCTCTCAGCCCAGGTGCAGCTTTTTTTCTCCTAAAAAACCTTTTCCCTCCCAGCTTGCTTTTTCTGTGGGGGAGGGCTGACCCTTTAAATTTGGCAGATCTTCCAGCTGGTGCCCGTTTCCCCACGTCTCCTTTGCTCTGCCTTCTCTGTGGCCTTGCTGTGCACCAGGGCAGGGGTCTTGCAGTTCTCCGTTGGAGCGGTAGCGGGGGGTGTTTAACCCCTGCCAGGTGAGCAGCTCAGCCTCCGATGCTCCCTCCCTGGCTGTGCAATGGGGTGGAACGTGCTGAAGTCCCCCTACAATCCGACCTGGGGTGCTGTGAGTGGGTAAATGGGGCTGGCAGCCTCCCCCCGGGCATCTCCTCTTCATGCCCTGTGTTCCCTGGGATAACCGCGTCTGCGGGAAGGGATGGGCTGCAAAGCAACAGTCATGGTTTTGTGGGAAGAGGTTGAGGTCAGGGTTTTTTGGGGGCTCCGTGGGGAGTAGAGACGTGCCACAGCTCATGTCGTATGTGCCAGGCCTCCATGAGACACAAGGGGATGCCCCAGCCTCCTGAAGTGAGACTTTTTCTCCTGTTTCTCCTCTGCTGCAGAGACCCCAGGCCTGGAGGAGTGCGGCCAGCGAGCCAGAGCCCTGCTGGCCCCCCCAGCCCTGCCGCAGCCCCAGGCGCTGCTCCTGCGCCAGCTCACCCGCCACTTCTGCCACCTCTGCCAGGGCACCCGCAGGAGCCGCCTCTCGCCCCGGCTCCTTGGCGAGCTCTTCGGGGACCTGCTTCTCCGCCCCACGGCAGCCAGGTGAGGTGGCCCTGCCATGCACGGGGCAGGGTGAGCAAGAGAAGGATGCCCGTAGCCAGGCACAGGCACATTGGCCTCCAACCAAGCTGTTTTTGCTGGATGGCAGCCCACCAGCGAAGGGTTTTCCGAAGGGGGAGGCCAGAGCTGGGAACCCCCATCCCAACTGTGATGCTCTGACATCACACCCATTCCCACAGTGACCATGCGTGATGTTGCACACGGGACTGGGATACGCCACACCACCCCAGTCCTACAAGGGATCCATTGGGGTGGCTGGCTCCTGTCCTGGGCGCATGAGGATTTCTGGGGGGGCTCAGCTGCCCGCACCCTCCTGGACATCCCTATCCTTCTCCCCGCAGCACCGAGGCGAGCCCCGAGCTCCGCGCAAGGATCCTTGAGTCCCTCATCGTGGCCGGCGAGACGGCGGAGGCACCATCAGCCCCTGGTAAGAGATACCCAGCTGGCAGCGGAGGGGGGGCAGCAGGAGTGAATTTCGGGGAGGCGATAGCAGCATGTCACGGAGCAGTTTTGGTGGCCGGTGTTGTGACGGGAAGGTGCCCGCATCCCTGTGGCGGTGTCTGGGCTGCGCTGGCTCCCCGGCCAGGCACACATTTCCCCCCCGCCTCCTTTCTCGTCAGAGAGACTGGTTTTGGGGCATTTCTGTGAGGCCCCTCGGGAGTTTCACTGCTGTTTTCTTGCTTAATGTCCGTGTTGCTGCTCTTTGGTCCCGGTGTGGTGCGAGCGGGTCCCGCTCCCCCATTCTGGGGGCTTGGTCGATGTGGGTGCTCTCAGTCGGGGGCTGCTGCATGGTTTGTTTCGGTGGGCAGGGACCTGGCTGCAGTCGGGGGTGGTGGGGGGAAATACCAACACAACCATAAAATGGCAGGATAAATGGCAGGATGGTGCTTGTTACAGGATCGAATCCAGGTTTATGATTTTTGACTTGCGTTTAGTCCTCATGTGTGCAGTGTCACATCGCGTCCATGGGCGCACTGCTGCTTCCCCCATGGGGCATCCCCAGGACGGGGACAAGGATGGGCACTTGTCCCCCTCCCTCCCCATGCGTGGGAAAGGAGCTGGGGGCGTGTTTTTATGCAGATGTTAATGACCCCACCCAGCCTTCACCCCCCAGGGCTGTGGTTCTGCCCCTTTTATTACCAACGCCAGCGTTTGTCTCCAGCACCTCTTTGGTCTCTGGTAGTTGAAGTCCCAGCCCTCTGCTGGCCACCTTCTCCTGCCATGTCCCTCTTGCTTGGTGGCATCTCATGTCCCATTGGTGTCCAAAACCAAAGCACATGCCCCTTGTGCCCTCTGCAGCACTCCAGGGATGGGAGGCAAGTGGTCCATCCAGGCAGGGATGTACGTGGGAGGGAGGGCGCTCAGCAGAGCACAACCGCAGACCTTGAGGACCACAGGGATCCATCCCTGCAGGATCCCACCTCCAGGCAGACACCGAGATCCATCTGTGCCCCTGCCACCGAGCTGCCCAGACGCCCGGGAGGCACAACTGCTTCCAACCCTCCTGCTTGGAGACATGTTGGCGTTGGCCCCAGCGAATCCTCTCTCCTTCTGATGTATCTGGGTCCTTGTCATCACCCTGCCTCCCTGGGGGGTGGCTGGGCCAGGCAGGATTACGACTCTTAATATTCCTCGTAAATCAGCCCTTTCAGACCTGTCATCTTATTTATTGCTCTCCCCCGAGCTCTCGCCCACAAGTTTGTCGAGATCTGTACGGCTCTTCTACCCGCTGATCCAGATGTTGGCCAGCTGCAGCCCTGTGGTCCCCAGTGCCTCCATGGCCATCCCCGGACCCTGCTCTGTCCCCGGTCGCCCCCACCCCAAACTGAGCGGAGGGGTTGGGCAGGACTCTGGGGACCTCATCCCCTTTCTGGGTCAAAACCTCCTCTATGGGCATGTCCTGAGGTGAGCACCCCACAAGTGTGGGGCAGGGCACGGGGCACGTGGGCTCATTGCCCCACGGGCTGCCTCGCTGCGGGACTTCGGACGAGTCCTGCCACTTCCCCTGTCTTCGTACCTAAAAGTGAGGATATTATTACTTGCCTGTCATCACATTAGGATGTTGGGAAGCTTAATTAAATGCCTGCAAAGCGTTTTTGAGAGCTGCGGATGAAAGGGGCTCTATATAAAGTGCAAAGAATTATTATTAGTGGTGGGGTCCTTGCCCCGGCCCCGCTCCCATCGCCCTGGCCCCACTCCCCCGTTGCCCCCGCGTCCCAGCACCGTGATTATTTCTGTACGTGTGTGGAGTTGTGGTGTTATAATTATACATGTAAAATAGCTATAAATACCCTGCAATAACACGGCGGGTGTGTGCGCATAGCACAGGAATAGGAGTCGGTAGCTGACACGGAGGAAACCGCGGTGTGACCTCATTCTGACTCAGGCGTAAATATACCTCGTGCCGGGGGGTGGGGGGGTTTGGGGGCAGCTGGGGGGGGGGGGTTGGGGGCTGCTCGGGGGCTGCAGGGACTGTGACCGCCTTGGCAGCGAGGGTCATGTCTCGGGTGAGGTCCGAAGCTGGCTGACAACCCCGGGCAGGGTCCGGCAGGGTTTTGGGGTCCCTCGTTTCCCATCTGTCCTGGGGCTGGTGGTGGACGTTTGGATGTGAAAATCGTCAAGAATAAAAATGTAAATTATGAAATCTGGTTGCCAGAGGGGATTCCTTGGGCAGATTCGCTGTTGTTGAGTTTGTGGCATCCCTTCCTGCAGGCACGGCTCCGGGGGGCTCCCTGCAGCCGCCCATGGAGGGGCTGCGAAGGGGAATAGCACAGGATGGGTCCGTGATGGCTCCTGAAAGCTCTTCCCAGCGACTGGGGGATGCAGCAGTGGGGTCGTGCTGGAGGCACTGGTTTGCATAGGACAATGCTATGGGTCAGTAGCAAAGCCGTGACGGAGCTTGGGGCCAGGCGGCCGCGTCCAGGCTACCTCACCGTGCTCTGCAGCAAGCCCCCAGTGATGGACAGCCAGCCCCAGCGCAGCCCAGGGGCATGGGGACATTCCCCAGCCCCCCGGGGACACGGCGGGAGGCACACAGGGCCCACAGCAGGACCCCAGAGGCTGGGGGGGCCGTTTCCCGAGCAGGGCGAGGGGGCAGGGAAAGGCAAAGGGAAGAAGTGATGCAAATACCAGCTCAGCTGAAGGAAGATGACTTCATCTCCTTTTCCTCTCCTGGTGCTATTTATAGCCACTTTAATTTACTCCCCTTTGCTTTATTATCTCTCCAGCAAGCCGTTAGCCCTCAGACAGCAGGATGCCTTTACTCACCATGCAGCTCAGAATTCTGAGAAAAGAAAAAAAAAAAAGAAAAAAAAGAAAAAAAAAAAGGAAAAAAAAAACGAAAAAAACCCAAACAACCCACCCCCAAAAGTGGGGGCGGGAGGCAGTGAAAGGCAGCAGAGCACTGGGGGCAGGAGCATCGCCATCCTGTGGCATAGGTTTCTGGAGAAAATGAGAGGATTTGGGCTCCTTTTGGGGAAAAGAGTGAGAATCAGTCCAGGAGACAACCCCTTCCTCCTTCAGAGCGGTGGCTGGAGGGGACAGGACCAGCGGTGCCAGGGTCCCCTCCTCACCCCAGAACAGGGGCCACTGTTTTGCTGGACCCTGCTGAGGGAGGCACCCCCTGCTTCCCCGGGACCCCCGGCCCTGCCCCACTTTCCGTGGGGCACTGGTATAATGTCAGCAGGTGGGGGTCAGCATCCAGCCCGAGCGCCTTGAAAATGCCTTCCCAAAGAGCAGGTTTGGCAGCCCCGTGCCACGGGGAAACTGAGGCACGGCCTCCCCATGGAGTCACTCTCCCAAAAGCTCCAAAATCTGGTCCCTGGCGGGTGGCGATCCCCAGGCGCCCAGCACCACGGCACCCCACATCCCAGCGCTCAGCAGGGATGGAGGCCACGGGGCTGTGGTGGTGCTGGTGGTGGGTGGCATCTCATGATGTGACATCCTGGCCACTTCCCAGCCTGAGCCTCACGCAGGCACCTCTGTGACAGCATCGCCACCGAGCAGGGCTGCCGCGTTAAACCAAATTAGAAGTATCTGCCTTTGAAGTTTTTAATTAACTTTTTTTCCTGTTTGCTTTCTTCTGAATCCAAGGGAAAAGCCCGTCCTCTCGCTCTCCCCGGCTCGCGTGTCACGATGGAGGTTGCAGACTTGGATTGGGGGCGGGGGGGACGGGATCAGGAAGGAGAAAAGGGCTTGCCAGGAGGGACCCCACCTGCCTGGGATGCTGGGGGCCACGTCCGGGTGCTGCCCTGACGGTATGGGAGCACCCTGCCGCAGGGTGCCTCTGGTTTACGTTATCCCTTGGTGTTTCATCCCCTTGGGACTGATGATGGGGGTTAAAAATAGCCAGGAAAAAACCCAACCCAAAAAACCGTGGGTGGAGGGCGGCGTGGAGAGGCTGTGGCCGAGTGGTCCCCTGTGCCGAGACACCTGGTGCTGCCGCCTCTAATCTGCAAGTAATACAGAGAAAGCAAATTAACACTGGGGAAGGATGGGGGGTGGGGGGTGGGCAGCAGGGGGAGAAAAGAGCGCCAGAACCTCACTAGTGACATGAGATAGGGAGAGTGGTTAAAAATAACAGATTCCCCGAAGGCACGGGGAGGAACATGACAGGGATCCGCACTCCTGCCATCCCAGAAGGCGGCCTTGAGCCTCCCCAGCTGCTCTGCCCGTAATGCAGCCCAGCCCGGTGAATCCGGGGAGGGAAAAGCCTCCGAGATGGGCATCAGCGGGAAGGCGAGAGGTGCAGAGCCGTGCCGTGGCGCAGGGAGCGATGCTCCCACCCGCAGCAGAGGACAGGGGTCCCCCAAGCACCCAGGGCACCCAGCTGGGAGACAGCTGCTGCCTGACCCACTTGCAGGCGGGCAGCGGGATGCTGCCGGGAGACCCCAGGGGCGCTGCCTCCGCAGCTAATTTTAGCCCGTATTCAATTAATCATGGAGCGGGAGGGGATGGCGGCAAAGCCCAGCCTTTGTCGGTGCCTCTGCCGGCTCCCTGCATCCCCGTGCTCGCTGACGGGAGAGCTTGGAGGAGTCGGGGCCAGGGGGTACCCCCACCCCCTGATTTTGGGCTGAGGAATTAGGAGTGACCCGGTGCCACAGTCCCCTTCCTCCAGCTGGCTTTAAGCGGCGGCGGCAGCCCTGGGAGGGATGTCCCACGGCAGCCTAGGGACAAGGGGAAGGGAGGCCTCCCTCAGCATCGCCTTGTGCCTCATTTTCCCCTCCTGGCTGGCAGAGGTGGCCTTTCCTGGTGGGGTTTCTCAGGTTGCCCATACTGCTCCAGGCAGGCATTTTCCCGGCACACCAGGGATGCCTCCCTGGGACAGGGAGCGGCAACACCAGCTGGGGATGTTTCAGCCAGCCCAGAAATCCGCTGTGTGCCCCGGTGGCAGCCCCTTCCCTGAGGGTCACCAGCTCTGTCCCCTTCCCATCCGTGGGCTCTGCAGGTGGCCACGGCACAGTGCTGCCGGGCAAAGCTGGGGTGGGAACAACTGCATTGCTCTGAGACCGGCAGCTTCCCTGGCACGAGGAGGGACGCTGGCAATGCCATGGGGATACAGGGTGACAAGCCCATGGTCCCTCTCTCCCCATGGCATCCACAGTCCTGCTCCACCAGTCCTGATGTTGAGACTGGTCCAGCCCTCCCCTGTGACTGGGGGAACGGCTCCCAACGGAAACAGCTCGGCTGGGATTGAAACCCTTTTCCTCCCTGCTCCGCGTGGTCGGGGCAGATAAGGGCCTGGATAACCCCAAGCATTGTGTGTGCCGCCGGCCCATGACTCGCCGGGGGTTTCGCTGCCGGAGAGGAAATGCTGCCGCTCGGCCGGCCGGGATCGGGAGGGAGCCTCCGAGCGTGCCGGTGGTGGGGCACTGGGGTTGCCATCTGGGCAGCTTTCTCTTCTTTTTGCCGGCGTATGAAGTTTTGGGATGGCTCCGTCCAGTCCTCACTGGTGCAAGCCCAGGCTGCTGTGTCAGCACCTGTCAACCAGTTCTTAGCTGCATGGTTGCCAAAACTGCCAGCCTGGAAAATCCAGGGGTTCATGGAGGTTGTCTAGCATTTGGCCCTGGGGGTTTGCAGCGTTCTGCGGATGAGGCTCCTGGGACTCCCCTGCCTGCTCCAGAGGGCAGCTCCTGGAGGCCAGGCTGGCTGAGCCATCCCTCCCCAAACCGGCTGGAGCCACCGGCTTTGGTGTCACAGCCCGTCCAGGGCTGGCTCACTCCTCGTGCCAGCTGCTTGCCCAGCCAAGCTGCAGGAGCACGCGTGCCAGCGCACGTGTCCTCCCGGCTCCAGCCCTCAGACGCTGTCTGGGCTGGAGTCGCTCTTTCTGCTGCAGTGACTCTAGCTAAACACCACCGGCAGCTTCACAAAAGATGATGGGGAGGGTGACAAAGCGCCGGTCGCACCGCCAGCCGCAGCCGGTTTTCCAGCTTGGCACCAACGCCGGGAGCATCCTCTCCTGTGCGGTGGCATTTCTGTCCCCTGCAGCCTGCCTGGCAGCGGATGGGCAGCAGCATGTCTTCCCGCTGCCCGTTCGGTCAGGAGATGCCAGAAAAGGGCAATGCTGCCCACAGGGAATTTCATGCTGGAGCAGGAGGGCTCAAGGGCAACTGATCCCTCCGTGATTCCACCAGCACCCCTGGACCCTGCATCCCTTGAGAGCATGCCAGCTCTGCTCCGAAGGGGTGGGAGGAGGCAGGCTGCCTGGCACACACACGTGAACAGCTCTGGAGAAAGGCAGGATTTGTGCTTCCAGGAGGGAAAATGAATCACGGGGGGATGGCAGGGCTGTGCCAGCGGCCGAGCGCGGGACCGGGGTAAGTGGTGACTGTCGGCTGCTATCCGGGAGGTCAGGCAGAAATGCTCTCACAGGCCTTGCCTGGCTTTAAAATCTATTAACGTCATTTTGCTGTTCGAGCCGAGAGCCGCACAGGCAGCAGAAACATTTGGGCACGGCTCAGATCAGAGCAGGATTTCAATTACAGTAATCAAAGGTGACACAGATAAGAAACCCCTGGTCTATGAAGCCGCAACAGCTGTCCTCTGGCTCAAACCGGCACCCATCCAGAGCAGCTCCATCAAAATCACTGAAGTGGTACTAGGGTAAAATTGGATTGTGAATCCATTTTCATCTGCCGTGGTGGAAAATGCTTTCCCTGCGCTCCTTGGGGAAGAAAGCCACCTTTTTGGGGGAGCAGCCAGGGAGGAAGGTGCCAGGCATGCAAGAGGGGACGCTGTCCCCAGCGAAGGCACTGATGGCTGCTTGTGGATGATGGATAATGCTTCCAGTGGGTGACCTGCTGTCTGTGCCGGCGGAGGCGGGATGGATGCACCGGGATTGTGCCCACGCTTCCCACTGGCTGGAGAGGATGCTCGTAGGGTGACACTCAGGGACAGCTGCCTCCTGCTCCGGCCTCTGCCATCGCTTGAGCATGTCCCTGGTCAACATCCCCCCCCCACTGCCTTTGTCTCCCGTAGTCTGGGGGTGCAAATCTCTCTTTCGGATGGTCACAAGGCAGCAGCAGCACCTGAGCTCCACTGCCTGCCACCTCCGACCCCCTCACCCCTTCAGGCTTCCCCATGGACCCACCCGTGACCACGGCCACAGCCTTGCAGGACCTCGGATGCAGCCGAGCCATGGGGGCACCCCCCAGGTCCCGCACGCACAAAGGGGCCCTTTCTGCCCCCGCCCCGGCACGGTGGGAGCCGGCCAAAACACAGCGGCTCTTTCTGTGCCTGCTGGCCCTGCTCCAGCCTGGCCGGGTGTCAACCGCCTGGCCGTGGCGTGTCCCCCCCCGGTGCCCCCCCGGGGAGGACGAGCCCTTTCCCGAACACTGGGGGCTTGTGCGGGGCGGTGGGGCTGAATGGCGGGTCTGTGCGGCCGGGGCTGCTGGGCAGGGAGGGAAGGCAAGTCGCTTGCCTCATCTGTTTACCTGGAAGCGGAGATGGTGGCCAGGCCGGCTGCCGCCGCGGCGGGCACTTTCATGCCGGAGCTAATGGGATGGGGAGGGCCGTGCTGTGCTGTGCCCATCCCCGAGCAGCCCGTGGCCCACCAGCGATGGGGATGGAGGCAGGGACCTGGTGGTGATTCTCTCCCTCGACGTGCCCTCACGGTGCTGGACCCTCCTGTGTGCTGCAGCCAGAGAGCCGGAGCCTGGGGAGGGATGTGGGGATGGGGCTCAGGCCATCAGAGAGGTGGACGATGCTGCTGGTCATCCTCTGCCCTGCAGCATCACTCTGTCCCGGGGCTCTACAGGGTCCCCGTGCTGGCTGGGTCCCCGTCCTACCTGTGTGTCCCCACACTGTCCATGGGTCTCCATCCCTTGCGTCGTGCCCATGGACTGGCAGGGTCCCCATCCTGGCTGCACGTCCCTGTACCACCTGGGTCCCCCCTGTGGCTGCCTGTCCCTGTACTGTCGACGGTCTCCATCCTGGCTGCATGTCCCTGCACCATCCTCAGCTCTCTGTACTGGCTGCGGGGCCCCACATTGGCTGTGGATGCCTGCACCAGCTCTGTCCTCGTGCAGGCTGTGTTACCCTGCACCGTTTGGGTCCCCATACCAGCAGTGTCCCAAGCAGCTCCAGCAGAGAGGGGCCACCCATGAAAGTGGAGGCGTTTGTCCTCACCTGAGCCAGGACTGACGGCCACACACAAGCTGCCAGGGAGGGACATGGGATGATAGAGTCTTCATTAGCGCCTGGATGCGCGGGGGTTAATGAAGCTGCCTCGCTGTCCCCAGAGTTCAGGTCGCCTTATCTGTGTGTATCTGTTCCTACCCAGCCACTGCTAGAGCCCTCGGATGCCGCACAGCTAATCCCAGAGGCTGCCAGATAGGGCAGGGACCGCTGCCGCTACCCACACCTCCACCCACACCCTGCCTGCGCTGGCAGGGCCAGGGGCACCAAGCCGAGCCATGACCCGCTCCTGCCCCCAGGACGGCTGAGGCTGGAGATAACCAGAGGCCCAGGGCAGAGATGCAATGAGTTTGGCGTTCTCAATCTCTGGCAGTGGTACGCACAGGGTTAGGAGCCAGGAACTGGCATCGCCTCTTATCCTGGCCTCAAGAACCTTCCAGTTCTCCCAGCAAAGCTGAGCCTGCCCAGTTCATCTCCACTCATCCTTTCCTTCAGCTGAAAGTTACTGCCCCATGGCCAGGGCTCAGGGACTACAAGAAGTCTCTGGGAGCTCGCAGCCATGCGTTGCGGTTGCAGAGCAGATTTCTCCATCTTTTGGGTACTTCTGGCATTTGAGGCGGGGTGCAGGTGGTGAAGGAGTTGCGGTGCCCACAGGGGCTGGCATCTTACCGAGCAGCCAGGCGCCACGTTGTCCCCAGGAGACACAGGGCTGGGGATAGACCATTCGACCTCACACCACGCAGTCATGGCTGCAGGATCTTTGCTGAGCATCCCCAGCTCTTCCCAAGTACCTGGAGGACCCACGAGTTCCGGATGCCCGTTCCCGGTGCTGTAGGCAGGGTGCCCTCCCACTGGCCTCTGCCACCCCTAATTTCTCCATCCTGCGTTGGCCCTTCGTGCCCTGGGGCGGGAGGAGCATCCGGGGCTGTGCTTGGGCACCATCCCAAATTTCCAACCTGGCGTGCACACTGCCATGGCAGCGCCTTTATTTTTTCTGCTGCTTCCCTGTTTTCTTTGCAACTGGGCTCGTTCGCTGGGTGATGGCGATCACAGGGGTTATTTGGGGAGGGCTCAGCGTGCCGCCGTGCACCAGCTTGCAGCATGGTGCCCAGACCTGTCCTGTCGCGCACCCCATGTCTCAGATGGCTCTGACCCTCCCTGGCCATGGCAGAGGGGCAAAAGCATCTCACCTGCGCTTGGGAGAGACCGTTCGGGTCTGCACACCCCAAAGTCACCCCAGGGCCTTAAAGCCACCCATTTCCCATGGCCTGTGCATCTCCATGTCCCACAGACATGGACTGCCCAGACTGATGTCCTTGAGGTCACCAACACCATCAGAGCTCTGGGTCCGCAGTAAGACGGTGCCGATCCCGCTGAAGCAGGCACTCAGCGTGGTTGGCACTGCTCTCGCTCCAGTGCTGGTGCCTCCCACTTCCAGTCTGGATCTTCTCCAGAGCATCTCTCCTGTCGCCTCCCCACCCTGCTACATTGGGATTTATTGCTATGGGGATGGTGGCCTGGAGAAGGCTTTGCAAGGTGCCGTTGGCCAACAATGGCAAAGGAAGCCACACCAGGGGGAAGAGTGGTGTCAGGAGAGCATGAGCCCCTAGAACCCCTGTGTGAATGGGGCTTGGAGGACTGATACCCACAGTGACCGGGCTTTGGCAATGCAAAAAGCACCAATCCAAGCTGCCAGCCTCGCTGGGCCATCTCAGGAGTGGTCGCAACCGTCGAGTGGCTGCACATTTCTGAGGGGAGCTCTGCTCCGCAGCCTCCGACAGCTGTTGCTGGAAGAGCCTTAAATTGAAACATCTGGAGTGTTTCAGAAAGAGAAACCTGAGTGTTTGGGGGTCTAGAACAATTCAAAAGATCCACGACAAATTCACAAGCCATCAGGCTTGACCTGAATCTGGTCTTTTCAGCGAGGAAGCCAAAACTCCTTGTCCAAGTTGTTTCCTCCCAGCTTTTAGTGGGATGAGAACTGCAGTGTCCTGCGCTGGCAGGCGTCCCTCCGTGCCGAGCACATCCAGCCCCTGAAATCCCTTCGCCCTGGCCCCAGAGTCCATCTCGGCTTCCCGACGCTTGCTGCTGCCATCACTTCCAATTTAGACCTTCTCATGGCGGAGACCGATATAGAAGCACTTTGCAGGATGGCGCTTCTCCTCCCCGGGGAGCCGGCGCTGGCGCTTTGCTCTTCCCGCTCACCAGCTCCGAGGAAGACCGAGGAGCTTGAATTACTTTTTTCCAAGAAGGGTGGATTTGGTTTGCAGAAAGATAAGGGCTGGGGAGCAGAGCTGTTCTGCTCTGCTGAGCCTTTGGCCATCTGGAACAGCTTTTGGTTTCCTTCTGGATGCCTCTTCCACGCCTGCGTCAGTAGGGCTGGAAGAGGGACGAGGGTATCGCTCAGACCCCCGAGGAAGGGAAAGGGCAAGGAGATGGAGCTGGGGGACACACGGATCTGTCCCCATGCTTCCTCTTTGCAGGGGTGGGGGAAAGTCAGCCCAGGCAAGTGAAAAGCTGGGTCAGGTACACGGTTGAGTGGTGGACTTGGCAGTGCTAGGTTGGACTCGATGATCTTAAAGATCTTTTCCAAACTAAACGATTCTATGATTCTAAACCCCACTGTGCGGGTTGTGGAACTCCCCTGGTCAGCTCTTCCACAGGATACACCCATTCTGCCTGAGCTGCCACCCACCCGTCCCCTCACCGGGCTGGTGGCCGTGAGCCAGGCAACCGCTGCTTCTCATGCCACGACCTCCAGCCCAGGGGTGAGGAAAGCCTCATCTTCTCCATCCTCCCTCTTTCCCTCCTGGGGAGAAAGGCAAAAGGAAAGAAGCCAACACCAGGACTGGATCGCCCAGGGTCTGAAGGGAGGAGAGCTCTCCCCAAGGCAGGGGCACTGCTAACCCAGTCCCCCAGGTGAAGTCTCCAGTGTCTAGTAACAGGTTATGCTCCTGCAGGTACTTTGTCCTCAGGGAGGCCATAGAAAGCATCTGCCAGTACTCCCACTGCCTGTTCCCATGGAAGCTAGGGGAGAACTGGATCTCTTGGTCACGGCGCTCCTCCCAGCTGGAAAACACCCCACAGAGCTCTGCCAGGGGGTGGATGTCAGCTCCCATGGCCCGGCATGGCTCTGAGCCGGTCGTGCCTGTGGCACATATTGGGGTCCCCTGGTCCCCACTGGCTACTCGGTGGCTCTGCGCCAAGCATTTCCTATGGTGGTGGCTTTGATTTGACGTCCCCAAGTCTGACACCCGGCCGCTGCCCAGGCAGCCTGTACCGTCCTCAGCATCCAGCGCTTGAAACCACAACCTCTTGGTGAGCATCCTCCCCAGAGAGGCCGCTCTCTGCAATTAATCCGGGCACGGTTTATGCTAACGACTCTCCCCACTTTAAATTATAAATGGCCCTTGGCATGTGTGCACACAAACACACGTGCGCGTGCAGAGATCCTTTAAGGCCATCATTAGCTGTAATTAGCAGGATCTGTCACTCATCTTTGGCAGTTAACGATGAGCCCTGAGTCAGAGGAATCCGGCGGCAGATAAAATAAACACGATTTCAAACAGTTTGGAAATAACAAGCCCTCATTAATCAGACAAGCCCCAAAGGGAAGCACTTGGAAAAGCAGCGGCGTCTTTGCCGTTGCCGAGAGCGGGGCTGGGTGGGCTCCCTGCTGGCTCCCGCTCTCCCCAAATTCCACTCTCCAGTGGGAGTGCAAGACAGGATGCTTTCTTGCTTGGCTGACTCCGTGGCAGTGCTGAGGTGTCAGAGCCAGTCAGCTTGAGCAAGAGGCCTGAAAACTGGTAAAACCCACCCAAAGGGACTCCTGCATGGCCCCTCTCTGGGTGAAAGCAGCCGAGGCAGGATCTGGCCCCGAGGGGCAGGTGAGGGCGATGCCAGCGCAGGGGCTCAGCTCTGGGTACAGATGAAACAGCTCTGGGGGAGCACATCCCACGACCACCGTTCACCCCAAGAGGCGAAAGGCTGCATGCTAAGGGTGCATGGAAGGCAGCAGGAGCATCCCCAGGATCCGGCCGCACAGGGCAGAGCAGGATTTGGGGAAGGGGCTGGTACAAGGGATGTTTCCTAGGGAGCAGGGGGAGCTGGGGAGGTTTCTAGCTGTCACAGCTGCAGCTAAATCACAGCAAATAGGAGGGGAATGGGACACACAAGGCTGGATTATATTACAAAGGAGCAGTCCATCATGGGGTATTTAAAATAATCCGCTTAGATGCACAGTAGCAGATTTGGAGTGCTAAGGGAATTGAAGGCGCTGTGCCTTTGCAAGGCTGGATCAGATCTAGTTAAGATGCCACTTAGGACGGTACATCCCACTCCGCCTTGCTGCCTCAGGGGACAGGCACATGGAACCCGCAGCCCCTGCAAAGCCATCCCTGCCCCACCAAGGAGACACCCAAGGTGACACTGACCCCGTTGGAATGGGTGACAATGTCCTGTGGCATCTCCCTGGGACAGGCGGCAGGTTTGGGTGGTGCCAGCCCCAAAGCATGGAGCCATGGGCTGGATTAGGCACAGGGCAGAGAATTCCCACGAGGGGCCAAGCCTTCGGAGGGGTGAAGGAGGTGTAACCGGTGCTCAGGGTCCAGGGGACGTTGGCGTAACTCAGTGGCACCTTCATGCCGAAGCCAGCTGCCGGGCAAAACAGCTCAGACCAGGGGATGTCCAGGAGGCAGCTGCACCCGCGCAGACAAGGGATGGGAACCTCCTCTAAGGACATCCATGTGGCATTTGCAGCTCGGCTGGGCTGGGGACTTGGCACAGGGTCCTGAGCAGGCTGGGACAGGGTGACACAGCAGGTCGCATGGGGCTCTTGGTACCTGTTTTGCGGGGGGAGATAGGGCTGCTCTGAGGACAAGTGGCCCCATCTGCAGGGATGCCAGGCAGGCTGCTCTGCCCCTGCGTGGGCTTGCAAGCCCCACCGTATGGCTGGTGGCTGCAGAGAGCGGTGGCTCCTAATGGCATGAGCTAGGGGATCCTCTGCGGGGGTCTAGGGTCAGCATGAGTGGGAGTATGGTCTGTCTGGGCATCCCTGAGCATCCTCGCACTTCTCCAATGAGACAGGCTGAAAGTTCAGCCCAAGAGATGGATTTCACCCCAGAGACTTCATGCCAAGCAAGCATTCCCCCAAAAGAGCATCTTTCCAAGAGCAGGAGGTTTCCACCTTGGGCTGGCACCTCCAGGCTGCTCTGATCCCCGGGGGTTCAGCCCGCAGTGGCCCTGCAGAGCCAGACCCAGCAGCAGCTTCTCGTTGCCGGACATGACCCCGGCATGGAGAGCTGGCCATCACGCTGCCCATCCCTTTGCTCCCAGGGAGGGCAGGGCCCAGGAACATGCCCACAAAATCCGAGGCCACATGTCAGATTAGGCCACAGGACTGCCTGCCCCTCTCCTTGCCCTTAAACTGTGCCCTCTGTCCCCCCCTGACCCCGCTGCAGTGCCGCGCTCAACGCGAGGGCTCACTCCTGCAGGTTTAACCACTGTCCCCAGCTCCCCGGAGCATTAATCCAAGGGAGGATTAAGGTTAACAAGCTCCTGCAGCCACCCAGCCCTCATGCCTCCCAGGAGGGACCACTCTGTCCTGGCCACAGAGAGGGCACGGAGTCCTGCTGTCCCCCTGGGACTTGCTGCTGTCCCCCTCGAGCCCCCCAACCTCTCCTCCACCAGATTGCATCTCACTGGGGTTGTGTGATGTGCTCGTCTCCCTGAATCGGGGCCCACAGGCCATCCCTGGGGCTTTGGGGGTTTCCAAGCCTCTGTGAGCATCATCCCGCTGCTCCCTGCAAGCCGCCAGCTGGGGACCGGGGCAGGTATTAGCTTCTCCTCCAACTCTTCCCCTGTCCCCTGGGTGCTGAGCACCGTCACTCATTCCTAGATAGCTCCGGGTTTGTGATGAGTAGTTTAAATGCATAGAAAATACCTTAATCCCCGGTAAGCCCCTGATCCCTGCCTGCCTCATGCTCCTCATGAGAGCCCCCCACTCCAGCCATAATCCCTGGGGAGAGGTCATCTGCGCACCCTCCAGCCCTGGTGACAAGGGACCCTCTCCAGGGCACCCATGAGCTCCTGGGGCTGGTATGCGGGTGCTGGCTAGCCTTGCCCACGGAGTCCTCTGTCACCTTCAGGGGACAGTGGGGACAGGGCCCCCAGGGATGCCTCTGCCACAAGGTGGGATGGCCAGGGCAGGAAGGGTCACAGGAGGAGCTGCCACCCTTCTGCATCCACCCCAGTGCCAACAGCTCCAGAATCGGCATTTTTAGAGAGAATGGGATAACTGTTACCTGTTTTTATATAGTTATGATTTTTTTATTTCATTTCTGATTTGGGTTCCTATATGCCCCCAGCCTCCCAGTCCCCGTCCTCCCCAACCCCTACCCCATCCCATCCAAGGGAACTCCACAGGGCATCAAGTGGAGGAACCCCCGGTTTGCAGGGTGAAAGGGGGCCCTGGCTCTGCCCCCACCCCCATTTCCCCAGTGCCAGGAGCTTCTGCTGCTTTCACCTGCCCTGACCCGTGGCCCCACGAGCTGTAATCCCCCTCCTGCTGCACCTGCAGGATCAGAGACTGCCAGTGACAAACCCATCCCAGAGAGAAGAGGGCACGGGCGAGGTGGCAATAAACCCTAATGACACCCCAGGGAGAGGAGGAGGAGGAGGGCGACAGGCTCTCCCCAATCTCTTGGGTCTCTAAATAGGCAAAAGAAAAAATCCCTGTTTGCAGAAGTGTCTCCTATATTCATAAGAAGCAAAGACAATGCTGGGATAGAAGCTGAGCTGAGCTTTTAACCAGCCAGATTACACTTAGCAGGAGCATTTACCTCTGCCTTTAATCCGCCTGCCACAAAGACTTGCTAACTCCTTCCCAGATTTAACTGGAAGGCTTGAACTCTTCCTGCAGAGGAGAGAGTTAAGCCTGAGCTGGTGCTGGAGAGCCATGGGGACCAGGGCCAGCCTTCTGTCCCCTCCCAGGCACATTAGGTTTGGGCTGGACGTTTTAGCCCCAGACTCAATTTTTCTCTGTCAAGCCAGTCCTGCAGGCAGGATGGGCGGGAGGAGATCAGGCGTTGGGAACCCCTCAGTCCCTGGGAGCTCGGTGCTGTTGGCTTCAAAACCAGAGCTTGTGCAGAGCAAAAATTTGGACATTTCCAAGCAAAAAAAAAAAAAATCACTGCTGCTTAAACACAGAGCAGAAGCGAGAGCTCCGAAGGAGCCACCTGGCAGGCGCAGCCCCTCTTGTTTTCAGCTGGATTTCTTGCAAGAACAGAAAACATCCGCAGCCGGCGCTGGGTGGCTGGGACAGGCAGTGGGGGGAGGCTGCTACAGGATACAGCCACGCTCCCAATACCCATGGCCAGTGTCCCTTGGCTCCCCTGACTCCTCCACCCCTTGCCAGAGAAGCCACATCCTCCATCGCCTGCACTGGATCAGGCCCATCGGTCCTCAGAGCCCTGGGGCACCGATGCTCGCTGGCGGGCACTGTCATCCCAGCCGCCTGCAAGCGGGATCTGGCCCTTGCGGAGTATTCCCTGGCAGGATGCTTCGCCTCCACGCCGGGGAGGGGAGAGGCAAAAAAATCACCCCCAGCGCTGAAGTCTGCAGGCTGAGGCAGGAAGGAAGCGTGAGCCGAGGGCGCAGAGCCAGGGCTGAAACCTCCCCTGACTTCTGGGAATCGGAAATTTCCCTCCCGGCAGGGCTGCGTGGGAGGGGACAGTGAGTCCCCTCGCCAGACCTCGCACGGTCCCCCTCCATCCGGCAGCACCTCCCGGGGCACGGGGAGGGGGGAATGCGAGCCCCCGGCGCAGCTCAGGCCAGGGTGATACGGGTGGCCACTGCACCGTCACCACCGCATCGCCGCCACCGCGCCGCCACCACTGCACCGCCACCACCGCCCCAGCTCCCCCACAAAGGACGGAAGCCGAGCGAGCCAGGGGGTTTCCAAGCTCGGCCACAGCCATGGGTGCCCCAGGGCTGAGCCAGCTGCTGGCCCAGCCTCTGCATGCCTTTGCTGAGCTGCTCAAGCGGTTTCTGCCACAGTTGGGGTTTTCCCTGCCTTTCCTCTGCCATCACAGCCACCGTTCCAGTGCCACCACGCTGGAACCAGTGTGCAGGGCTGGGGGCTCCCCTGGGCATGGCAGCAGCTGTAGCCGCTCCAACTGGGGTTAATGCTCACAGCAGCGCTGTCGAGCGTTATGCTGGGTGGCAGAAAGCACCTGGCAAGGGAAAAATCCACCTCACGTGTTTCCAAATTTGGCACGGGGACCTGTGTCTTGGGGCAAATGGCGGCTCTGGCCACAGGATCCCAGCAGGGACTGTGTGCGTAGGGCTGGGGTGGCAGGCAGGTGTCCCCTCCGGTGGCTTGTTCCAGCCTCCTACCTGCCAGCTTCCAGAAACCACCTGAGATCCTACATCAAAGGTGCCCCCCAGCACCTTGATGGCATCTAGGCAGGTTTCAGGCCCACCTCCTACATTTGCTCCTGCGGAGGGTGAGCTCCACATGTGCATGAGGACGTTCTGCAACCAGCTCCATGCTAGGGTGGGTGTTGTTGCTGGAGAACAAGAAAGCGTGATTTGGTCATCAAAGCTTTTGGGTGAAGATACATCCTATTGGGACTGTTGCCTTCCCAGCCAAAGCACAGGGCTCCTGCCTCCGCCACACTTCGTTAGCTGCCGGTGGCACAGGGCTGAGCAGTGATGCCCACGGGCAGCGGTGGGTCCCTCACTCTCTGAACATCAGAAACTCTGTCTGTGCTTGTCCATCCCTACCAGCTGCTGGCTCCCCTGAAACCTCCTCCCAGGGGAAAAAACCTCCCGAATTTCCTCTTGGAAACCAACAGCACTGCACACTGGGGTAGCCGGAGGGGAAAGGGGGGCCAGTGCTGGACCGCAGGTCAGAAGAGCCAGCTAGGTTTCCTTCCTTGCTGAATTCATGGTGACCGAGCCCTGGTGTGAGTGGAAAACTAGCCATCCCTAATGATGAGCTCCTTGGCCATGCCACAGCATCCCATCCCTGCTGCAGCATCCCCCCTCCAGCTCCTCCTCCCACACACCCAGTCCCAGGTGAGTGTGCCACAAAGGGTCCAGCATGCAGATGGGGGGGCTCCAACCGGGGGCAAACAGTTGTATTTCAAGGCTATGAGGTGGCAAGTAGATCTGCTCCATCAGGCTGTGAAAAGCAGGGTCTGGCTATGGAGAGAAGCAGGTTTGCAGGCAGGAGGGGGGTATCCCGTGCCCACCCATGGGGACCCCCCCCCACCATGTACACCTGGCTACCCTGCCCAGCCCTGGCAGGGCTGGCACCTGTGGGTGCAGCTCCATGGGATCCGGAGGGTGACGGGGACCCCAGAAATGGTGAGAACTGGCCCCAGCTGGGGGAGGTTCCAGCCAGTGCGGAGGCGGGCGCGCAGGGTCCGCCGTGTGTGCAATGTGTGTGTGTTACAAACTCCCAGGAACCCACCCCATCATTCGCCACTCGTATTCCTCACCCCCTGCCTCCCTGGCAAGCAGTCCACCGAATTTCAATGCCTTCACCCTAAAAAGCAGCAGCAACCTCTGGGAAACGCTTTTCCTGGGGGCCAGGGCAGGTGGGCAGGGACGCAGAGCACGCACACCCCTTCCCCGGCTCCCCTCCTCCAGCCTGCCAGGCAGGGCGCCAGCTTGGCTCCCTTTCTGCAGGCAGGGCTGGTATGTTCACCACAAGCTATAGATGGCCCAGCTGCCGCTTACAGTAAATCTGAGTAAGTTGTTTTGGGCAGCGCATTTGAAGTCCCGCAGGCAGCAAACCGGCCATATCCGACTGGCACAATCATCTGCCGCAGACGTCTCCCGTTTCCAGCTCCCTTTGCTTTCCCAGCACCGACCCGCCGCACGTCAGCCTCCGTCATCGGCATGAAGCCGCTTTCCCAGGGCTTCCCCCAACTTCCCAGAGGCAGCCGATGTCTCGGGGAGAGGAGCCGTGTCTGCCATCACCCCGCCTTGCTTTGGCTCCGAGTGCACAGGAAAGCCATCGAGGAAGGATGCCGGGGCACTCGGTGGTTGCCAGCACGGTCCCACAAACCGCTGCCTGGCCACCCTCTTGCTGCGCCTTTCTCCCATCACTGCCCTCCAGCTGCAACCTCCAGCAGATTTTTCTGCTTTCTTGGGTGAACGTGAAATCTTTGCCCCAGCAGATGAACCTGAAGCACCGCTCGAGTATTTCTTTAAGGGCTTAAGTGGGATTTACGGGGTGAAGATGCCCGCTCCAGCATCTCTTCATGGATGGGCAACTCCAACCATTGGGAAAAGGCAAGATTTGGCTCAACCAGAAGAGTTTCTCCAAGTCCTCAGGATCATGTTTTGCATTTTTCTCTCCCTTACCCACTTGTTAAGCGAAAACCACTGAGGGTCTCATGTCACTGGTGCCTGTGAGGGTTGGGGCTGCAAGGACTGTCCCACACCTCACTTCACGTTCGCACCCCAAGTCCAGAGGAAGGCAAGGTAGACACTGGTGAGAGATTCAGCCCCATGTGTTGAATAACCAAGAAGCAGGAAACAAGCAAGGCACTAAGTTGCCCAAGGACAGATCACCTCCCAGGCGCTGACCCTGCCACCCCGGAGCCGGCAGCTTTGGGACGTTGCCCCAGAGCAGCTCTGTCAGCCCCACGGTGTCTTCTCCATTTGGCCCAACACTTGCCGGCACGGGAAAGGATGCACGGCAGACACAGGCAAGGGATTTTCCAGGGTGGCAGCTTGCTCCTGGTCTGTTTTTTTCAGAAGCAGGCTGCAAGCTTGTGAATCGGAGGTATTTTTCAAGTTGGTTCCTGCAGTGGAAGTGATCAAATATTTGTTGATACACCCGTCTGGCCCAGCGGCTCATGCTCAGGGAGCAGAAACTTGCTGTCACGGCTGCTGGGATGTGATTCCCCTGTGATGCTGGGGCATGTTTTTAAGAGGAAGATGTTGAGGTTGCAGGTGCCTTTCCAAGGCAGAGCCATGCCGTGGTCCAGGCACACTGCTGGCTAGTCACTGGGCCAGATTCGTGCCACCTTTCTCTCCATGGAACCACAGGGGGGTTGTACCTGGCAGCAGGCTTTCCCCTGTCCCACTTGCCCAAGAAGGTGCTCCCAGCATCTTCTCGAACCCTTGGCCTCTCCTTCCCCCTCCCACCAGTTTGCAACCCCAACAAGCCCATCTCTGGCTCTTCCCACCTGCCTGTGCTCCCTGTGCTCGAGCAGGCGTCCAGAAAAACCCTGCTGCTCCAAGGGAGGATGGAGGATACGCATCCCCATGGGAAAGTCAGGCTTTCCCAGCAGCAGTGTCCTCCAGCCCCCAAAGTGATGGCGACATGAACGTTTCTATTCAGACCAGCCATTTTTTCAGGCATTTTTAACCCCATCTAATGTGTTTTCTATCTCCTTTGGGGTCGGAATTATTCTGGCTTTGTGCAAAAACCAACTCTGAAGTGCTCGGGGAGTGGAAACCTCCCATTATACTTTTGACAAATAACATTAATCTTCTCTCTCCTTTTATGAAGAGCTCTCTCCCCGATGGCTCAGGACTGGAGGTAGGCATTTGATGTGGAAATAGCCCCATCTGAAAGAGCCTTTTTGATGTTTGATTTTCACAGGGCCAACTCCAAACCAACCATGGGGGGCACAGGGTGCTGATGGGGCTGGGCCCCAAAGGGTGCCCAGGAAGGACGCGGGGCAAAGGAGAGGTGCTGCCAGACCCTTATCCTGCCTCCGCTTCTCCGAGCAACAGGCAGGTGCTTCCAGGCTTTTGAAGACAACAAAACCAGAGGGATTTCCATTCATGATAACTGCCCTTGGCCTGATTCAGCTCCAGGATGGAAGGCGGGTGCTCACCCTGCAATAAGTTGGGGTGACAGATTCAGCTCTCGGACATCTGTGCTGCCTTCCCTCTGACAGCACGGTGGCACTCAGCTCGGTGGTCCCACAAGCATGGCTGTGCTGGTCCTCCCGTTGCCTTCTGCACCAGCCATGCCCAGTTCCCCGCCACTGCCCCAGCAGGAGCCTGCGGCTCTGGCTGGGAGACTCTTCCTACGAGCAGGTCTCCACCCCTTTGCCCAGGGCAAGAGAGACCTGGCATCTCCCCATCAACCACAGAGACCAGAGGGAGCGCAAGAAGCAGAATTTGGCCTCAGTTGCAAGAACACAACGGAAAGGGGAAGGAAAAGACAAGGCTGATCCCATCACCCACCAGGCTCCCCAAAATGCCTGTGCTGAAACCCACACACTGTGGGGAGCCAGGGCCATGGGGCCGTGCTGTGAGGATGAGGATGATGTGTCTGAGCTCGGTGTGTGTGGAGGTGGGGGCAGGTTAGCTGGAGCACCACAGACCTGTACAGCATCCCCAGGCGACAGCATCCCCATCCTTGCTGCAGGGACACAAGGGATAGTGAAGTGGGTACTCACTTTGGGACTGAGACACTGTCTCAGGGAACCTCTGGTGGCAGGTAGCCCGGTCATCTATTTGTTTCTTCCAGTCTGACATTGCTCCTACCTCTCTATTTAGTGGTTTTGGTATCCAACAACTTTGCCTCTCCCCTTCCTACTCTTTTCTCTCATTTAACTCCTCAAAGCACTTTTAAGAGGCCACTCATCTGGGAGGTATTGCCTACAACAAAGTTGTATTGTGTAAGGTTGGTCAAAGCAAGATAAGAGCTTCCCAGCGGCGGGGCAGTAAAGGCGGCTTCTTCAGGTGCTGGCAGCTCTCACAGAGCGCGCAGTGTTTGGGATGTGTTAACCCACGGGACAGGTTTTGCATAGGTACAATACCCCTCTTCACTTTCTGGCAGGTTCTTGGCCTAGAAACTGTGGTATTAAGCCTCAGACCAGTATGTTGGCCCAATAATCAGTATC
Source organism: Larus michahellis (assembly GCF_964199755.1). Classification (NCBI taxonomy): domain Eukaryota; kingdom Metazoa; phylum Chordata; class Aves; order Charadriiformes; family Laridae; genus Larus; species Larus michahellis. Next base: position 47,086,443 of record NC_133903.1, on the reverse strand, counting down.
ACACTATTTACTTTGTCTCTCCCTTTTCTTTTCGGAGACAATACGTATTTTATGCTTTGTCAGCAGAAGGCAGGGCAAGAGCTCAGCCTTCAGGGCATGCCACTCCTCCTGGAAGCTGCAGGCACCCAGTGCTCCCTACGCTCTGCAAAGAGCTGGCGTCCCATGTGCATTCATGGCACCAAGAAACTACATTTTTTCCACTTTGGTCTCTACGTCCGCTTTTTTACCCGAAAGCTTTGTCCCCAGTAAAATCTGAAGACGTTGCAAGTTTTGTTTGACCATCAAGGAACAGAAGAACCGCTGGACATCTGGAAATCCTGGACGCAAGCACCATGCCGGCACAGCTCAGCCCCAAGGCACATGCTTTGCAAGACCAAGGCTCCCGGGAGGCAGGGGACCAGCCGCACACGTGCTGCGCAGTCCCTCTATGCACGGGCAGTAAGGCTGATGCCTTCCAAATGCTTGGGATTTGTCGCACGTTTAGAGGACATCTGTGCTGTGCAGGCACTGATGGGCTCAGGCTTCCAGCAAACAGCCAAAGGATTTGCCTGGTGTGTTGGGAAGCTGGACTTCATGCTGCGGCGGCTAATCTACCAGCATGTGCCCAGCAACAGGACAAGGGGCAACAGGCACAAGCTGGAACACAGGAAATTCCATCTCAACATGAGGAAAAACTTTACTTTGAGGACACCAGAGCACTGGAACAGGCTGCCCAGGGAGGTTATGGAGTCTCCTTCTCTGGAGACATTCAAAACCCGCCTGGATGCGTTCCTGTTCAGCCTGCTCTAGGTGACCCTGCTTTGGCAGGGGGTTGGACTAGATGATCTCCAAAGGTTCCTTCCAGTCCCTACAGTTCTGTGATTCTGTGATAGCTGTGCCACTGCAGCCATGACTTAGTGAATCTGTGAAATTTTGGGGTTTGACAGTGATAAAGTCCCACCTGGTGGTGCAAAGCGATGCGGTGGTTTGCAGGGACGAGGGAGGTGGTTTCCTGCCTGTTTCTAGAGAATGCCTGGGACTCCACAGGACATGAGTGGCAGCAGAGACATGGAGTGAGTTCTCGGTGCCCTAAAGTCCCACCTGTCCTCCAGGAAATTAATATTCTTCTGTTGGGAACCCAGCATTATTCAACTGAATTCCCCCTTCGCGTTTGGAAATCTTCAGCAGGGAAAGAACCTTAATGCAAAGAACAGACAAAAAAAGGTCTTAAAGAAGCTGATCTGCAGCTGCCTTCGCTCAAGCCCTCCCTGCCCACCACCTTGGCCGGACGAGGAAGGCATCAGCTTCACGTGCTGGTTTTTAAATGATTACCCTACACAGCGCTGTTTGTTTTATTTCCCCACTTAGCGTTCAGAGGCCGTTCTTCTTGCGCTTATTTACTGTAAAGCAAAGAAAGCCAGGGAAAATGATCTCCAAAGCAAACAGAGCCATGTTTCCATTTGGGAAAACTTAGAGGGAAAGCGCGTGTAGCTAAGCAACAATGCATGATGGTAAATGGGTCATTTTCCAAGGCATGAATTGCATGTGGATAACTGCAAGGAAAACAACCCTGGCCAACACGCTGCCGATGTTTGAATTCTTGGCCTAAGCCATTAATAAGAAATGAGATGACTTTCCAATACCCTCGAGAGCTGCCTGGGTTGTTATGAGGGTTTTTTTCTCCCGCTTTCGATCTCCACCCAAAACCTTGGGTGGGAGTCTCCGTTACTGCGGCTGGGCAGAGTTTGGAGTACGGATGCGTTGCAGCAAGAAGAGCGATGATGGATCAGCTCCACCGCATGCCAGGGAAAGGGATGGGGACAAAGGAGTCCCGTGGCATGAACGGGGACTCAGCCATAAGAAACTTCCTTCCATTTAGGGACAGAGTGAAGTCAGCATTCGCTTGTGCGTTAGCACTGAAGCTTGATCTCAGCCTCGCCCCAGCAGTTCACAGGGATGGCTTTGCTCACTCATCCTCCCTGTGAAAGTAGATAATCGCCGCCGCAATAAAAAGGGGGTGTTTTCTTACCATGGGGTAATGTGCTATGGATATACAAGGGTACTACTACTAGGATAACACTAGCTGTGGGACCATAAAATCGTTCGGGAAGCCAGGAATCATAGAATGATAGAACTGTCTAGGTTGGAAGGGAGCTTTCAGATCATCGAGTCCAACCATCAACCTCACACTGACAAAACCCATCACTAAACCATATCGCTAAGCACTACGTCTACCCGTCTTTTAAGTACCTCCAGGGATGACGACTCCACCACTTCCCTGGGCAGCCTATTCCAATGCTCGATAACCTTCTCAGTGTAAAAATTTTTCCTAATATCCAATCTAAACCTCCCCTGGCACAACTTGAGGCCATTTCCTCTTGTCCTATTGCCTGTTACTTGGGAGAAGAGACCGACCCCCACCTCTCTACACCCTCCTTTCAGGCAGTTGTAGAGAGCGAGAAGGTCTCCCCTCAAGCCTCCTTTTCTCCAGGATGAACAACCCCAGCCCTCTCAGCCATTCCTCATAAGACTTGTTCTCCAGACCCCTCAACAGCTTCATTGCCCTTCTCTGGACACGCTCCAGGACCTCAGTGTCTTTCTTGTAGTGAGGAATGGGCGAGTTTGGTGGAAGATAAATAGATGAGGTCACGTTTGGTTGGGGGAATGACGTCCACATCACGTAGTTGCTACATCATGGGTGACAGTGCCTGGCTCAGCCACGGGTGGAGGGTTAGGGAACCCTTCAGCTTTGCATCCTAGGGCAGGAAAACTATTGTGTTGGGGTTTTCTTTTCCTAACAACAAATCTACACAGTTCAAGCTATGCATTTGCAAAAGTGACCACTCATGTGGGCTTCTCCAGAATTGCTCCTACCGGGAATGGTGCCACCTTCAAACCGGTGCTGACAATTCAGCCTGAAGGTCACCAAGTGGGACGGCAGCAGAGCAGGGACAAGACCTCGTTTTTCCTAGACGTGCCGTTGATTTCCTCTTCCTGCTGCTTGCATCACTGGCTGTGATCAAAACATTCACTGCCACGTTTATTAAAAAGAAAGAGTTATTGCAGGAAGGTACTGGGATTATTCCTTTCCTCCATGAATAAAGTTCTACAGTTCCTCTTAAAATCAGACCTGAGGAATTTACAGAGTGGTTATTGTACATTCCTTGGGAAAAAAAAGTATATATCTGAGCAAGCGGTTCCAGTGCATTAAAGCAACGAATAGAGGAAGTGAAAAATATTTTAAATTCCTATACAGTGTTACATATCCAAAATGTCCTGGTTTAGGACATTAGAATTGGGGAGGGAGGGAGGCAGCTTTCTTCTCTCTCATTTTTCCCCTCTAATCTCTCTGAACTTGTTACAAGTCTCCTTCCATTTTGCTCACCATTTCCAAGCAACTAAACAGAGAGAGGCCTGGAACGATGACAGAGATGCGAAGTGCACAAAGGGACTGGAGTGTGGTCCGATAATTCTGTAATTGGAGCTGCCCGAGGCGAAATTTTTTTTCAAGCCAGTGTAAATGGGGATCGCTGAAACCCTTAACAATCGCTCTGTCAGGCTGCTTCTTTAATGGATTGCTCTGTTTAACTCTCTCTGTTTGTCACTGGCAAGATGACAAGAGAAATTAGTGTACTGGAAAATATAAGGTAACTGGCAGCTCCCCAGCCTGGTGCACGGCCCCACAGACCCCGGGGTGCCCCAGCGCGGGAGCCCAGCTCACCGGCTGCTCCTCCGCCTCCATGGAGGAGGAGGAAGAGGAGGGGAGCTTGCAACCTCCTGCCTTTCCGAGGGGTAGGAAGACCTGCAAAAATACCCTGTGGCTCTGGGACTGACACGGTGAAGAGTGTGTGGGGAGAAGGGGTCTCCCCCAAAGCTGTGGGGGTCTCGGAAGCACCGTGCACAGCTGGGATTGGGGTGGGGAGAGCACCTAAGCGTTCCCCCAAGGCCAAGTTGCGAATCTTTCATCACCTTCTGCTTTTACATCACGGATACTTCTTTTTTTTTGGTTTGTTTTTTTTTAATGTCAGTCTTCTGGGGGCATTGGGTGTAGGGTGGGAGCACTCACCGTTAAAGAAGATGCTTCCAGTGTGTGTGTGAGTGAGCGTGCGTGAGCGCACACGCAAGTGCGTGCAAGTGCGCACTGCTTTGGGGATGCTCCGGCACCTCCATTGTTCGCAGCCAGCCTCTGAAATTTGGCAGTGACGATGCCCCAAGGCTAGAGATGTACCTTTCGCTTTTCCCATGAAATTCCATTCTGGTTTGGCTGAGTTATTAGAAAAAAAAAAAAAAAAAAAAAGTTTGAAAATCGCCATTTCCCTTCTGCTGCCTGCATTCCTCAGGAAAATTTTGGCAGCCTGTCAAAACAATAACTGAACGTGAACTTTCTAAAGAGCTGGCCCGGTGCTGTCTGCCAAAGCAGCAATTCAGCACAGCTCGGCGCAGTTTGTCCTTTCACTCACCCCCCCTGTGCCCAGCCCCTCGCACACTCGTCCCCAGGCACCCTTTGGTGCAGAGGTGTCCACCCCGGACACCCGTGGGCAGAGCATGGGGTTGGCATTTGCTGCCCAGCTGCAAAAGCCGCACACACCTCTCACAGGAGAGCAGCTTTCCACTTCCAACCCCGACCGTTACTCCGGTGATTTTGGGGGCAGAAACCTCTGGAGCAGTGAGGAAAGTCCAGTCCAAACCTTGCTGAGGAATACGTTAGAACCAGCTGCAATAACCTACGCTGTAGACATTTATTTAAAAGATCTTATTCTTTTTTTTTTTTCTTTTAAATGTTATTTCCTATGCTAAAAGAATGTTGTTTACAATGCAAAGCCAAGTGCTTTTAAGTTAGGAAATGCCTAATGTATGATTCCTCGCAAACTCAACTCTGTGTGCATGCATTGTGCTATAACCTTTACGTACGTGAGCCCCTATTTCGACCTCTTTCCTTGTTGTGTGGACACGGGAGGGAAGAGGGCACAAGCTGCTCCGACAGCTGTAAATAAGACGCTTCCTAACATTCAAGTGTTTCATTTGAATGTTTTTGCAGACCGCATATTATTCTTTAATACAGGTTTTTAACACAATGTATAATTTTCAAACCAAAGCACCCGACTTCGGCACACTTGCCAGAGTTTTTCTTCACCACAGAAATGCGGCTGCATCTGGGGTGGAGCGAGGCGACTGTTTTGCAGCCTATTAGGACATAAAATGACTCTGAAGCACAGAGGAGGCAGCACAGTCCTTGTTAAAAGCACCCATTACATTTCACATGAAGGTGCAGGAGGATGCACGGAGGGAAACTGCTGCTATTTCACCCTCGCAGGGGTTAACACTCTTAATCTGGTGGCAAATGCTTTATGGTCCTGGAGTATTTTCTGGTCTCAGATCGTACAATTCAAGGGAGAGATGGTGCTTGCACCATCCCCGTTCTGCCAGCACCACGCTGGTTCAGGAAGACAGGATGAACCTCTGCCTTTCCCACCACCTCTTCTCCTGCCGGCAAGCCCCAGGTTTAGCTTGCAGCGTGCTGAGCAGCGCTGAGACCCCAGAGGCAGCATCTGAGCCAAAGACAACTAACCCTCCCGCCTTCCCTCGTCTCCTCATCACCAAGAGGTGAGAAATAGGCAGGAACAATTCGTTAACTAAACCAAACTGCTGTGACTGGTTGTTCTCGTGCTGTTACTTGCAAGATGCAGCCACCCCCATGGGAAGCTGGCCACCAATTATGGCAGATATTCCACAAATCCCAGTGTCCATGCAGCGCAAGGCCAGTAATTTCATGTAGCATTTACTGCTGGCCAGGGAGTCATCCTTTCTGACGTGAACACAGCTCTGCCTTCCACAAGCTCCCCTCCAGCAGGCCCTGAGCTTGTGCTAACAGTGAAGCTAATATTTGGATCACAGGAGTGGCCAGGAGTCTCCAGCCTGCCCCAAAAATCTCTCATCATTTTAGTGCACTTGGCTGGCAGCACTGTGGATTCGGCCCCCCTCCCTCCTCCACCCCTCCAACTATAAAAGCCTGTTGTGGCCTACATTCAGCTGTCGGATATCACATTATCATGGCTCGGCAAAGAGGAAACCAAGCAGTTTGGCACAAATGGCTTTTCTGTGTTCAGTCTGTTCCAGCACGGGTCCGTTCGGCTCCTCCTGAAGCACATGGAAGCGCTCAAAACTTCAATATTTAATCTTGCCTTGAAATGCAAATTGTCAGATCCAAGGAAACGAAAGCGAGCAAACACGCGGTCGTCGATGCAGGGACATCGGGAAGGCAGCAGACGCGGTGCTCGCACCTTGCTTTTCAGCCTCCCTTCACAGCAGAGGCTGTCCCTCTCCTGCTTAGTGTGGGGCACCAGGACCCTTTCTCAAGCACTGTGCCCCCTGGTCAAGCATTGTCATTATCATTGTTATTTTATTTCAGCGTTTGAACGTAGCTTTTCCTGACTTGAGGTGATCTAGTGCTCAGCAAGACCTTGAGCATCCCTGAGCACTCGGCACACTCACAGTTTTGTTTCTCTTCTGCAAGGGCACTGCCGTGACACTGTCACTCAGACTTTGTGCCCATGGAGGAGAGACACACAGGCAGAGGGTATTTTGCAGCGTGTAAGGCAGCACATGTGCCTCCTTCTGCCCCCCAGCACGCACATGCACACAACCGCTCACCCCTATTGCAAGACAGGGAGTGTGGTAGGAAAGGGAGCGCCCCATGCGTGCAGGTTGGGAGCCAAGTAATCCTGGATATATCATAAGCACAGTTTTGAGAAATAAAAACACATTAATATTCTGTTCTCTCAAGGCGTTATCCTACTGTTTACCATTACGCACAATCCTTTGCCTTAAATTGCATCTTTGATTAAAGCAGCAATGAGAGAAACCAGTGCTAATAACAAAATGTATTCTGCTTTAAATCACTAAAGTGAAAACATCAATAAGCTGTAACCATCAGTGCCGCCATGAAAATGAAGGCAACCACCATGGGAAACAGCAAGGATGAAATCCACTTTGCCAGCATAAAAGCCAAGTAATTAGGTCTTATGTGGGTGGAACTTATAATGAGGTGCAGGAAGGGGGAAAATGAATTTCAACCCGAGCCTGCCTCCTCCTCCCCCCACCGCCAGAGCTGCTAATCTAAGTTTGGCGGCTGCAGTAGGGACAGCAGCCCCATTTCCCAGCTCCGTGGGGTCTGCAAAGCAGCATCCGCATCTCCACCTGCACCCACCACCCGACGCTTGTGGGGCTGCTCTGCAGCCCTGCCCTCTGCCCTGTCAGTGGGCAGCAATGGTCTGTACCCACGGTACCAACTTCAATTTCACTGGGGGAGATGGGTGTGCTTCCAAGGAAGGCATTTCACTTTGAGCAAGCTCGAGCTGATATATAGTATCAGCCCAAGAAATTTAATTTAAAAATTAGAAAAAGGAATCCTATCTGGTTATCATGGATTAATCAGAGTTTGTGGATGGGGATATAAAATTAATTTATCTACATTGAGTTATTTGAATCAAAGCCCTGTGCTCCTCCGCAGCTGTCCGTCCCTCAAGGAGCTCTGTTACTGGAGCAGCGCTGCTCTCAACTGCTTGCTGTGGAAGTTGTCATACATCAGCAAACTTCAGATCCTCTGTGCCCAGCTCTTCCCACATACTCTTACACTGCGTACAGGCGTTCAGTTATTCAATGTTGCAGCCACCCTCCGGTTCACCTAAGCCAGGAGTATGTTTTCAGGAGCTTTCTACCTAGTGCTAGAGCAGGAGAAATTATTCATAACTTATTCTTCCATGCACTTTAAAGTGCAAATAAAGCGGACTTCAGTGCTGGGTTTTATAACGTTCCCTGACATCTCCACAGCGGATCAAGGTGCTCGTCTGTCCTTGTGTCTGTGACACTAGTTAGAAGTCTCCAGAAAGCACTTTTCCTTAATTTCTCAACAGCTGTCATTTTGCCTTTCTTTAAGGATGCTTCGCTGCACTAAGATAGAGGCTGACTGCCGAGCTGGCTGCATTTCTGCCACCCACTGGTGCTTGTGGGCTGCGGACGCAGGGTCTGGCCATCGGGATGTGGCTGGCAGGCAGGCTGAGGTTCAGTTTTGGCTGCATTTGCAGCGCCCATTTATCCCAAAGCTTGTGGGAGGCAGCTATCTGGTTTGGTGCCTTTTCCTCACCTTTTTTCCCCTGGTTATGTCGCTAGAGTGTTGGGCTTCCCCAGAGGTCACACTCTAGTTAGTGGACAGTTACAATGCTCAGGTTATTACTTGGGATACACAGCAGACTGCTGCCAGGGTCCTGCAGAAGTAAGGCAGGGGAGGAGAGTCCATGTTTCTAGCAGCAGCAGCAGCACCAGAGCAGGCAGCTGGGGGTGGTGCGGTGGGGTCAGCCAGCCCAGGCCCCAACCGGGGACGGGGACAGCGTCTCTACCTGCAAATGGCCTCCACGGCCTGGTCCGCGGCCCTCTCCCACAGACCCCATCCCCAAAGTGGGTGCCGGCCCTGCCTGGAGGGTAGCAGGTAGGCCCGGCGCTGCGGGGCACCGACCCGGGATGGAGTGTACCCTACGTTGGTGCGGCCAGGCGCCGTTCACCCCACCGCTAGCGTTTGGGTGGGGCGCTGGGCCCGGCCCGGGGGCTGCCCCGGCCGGGTGCGGGGCCGAGGGGTACCCGCCATCCCCCTCAGCCCCGTCCCCCCTCTCCGCCTCAGCGCTCGCCTTTCTTTGTCCCGCTTGGTAACTGGGGCTCCCAGCCAATCGCCATCGAGCCGGCCGGCTTCGCCGCCAGCTGATTGGGTGGGCCGTCCGGAGCCCTCTGCCAATCCCGGCCGTCGCTGCTCCCTCAGACAAAGGCAGCAGCTCTGGCAACGGGGCTCAGCGCCCCCCGCCCCCCTGCGCGTGCTCAGCGGCAGCGGCCCCTTGGCGACAGGCCAGCCGAGGGACCTACCACCTCCCCTGCGCCCCTCAGAACGGGGGGGGGGGGGAGGGGGGGAGGAAAGAGATCGCTGAGAAAAGCCGTCGGGACAAGCGGCCGAAGCGGCGAAAGGAAGACAGGAAAAAGTTAGCAAAGCCGGGAAATAAAATCTTATTTTGTGCCAGGCTTTCCTTCTGGAAAGAAGAGGGGCGCTTCCCCCTTCTCTTTCTTTTGCTCACCCCCCTCCTCTGCCTTGTGGAAGCGCCCGCTCGCACTCCCCCCCCCCCCCTTCCCCCCCACGCCGTCCTCCTGGAAGGGGTTAAAAAGCCGGCGCGAAGCCCCGCCCCGCCGGGGGGGCGTGGCCTCGTCGCGGGCAAGAGGCGGTTGGCGACGGTTAGGCCCCTCAGAGCCTCTTAAAATGAAACCGAGCGGGGCCGGCGGCGCCGCAGAGAGCCCGGGGCTGACACCGGCCGGAGCCGACACTGGCCGTGCGGGGTTGACAGCCGGGCAGGGCGGGCGAGGCCGCCGCGGGTTGCCCGCCCAGCGCTGAGCCCAACCCGACCGAGCCGAACCGGCGGGGGACCGCGGGCCGAGCCGGCCCCCTCAGCGCTGCCCGCCCCGCTCGGGCTCCGCGCCCGCCGTTATTGTTGCCCGCCGCCCCCCTCCTCCTTTCTCCTCCTCCGCCGGCGGAAAGAATTTCATCCAGAGACCGAAATCTTCCCCCCTCCCGCTTCTTTGTATCCGCTTTCTTCCCACCTCCCCGCTTTTTTGTGTGTGGGGTTTTGTTTTGCTTTCAGCCCGGCGTTTTTAAAAATACCCCGAAAATGGCGATTTTTAGAGAGAATTCAGGAAACTGGCTTTTCTGTGGAAAGGTGTCTTTTTAAACAAAAAGAAGCACTATATATATATTGTGTATATATATATATAACTACCTATCTTAGTTCCTGCAGGGCAGCTGCTGAGGTGGCTCGTGTGGTGCGTATTTTTTTTAATTGAGTTGAATTTTGCGATTTTTTTAAATTTTTTTTTCTTTTTTTGCTAGAACTGTTATTTTAGAGCGGGGTGGATTCTTCTCGGCTTTTTTTCCCCTCCTCCCGCTCCCCCTTTTTTCCTCACCCCCTGCCGTTAAAAGCCGGGAAAGCCAATTTCTTATTTATAAACCTGCCGGGACTTTGCCTCTGTCGCGATGTACAACACGGTGTGGGATATGGACCGCGATGACACGGACTGGAGGGAAGTGATGATGCCCTATTCCACTGAGCTGATATTTTACATTGAAATGGACCCTCCAGGTAGGGAGCCCGAAGCCTGCCTGCCTGCGCACCCCTCCGCCTTCCATTCCTGCCTTCTCCCCCCCTTGCCTGTCCTCCCTCCCTCCTCGCAGACTTTTTCCCCCGTTTGAAAAAAAGGAGGAGGAATCTGCAGAGGGGAATTGGGGGGGGGGGGGAATAATAATATCTGTAGTTAAACTTTGCTTTAAGTAAACTTTCCAGGGACTTGAACCTGCTGTCTCTTGGGCAAAAGTATTTTAATACTGTGTTTTGGGGGGCTGGGAGGATAACTGCAATTTATGGTGCCTTTTTGGGGGGTGGAAGGAGGCAGGAAGAGGAGAGCTGCGCACAGCCCCTCTCCTGAGTCTCCTTTTTTTTTTTTAAGCCTTTATTGAAAACCATATATTTTGTCTGTATTCACTTCTAGAGGAGCGTTTTTATTAGCCTCTTCACCTGTATGCCTTTATGTGCCTGTAACACTTTGATGGTAGTGATTTACCTACCTCCATTCAGTTCCAGTTTAATCGCTTTTACAGTCTCCGAGATCCTTTTCTTCGCCAGCTCTTTTCCAGCATTGACAGACGAGGTGTGTGTTGTCGCTGGATTTCGGTGCTGGGGGATAATACTTGGGAACAGGCTGGAACCCATCCCTGGAGGCACTGTTACTTTGATAACGCTTAATAATCTTGTTCAAAAGGGTTTGATGCAACTTTTTTCTCCCTCCCATGGAATGCCGGTGCTGAAAATGAAGAAATGTGTTGTCCCTTTGCTTGTCTGAAGTTTTTAGATGGGACAGAAACTTTCTTTTGTGCCTGAAGAGTGAGGGAAGGCTTACAGGGAGAAGAGGCTGAGTCTTTCTTTGGTAATGAATTAAAGTAAGCATAAATGAGTACTGGTGAAACCGTATCTATACCTGTAAGAGTCTTAAGAGGCTGAGCGCAGTGAGGTAATTGAAGGGCCTTTATGTTCTCAGGTCTCTGATCTGTACAGCCAGAAGGTACAGTAAAATATGCATCAAAAATCTTAGTCTGCACAGAAATTGATAGCAAATAAGTGCTTCTAAGCAGTATCTTCTGTGTGGCACGTACTGTTAGACTTTCGAAATGTGCTTTTCAATCTCTGCTTGAGTCGTGGCTTGCATCTCCAAGTGTGGTTTAGTCTCTTTGTTTCAGCACAGTGAGCTCTTTTTTTCTCTCCTTAGGTATGTGGCACTTTAATTAAAAGAGGAGGAGGTGATCATCCTGAGATTTTTGGATCTCAAGGACCTGTACTCATTTCCTGTGGTAACTCTGATGCTTTAAAAATTGGACAGATCTCTCAGACGCACAATACTGGCCACTACTCATTAAATTCTTGCATAGCTGACACTACCTATTTTTAGATGTTACTCCTGAAAGCATAAAGTTCAGTCAAATCTGCTCACTTCTGTGAATTTCAGAGGGTATCTTTCTTGTAAATGCTTTTGATATTAACTGTTCATGAGGTTAGTATTTGTATTTGCTTGTATCAAGCAAACAAAAACCCGAGTTCCATTGCAGGTGACTTAAAACAATTGGTGTGGGGTTTTTTTATTTTAAAAAAATAAAAGCCCCTTGAATGGCTTAGTGCGGGGAGGCTACTAAAAGGGGCTGGCCTGACTGAACTGGTCAGAAAACAACTTTGCAATATTTCTGCAGGAATTCAGCCATGCAGCTTTACAAAGTTTACATTAAGAAGCAGCACTTCTGTCATTAATAATGCCAGTATTTCCATCATTGAAGCCCTATTGTCAGGGATCAAGGCTCTGCATGGTCCAAACACCAGTTAGCAAAAGGACTTAATGTTAGATGCTGATCTCTTAAGTGTTCAGTAAATTTATCTTTCATATTTTTAAATTGGAAAAGCCAGAACTGGAAACGATGCATGGGATGATCCACATGTGTATGTCCTGATTTCATAGAACTATAACTTTTAAATTGTAGGAGGAAGGAGGGAGAGTGAGCGTGGTGGAGGTGGTCTGCTCTTCCCTCTTCCCGAGGTGGGGTGGGAAAGCATTTTCTGGTCTGGGATGATAGGTCATCCCTAAGGGGAGTGTGGAGGAATTTATTTGGAAGACTTAAACACTCGGCATGCCTTGGGATAAAGTCACGGCATTTGCACCCGGTAACAACCACAACTCCATTTGGCCTGCTTCCAACAAAAATTTGTGAAGGTTTTCAGTATAGCATTCCCCCGCGTGATGGCTGGAGTTCCTGAGCCGCTGAATGGTGGCAATATGTTTTCTCAGCAGCGCACAAACTAACAATATGCAGCAAGTGTCCCGGCTGCCAAAGGAGGCAGCACGGTCTTTTGTTCACAGAACTTGTGTGAAGAGATCCCTGTTTGGTCTTTATGCTCCAGGACCGGGCATCTACCGATACTGGGAGCCAAGTGCCTCAAATCATGCATGACTGCTCGTGATTACATTTTAGTGCGTCTAAACTTCAGGCAGAAGACAAAGGCAAGGTGAACATAATGTGCAGTGTCACCCGTAACCTCTAAGTCAAGGGTGGGGATACTGTTCCTTGTTAAGGGCCAGTAGACCTTTAATTTATCTTGGCAGGCTGTCTTAATACCCACCTTAGCGTTGCCCAATAATAATGCAGAAAATAAAATCCTGTGATGGCAGGCAGCCTGCAGCGCAGCCGTAGCTTCTGTCAGGCCTCAGTGCACCTGCACCAGCTTATCAGCGTGCTCGTGTTTTCTGTCCAGGGTTGTAGGTGTAAATGGATGCTCAGAGCGGGTCATGAAGCCTCTCTGCTAGAAGGCTTGCTCCAAAGTTCAAAAATAATAATGAAGTTGATGCCTCTCTCAACACAGGAGGTTTTTTCCCACCTCCATCAGAGGCAGGGTCAGGCAACAAGAGATTGCTAGCTTTCTGCTAGCTTTTAATCCATCCTAAACATAGGAGTGGGACGGTTTTCCTAAATAGAACAGTGGAACTAGGGATTCAGTTCTGCCAGCCTTGCAAGGCATGCCTTACAGCAGTACAACTAATACAGGAGCAGTAGTGGTGACACCCAGCAGGGTGACTGCTGTTACCTAATGCTTTTTCCTTCTGCTTGCATGACTTTTGGCATAATAAAATGTATCACTGGGGTGAGGTTGGATCTATATGTGGCAAATAGATAGGTGCAACTAAATAACTTTCAGTGTCTAAAGACAAAACTGGAACCATCAGTTGCATATAGCTAACATAGTGGCTTCTAAACTTTTTAATCAGGATTAATTTAGAGTATTATGGCCACAGCAGCATCATGTGCTGGTTCTGGCATTAGGAAACTGGCTGTTAGGAGTTCAGTCGCATGTTTGTTCTTGCTGTCTGAAAAGAAAAGGAAATAGGTTACTGGATTGAATTTAGTTTTTATTTAGCGACATCTGTTCAGGTCTGCAAAAAGTTGTTACTGCTGTAAATTATGTTTTTGAACAGAGGATGTTTAATTGACTGCAAAAGTTACCAGAGTACCTAAAGCATAACTACCTATGTATTACCTTGCTTCTAGTAAGTAGGACTAAGTAATGTCTTTCCCTCTGTAGATCTGGGATATATTATCAGTTGTGTTGATGATAAAATGTGTAATCACTGAATACATTTTGTCACAGTTGGATGAAAATCAGTAAGAATGTTCCGTTGGGATTTCAGACACAGATGTCAGCAAAGATATTTGGCTCAACTACAAATTAGAGGTTAGTTTCATTTGTGTGGGTTACGAAGAAAACCACAAGTATAAAGTAGCCTTACTAATGCAGAATGGGCTTTGTCTGCTTATGAGCAGGTAATAGAGTAAGTGTCTGTCCTAAAGCTATATGAAAGCTACCTTTTTGAAGCTTGTTAGACCCAGATATGACCAGCCACACTTATAACTTGATCCAACCAACTTTTTCAAGAATATTACTCTTCTTGCCTCGTGTGCTGAGACTGGCTGTAACAACGCTGTTGTTACAAAATCTTTTAATAATGAAGGGGGGGGACAGCAATAATCTATAGGCTGCTTAGTTTAGTCTACTTTGTAAAAGCAGCACTGCCATTGTATGAGTGAGACAAGTATTCAAGGAGAAAAGCGTATTTATTCATTATAGTTTCTATTTTCTCCTCATATATAATTTGACAACCCTTGTTTTTGGGGAGTGATACTATAATTGTAATTTGGAAAACATAGGGTTCTGGTCTCAAGGTCAGTGTTTACTCGGATACCAGTTGTGCTGTATCATTATCAATGTTATAGTGGAAACTGAATGTGGCTTCTCAAATGGGGTTTGTGGTATGCAGTAGCCAGATGTAGGTGAACACTGCATGTCTATGCCTGACTAGTTTTCCAGTGGGAGAACAGATGTAAATTTTAATAGCATCGTCAGTATTGTCCTTCAGCTTATCTGAGCTGACTCCAGAAGCTTATCAAAGAAAAGTTCTGCTCTCACACATCTTAAAAAAAAAAAAAAAAAAAAAAAAAAAAAGTAGTTTTACTAGTGCATGTAATAAAGAGAGCAGCACTGTAGCAGCAACTGTCTTCATTGCAAATTTAAGTCTTGCTGACAGTCAAAAAAAGCGGATGTTGGGGGTTGAGAGTTTCCTTATTACAGAAGGGAAGTTTGTGCAGACCGTTTTGGGATAGAGCAGGGAATAAATAAGGCTCAGTCACTTGTGTTCTGCATATCCTGGAAAATTGTTTGAATTGGAGTCTCAGCTCCTGTGAGGACAGTGCTATGAAATGCTCGGGTTCTGTTTCTGTTTCACCATGATTTCTCGACTGGCCTTTTCATTCAATGATTGCTGTAACCATTTTTTATTTCTGATTGCATTTTCAGGCTTGCTTTTGCATTCCTTGCATTGAGTTTTCATTTTGATGGCTCTAACTGTT
Source organism: Larus michahellis (assembly GCF_964199755.1). NCBI lineage: Eukaryota > Metazoa > Chordata > Aves > Charadriiformes > Laridae > Larus > Larus michahellis. Next base: position 47,071,439 of record NC_133903.1, on the reverse strand, counting down.
AAAGAATATCACTCATCAGCTTTCAATTAAATACATGAACACAAAAAATACCATCATTAATATGAAGTGAAATGATGTTTTGCTTGAGATGGGAGAGCCTGCTTTAAAAGGCTGACATTTTTGTTTATCAGTAGGCTTTCAGATGATGTAGAAATAGTTGGGGAGGGAAAGCTTGCTGAAGGGAGTTGTTCAGCTCTGTGTTTCGTAAAGCTGTAGGTTTATGCAAACCATGGGAGTTCTGAGAAGAAACCAAGCTCTTTACCACGTGTTTGAAGGCAAAATCTGCAGCAAATGTTATTTCTGCAATTGTTATTTCTGAACAGTTTTGTGTATTGCGTGATGCCTGTACCTGACAGGAGTTAATCACTGTGTTGCTTCCTTCAACTTCACCTGTTTAAAAGGAGAAGCCTCTTCTTGGACTTTCCTTTGGGGAATATTGTTTTCCTAAGCAGCAGAGTTGACTTCTCTCTTTGCCATTGCCTGTGTGGTATCTTATTCCAGAAAGAAGCTATTCGGGCTTATCTTTGCTCTACAGCTTGGGAGAACAGAGAGGCATAGCTGGTCATACACATCTGCGCCCAGTACTAAAAGCAGTTGGGTGCCTTACATCATCTCATGTTGGTTGTTTAGTGAGTCACTTTTTGGGCAGAGAACTAGAGAACACTGGAAACAGCAGCATAAAGAACACTTTTATCAGCATTCCCTGTATGTTTTAAAGCTTAGGCTTTCTTATTGTCAAAAAGACTGTTAACTGTGTTGAAACAGGTTGCTGTAAAACTTTGGCCCCATTAAAGCAATAGGTGTGTTCTAGTTGGATTTTTGGAAACTCGTTTTCATAAAGTAGGTTGCTGAGTAATGCTTAAAGAAGAGTCTCTGCTCATGTACTAAATGCCCCTATGGAAATGAGTCAGATTTTCTCTTTTTCTTCTGCTTTTTATCTCATTTATTCTGACAGGTTAAAAAAAATCTGCACAATAGCTAAGTAAGCAAGAATTCACTTCTCCACATAATCTAAACTACAGCATATGAGCTGGTGCTGGGTACCCATACAATGTGAGTGGATGTTACCTCTTTAGAAGATATTTTCATTGTCCTTCACCTTTGCTGTGCCTTCCACTCAATAGACAAAGTTTTTGCAATGTTTCAATTAATATATTCCAGTACCTTAAGTTCTTCTAGTTTTTCTGAAGAAAAGTGTATAGGGAGTTTTATAAGAATTCATACAGTTCAAAAGAAGCAAAGTGCAAGTGATGCCTGTTGTCGTCCTTTCCAAAAAGGACTCCAGCTGCCCTGCTGGACACCGACCAGTTGCCTGGTGAATCCTGATGCCGAAGCACAATGCGCTCTGAAGCTTTCCTGTGGCTGAACAGGATCCAGGTTCTTCTCTGGCTTTGAGTCCAGCGGCACACTCGAGATGGCTACCTTCCATCCAGTGCTCTTTGAAAAAGGAGATGAAACACTTCAACTGCTTCAACCTATGACTGCTTCCAGCATTCACTCAGACTCTCTACCAGTTTTTGTGAACTGGAAAAATGTTATTTTAATGATAGTTCATAGGAATGTTACTTATTCTAAAATCAGATATCCCTGAAGCTGGTGCATGGTTATTTAGGAAAGGCTTGAAAAACTTCCAAGTTTCTCAGCACAAAAACGTGTGAGTTTGGACAAATAAATAAAAAAAAAAAAACCAGCCTGTGTCCCCTTCATCTTGTTTGTCTTTCACTACAGGATAACTTGAGTTTTGGTTTGGTGTCACTTTGGGACTCTTGTACTTCAGGTCAGTTTTCTGCTTCCAAATATAAACTTCCTATTTCCTTCTATTAGCTACTACTTGCTCTCTGTTACTTTCCTGAGATAAAAAAATCCACAGGAGCTGTTTTTCAGGGTTTTTGCTTTCTGTAGCCTTATATTAAATTTCAGCTTGTGTAGTCCCTAAAATCTGATGCTGCACATGATCATCTTTTCATTTGGAGGCCTTATTTCCTTCCTTGCATCCCTTCCCTCAAAAATCCCAAAACCAAAGCTGCTGTGATGGAGCTAGAGAAAAAAGGCGCAATGAGGGAACACAGCCCACTGTTTGGGTGTGTTTTTCTTTGAGTGTGGGCGGTAGGGCTTACAGTTCAACCTCTGCCCCCAGAAAATGTTTTAGAGGTGAGATGGGTGAGAAGTTCACTGGCAATATTGTGTATGTAAATTCTGTTGTCTGTTACAACCCAAATTTGTACATTGCAATTAAATTTCCTGGTCTGTCAGTACTCATGCCACACTGCCCTGTATAGTCATCTTGGGGACATTATAAGAATCTAGATTGTTGGCACTCCGAGGAACTGCTACCAAGTGTCAAGTTAGAAGTCTTTGCTGGTTGTGGCATCTTTACTCTGATTCATTGCCTATCTTCAAAAGTAGTCTCTTGAGGGATACAAGGAAGCTTGAATCAATGAGGTCAATGTTTAAGATCCTTTCCAATTTGAGGGTACAGTACAGTCTCACTGATAAGTTTTGGGACAGTGAAAGAAGTCAAACTGCTGCTGTGAAATGGATTTCATTAAAATATTTTGAAGATCACAGTGTACTTGAGTGAGAAGTTTGAATCCATTTCTTTTGTTACACCTTGAGATCTCAGCATGAGCAATGGCCGTTCAGTCTGAGCCTGGCTAGACTGCTCCACGCCTGCTCTGAATCTCAGCTTCTGATGAGGGCACTGCGTAGGACTGCAGGGGTTGGGACTTCTGCCTCAGTGAAACTTCCTTTAAGTTCAAGTTTCTTAGAGAAGATGATGCGTGACACAACAGTTTTCCTCTGCATACTTTTTTACCTTCAAATTTCTTCTGGAGTGTTCATTTGAAATGCACCTTTTGATCTTGATTTAGATGGCTCTCTGTTTGCAATTTAGGTGGTGTTGAAATATTTCTCCTTTGGTAACTAGAAAATAGTTTGAGATCGCGCAAGGATACGTACTGTATGAGGAACAATTTTACATACTGCTCCAAAAGATGTGAGCCAGTGGTAAGCTGGAATAAAATGCTGCTTAGAGCAGCAAGTCACATGTATTTACAGCTGTATTATTATTAAGTAGGCTTTTGTGCAGCAAACTTCTCAGTAGCGCTGATTATTTCTGTGAGTTGGTTCTCCTACGAGGTTTGTACCTGATGCCTGAATGGATGGTTAGTCTTTGAAATATCTGGGGAAAACAGCCCTGGGCTGTTTTTATTTAAAATGGCCTCTCTTTTTTTTGCTTTGGTAGGTCTCCTAGCCTTAGTGTGTCACTGCTCAGGCCTGACTTCATCCTCTCTCTTCCACAATGAAAAGCTAGTTCTTCGTTCTTGATGACTGTAGCTCTGTGCTTATGCTAAATTTTGTGTTTTCCTTGCTCTTATCCAAAACTCTATTTCCATATATTGACTAAAGTGGGTTTTTTTAACAGCTGTTTGAAGACTCTACCTGTGGAGGGTTAGAATACGTGCTGTGGTATTTCTTCTGTGAAGGCAGATGAGGAACTGCTTTAGTTAATAAGCAAAAAGGAGAATCTCCTTGCATTATATATTTACTTTTATTGTATAGTCTTCTAGACCTGACATTGGATACTATAAAGTACAATTGTTCTTACTGAATATTTCAGATTTTCATAACAATAAAATGCCTGCCATGGACTTTCATCCAAAGAGTTGGTAAAAGCCTGGGCCTACTGGCTGGGAGATAAAGCTATTCCTTCCTGAAGTGAGCTGAGCATGTGATGTTGGCTAGTGACAATCTTGTGAGTGATGAAACATGGCAAAAGTTCTACAATGTATCAAGCTTATTCACAGTGTCTAATTATGCTCAGTAGATAATAAGAGGGCTTATCCTTTTTCTTCTCCTCATGTTAACTTTGGGACAGTCATCTCACCCCTGTTCATCGTGGAACCTCTGACACTGCTGTAGCTTTGCAGCTGTTACACTATGGTCTGTGCTGAAAGTAAAACTGTTTTTCACCGAGCAGTGAAAATAAATTGGGGGTGTTTTGGCTTTGCAACTTCATGCGACGGCTGGAATGAAGAGGAGATGCTGTGTTATTTTTATATACAGAAGTCAAAGATCCCAGTGTCATTTATCTGACAGTGAGCATCTTCCTTTTCAGCTCATGCAATAACAAGCCTTGCAAAGTAGTGAGGGGTGCTTGTGAAATGCCCAAAAGAATTCTGGATTTGAGCCAGCCTTTTCACACACTGTTGTCCACCATTCTGCAGGTGTCCCAGAGCAGATAATCTTTTAACCTGTGCAGTAGCTATGGATGCCCGTGAAGAACAGAGTGCAGCAGAAGTCTGGCAGGCTGTAGGAGGTGAAACAGTGGTTGGGAGGTGTGGGAGAGGACTGAATAGATGGGGAGTTTTCAAACAAAACAGATCTTTATCAAAAAAGCCAATTAATCAAAACTGAAATATTTCTTAAAGGTGTTGGGTTTTATGAAAGTTCATAGAAACACAAGCAAAGCTATAATGGGAGTGTTTTCATTGGAAGCCTGCCTGGCTTTCTGCCAACTTGTCTGCTGTTTTCTGTAATGAGATATTGAAAGACTTCAATTCTTTGAATATGTCTTACTCTTTGGCATCTCGCCTGCTTTGGGGGAGGAGAGCAAAAATGTGAGCATGCCTGAGGTTCTGTGGCCAGCAATAATGTGATCGAGTAGCTTCCTTCTCTGTCCCTTGAGGAGTTCTCAGTGCGTGTTAGCTGCCCTTTGAGGAAGGGCATCGGTGCTCAGTACTTCGCGAAAGGGGTCTTGGCAAGAGAACTGAGGAGCTGAGATGTGGAGCTGCCAAGATAACTTACCTGCCAGGGTTGGGGAATGAACTGCTGTCAGCAGGTGCGCATGACCCTCCACTTTGTCAGCTGGAAAATCTCTGCAAAAGGATGGTGCCTTACTGCTCTGGCTTGCACACATACGCAATTTCATGGAAATGGAGTGCAAAAAGCACTTTTATTCAGCATATGCTTTTTTTACCGGGTGTCTTGAGGGGATCTCATGCAGCAGGGACAAGTTGAGGACAGGACTATTGAAGGAGGGAAAGATTTTGAGGTTTTACCTTAAAAGTGTTAAAGAAATTGAGAAAAGTGTTTGAGAAATTGAGTAAGACTACAGAGAGCAGTTAAAAATTGGGAAGGTTTTTTAGTTTTCTATTTAGTTTCTATTTTTTTAAAAAAGCTAGCCTACATTTTCATTCATCTATGTCTCCAAAGAGAAAACCCTTCTGTCCTTAAGGACTATGTCATTAAAATGTTAGCTGGCCTAACAGTGGATTACTTGCATGTTTCCATAGTAATGACACTTCCTAGAGCTTTATATTACAGTTTGTAGGGTATCTGCTGTACGGCAGCTTTTTTGAAGCTGGGTAACTATCTCGGAAATCCTCTGATCTGTTTTCTGCTTGTCACAATGTGGAGGGAGAGTAGATTGAGAGTATCAGAAAGAAGGCTAGTAAACAAGTTCATGGAAGTGCCGAGTGACTTAAAATTGACTATCAGAGTACTTGGTAGTTGTGGTTATTTGTAACAGTAAGATAGAATTAATACTGCATTTAAACCTGCTGTACTTTCAAGTATCTGGCCTGCAGCTCTTGGAAAACGCTGGAAAAAATAAGTTATGGAGCCATTCTTAGACTAAGTGGCATCTGCCTTGAAACTGCAAATTAGAGTTTAATTAACTGGTAGGTTTATCTTGTATGCAAATACTGCAGCCAGAGAAGAAATGGGCTGCTCGACTGGATGTCATGTGGGATGTAGCACTTGGAGACATTCTTCTTTTTTCACACCTCCTGAATTACTGCCATTGAAAATCCTCACACATAGAGCTTGGTGGATCATGTAAACTTGTGAAGTTTTTGATTCAAAACTTGACTAGGAAAAGTGCATATCTCATGGAAGTCATGGTGTGCTTTGCTGAAATTAAATTCAGGAGTAATATCGTCTACTGTTTTCTACAAGAGACTTTAATTTAAAAAGAAAAATACAATGGTGCTAAACTTCAGACACTTGCCAGCTTTCTTGGTTGTCTTGGTGTTGGAGGTAGTTTGAATTTCAGGGAATCAAGTTGGTAAAATCTTGAGTAGCCATTTTAAAAAGCAATTCTACGCATTCAAGAAAGCATCAAAAACATTACGTTGGCAGAGCCCAATCAATAGGCTTTTCTCTCGAAGGACCTGCGCTGTGGCTCTGCCGAGCGGCTCAGCTGAAGCTACCTGCTGGAGCCGGCACGGCAGCCTTCGTGCCCTGACGTCAGCAACATCCGATCCCGGGCCCGGCCAGCATTGGCTGCTGCCGCCTGCGCTCCATCGCCAGCTCATTTTTATTTCCCCCCTTCTAAGTGACACCGATCTGGGATTGGGATTTAGCACAACCTAGGCTGCTTGAGGAAGCTAGGGAGAGGGGACTAGAGTTGCTAAAGAAAGAAAAAACAGTGATGCCTGCGAGTGCATGAGAGAGAGACAGTCCGCTCTCATTGCTCCGTGCCAGGCTGAATCTGGTCTTGGGAATGTGATTATGTGGGACTGGAAGGGTCCAGCTGAGCTGTTGCCTTTTGGGTTTTGGAAAGATCTGTGCTGTATAGCTGTCCTAGAGATGTGGTAAGGGAAGGATGCTTGTGTATCTGATGCTAACAGCAAGTTCTTTATTAGAACAGATAGATCCATTGTGCTGTTAATCACTTGAGATCAATGTTCTTTCTCTACCAGGAAAAAGGAGGCAAGAAACCATCAGGATCGTTCACTCCAATCACAGCTTGTTTTGAGATAAAGTAAGATTGTGCCTGGGGCTAGATCAGAACTGGACCCAGTGACATGGAAAGAAACTGCTGCTCTTGAAAGCATTTTCGTTAACTTCAAGCCAGCCTTATTTTACTTTACTATAGGATTTTAGCTCTCTAATGTTCATCAAGTAAGGAATACAAAACTGGAATTTTTTTGAAATTAAATCCAAATCTGTTGACTCTTTAAGGCTCTTTGTAGCTTAGCAGGGTGGTTAGTACTGTCTAGGTACTAGTAAAAACTATTTTTAGGATGTAACCCATTGGGTCAGTGTTACGAGAACAGCAGTAAGGTGGATGCTGCTCTGTTATAGTAGACTTGCCATGCTATTAGAAAATGTTCCTCTTGTGCCATCACAGGTTCTGGGCTGTGGCATTTAAACTACCTCTGTGCTCAGTTCTGCATTTGCACTAACTACAGCCGTATCAGGTTGAGACGGCAGCCAAGAAACACTGAAATGGATGGCCATGTTAGTCTACTGGGTAAAGCAATGGCGAGGGCCTGGTTCTGTATCCAAGACAGGGGAAAATCTATTATGACTCAGAGTTCAAAGTATTGAAAGTAAAGAATTAGATCCGTAGCTCTCTGGAAGCAGGATCCACCCTTAAAAATACTTTTGTATTTTTAAAATGTGCAAGCTATTAAAAAGCATTTTCAAAAGTCTATTGTGAAACGGACTCACTTCCATGAGTCAGGTTTTACAGGAACTGGTCCAAGCCTTATTCTTCTCCCTGGAAGAATTTCCTCCCAATTTTCTCATGCAGAATGAAGTTGTGCAGACAACCCCCTGATAGTGAGAACTGATACCTACCTATTAAGGGAGAGAAGGAAAAAAACCCACCTGTAGTAAGGACACTTGGTGTAATGTCTAGTGCTCTGTGTCCATATGGCAAACTCCTGTTCTGTACCTTTCTGCTCTTTGTTAGTTTGCTTCTCTGTGCCCAGTGCTTTGGAGTGAGCCCTAACAAAGCTGCTATATAATTCCACAGTATATAAAGGAGCAAGACTTAATCTTTCAAGGAGGACTAGAGAAGTATTCAAGTACTCTAGAGAATACTTGAAAGCCTCTTCTGGAAAGCCCCTGTTACCAGTGTAAAACAGGCTTTTATACTGTAAAATACCTTGAAGTTTCTGATATGTCCAAGCCTTAACTTGCAAGACCCAGTGAAATAATTGCTGATGCTGGTATAGTTTTCTAAGAATGCTCGACACTAGTGTGTGGGGTTTTTTTAGATGAATCTTCATGCACTTGTTGGTGACACAGAAGCTACAAAAGAATCTAGAATAGATCAGAACATCTATGGGTTTTCTGAACTCAGATTTACTGCCATGTGCAGACACTGATGCGACTCAGAACCGCTGTGTCTGTCCTGTCGCTGGCTTAGAGGGTGTAGGGTAGCGCAGCCCAGATGTGAGGTGGGAAGGAGGGAAGACCTGAAGACACTTTCTAATTCAGGAACTTTGAATGGTGGAGATGTAACAGCATAGGGCACAGTCACTATCGTTGATTCTACAGACGTAGCCTGGATATATGCTCCTGTGACCCTGCAGAAGTAGGATAGGGCTGGGAGCTTGAAGCAAAGTAGGGTTAGAACTGTGTCTTACTCTCAATGGTGCTTTGTACAAATACTTAGGTGCTATGCAAACAACTGTAGTAGTTGAGCTAGGAGTAACTGAAGCCTCCTAACCAGGAAACTACTTCACTGAATCCAAAGGTTTTCACCTTCCTTTTATAACAAGACCTGTTATTGCCTCACTAGATATGTGTGCACCTGAAAGTTCCCAGCTTACCCCATAAATAGAACCTGTATGCTATGGTTTAATGCTCAGTCCCGCAGAATGAATGCTGCTATCTGAATCAGGTGTTTGGTCAGCAACCCCAGGGTGCAAACGTCTGGGTCAAGGTTCAGATTTAGTTTAGATTGGCTCGATTAAAGATTCTACTGGTTTGTCTGAGAACAGTGAAGTTACTGTGTCGGATATTCAACATGAAATGGTATTTGGAACTGCAGTTGGAACACTGTTTTCTCTTCTTTAATGTGGGAGGTGTGGCTCGGAGGTGAGCAGCTGGATGTGCCAAGTAGCACACCTCTCAGCGTTAAACCATTCTGCACTGGAGCTAGAGATCCAAATCTTCTTTCTGCTCCCTTTATTTGTATTTCTGCTTGTACACCAGGATTGGGTGCGTCTGAAAGATGGCTGTTGTCAGTGTGTGTCAGGTCTGCTTGCTGATGCTTGTGTAATCTGATGGCTAGGGCATAGGGCTGGGAGCACAAATGTTCTGGATCGCACTTAAAAATGTGCTAGTAGCAAATCAATGCATGTAGCTGCTTTCTTACTCTGAATTCAAATGTTACCTGCCCCTGTAAAACACTCTGTCTCATGAAATGCCTGAAAAATGCTCAGTTTCAGTGGTAGTGTTCTTGATGAAGCGTTCAGCCTCTGCAAAGCAAGGGAGAGCACTCAAGACATCTTTCTCCAAAAAAAAAAAAAAAGTGTAATGCAGTTCTGCTGACAGGCAAGTCTCTACCAATACATGAGCAGACTTGTGGCTGCTGAATTACTCCTGATACAGGACTTAAATTCAAGACCATGATAAAGTCGTTTGAGCAAAAACTGATCAAATAAAGAGCTTCAGTGCGTTGTATGCCCTTACATTGTGTAACTTATTTTGAAAACAGAAGTGAAAGCCCATTTGTCTTGAATTCAGAATAGGTGAATTCTGGGCAGATGTGCATGAGGCCTACGTTCTGCTTGTCATTTTGTCATTACGAGTGCAGTTCTGCTTGTCATTTGGGGACTTGAAGCATCCCCTTTACTGTGGCGAACGCTTCGGCTATATAAAGTGGTGCAGGCACACCAATAATGACCTAATGTCCCCTTTCACCTTCCTTCATCCCCTTCCTCTACCATATCATGTCCTGTAGTATTCAGTGTGTCATAGCTTTTGTTCCTAACAGGAACCTAAATGACGAATTTAGTATGCGTCTTGCGTCTATGATGGATATACCATTGCCCAGCCACCACTTCTCTCACTAACAGTGTTTTTCCCTCTGAAGAAGAGTCCATCCGTTTGCTCTTGGCATAAGGGTTGGCATAAGGACTGGTGACACCTGAGCAACTGGAGTGTTTCCATAGTGGTTCTCAGTGCTCTCCAGGTTGTGGCTTTCAAACACAATATACCTTTGTGACTTGTTTGGAGGTTTAGGCAGCGATTGCCCTTGTAGTCATGCCTCAGCCAGTCTTCCTTTTAACAAAAGCTCTTGTTTCCTCATCCTCTTTCCCTTTCCCCTCCCTCACGAACATGTCTGGTTTGAGTACTAGGAAATCTGGAATCATAGTGCAGCTGTTGACTTAATTCTTTAAGTTACAAATTCCATTTATTTTGAGAGAGCTTGAAATCCAAGTTCAAGATGCACACTTTCTCTTGTTCTTTCATATCATATTTCATTAACAGTTCAGTGATTATTTTCTCTTGTTTACCTTTCTCTAATCTGTTCTTCGTTTTCAGCTCTTCCTCCAAAGCCCCCCAAACCAATGACTCCAGTCAATACAAATGGAATAAAGGACAATTCCAGTTTCTCTCTGCAGGAAGCAGAGTGGTACTGGGGGGACATCTCAAGGTAAGCAATATTACTAAAATACCTTAATTAGAATATATTAATAATGTTGTTAAAAATAGAATAGAATAAGCCTGTTAAAATTCAAGAGAAAAAGAACACACCTATTTCAGGCAGCATTTTACAGGAGGGGAACGCTTCAGGGCTATAGTTGGCAAAGCACCTAAATGAAAGTATTTGACTGGATTCAGGACCTGTGCTTAAGTTGTTATTGTTCTGGTGCAGATATTGCCGGTTTTCGTGACAGTTATTTTGGGTTTCTAAATTTCTCCAGATACACAAAGTCTTTAAAAAAGAGAAAATTATTTCGTTCAAAAGAAAAGTGCTTTTGAATATGCTAGCTAAAAAGGTTTTGTAAGCATAGAATGCTGGGATGCATGCTGTTCAGCAAACTTTCAGTACAAGCCTTGCTCAGAATAAAAGAAGTTGCATTCTTATTTCTGGTTTCTTTAACGTTTGGTTAAAATTGCGTCTGTATTAATTTCTATTACATGGTGGTATAAAAATAGCTCTTACAAATGCTAACCATCACCAGCTACGCTGAGCAAATGATACAGACACATACTAAATAAATTAAGTTTTACCTCTTAAGGAAACCCTTTTCTATGTGCTTGAGAAAATAGATGGCTTGGGTTAGGTTCAGAAAATTAAGTGCCAGTTTTTATATACTTGATTGCATAAAAGAACTGAAGTGTCCAGTCATCTTTCCCTCTTAAGGCACTTCTGAAGAGTCTAGAATTTGTAACTGTAAGGGGAAACATGAGCATGCTGGGAGCGTGATCAGGAATTGCTCAAACTTGTGCACATAAAACTTTGAAACACTTTGTCAGATAGAGGAAAGAAGAGTGTGTTTGCCACAGTAGTTCATTGAAGTTCTGAGAAGGGAAATAACGTTTTCATATCTTTATTGTACCACCCTTATCTTTATAAAGCAAACCCGCACAGATCTTGCTTTTGAAGGGCCTCAGCAGTGATATTTTTCTGTTAATTCTAAATCGAAGCAGAGTGGCAAAACACAATCACAAAACTCACTAGGCAGGGTTTGTTTAAAACTGCTCGATATTGGTATCAGTTTATTGACTGTGGATTTGTTCCTCAATTAACAGTGCACGTGATGGCATGAGCTAATGCAGTACAAATTACATTGGAGTGGCTTTATTAGGTTAAAATGTGATCTATACACGCATGTAGAGATGGAATTGTTTATGACTCTAATTTGACAGGCAGCAGGTACAGACTGCATTGGGCTGTCAGGGCAGGAGCCATGTTCTTCAGTCAAGAATTTGTGCTGAAAATTTTGTCATGAGCTCCAGGGTGCAATTTACAGGCATAAACCCAAGCCCTTAGATCATACCTATCCATTTAAAAAAGGAGGTGGCCACTGGAGTTAACTGGGTCCAATCTGTAAAATGTTCTGAGAGGAGTAAGTAGATATGCGTATGATACTTAATAGGAGTCAGTTTTACTAACAGAATGGCTTTCTGGCAGCTAAATCAAAACTAAGGCTATTTTGTAAGAATACTTTTGTTCCTTAGTATTGGAACAAAAAAGCTGCTGTGGATTTTTTTCTCTGTAAGATTCAAGTAGGCTTCCTACCACACTTAGCTAATGTTGAGGCTACCTGATAAACTTTAGTTTCCAAATGATTGTATTAAAAACTGCTTAGTGTTTCTAAGAACCTGTATGGGAGCTGTTACAAAGCAAGATATGGAATCTGGGTGAAATGGTCAAACCTGGCAAGACACTTAACTCTTTAGATGAAATAATTTTCTTAATGCTTACAGGTACTCACTTTCACTAAAAGATTTCTTGATTTAACTTAAAGCTCTGGACTGAGTATCCGTTTGCTTCAGTTGTAAATAAGGAAAAGTTGCACTGAAGCTGGTGAGGCTGTGGTGGTTTAAAACTGCTGTAAATAAGATCAGAGTTAAGCCAATAATGAGTCTCTCGAGACTAAAACTGTGCTAAACTCTAGACACCTTTGAGCTATGATGCTAGAGACCATTTCTTAAGAGGTCAGGACTGGCTTCTCAAAGGGCACCTGTTTCCAGTGTGGACTTCAAAACCTGAGCAGATTACAGGGAAAGGTTGTGAACTCTGAGACACAGACACTACTGTTGCTTAAACAGAGACTTCTTCCTAAGTGGCAGTTGACTGCAGCTGCTACTTTTTAGTATAACTGCACAAGTTCGGACTTGCTTTAGACGGCCTAAAAGACTGGACAGCCTGAGTGTGAAAGAAGATTGCCTTATATTTTGAAGATTATGCTCCTTATGCATGCTGGTGTTACTGGTTCCAGTATTGATGCCTGTGGCAAAGATGATCATGTTCTTAATGCTTCTAATTTTGCCTTCCTTTGCATTCTTCAGGGAAGAAGTAAATGACAAATTACGAGACATGCCAGATGGAACATTCCTGGTGCGTGATGCATCAACCAAGATGCAGGGAGACTACACTCTGACATTACGGTAAGCATTGAGGAGTTGTAAAACCCTGAGCTGCTACTTGCTATACCAGTGACAGCAGTGGCTGTGTAAAGCTGATGTGGCTTAAATTGAAAGATGTTCCCAAAGGTACTGGAGATCACAGAATGAGCAAATAAATACCCAGGTCTGATAGTTGTTTCTGTTCTGTGCATTGAATCCTGTCCCTCACTAAACACTGCTCTAAGGATCTCCGTGTAGATTAGATGGGACTTGGGGAGGAGAGACGTAGTGCTTCATAGTTTCAGAACTGCTAAGGTAAAAGGTATTTATAAACTAGGGCTTTGATTAATGGGAGCGTGTTGAATATCTCGTCAGTGTGCAGCTCTGGAGAATTGAACACGGTGTCTTTGTAAAAAGTGTATCTTGTGCTTTCTGATCTGAAGTTTAGGAAATATTGAATTGGAGCCATGTTCCTTTCTTCATTAAAATTGTCTGCAAGTGGCAGACTTCCCAGAGCTGCCCCAGCCCCGTCTACTGCAGTTAGGCAGCAGACCTCATGTGACTAGCTGCTGGTGCCTTGCCCAGCCTGTCCAGCCGCTTGCCTCTGCCAGGCTCCCAAGATTGGTTGTTCGAGGCAAACAGGCGAGGTGGATAAGCCACTGCCTCTGTAGCACACCTTTGGGAGTTTCTGTGATATGGTAGATATTTGATCTTGCCGTGAAATTCCATTGTCTTAATGGCAGGTTTGACCCCAAGGGTATAGTTTAAATTCTGCTTTGATTTCTGCCTTGAAGTTCACAGCTTGTGCACTAAAGTTTGGCATGATTTGGTAATTTTGCTGAATGCAGATGTCTTTCGGAACCAAAATGGAGAGTGCAGGAAGGACAGGATATTGTCTAAACAGTCAGTCGGTGGAAAAAAAGGAAGCAATAAGCACTGTATGCGGAAACCGCTAGAATGTATAAATCTGGATAATGTAGCGTCCTAAACTTACAACCATCTTGTAATCCTCAAAGGGTTTTGTTTAGGTTCGTGTAGCCTGTATTAGCATCCATAACTCAACAGACTTTTTAATCACTGTGTAAATGTATACAGTTGTATACTATTAGTGACCCCAAATTGCAGGAAATTGTGGGTTTGGGTTTTCATATGGCTCCCTTATTCAGCCTTCAGCATCCTCCTTTTCCCTTGCAAAACTTCTGGCAAAGCTAGGTCTTATATACCATAAGTGGGCTCCAGAATGAACACATAAGAAGAGATTTACTTTGGGTTTTGCTCCTGTTCAAATAATATCTGCCGGTAATTCTCTGTGTGTTGACTCTTAAACTACCAATATCTGCTAGTATGTAAAGAATCACTATGGAGGTGTACAGTGGCAAAGCCACTTGCCCAGGAGTTTCACTGGTGTCTTTATTAACAGCCTTAGTGTTGAAGAGGGATAGAAGGTAAATGGTAAAATTTCTAAATGCCTGTACTGCTTTACAGGAAGGGTGGCAACAATAAACTGATAAAGATCTATCATCGGGATGGAAAATATGGCTTTTCTGATCCACTGACATTTAATTCAGTTGTGGAACTGATTAACCACTACCGCAATGAGTCTCTTGCTCAGTATAACCCCAAGCTTGATGTGAAGTTGATGTATCCAGTGTCCCGGTATCAGCAGGTAAGATCCTCATCGGACCCCAATAGATGTTAGTGCAGACAAGAAAAAAATTGCAAATGTGTATATGACTTTGTTTTCTCTATGTGAAGCCTGATTATTTTTTTTTTTAAACTAAAAAAAAAAAAGAGGTGAGTTTTCACATTTGACCTCACTTTGCTTCCAAATTATCTAGCCATTTAACCTGCTTCATTTTATCAAGTTTCCAGTCTCCATCTGAGCAGTCCAATAGAGAAGTGAAACCCTGACATGCAGCAGACTTGAGCCTGAGAAGCCTTTTTTTTTTTTTCCTGTGGACTCGCAGGGCACTGTTCTAGACAGTGTTGCCCTTGAAGCGCATATGAGCACTGCAGCTGCTCACTCTGTGCATTGCCATCTAAATTTTTCAAGAATATTTTTTAAAATTTTATTCAGTCGCCCAATGCATTGTCCTGCATTAGGGAAAAAGAACTGTAGAGCTTTTTTTGGGGAAAAAAAAATACTCATATCTTTAACTTCAGATTCCAAATAATTCACTTCCTCCTTTCTCCAATAGACGATAGCAATCCTAGACGTAAACTGTAGTGTGTTTTTTTGGAAGCTCTGTATTTTGGCATAGTTCTTTGTGTCTCATAGTTCCAGTTCCTACTGTCTGTAAGCTGTGGAACTTGTTGCATGGAGGAAGGGGGATTTAGATACAGTGTCTGTGTTCTGTAGAAACCTGATTATAAAAATGATGCTAATAGCTGTAAAATGCAAATGTGCATAAGTGGACGAACGAATACTCTTAAGGAAAAGCTGCTTTGCTTGAAGACTTAATAGCTTTTTGTATGTACAGGATCAGTTGGTGAAAGAAGATAATATAGATGCAGTAGGAAAAAAGCTTCAAGAATACCATGCTCAGTATCAAGAAAAGAGTAAAGAGTACGACAAATTGTATGAAGAATATACCAGAACATCACAGGTTGGTTCTACTTTAGCGGTCTGTAGAGTCTGTTCCTTCTTGTTTAAAAAATAAAGAAATTATTTTAACCTGTTATGGCTAATAAAGGCAGTCCAAGGTCAGAAAATACAAGGCAAAAGCTTAGTAAATTGTGGAATAGAGCAAGGTGGTTTCAAAGCTGATGGAAACATTGAATGTCACTTGTTGCTAATAGTCCTAGAGATACGGACTGGGGCAAGGAAGAAAGAGGAGCTGAGCTTCCTAGTATACAGTAGAGCAGTGGAGAATGCCATCACCTACAAGCTTTGCACTGCAGACTTCTTTCTTGGCTGCTGAGTATTTCCAGCTGCTGTATGCTGCAGTGAGAATTGTAGAGGGGTTTGTCCAGGTTTTTTATGATGTCATGTTCAAATCAGATACCAGATATTATGCATTAAGGAAGTGTGAATACAGTATTTGGACTGCTTCTTGTAAAATAAAATAGTTATATATGGGGAGGAGGTTTACTGGCAGTCTTCCTGCAAACTAAGATGGAAAATATGACTAAAATATTTGAGGGGTTTGCAGCCTACAGAGAGCATCATGTGGGGAGGAGGGTAGACTTACAGGGAGTTAAGTCTTCCCTGGATTTCCCTGACTCTACTCAGACGCTTGACTAAATTTAAAACTGATTAATCACATTTTGTCTTGTGGGGGGAGAAAAGTTCATCTTCTCAGTCAATTTAGGGAACATAGTAGAGTCTTGCATTGTCATCTGTATCATGAACAAGTTATGAAGGACTCTTTCCTCACATAGGAAATTCAGATGAAGAGGACAGCAATCGAAGCATTTAATGAAACTATTAAGATATTTGAGGAACAGTGCCACTCGCAAGAAAGATACAGCAAAGAATACATTGAGCGATTTCGCAGGGAGGGGAATGACAAAGAAATTGAACGGTAGGCTCTGAAGTTATTTTTGCTTACAAGGAAGAACTGATGTCCACATTGAAACTCCTGTGAAATGTTTTTTATATAATATTACATCCTATGAAACGCTTTGTAAACTCAGTAATTACTCTGACACCTTTCCTCAAGGTGTCGGAACTGTCGGTAAAGCCCTCTTCTGTCAGGGAATTGCATTGTAGACAGAAGAGGTGGGAGATCTCTGGATTAATTCTCTCTCTTAACTTTAGTAAATCAAGATACTGTTGTGAGAATCGGGAATTATATCCCACTTCTATTTACATTTGCTTAGAATATAATTCAGAAAAATCTTTACTTGTAAACTGCAAAATGGGCATAGATCTGGTAAATCTCATAGTCCATAGTCAGTTTTAGTCACTTTCAAAGAAGATGAGTATTTAATTGCCACTTCTTGGTAGTGGATAGTGGCCATCTAACCGAAATTCGGTAAGGGCCTCATTTGAAATTACCCTTCTGTGAACATACTAGCAGAAATAGTTGTATCTGGGCCTTTGAAGAAATGTCAAGTATAATACCTAACTTGGCACAGTGTTTTATGAATCTTGGTAGGGTAACCTCCAGGAGATTTTTAGACTGAAAATAGTTAACCTGTGACAATATTGCACTGTGATTGTGATGCTTCATTTTGACTGAAGATCAATTAACAGGGGAAACATGTTATTTTCCTGAATTGTACCACACCTGCAAACGAATATTGAATGAAGAGACAAGCAGTATTACTTCTTGATAGCTCTTGATCAGTAATTGAAGTCTGCATTTGAAATCTTGCTAGTACTGGTACCTATGGTGGGATTGCATAATTGATACACCAAAAAGGAATCTGTTCTAGCTTACTCTCCTAGAGATAATTTGTTCCTGCGTCTCTGCCAGAAGGAAATATATTAAGGTAAACTGAAAGTTCAAACAATGCAAAAGGGTGGTAGGTCTTTTGGCAAGAGGTCTTTTCTGGCACTCTTACAGTAATTTTCATGCTAAGATGAGGCAGTGGAGGGGAGGAGCTGCTGTTACAGCAGTTCTTGTGATACTCTTATATAAAAGTGCTACTGTAAGGTTCAGTCCTTCTAGACTGGTTTGACCTCACCTCTCAAATATTACGCTTGTTTGCAGGATAATGATGAACTATGAAAAATTAAAATCACGCCTGGGTGAGATCCATGATAGTAAAATGCGCCTGGAACAAGATTTGAAGAAACAAGCTCTGGACAACAGGGAGACTGATAAGAAAATGAATAGTATCAAGCCTGACCTAATTCAGCTCCGCAAAATCAGAGATCAGTATCTTGTGTAAGTAAGCCTGACCTGTACCTCAGAGTAGTGTCTCTGATGAACCTGATTAATGGCTGTTTCTATCTGGATAATGGGAATTTAATTTTCTTTTCATAACCAAAGTTCTGTGAGTGCTAAGGTTTCTGGCATGGAATGTCTGAGTAAGTGGTTGGCCTTTTCCTGTCTTCATTCCTTCATTACACTGTTGTCAGACTTAAAAGAGCCTGCCACAACTAGGCGCACATTCTGCAACTCCTGTAAATACAACATTTAAGATAAATGAGTTGTAAACAAAACCTGTACCTGCTGATACAACAGAGGTTAGTACTCTCTGTGGTGGGTGCAGCAGATGTTGCTCATACCCACCCTTGATTTCACTGACACCCCTGTTACCCAAATCCTAATGTCCGTGCGCTGTGCTCAGTGCACTTGGCAGAAGACAGGGAAACGTTCTGTCTCAGAAGGTGATGTTAGGAGGTTAGAAGAAGCTAGTGGCAATACCTGTTTTGTTGTCCCAAAAGACACAGGCAGCTGTGACGATTTGTATTCTGTTTCCTTTCTGGCCTTCACAGTGCAGAGGCAGTACCTCTGCCTCAGCTGTACCCTCTTCTTTTTCCATTTAAGAGATTTCTTCATGGCTTCTATTTGCTGTTGGCCAGTAAAGGGGGCATCTCAGAAGATGATGCAAGGAAGTGCTCTTATGGAATCTATGGCTTTTGCTACTGGAGGGCAAACTAAGCTCCAGACTGTTTCTTTGTGGGACCTTTTGTCTGAGCTTCAGCTTGCTCCGTAAGTAAAACCCGTACATGTACTCTGAAGTAATGTATTAATGCTCTCTTCTTTTGGCAGATGGCTCAATCACAAAGGGGTGAGACAGAAGCGAATAAATGACTGGCTGGGGATCAAAAATGACAATATTGATGAGTAAGTGTCATTATGCATATGATTTTACTAAGAAGTGTGCCATTAATAAGTGTTTTCTCTTGTGGGGGTTGGTAATGTGAAATACTAGTTTCTCAGTAAAGGACTGTAGAAAAAGGAAGGACTGCAGAAAAAGGGAGAAATTCTCTAGGAGGGCTCTATGTCATGTGAGGCAGCAACTCTGCTGAAACATGTAGGATTAAACAGAGTTGGAACGACTAAGTTCTAAGTTGAAGTCTTTAATATCTATCCATTAGGAGCCTGACCTCCTAGTTTGGGTGTGTTCTGGTATTTCTTTGAATGATTTTGGCAAAAATAAATCACTCTGCTTATTAACTCCTTTACTGACCGCTGACTGGTTAAGCTAAGTTTATCCTCTCTTTCAGCACATACTTTGTGAATGAAGAAGATGAAAACCTGCCACATCATGATGAGAAAACTTGGTTTGTTGGGGATCTCAACCGTACCCAAGCAGAAGACTTGCTCTGTGGGAAACCTGATGGAGCGTTTTTAATTCGAGAGAGTAGCAAGAAAGGATGCTATGCTTGTTCTGTGGTGTAAGTCTATTTTCCTTTTTGTTCTAACTACTCAATTCATAAATCTCTACCACAGCTCTCTATTTTGGAGAACAAAAATGAGGCCTAGCCTAGGCCTACCCATCGGAACATGTTGCATGTTTGCAGGAGGACTAACATGGTAAAAGCTTTGTTGCAAAAATGTGCTTTGAATACATAATAACTGTAGTCCCAGCAGTCTCTTTAGTCACCGCAGTAGCTAGTACAAAATTCTGAAGTATCCCAACTTGAAGGTCTACAGTCCTAGGTAAATTAAGGCCAAATTCCTCCCATATTCTTCCCTGCCAAGGAACACATGGGAAGAAGAAAAACAGGGCTGGAAAGCTGTAACACCTTCCATTCTCATTTTCAAACATGGCCGACTCTACATGCTTTCTCTGGTATGATTAAGATAATGGCGATGCTTCAGAGGAGACATTATTTGTGAGCAGTAGTTTTTATGACATTCACACAGCCTTGCATTGATTTCTTGTGTTTCACTTTGCTTTATGCTGGTGTAATGGAGGTCAGAAATACTTTCATTCCATTATCTAAAAACCCTTCAAGCCTGTTTGGGAGTGTAGAATGGCTTTCAGTGATTTATTTCACATGAAGTTAATTGCTTCTGAAAGCAAGTCCGAGAAATTAATATGTGAAGGTATATCACCTTGAGGTAACCGAAGATTGTAGTATCTGCTATATTCAGGATCCTGTTTGTCACAGTTACAGAAGTGATGGGTTTATCAGATACTTTGCTTGGTTGGTATCATACTACAAGATAGCAAAGGGGTGGCATCACGTAACCTGTTCCTACATGTGACTTGGATTGTAATAAGGATTACTTGATCTTTCTGGCAGATAAGTTTTTCTAGCAGCTGTGGAAGTACTGTGTTGCACTAACTGCTTTGCCAAGTTAGAGACTCAGTCGCTATGACTTCAGATAATGAACCAACTTGAACCAATGCCATGCTTAACATTAAAAAATGCACACTGAAGGTTAGTGCTGCATTTCATGAAATACTCTGTAAGTCCTAAGAATTTCTGGTTTTTGGCTTCTTTGCTTGATGGATAAGTTGAGTGCAAAGTCAAAGCTAACTTCAGGTGCTTATCTTCTTGGTTAAGCTCTTGACTTTTTTTTTTTTTCTCCAAGAAACACTTGGAGAACAATGCAGGAGGGAATTGTACTGCTGGGATAGAAGAGGCCTCTTATGTGGATTATTATGCAAGAGTGTTTAATCACATGCCCTGAAGCACTGTTTCTTCACAGGCTGTATTAATCTCCTCAACTTGCATCTGCTGGGTCCTCCATTATGTAATTTAGTGACTGGCAGGGTTGCTGCATTAGTTAATTGTTAATAGACTGTCACTTTGGGTTTGTCCTTTGATGTTAAACTCTCCTGGTTTCTTTCCCTGCAGAGCTGATGGAGAAGTGAAACACTGTGTGATCTACAGCACTCCAAGAGGTTACGGGTTTGCAGAACCATATAACCTGTACAGCACACTTAAGGATTTGGTTCTTCATTACCAGCAGACATCCCTTGTCCAACACAACGATTCCCTAAATGTCAGGCTTGCCTATCCTGTCTACGCACAGATGCCCCCCTCTCTCTGCAGATAAATTTTGGGGAGGAGGAAAGTGTTGGCTATCTTGGATTCTTTTCTACAATTTTTATTAGAACTTGGAGGGCATTCTTTCTCCTTAGACTGCTTGTTTTGCACAAGAAGTGATTCTGTGAATGTGAATCAAAAAGAGGCCTAGCAGCAACAAGACGACAACTTGGGTGTAGGTGTCCTGGTGCTACTTTAAAAGCTCAGCTGTGCTTTTACACTGATACTTTTGTTTCCTTATGAGGGGAATAAACTCAACACAATGCATACAAAAATACTGGAAGCAAAACATCGTTTTCTGGAGATAATTTTTTGCCAGGCACCTTCAGTGGAACTTCTAATTGGATTTTGTTTTCTCTTGTTCATGTAGAGACAATTTGAAGCCTCTGTTTGAGGCATCAGTAATGTCTTTCAGTCTTAAACTCCCAAGAAACTAGGGGGGAAGCTCTACCACAGCAATTCTTCTCTGTTAATTTTAGCAGCTTCACTGCGATTCAGCCGAACTTCCAAAAGAGGGCTTGTCTTGAGGTAGCATGGAATTTGGTGAGAGAAGACCAAAGGAATTATGGGAAAGCTTCAGGTTTTTATTTAAATGGAAAAATGCTTGTAAAGAAAAGTTGCTTTATTTTTTTGCCAACAGTAACAAAGTTTTGGTTTCAATGGCACTACAGGTCTTCACTTAAAGGAAACATTTATAACCAAATTGAACGCACCAAAACTTTGTTCGTTGCTAGATCAAGCACTTATGGGGAAGGTTGCATTAGCATTCGCACATACTTTCTACACCAAAACTTGAAACAAATAAAAGGAAAAAGCTAAACATAGTGTGGCTTCAAAACACTAAATTTGTCTGATCTGATGTAATTGCTCACTCTCCTCTTTCTGCATCCCCCCTTTCCTCCCATTCCTCAGCCTCGAATTCTGTTTTCAGTTTTTAATGATCCTGTGCTTCAGAATGTAAACTAGAATGAAGCTTGCACTCACCTGTTGCAGTTCTCTCGCTGAACAATGACAGACTCTTGTAATGCTTGATTTTGGGATAGAAGAGGTAGGTGCAATGGAATGCTTCTGGATGGCTTATTGTACCAAATTCTTTCATGAGGTGTAGTCATTTCCAGTTGTATAGAAGTGAGCATGCTAATTATAGATCTCTGATTTGTTCTTTGCAAGCTAGGCTCTGAACTCTCGCACCGCTGCAGCCAAGCAAGATTTTACATGGGTATAATCTAAATTCCCTTGTAGTTATTTTGGACATGATGCAAAACACAGGAAGGGAGGAGAGCTGTACATCTCAGTTGTTGGATGTCTGGTACCATCCTTTGGCAAGGGTTGCTGTCAAATACTGGAGTGGGTAGTCCTGGGCTTCGTCAAGTGTAGCAGTCATCCAATAAATCCCCTCCCTGGAAAGTATACAAAGCAGCTTATTTCCATTCCTTAAGCTTCTAAAATGAAAAAGAGCTGAATTTGGCAAACTGAACCACTTGGCATCAAAGAACAATTGGCAAAGTAATTGTTCAGTGTGCAACCTTGAAAGTTACTTTTGTTCCTGTTACTGGAAGCGGTTCCCTTGCAATGCACCCATTGTGCAGGACAGGAAGCAGACAGTCATGCAGGTCTGAGAATGCTCTAGACCCGTTTCTGACCCTGGGGCTTATTTCCTGTTCCAGTGGGTTGTGTTTTTTTTTCTCTAAAGCCTGGGCAGTAGTGCCAGGCTTGTTGATGTTTAATGTTTACACTAGAAGTATTATTTCTCTGAATGTCATGAATTTGCAAGCAGAGAAATGACAAGGCTGGAGCACTGACAGCCATCGCAGGAAGGGTAGTCTGGTTGCCTGGCATGCCTGTGAGATGTCTTATTTTGCACTAATGACCCTGATACATCCTAGGCACTTTCTAATCAGCCAGAGTGCAATCTTCAGGAAAAGAATTCTTTAGATGCCACTTTTCCAATTAAATTAAACACTACAAAACTTAAACCAAAATTGGGTGAGAGGAGAAGAAAATTAATGCAAGTTGCTATGTCAAAGTGACCCACATCTGCTCATGTATCCCTTCTCTCCCACTTCCCCAGGTTAAAGGAAAAATAAGACGTAGCCTTTGCTCTTAGTGAAAATCTGGAATGGATTCCTCAGTGGTATATGGACATGGAAATTTTTCTTTTTAAAGAAACTTGCCCTACCTCTTGGGATAATTTGCAGTTCTAATCTGGTAGCTGTAAAGCTGTCATTCTCACACCCCTTGTGCATCTAGCTTTCCCCTGGTGCTGGGCTGAGTCCAAATGCCCGATGAGGCAAATCAGTTCAAAGGTACAAACGATAGGCAGATGCCTCATGCCTGTGGAAAAACCTGTGCGAGAAGAGTCTCTGATTGTTTCCTCTGCCTTTGTGATCTCGCTGGGCTCTCCTCTTACAATGTTTGAGGCTGATGTGGCATTTCTGATCTCTGTTTCTGTGACAGGGACAACCTGGCTGAAGTGTTTCACATCTGACCTGTTTTTTAGATAGGGCTCGGTTCTGGTTTAAACAAGCATAGATCTACTTTCAGGCTCATAAATCCTGGCACACCCTCGCAGTACTGACAGCAGCGGGATAGCAAAGCGGGACTGTCTGAAGTTTCCCCATAGTGGAATCTGACTGATCCTGTGAGGTCTTGGTCCAGGCTCCGGCCCCGGCTCTGCCAAGGTAAATAGAGTGTAGTTCCATTGGCGTCTGTGAAGGTAGCTTGGCTTTATAGTGGTGTGAGTGAGTTGGGATTCTGGCCCCTCACTCTCTGAGATCTCTTTGCTGATCACAGGTGATGTATTTGCTGCGAATGATGCGCTTGGAGTCAATAAGCCATCTTGAAGCATTCTTTGAAATTTTGTTTTGCCCAGACCTTCAGATCAGGGCAGACAAAACCTATGTCCCTTGTATTTGGCTCCGTTACCCTCAGCAGTCTCGCGGAGACTGTGTTTTGCCGCTGTATTTGGTTTGGGCACCTGAGGTCCCAGCTGCTACAATTGACTCTCATGTGCCATTGCACAGATTCGTTTTGCACTCATAGGGCAAATGAAAATGGGTATAAAACCGACTGACACATGTGGCTGGTGTGATCCGTGGGGCAAGGGCTTGGTCCTCATTGTGCTTGGCCTAATTCTATTTGCTCAGTAGTGTTAGACCTGTGAGAAAAACCCACGGCTTCCAGGAGCTGTGCTACACTTGCATGGCTGAGAAATCAGAAATGGGCCCGCGAGGTGCGGGATTACACCCTGGTGTGAAAAGCAGCTGTTAAGCCTAGAACAAATACAGGAAATGTGAACATAAAGGCAAAACAAAGGAACTCAAGTTCTGTTAAAACAGTATGATGTGAGAAGGTTTTCCTTTTAAGAGTCGAAAAGTCGGAAGGAAAGGGGGAAATAGTCTCACTGTTGTAGCAGCTGTCTGTTAGCAGACTGCGGTTAGAGGAGTACTGATCTCATTGACCCATATTGTATTAAATATATATGTAGAGTTAAATAAATAACTTTTGCACAGTGTTAAATGGGGGGGGGAATGTTGAAACTCGAATATGCACAGTTTCTTCTAATCCGTTTTGAAGTATATTTGCAGGGATCAGGGGTGATTCAGTATTTTGTATTCGTAAGGATGGAAATCAGGTCTACTTCCACAGTTGCCATTGGCCCCATTGCGTCAGCCACGAGTGCCATGTTTTTGAAGTTAGTAAGTTATAAATTTTTTCCCACTAGTTTCTTTATTGATTACAAGTAATCTTAGCATGGGAAGAACCAACCTAGAAACAGAGGGATGTCCTGAGAGATGCCTCAGTGGTGTGTGAAGCAGTAATATGCGATTGCCCACCTTCTGATACGGGAGTGCTCTAGATTTAGGGGTTGTATTTTGGTTATTTTTTTTTTTAATTCTCATCAGCAGTGGATTGGGTTGCTGCTTTGCACCATTGGTAGTTGCAATCTAGAGTTACATCCAGTACAGCCCTCTGTCTTACACCAAAAATAAAATGCTCTTTCCACACTCATCGCTCTTGACGTGGCAGATGGTCAAGAAGTTTTCCATTTAATGTGATGGGCCTGATTCTTTTCTCGCTGACACTAGTGTAAGCAAGACTTCCACAACCAAAAGCCATTCCCAGGAAAAGAGCTTGTATTTAATCATACCTGAATTCTAGTCACAGCAGGGCAAAAAATCAAAGTTTGTCCTTCACAAAGCCAGGCAACTGTAATGGGGACTGTGGAAGTGAATGTTGACACTTAGTGCTGTTTTGGGGAGAACAGGGGAGGGAGGAGGGTCTCGGTTGCCCCAAATCCTGGGCTTTCTGCAGGTTCAGGTGGCACCGTGACCATGACTGAACGCTGTGGCTGTTTAAAACAGCAGAATTGCTATAGGAGTGTCACACCTTCAGTTTGGAAAAGCCCCTTATTTGGTACTTGAACAATCTCGCTTCGGTTTTTGAATGTCTGTTTATTTTTTATTTTTGTTACACTAACAGGGAATAAAAATCTGAAATGTTAGTGAGTCTTGTATGCTTGCTGCATTGTGCAGACATGAAACAGGTACTGTTTGTGGATCGGGAGGGGTAAGAGACAGGTTCAAAATGCAGTTTTACAAAGCACTATGATGGGTTGGGGGTTGTTTTGTTTAGATCGTGTTTAAAATCAGCTTTTCTTACGTGTAGTTTCCTTATGTTGTTTTGCAACCTCTGCTTTTGGAACAGCAAAATCAAAACGTTCCCAAAGAACAAAGATACTCTGAGGGGAGGGGGGTTAGGCTTGCTGAAATTCAGCGTTCGGAGGAAATAGCTTTAACGAAGAGGAAGGGTCAGCATCCTAAAGCATCCCTCTGGTTGTAGTTTGATGAAGCAGTAGACAGACCGTGAAGTAGGATCCTCCGCCTCGAACCACGAAAGAAAGAGGAGATGCCAGAGCAGACCCTTCCCTTTGGAATCGGTTGTACTCTCCTTAAACGTAGGTGCAAGGAGATAGTCAGGAAATTAATAGAAGTCCTTAAGGACTTGCTTCTCTTTCCGTATTGGAAGGGAACTTGCATTGCTGATCCCCTCCTTTCCCTTGGCACAACCCGTGCAGCCAGGAGAAGGGAACCCAGTTACTAGCCCAAATAAACGTGGGCCTGTTCGTGAAGGGGCTGGGCTAGTTAAGTGCTGCCTGAGGAATAGCTTTGGATGGGGTTAGATGAAGCTTGTCCAACATTTTTGTGAATCTTGCGTTCTGTGGGCAGAAATACTTTCCACCGAATGGGAAGGGGAAAAGAAAAAAATCTCTCTTGAAATCTTTTCAGCTCCTTCCTGTTTGTTCACAGGGGCAGATCGGGAGCTTGGGCTGTTAACTGTTTAGGTGATGACAGTGCTTGAAGTGCTGGTCTTTGGGGCTGGCTCCATACAATTAATGCAGAATTTGTGGATTTTTTTTTTATTTCTATTGGCATAGACTCACCGTATTTTATGACTGGACTCACCATTTGTTCTAAAATTTGCCTTTAAAAAATGTAATATGAGCTTCAGAGGCAAAAAAAAAATATGAGAACGGGCCCTTATTGATAGGAGAAAAAAAAAAAAGCCTTGTTAATCAACCTGTATTAGAGAAAGCAGCTTTAACTTGATGCCCCCCTCCACCACCTTCCTTTGGGATTGCTGCTGTGAGATCGGGGGGGCTGAGATTTGCCCCCTCCATTCAGCAGCGCTGTACCGGCGCGCTTGCCAAGTGCTCGTAGCAAGGGGCTCAGGATCGTTTGGAAAAAAGATTGCCTCCAAAGACCAAAAAAAAAAAAAAAAAAAAGTGTCCGAGGGTGAATATTTCCCCCCCGGCATCAGTCTCGTCACTTGAGGGGAGTTTGTAGGATGCTGGGGCCAGTCGCGAGCTGCCCCTGGGTCTCCGTCGGGGGCGGTGGGGGTTCCTGTTGGGGCTGGT
This sequence comes from Larus michahellis, assembly GCF_964199755.1. NCBI lineage: Eukaryota > Metazoa > Chordata > Aves > Charadriiformes > Laridae > Larus > Larus michahellis. The sequence goes on along the minus strand of NC_133903.1, from coordinate 47,044,800 downwards.
TGGGGTTTTGGTCTGTTTTGTTTTCGTGAGTGATTTCTACATCCAAGCAAAGATATGTTTGACGAAACCTGTTAATTTTGTATATCTGGCTGTTTATTGCACCACGGGATTGTAATGGTCTGCATCATCTGTGTGTGTGTGTGTGTATGTGTGTGCGCGCGCGTGTGTGTATATGTACTGTATGTATATAGATATATGTAAAATATATTCATGTACACATTTATATGCATTAGCTGTAAGTGGCACTGCCCCTTAAAAATAAAACAAAATTCACTGTTAGCACATTCTGCCGCGTGTTCAGGCAGAATTGGGTTTGTTTTTGTCAAATGAAAAGGAGTTTCTTGTGTTCATCTTGCATATGTGCTTCTGAAACGCTGAACTCTGGATTTCCTTGGGGGAGGGGGGAGGAGGGGGTTACCACTTTATTTGCAAACCGAATTGAATTGGGATGTTATTTTCTCCGGGACGAAGCGTTCAGCTTTGTTCCAAGCAAAGGCTTAGCTCCTTCTTTGAGAGGCAGTGGAGGTTTGCAAGTTTGGGTAACCCCCCCTGCTCTCCGCACCCCCCCCCACCCCCGTCCGGAGCTGATGTGCAATGGGTGGTGTTGGTACGTGTCCCTTTGTGAGTGGACTCTTTGTATAAGGTGTGGTTCAATGTAAAGCATGAGTGGGTGTTTGACCTTGTGTCGAGGGCTGAAATAACAGCACACTCCTTTGTACAACCTTTGCATTAATGTTTCCGCTTTTCTTTGGCTTCGATTTTTTTTTTTTTTTTTTCTTTAAGGGAAACTGCATCTGTTCAGAACCTGCTTCTCCAGAAGCTATCGAATTATTTTGGTTTTCCGGAAGAATTCCAGCATGTAACCTTGGTACTCTTGTTTGTTATTTGTGTAAAACCTGTTCTTCTGTCGTTTATGGTGTAGTTGGGGGTTTAAAAAAAAAAAAAAAAAAAAAAAAAAGGAATCATGTAGTTTAACTTTTAAAGAAAAGAAACAAACTGCTTCATAAGGAAACCAATTGTATGTTAGTGTTTTCAGAGGAGTCATCCTGTAGTTTCTAGCTCAGTAATGCAACACTGTACTTGTCACCAGGTGTGTTACAATCTTGCTGTACTTTCTTTTACTAGATGGTTGGGCTTTTAATAAATCCCAGACACTAAGCATCCTGGGCCTACTTGCTCTAGATCAAAAAAAAAAAAAAATGCAATAAAAAAAAAATTGCAATAAAGCACATTGACATGTAATGTTTTAGAAGGATGTACTGACAGCTGTTTCTAATAAATTCAGAACTGCAGCGTGGTCGGGCTCTCGTGGTGTTAGCTGTGTCTGTGTCTCCCGGCCGAGGCCCTCAGCATCTTCTTTAACAGAGACTTTTAAAAAAGGCTCGTGGAGGTCCAGTTCCCTCCCAGCTGGAGCAGCCGGGCCCCGAAACCCTCTGGGGGCTGGATGAGGGAGAAATACGCGTAGCACACGCGCGCTCCTTAACGGAGCCTTCGCTCCCTTCCTTTTGCAGCATCTTTAGAGAGAGCGGGAGCCCTCAGCCCTGTCCTTGCATGCCTCATTGCGTCCTCTGCCATCAGGGAAAACCACGTTCGGTGATTCCGCTCCTGGTGCTGGGGGCAGAGGAGGGGCTGGATCCATTTCCTTAGATCCTTAATTTTGCAGGAGTTCTGGAAATCACAGCCCAAGGGTGGCCAGCCACAGGGCTTGGGCAAACTTGAGGGCTGGCAAGGGCAAACCTGGGGAGTTTCATCCCTCAAACTTGGAGAGTCGGATGGGATGCCACAGCAGCATCCTTGGAAAAGTAAAAGCAGGGGCAGAACTGGTCTGTGCGTGGCTCGCCTGGCCGGGCTTGCAAATGGCTCGCTGTTTTTGCAACCGGGTGAGTCGACGTTTTTTCAGACTGCTGAGCAACGGTTTTCCAACCTGCTCAGTCGACCACTTAAAAAGATGCTGAGCCAGCATTTTCGCACATTGCTGCGTCAGCCTTGTTGGCCCCTGAGTCAGCATCCCCTCCATCGCCCCAGGCCCCCCGTGCCAGCAGGTGGCGAGCACCAAAAAGGGGCAGAAAAACCCCTGGTCGTGGTGCAGGGCTCCCCACCACCTCCAGGGATGGGGTACAGCGCTGGAGGGAGGCAGTTGCCCACGGGGAGGCAGCAGGAGCCACTAGCCATGGGCATCACAGGCTCGTGGCCACCACAGCGGCACCCCATGGCACCCAAGCGGGAGGAGAGCAAGGGAGAAACATCAGCGAGAAACGGGGAGGGCTCTGCAAGGCGTTCCTGGGCTCTTTTTTAGTATTATTTAATTTATTTCTTTTTAATAAAGGCTAATGAGGTAGAATTACAGGAAAGATGTAAGTCACTAATTGGCGAATCATTTTTCAGGGCTTTGCCAGACGGTTCGTTTCGTTATGAAAACATTACAGCCGGGAGCCGGCGTAGGAAATTTCCAAGCGGCTGTGCTGACTGGATGGAAAGAAAAACATCTCCCAGCTCAGATGTCTTCTTGGAGAAAGGGCAGATCCCTGGGATTTTTCCATCCTTGGCAATGATGCAGAGCTTCCTCCAAGTCCCCTGGGTCTCCCCAAGTCATACGCAGGCCCCTTCCCAGGGGCCAGCAACGGACAGGCACCCCCGGGCATGGCACCACAGGGCAGAGTGCGGGATGGATGGACAGATGCCCCAGGATGCTTTCGTGGGATTCCTGTTCCCCAAGGGCAGGAGATGGTTGCAGTGGGAGAAGCATGGGAGGATCTTCCCCATGGGGAAAAAGTCTGGGGAAAAAACGCGAACAATCTCCAAAAACCAATCTTTCCCCCAGCCAAAATGCCTCAATGAAGGTATCGGGGTTTGGTTCGGACCATCAAGGCTTGGTTTGAAAGCCGTGAGCTTGTTGCAACGACCAAGCGGCTCTGCTTCCCCTCCTGGGTTTCTGATCTCAAAATAGACATTTTAGTCTAATAGTTCAGTTTAATAGACACCATGCTGCTGGGCAAGGGGAGCAACGTAACCACCACCCACAGCTCAAAGTACCACAGACACGGTCATGAATACATGGTAAGGCAGCTAAAGTGGTCTCCATGGCTCCATGAGCTGCCGAAAAGTGTGGGGGGCTTCCCTAAGGAAACCATGATGGACGTGGTCGCCTGTCCCCTCCCTCGCGCTCCAACAAACACGGCTGGTGCGTGGGACCCATCTGCCATGAACGAAGCGACTGAGCATGGAAATGCTCAAGGTGGCTTCTTCTCACACCAGTCCCCACCACGACCAGCGTGGGAAGGTGCCCAGGGAGGAGGGTGCAGCCTTCATCCCCTGGGAGCAGGACACCCCCTAGGGACGCACAGCCTGGCTGAGCCCCGGGGAGACACGAGGGGGATGGAGGAGCGTCCGCCCTGGCCACGAGCCACGATTCCTCCCAGCCAGACGTGAGACACTGCATTTCCCTCCCTGGAGCATCACGTCCAAGCTTGGAGCAGGGGCTGGCAGCTTTCAAGTAAAACCGGCAGATTAGGCTTGGCCACGGACCCAGAATCCCCATTTCATGGGAAATCTCGTCATCTCACTCACCAGGTTGCATCCAAATTGGAACAAAATGTTAAAATACAAAGTTTGACTCTGGACAATATTTTCGCGGGGGCGGGGGAGGAAACCCACCACAACAATTTTGGTTCAGCTGGGACAGTCCCACACCAGCATTAGCCTTTCCCTACTGACACAATCTAAACGCCCAGGAAGGTTTGGAGGACGGAGGCATCACCCCGAGTGAGACAAACCACTTCACTGGCTGCTATTTTCTCCCTGAATTTTCATTAAATCTGCACTTCCTGGTGGCAAAACTGTTTCCCTGGAGAAATCAAACTGGCTTTTGTGGAGAAGTCATGGGTAGGGACAAGCTGCCGGGGCACCCTCTGCTTGGTGGCTTTGTGCTCCCTGGGGCAGGGGACATGGCGGAGCAGGGAAGGAAAGCTGCAGAGCAGCAGCCAGGGCTGCTGCCCCCACTTCTGCCCCCAAACCCATCCTTGGTGGTGGTGGCTCCTGGGAAACATCTCAGCCATGACGGCCCGGCCGCTCTTCCCGAGCCTGAACACCACGGAGCAAAGCCCGTCTCCGGCTTCCCTGTGGTCTCCCTCCTCTCCTCTGCAATGCCATCACCCCCCGGAGCCCCTTCCCTTCCCCATCGCCCCCAGACCCGAGCCAAGGGCAGAGCCTCGGGCTCCCCCTCGGAGCGGGAGGAGGAGCGCGGGCAGCTCCGGCTCCTCACGCCCAGCTGGCTCGGCCTCCAAGCCCTGATGCAAACCAGAGCAATGCAGGGGCCGGTTCCCAGAAGAGGGATAAGGAGCAGGAAGAGGAGCATTAACTGTCACAGGGCCCCGGGGCGAGCAAAGGCACGGCCTTCGATGGAGCATCTTGGGCAGACCGGGCTGCCGGGAGGGCAGGGGCCAGGATGTGTCCCTCCATCCCACCGGTGCCGTCAGGGTGTCAGATAAACCTTTCCCTGGGGTCCTGCATGGTGTCCTGGGAGAGATCCCGGCTTTTCGGGCTGCTGTTGCAGGCGAGGCACCCACTCGCCACAAGCCTGCTTCAAGCAGAACCAGCGTCGGAGCGTTTTCCAAACTTTTTCCCTTTCCTCCCACCTTCAAGGGAAGGGGCTGGCTGGGAGCAGAGCCAGCCCGCCCGCCCCGGGCAGGTGCTGTGCACGCTCCCGCGGCCGCTCTGCCAAAGGAAACACAAACATCCTACCCAAAGAAAGCACTTTTCATCTGCAACACAGGTTCCCATTTTTGCACAGGGCCGGCCTGTTCTGGGCAGCATTCCCCACCGCATCCCGGGGCTGAGCCAGAGCCCGGCCCAGCTTTCCGGGCTGGGCTTCGGCCAGAGCCACCCCTCCCACCCCACGTTAGATCCACTGAAACCAGTCAACGTGACCACGTCCGAGATCTGGAGAGGGTTTAAACTGGTCTAATGTGAGACACTTCAGAGTTAAAGCTGAATTGCCTCCTCTCCTCAGCGCAGGAGCTGGGGATGTTCTTCCAGGGGGTATGAGGGACCTGGGAATGTGGGACTGAGGGATGCAAGTCCTTGGGGATGCGACACTTGGGGATGCAGTTCCAGGGGGATATAGGGCCTGGGGATGCAGGTCCTTGGGGATGCGACACTTGGGGATGCAGTTCCAGGGGGAGGCGGGACCTGGGGATTTGGGACCCAGGAGATTTGGGACCTTGGGATGTGGGATCTGGAGGATACGGAACCTGGAGGATACAGGATGTAGGACCCCAATTCTCCTTGCTTCTGGCAAGGGGAACTTTGGCCAAACCTGGTTGTCCCCAGCCCTGCAGAGATGATGAGCCCCTGTACTTAGAAGCAGCTACTGAAGGGAAATTCCAGTTTCACGGGGTGACGCAGCTGATGAAATAGGCTGGGACAACAAAAATAGCTTTAAAAAAAAAAAAAAAAAGAGTGTAACTTTGGCCTTAACTTTGGGAAGATGTGAAGAGAAGACAGGAATCGGGGCGGAAGAGGGGGTGAGCAGGAATGTAAGGCCACTTGGCCGCACATCACTCACGGAATAAATAGCTCGGGGTGTTTCATACCTGCCCTCGGTGGTGGGTGGGCAGCGGGGGATGAGGAGCAGCAGCGGTTGCCCATCCTGCTCCTCTGCGCCCATCAAAGCCCTGCCGCCGAGCCGGAGCCCGGCCGGCCCCCGGCACCTGTCCCAGCAGAGCCGCGGAGCAGCAGGGAGCAGCATCCCCGGCTGCGGCAGGAGCAAAGTCCACAGGGGCAAACGTGAGACCAAGAGCCCGGGAACAAAGCGGCCTTTCACTGCGGCGGCTTGGCCAAAGAAACCGGGGAATATTTCTGTCCAAGGGCTTCCAAACGGCTTTGATCCGGGCACGGGGTGGGTTGTTGGGGTTTTTTTTTTTTTTCCTTTCCTTCTCCGTGTTGCTCTTATTTTTTTTCTTCCTACTTCAAGGCATAATTCTTTGTATTTATAATTTCTAGGAGAAATTTCTTGCTGCTGCAGGAAGGAAACGTCTTGCTGGGAGCAAGGTGCAGGCAATGCACGGCCCCTTCGCCCCTCGTGGCTTTTCCCTGCGGAGGGAGGCTTCAGCTGCCCTTTCTGCCGGGGGTTTTGGGTTCGGCACCACAGCGCGCAGCTCCCACAGCCCCTCTGAGGACACAGCACCCCTCCTTGGCACCGAGGGAGAGAAATCACCCCCACACTGGGGCTCACTGCAGGTGCAGGTGTCCGTCACCATCATTTTCCGCTCAGAGGTCGGTTTCTGAACCTGTCAGATAAATCCCAGCCTCGCTCAGGGTGGGAAACCCAAACTGCTCCAGGGCTGTGCACCTTCCTCCCAAACCATGTCCCTTTCAGAGGACCCGGGAGCTCCCACGCTCAGATGGCCTTTTGGTGCCCCCAAGATGATGAGGATGAGCATCGTCCTCCTGACCAGCCCCCAGACCTGGGCTGTCCCCTCCTGCCGCGCAGGGGACGGTCCCCACGTGCCCCTACACCCACGCGGCGTGGGGCACAGGTGACACCCCCGGCAGGGCAGGGCAGGCAGGCAAAGCCCCCCCTGCCCACATCCCGAGTATTTTTAGGCAGCAGGAAACGCGCCTGCGCTGCCACCAGCCTCTGGAGCAGGGATGGGAGGAGATGGATGGGATGGAGAAACGGAGTCAGCCCTGCGAGGCCCCGTGAGCCAGCGGCCAAGGGAATAAAACCACTCCCCTCCTCTTCCTTCTCTTCTTCTCCTCCTCCTCCTCCTGGCCCTGCCAGCCACCTTCTGACGGATGTTGGCTTTGGACGGGACCCTCTTGCAGCCCAGCTGCCGAAAAAAAAAGCGCCCATGCGCCCATGGGCCATCTGGAATCCATCACCGGGGACGCAGCCAAACCCTGTCCCTGCCCGCTGCCGGCAACGCTCTGCTTTCCAGGGGAGCACCTGCGGGCGCAAAGGGGTCACCCCCCCACACACACAATTCCTGGCACCAGAATCCAGCCAGAGACCCCCATTGTGCCACCAGCAGCAGCTGGGGAGGGGATGGGCCGCCCCACTGCCACCGGGGTGGGAGCAGGATGAGGGAAGCCCAAAGCGCGGCAGCCGGGGGGGGGGGGGGGGGGGGGGTGTGGAGGTGGGGGGGCAGCCCCACGCTGGGGGAATGGTGGCGCTTTTCCCCTCGCCGAGGGCTGGGTTGGTGCCAAGTGCCTCATGGCTAAAGCAACTGGGGAAGACGGGACATAGAAACGGGGGGGCTGGGGGAGCACAAAGGGGTCCTGCTCCCCCCTCATCCCCTTAACACCCTCATCTTTCTAATATGAGTAACAGGGGAAGTGGGCGGCACTGGGGACCAGCGTGGGCCCCCCCGCCCAACCCTGGACGAGCATCCCCTGCCGCCATGGGAACGTGCATCCCCAGTCAGCCCCCGTGGGCAAACCTGATGGCACCAGCAGGGTTAAGAAACACCCTAACGAATGACAGCTCCAAAATTAACGAGCATCCAACATCCGCATCAACTTCTACACTGACGCGGGAGGCAACAGGAGCCCCTTTGCTTTTAAAATCCGCAGTGAGCAGCTGAGCAGGGAAGCGTCCCGGGGTGGCACAGCAGCAAACTTATGGCTGGAAACGGTTAAAAGCACATTTTAATCTTCTCCTTTTCAGGTCCAGCAAAGCGGACGCGGCTGTCGGAGAACGAGAGGATGGGGACGGGAGGAAACGGGCTTTTCATGCCGCCCTGTTTGCAGAAGGCGCCCGCGCTCTGCTTCAGTCTGTTTTTCTTGGGGATTGAGGGAAACTGTTCAAACATCCTCAGCGGAGCCAGCGGCGCGGTGAGCAGGAGTCATGGACGGGGAGTGCCGGCCCCGGCGAGGTTCCGCTTCAGGTGTCGGCCTGTAAAGCCAAAAATCACAGCCAAGGGTCAGGGAAAGGTGCTGCCCCGGCACCGGAGCTGGGAGGGAGCAGGGTTGGGCGATGGAGGACCACGAGATGAAGCCCCAGCTCAGCTCTGGGCTCACACCAGGACAACGCTGCATGTGGATGGCAATCCCTGGAAGCTGCCTCCTCCCAGGAATGCCGCTCCTGCAATTTTTATTCACAAACTCCCGCAACATCCATCTTTTCAGGGCCATGGAGCCATCCCTTCCCTGTTGGAAGCAAAGGCACAGCCCGAAGCCCTGCTCGGCTCCCTGCAAAGCCATGTCTCTCCTTCCGTCTCCCCCCAGTCAGTAACTGGGAAGGGCTGGAGCTGAGGAAGACCTTCCCCAAAGCCACCCCAGCCACTTCAGAGAGATGTGGGATCAGCACAACATTTTTGGCAGCTGCCACCCACGAGCTGGACCCGAAACCACGGGAGGGTGCAATGCGGCAGCAGCAGAGGACGGAGGGCAGCGTAACAGCCCCGGGTGCTGCTGCTCGTCAAGCAAATGCGTCTGAGCAGGGGCAGGCACTGGTTCCCAGTTAGGCAGGTGGCACCGAGAGCTGGGACGAGGGCTGGCTGTGGCACCTGGCTCCCAGGAAAGGCTGGGGATTTACAGCCGGTAGCATCCCTGTGGGCTCACTTTGATGCTCGCCCCCCCCGCCCCGACCACCTCCTGCCCAGGAAAATCTGACCAACACAATTTTTCACCACCCGGGGTTTTCCCATGGAGGGAAAGCTGGGGAAGGACTACATGGAATTTTATATTATGGCTGGAAAACTTTCCACATGACAAAGCAGCTCCTGGGGAGCAGATGTGGGGCTCTGCCCCCCCGGCCCCGGCCAGTCCAGCTGCCCTGGGGAGCATCCCGCATTGGCAGAGTGAGGAGGTCCGAGGCACTGCACCGCACTGGGATCGCACTGGTAAGGGGAAACTGAGGCAGGGAGTGGGGGGAAGAGATCTGCAGACCCCCTGGGTTGTGCCTGAGATGTCAGGATCTTGCCCCAGAGAGGCCACGAGCTCCGGAGCGCAGCGGGGAGACGGATGCTGCGGAAAAGACCCAGCTTAGAGGGATAGCACCTGGCTCCGTCCCAGGCACTTGGCTCAGGCTGGGAGATTAAAGGTAGCCAGCCGGGCTCGTCTAACGGGAAACATAAACCTCTGCTGCCGGTGACCTGGAAGGGCAGCACCTTTCCCAGAGACCTGCCCCTCCAGGATTAACGGGGGTTGCCAGAGCAAAGCCCAGGCTTATTCCCAGCCCGGCGAGACCTGTGTCCTCGCTGACAGAAGCGGGGGTGGCTTGGTCATACGCTTTGCGGGACACCAGGGAAACCCCGCGGGGATTCTGCCCCCACCACTGCGCTGCCTGCGGAGCTTCCCGGGAGCCGGCTTTGCGGGGAATCTGGCCTTTGAGTAAAGGGGAAGAGACGGCTGCTGAGCAGAGAGGAGTCTGCAGCCACCAGGCCCATGGGTTTAGCCCATCCTCCTCTGCATCCCTCCCTGCTGGCACCCAGTGCCCTCGCGAAGGGGCAAACCAGAAAAATAAATATATGTATGTATTAGAAATGCAAGAGGATGCTGAAACCAGCAGCCACAGCCGTGGTGCGACACAGGATTTCATTCAATCGCCCCACAGAGCCGGATGGAGCTGCAATGGGTTAAATATTGCCTGGCCCACTGCCCCAGGGAGAGCCGGGATGTTCCCAGGTGAGATGTGGGGGAGCAGGATGCTCTCCCAGCCCGACCCCATTGAGTTCAACCACAGCCCCGCACATCGGAGCTCCGCAGGCAGTGGGGTGGGAAAGCATCCCGCTGCCGGAGAGGTTCCCAGCCAGCCCCGGCCTGAGGAAACGACAGGTACGTCAGGTCAGGCGGGCGAGGGGAAGGGCAAGGAGGGATGAGCGGCGCAGGAAAAAAGTAGCAGGTTGTGGGTGCTCCTGCCCCAGGGTATCACCAGCCCTGGCGCGCCACTGACCGCCCCCAGCTTCCGTGCCGATTTAACACCCCACGTCACGCAGCCCTCCCACGCCACCATCCCCCCGTCACGCCGGGACCACGATTAGGGCTGGCGCGAATAAGCTGACCGGCGGCGAGGATGCTCCGATGGCTGGAGCCCGGGGAGGCCGTTCGGGGGAGCCCTCTGACGCGGGCGCAGCTTAGTGGGATTAGCGGGCTGTCGGACGTGACTGCGAGGCAGTCGCCTGGTGCTAATTAAAGACAGGATATATTTAGGCACCCGGTTATCCCCTGCCTTTCACTTATTTTTAGCTCCCAGGCTGCCAAGCTGGGGTGGCACATGGGGAAGGGCACGGCTGCGGGGCAGGACGGATCCGTCCCCGGATGGTCCTTCCCATCAAGGGATGGAGGGGACCCCAGCCCCATGTCCTGGCTGGAGCTGAGCCCCCACCAGAAGGAGACCTCTGACCGCACTGTCTGCAAACCCCAAAATACAGCCACAGCCCCTGCCATGAGCCAGGCACAGGACTAATATGCCCCCAGGGCTCATCACCAGCTCCAAGTCCCAATGCGGTCACGGGATTCCTGGCTGCCACAGAGCTGAGCAGCATCCAGGGGTGGCCAAATTCCCCCTTAGGTGGCCCATCAGGTAGAGTCTCTCCCAGAGCAGCGAGACTGGGCACGCAGATGGGTCAGAGTATCACTCAATAAATGTGAGCTGGAAAAAAAACCTTCCGATTTATTTATCCATTAAATCTTTTGGCTCCAGGACCAGGTGCCCTGCACCCTCAAGCCCAAGGACAGTGTCCAGAGCCATGCAGGGCCATGGGCTCCCATCGCCTCGGCCACGGCTCGCCCCAGTTCCCTGCTGCCCATCAGAATTAGCTAGCCCATTTGAGCGGGTTTACGATAATCATCAAATAACTGGTTCATTGACAGCATGTCAGGCTGAGAAGACAGACTGAGCCCTCGTTTGCTGATTGCTAATTAGCTTAACATTCCTAATCCCTCATTAGCGCCTATGAAGTAAGCTCTGAAATATGAGGTCAGCCCTAATCAGCATTTAAAATATAAAGCCCACTGGCACATGATGGAGGCGGGAGAGGGGGGGCAGTACCGGGGGCTTCCATGGCCAGGGGGAACGAGGTTGCACAGGGCAGAGCCAGACGCGAAGGGTTAAATCCTGTGGAGCCACAGAGAGCTGCTCACCACCCCAAATCTCAGCCTCCCCGCACTCGGTGAATGTCCGGGCTCCACACTGGGGGCAGGCGGTGCCATTCGGGGTGACAGCCATGAGACGTCCCAGGTTCCCCTCAAGTCCCATTCCTTGCTGTGCCCAGCTGGACATCAGCCCCAGGAATCACAGCATCCCTCTGCCGCACTGAAACCTCTCCCTTTGCCCCCTGAAACCAGGCTTTCCCCGCTGGAAAACTCCAGATGGGCCATCCCACTTGTGTCCCCGAGGACGGGCGGCAGGAGGGATGGAGGAGCAATCAGCCACGGTAAATACCCTCGGCAATTAGCACCATGTCCCTGCTCTGGGGCTTTCCAGAGCGGAGGGAGACGGTGGGTTTTTCGGGTGGGTTTTAACCCTGGTGAGCTGAACGTGTCCAAGTGGAGACGACAAGTCCAGGGTGACACATACGACATCCCTGGGACAAATTCCAGGCAAAAGCACCTGCAGGCGAGGCTGACCTGGCCCCAATCCCCCTGCATCGGAGGGACCGTGGGCCACCAGCTGCCAGGGATGCTGCCACTGTCCCTGCTTATGGCTCTTCTTGCGCCATTTCTTGGGGGGCAGCTGGGGAGCACCCCCACACTTGTACCCCACACCCAAGGGCGGCTACAACCCCCCCCAAAGCGTGGGTGTGTCCCCATGGGCTGCTGCTGCATCTTGGCACTGGGGGCAAATGAGCCCCCAGGCTGCAAAGCCCGGAGGATTTGGGGGCCTGGAAATGCCGCTGCTGTCAGGGGGGTGACCCAGAGGTCCAGGCAGCGGCTCGACGGGACGGGAACAGCCCCATGGCTGCAGGTCACAGACGGCCACCAACCCCACCATGCCAGGCGAGGCCAGAGGAGAAACATCCCCAGGAAGGGACAGAGGAGCAACGCTCCGAGAGAGCCTGATTCTGCCAGTAAAACCCCGATTTGAAGCAAAACACGTTGAATTTCTTTTTTTTAATGCACACAAAGGCACAATAAACTCATCCTCCCACACGGCTGACAGGTATTATTGGGCATCATCTGGCCAGTAACAGCTTTCCAGGTCCAACCTCCCTCCAAACCAAGCGGGAATCAGCACTTTGCAACCTGGGTCCCCTTTTAGCTGCAGCCAGCGCCTGGGCTGGGGGCTGAAATCCCACGTGTTCCTCTTCTGGCAGCTGGTCCGGGGGGAAATGGCCTGGCCCAGTCTGGTCTCACCTAAACCCAGGCGAAGTCAGAACCGTAAGCTCACAGGAGCATCACGCAGTTCACCGGGATGGACAAACCCTCCCAGCCCCGGGGACGTGCCCCTCGCTCAGCTTCACCCTTGAAGGACACTGCTGCAAAACCTCCCGTGGGGCGACTTTTCCCTGCTCACAAGGCAGCCCAGCCCTCCTGCACCACTTATTATTATTATTAAAAGGCCCCAAAAAAGGGGGAAGAGGCTGGCAGAGGCGACAAGCCCTGATGTCCCCCTGTGCTGCTGCTGCAGGTGCCAGAATTTGACAGGGCCACATGTTGCTGTTTGGTGCATCCGACAGCAATTCCAGCTGCACTTTCCCTCCGGGTCAGGCTGTCAACAGCTAGGGGCTGAGCACCCCTACGGGTTGTTTCGGCTTTCCCCCTGATTCCCATCTTTGAAATTCCTGGTAAGCTGCCTGCCGGCAGCGGGACTTTGCCCGGGGCCTCGCTCGCACCCTCTGATCCCAGGGGAAGGATTCAAATCTCCGTGTCAGCATCAGGGAGCGGGCATCAAAGCACCCTGAGCTGCCCTCGTGCATGCCGTCATTCAGGAGGAAAATGGCCCTGATTTGCTGCGGCTTAATCCTCTGGAAGAACAAACTACTGTGGACTAAGGGCAATTTATTTCTGACTAGGGGAACCTCTACAGGAGGGCTGCAGGCTTTAAACTTAACCCTAATGAAACTCCAGCTACTAAGTCTTAAAAAAGGAGAAAAGCGGGATGTTCCCATGAAGATGTAATTTGAAAAGCTCTTGTTGCCATGTCTCTGCTCGTCCCCAAGGAGCGGGACGAGAGCGATGCTCCTGGCCCCCTGCGGCGGTGGAGGTGATGCTCTGGACTCGGTCCCTGGGTCACGGCCAGCCCTTGCTCTGCACCAGGTCCCTGCCCGGAGCCATCACAGCCTCCCGCCGTGCCAGAGAAAGGCCATTTTGCTCAATGCTGCAGGAGATGTAACAACCTCCTCTCCCTCTGTGCCTCCTGTCCCTTCGAGCCGTGCCGTCCCTCTCCGCGTGGGCAGGAATATCACTCTTTTATGAACTGACGTCAGCAATGACGACCGCCGGCGCAGCGAGAGGCTGCCGGCAGAGGCACCGCAAGTCTCCCGTGGATGGAGCTGTGCTTCGTCCCCAACTTCTGCTCGGCAGCTTCCCCGGAGAACGAGGACACGGGATGTTTTGAACATCCTCGGTAGCAGCGAACAAGGCTGAGTCCAACCCCCCAGACACCAGCGTCTCCCCAGCTCTTTATTTCCAAGGAGAGGAACAAGCCTTTGAAGGCTTTTCAGGTGGCGAGTGCACACCTGCGGATGTTAAAAGCAAAGGGCTGGTTTTGGAAAGGTTTTGGGTGATATATTAGCACGAGAGCCTAAATAAGTGGGTGCACAAAGGGGCTACGTAGCTCCTGCTGCCTCGTGCCGTTTGGCTAATGCAAGCCAATGCCATTCCCGTGCTGCTGGCAGCCGCTGCCCTTCGGATTTTATGTAGTTGCACATCATTCATAGGCCCATCAGCTGTGGTGCTCAATGGCGGTCAGTCCCGTCCTCTCCTTGTCTGGCTGTTTTCTTCTGTTGCTCAGCTACGTTTTTTTACCCCTTTAAGTAGGGACTGACCAGGAGGACCCTGCATTAGCCGAGACACAGGACACGATACACTTCAGGGGCTCTCGGTGGAGGCTGGTAAATTCTGGGCTTGAGTTTCAGCGTGGAAAGGTTTGGCTTATCCATACATCTGGCCCATACATCCCAAATAGCCAAAGGGCAGATTTACTCCGACACCCAGACACTCCGCTGGCTATTTTCTGCCCTGCCAAGCAGCCGGTTGAGCCGCACCCCCCACGCCAGTCCTTCAGGGAGACCAAACAAGAGACACACACGAGTTTGAATTTATGTATAAAAAAAAAAAAAAAAAAAAATTATTTATTTTGGAGGAGGATTTGAACATCGACATGCAGGTACAACATGAATAAAAATTATTGCACCGCTATTATGTGGCAATTGTTCAAGTTTCTAAAAACACAGAAATTCCACACTTTCTCGTTACCTAGGTAAGTGCTGAGTGACACGGCTCGGCAGAGCCCAGCTCGGGAGGTGCTCTCCCAGCCACCTGGATATGGTAATCGAACACAACGTAAACACACACTTCTGTCAAATCTTCTACTAGAAGTACAGAATTATCCTTCACATCCAGTAAGAGAAAACCAGAGAAAGACTTTATCCTCCCCTCTTTGGAAGAGAAGAAAAAAAAAAAAAAAAAAAAAAAAAAGATTTAAAATACTCCAAATCACACCTTAATGCAAGTGTGGCAACCAAAACCACTGGTCACTCCTACCCCTTCCCCGGCAAGCACTCTTTAGTATATTAGCAGCCAAAGGCCTCTGACATTCGGACCCAGGAGTGGCCGTTACAATGCTAAAGTCTAATATTTACAATAAATATCATCCATTTCTCTCAGTTTGCAACAGTAAGAGACAAAGGGTAAAAATAACACTGAAATGAAGCATGGGGCAGGACGCAGGAGCAGAGAGGAGCTGCAGAGGCTTTGATGCTGTCATCCCAGCACGGATGAGAAGCGGGAGACGCATCCAAGCCAACAGAAGGAAAAGAGGGAACTGAAGCAGGAAAGCAGGGTGTTTGGATGGTTCCATGCACGGCTCATTCACCCAATGCACACCACGCGCACGCAACTTCCACTTCCCACCCGTCCGACTCGGGGATATCCACGGAGGCCGAGCCCTCGGCTCGCTGAGCGCATCGCTCGGGTACCGCGGGTCCGATCCCGCGCTGGGGAAGGCACTCTTGCTCTTCACACACAGCTCTTCCAGCACCTCGCTCCTCCCCAACACGTTTTTGCGAGCTTATTTGAGAAGGTATTTAAGCAATTAGCAGAGCAAGGAATAAGTCTTGGATAATAAACCTGGTTTATTAGCAAAATTTTATAGAAAAAGTCTTTTTGCCCAAACTTTTTGCTAAGGTGCACTGTCTAAATTTGACAGAAGGTGGAACCGGGATGACGGTGCACCTGGCACTCTGAGGGAAACTGCAGGACTGACCAGGAGCAGGGGGTACGGGGCTTCACTAGGATGCTTCCCTGGTAACGCTGCTTGGCTTTGGCTTCCAAAAAACCTGTTTTTTTTTTAAATTGCACTGATCGCTTTCTGTACCATAGCTACAAAAGAGGTGACGAAATATACCTCACCTCTTCTTCGGCCAAACCAGGCAAAAGCAGCAAAAGCTGGGACACAGCGAGGTTTTTCACTCCTCTCTTTATGCATGAGAAAGGATAAAACTCTACGATTCAGCGCTGTAACCACCGGCTGCGAAGGGAGGGAGCCAGTGGCTAACAGAGCTGGTACCTCCAGAGGGTCCCATCCCAACCTGCTGGGATGAGCCAGGTTACAAACTCCTCTCTCCTAAGAGCGGTGGTTGACTTTCCCCTTACGTTTGTCAAACGCAGAGCCCCTCATGGATGCCCCAGGAGCACGCTCACTGGAGGAGCCGTGCCACCGCAAGGAGAAGGAAACAGGCACCTGCCACCCAGGGAACAGCCAGGTCGGACCACGTTCTCACCAGCTCCGGGCTCACCACTAAACTGATACAGAGACTTCCATCTTGCCAACGTTAGGTGCCCTCAGGAGATAAGCTTGAGGCTTGTCTTTGCAATTACTCAGGATGCTGAATCAATTTTTCACTGTTCCTGCCCATTTTACCATATAGCGTACTGCCAATCGGACCTTGTTTCTCAGCAATTTTTTATTAGATCAACCCATCGGGGAGGAAACCGGCCAGATAATCACCAGATCCCGCCAAGTCTGTTCCTTACTTGCTATCGCTCCAAATCAGCACAGAACGATGCTCATCAACAAGAGTGCTTGGAGAGGCTGGAGATACCCAGGACCTCGACAAGGCAGTGGAAATACTGCGGTTTATAATCGCAAACCAAGTGTATACGTGTAGGCTACGAATTCCGGGAAAAAGAGCAAAGAGACAGCGCAGCAGGCTCTGCTCTCAACACCGTCACAGCAAGATTTATTAACGTGTTATCTGGGAGCGTTGAGGCTTTGGTTAGTGTATCAACAACACCATACATGTTCACACAGACGCACGGAGTAAACGCTCATTTAAACATGATTTAAAAATAAAATAAAAAAAAAAAAAGATCAAACCAAACCAAAACTTGGTCCAGAAATGAAATCCAAGCAGCCAAAATCAAGTATATAATGGGGGGAAACAACGGTTATACAGAAAGAGGCAGGGGGAGATTCCAGAGATTTCGGTGATTTGTGGATTGAGCTGAAACCAAGTCGAAAGAGATGGAGAAAATATATTCCTATATGAAACCATATTTGCATGTAGGGGAAGCGAATCAGAACTTCCAAGTTCAGAAAAAGCCAAGACAATGAAGGCGGCGTCATGAAATCAGACCAAGAGAGGCAGGTTTTAGCTTGAAATACTGTTGCACAGTCAGTTCTGCTTCTAAGGGAGTCAGCCAGTGAGCAGGATACTAGACCTCGCGGGTGATCCGCAGGGAGATACACTCAGACAAGACTAGAATAAAAGCTGAGCACAATCTGGGACAAATGATGGGAGTGTTCATTGAGAGGAACCTTTAATTGGATGAAGAAATGGCTTACAGTGCTACAGGTATCACCACTCGACACGTTTATTGGTGTGTTATTACTGATCTACTCCTCAGCAAAGAGCACTGTTATCCAGAGTCGGTCACACATAAAGCAAAGCAATGTCTAAACCTAAGAGCAAAGAGTAATTTTTTTTTAATGGAAAGTGACCTCAGCAGTGGAAATGGTCTAGCTATCAAAGCTGAAATCTTAAAATATCACATGTGTTTTGAAGTCTGCTTGCAGCTTGTCCACAGAACTCGAGGAGTCAGAACTCTTCATAGGTTTGTTTTTTTAGTTTTTAAAACGGGCAGATGCAGAAAACTCAGCAAGTTTCCCAAGCCCCAATTCCGAAATGTTAAGGAACACCTTAAAACCCCTACCTATTTAGACTCACCAAGAGAAGGAAAAGTCTCCAAAGGTCATTTATCGTTGAGATAACTTTGCCCGAGACACACTGGAGAACACGCGACTACAAATTTCTCTACCTTAAAATCGACCTACAAGGCACCCCTTTCCCGGGGTCATTTATTCCGAGGCAGGGCAAGTTATGAATTGAAGCCAGAGAAAGGAAGATAAAATATCACTAAAATTTTAAAAACAGAGGGAAAAGTTGCCATGTGTCCCATAAAGGATAAGTAAAAACGATCCCAAAAAAACCCAGCTTACGGATTGGAGATTTCTCTTTCTGATAATTCCATTGAAAACTTAATTTTAATTGGTATTAAGAGATGACAGTCCTCTCTCTCTGTCCGACCCTTCCAGCCAAGTCCCTCGCCTCTGTATCCGCTAAGGATGCATGGAGGGCTGGGAATGCACATGGTGACAAAGAGGTTCTACTTGCACCGAAGAGGATTTGTAGCTCCAGAACAACTTGCGGACAAGAGAGTAGTTTCTTCTGCTTGTCAAAGGACATCGGATTGTAAATTCGAAGGAAAAAAATTGTGAATTTCAATGAAATTCAAAAGTAAGCTGCCTTTTTTTGTACTCAGAATTTTTGGGATCTCAAATAAATGTGGAATTAGAGGGAAGAGCACAACCGGCCCTCAACTTGGGCAAAATGAAAGGTCTGGAAGGGAAAAAGAAAATAAAAATCAACAAACTGTTTCTTAAGCCCTGCTTTAAAGATACCCTGTTCTAAAGAGACCTCAAACGGCAAGCATTACTGTGTACAAAAATAGAATAGCAAGGATGAAAAAACACAAAAAACAGTATGAAAAAAACCCTCCCAAAAATAGATGTACACAAGTTCTATTTTATATTAGTGTATATTACAAAATTCAAACATGCAGTCTCTATTTTGAATGTAGAACGCTCCAGTCCACGTGTACCGGGGATGCTGCTATGTTTTCTTTACAGCACCATCATGTGACAGGGGAAAGTCTTGTATTTTTAACTGATTTCCAACCTCTTTGCTTTTTGCCTGCGCGGGAGTCCCTTCTTTACAGGGCCTCGTGCTGCCACCTGGCAGAGGGGAGGCTCTCAGAGCTGCTTGTCCAGGAGCGTGAGGCGGCTCTTTCGACGGAGTGATTTTGCAGCTACCTCCCAACGCTTCAGATGTTTTAGCGCTGCAGAAAGCTGCCTCCTTTTTTGCCACCACGGGACACGTTGCCGAGTTTAAGGACTCCGCGCAGGACCCACTCCTCGTGGTCAGACCGTCTGTGCTAGATAGTTTGGCTTTCTCTTGACACGCTCCTGCTTGTGAAGTTTCCTGCTTTTTTTGTTTGGAATCTCTCTCTTCTTTACAGGAGGCTCCCAAATGGGGGAAATCCTTTCTCTTTTCCACCTCTCCGGAAACAGATATACTGAGCTTCAAAGGGCCTAACACGCTCTGAGCTAGTGGCACTAACTGAGACACGGAGAGAGCTCTTTCGAAAGCACCGGGGACGAGGAGCGTGGAGGACACGGGACCTGCCGGGCTCGTTTTGCTGGCGGCTGAAGCACCCTCTGCCTGGGACGAGCTGGGCTGCTTTTCAGTACTAGGGCTTTTTCGGGACGTTTCGCTCGCGCTTCCCGGAGACAGAAACGAAGTGCTGTGCTGTTGTGCAGGCTGAAGGGTCTCCTTGCGATCCTTCTCACCACGATCCGCGGGGCTCGCCGAGAGGGGAGGGCTCACGCTTGCCGTGCACCACGAAGAAAGTGCCAGCAGAGGTTTGGAATCCTGTTTTTTCTGACTGCTTTCTGTTAGCAGAGGGTCTTTCAGGTCAAGCTTACCACACGAGGCCCCTGAAGAGTCACCTTCTTCAAGTCCCAGGAGTTTTATAGATGGGCACTGTACATGTTCTGTGCGGTCTGTTGTTTTTTGAGTACTTGTAGCTCTCCCTAGGTCTTTGATTGCTTCAGAAGACTTGTCTTTTGGACCAAGACACTCAGAAGTTTTGTTTTCTGGCACTTTCTGTTCCTTTGCAGCTGTTTCTGATCTTAGGAATGGCTTTTCTGAATTAGCTAATTTTTCTGGAGAAGTTCTTGGGGGGACCTCTGATGGGGAAGGGTGCACACTGATTTGCAGTGGCTCTGAAACAGCCTTGGCTTGTTGATTGTTTCCCTTCTGCAAATCTTCTGTACCTTTTGGATCTTCAGGTAGAAAGGCATCATCTTCAATACTGTCTTTGCTTTCCAATTTAGACGAAAACTTATTATCCTCATTAAAAGAATCTGAGCCTTGGTCTCCACCGTCAGGGGGCTTGTCCAGTCTTCTCCCATCCTGACTATCTTCCGAACCATCATCCGTTTCATCTTCGGAAGAATCTACTTCTCTGATGGCCTCTTGCTTTTGCAGAGACTCCCTCCTCTCCACCCTGTCCTGCCGAATAGCACCCAACTTCCGAGAACCCGGCTTCTGCAACATCCCTTTTTCCGCCAGCCCAAGTTTGCCACCCGTTGTTTCATTCGCAGATTCTTGTAAGCTCTGGAGACTGGGATCCCTCTGTAGCATCTCCTTCTTAAATTCCGAGTGAGAGATATCCAAGCTGTGCTTACGCGAGGAAGCCAGCTTCTTCTCAGAAGAGGACAGCGAGGCAGCCAGTTTCTCGGCCGATTGCACTCTCTTTAGCAAAGGAGACCTCGGGGGCTCAGCACTTTTGGGGCGAGAAATTTGTCTCACCAGCGGTGGAGAGGAGTGTAGTTTTACTGGAAAAGACTGAATAATACTGGAGCTGCCAACTGAGTGTCCCGGTAAAGGAGATGGGGAGCGCTGCGGTGACGTGGACTGTGGGGTTGGTGACGGAGTGTGAGCTAGCGGTGACAGAGGGATGTTTCCCGCAGATTTACGCCTTGGAGATCTGTACTGCCTTTGAAGCTTTGGTGCTAGTCCATGCAGAGAGCTGGGTCGGATGTGTCCAGAGCTGGCCGGAGAATTGGGAACACTGGAACTGGGAGAGCTACTCTGGGAAGAATTGCCACCAACTTGAAAGAGAAGAAAAAAAAAAAAGAAAAAGAAAAAAAAAGGACTAAGATGATTAATATATATTTGGCCATTAAAACAAATTATTGAAAATAAGACATGCAAAGCGAAGACAAAATGCCATGTTACCACAAAGCACTGCAGTAATATCACACGGTAATATTGCACGGCCTCTGACGGAAAAGTCACATCATTGTCACACAACACCAGAATATAGTAAGAAACACTCTGCTATCAGAACGTTTTTTTTCCCTGAGAAAACCTCCAAGTGGATGAACCACGTGTTCCATTACTATTCTCAAGATGCAAATCTCTTTATTCCACCAGCTGATTCAATTTTCAAATATGACTTTGCCACACTGTTTTGATTCCTTTTCTCCGAACTAATCTAGAAAATGTGTCAAACTGCTACAAAAACACCGCAACTTACAATACACGTTTGCATCAAAGTGAAAGGATGCTGTAGTACAGCAAATGCATTCTTAAAAGGATGTATGGATTTTCATTTTTAAATGAATCAATGAATGAGAATATATCCATCCTTAAGGTAATCGACATGACAGCTGTCATTTTATTTCACAGACTTGCTGCCTGCTGCTGCGTATTTTACTTCAAAAATTAATCAATAAGCAAAAATCTTCTCCAAGTTTTTTTTCTGTTTGTGTGGATCGTTGTTGGTTTTTTTGGTTTGTTTTGTTTCTTTTTTTACCTGAGTGTACAGACTCGGGAGTGGATCTGTAACTCTGCGTTGGCGACCGAGGAGACAGGTTGTGAGTTGGAGAGCCAGGCACGCTTTCTCCAGAAGACAGAGAGCGGTTTAGTGAAGATAAACTCCGGCTGGTGTGAAGCAGCGATGCTTGTTTAGTGATCTTCCTCAACAAAGAACTCTTCTTCTTACTGTGGAAGAGCATTCAAAAGTTGTTTACAAGCCCAAATGATCTATTACCTTTATTGGCATATTTCAGTCAATTTTATGGCACAGTCAAAAAGAAAACAAAAGGAAAAGAAGAACTACAGGACATACCTGCTGATATGCATTATCTGCAAATTGATTTGACAAGATCTCTCTTACATTATCTTGGCTGCCATTTAATTTTCACAGAGAAACATCAAAACGAACCTTTCCTGACCATCCTTAGTTTTGCTCTTCTTGTTCCTACGAGCCATCTTGGATTTGTAGCTGGCTTTTCGAGCTGGACCAACTTTGATGGACGTGTTCTCAAATGGTGTGGTGGAGATGGACACTTTATTTCCACTCTGTGAGAAACAAGACACAGAGACGTTGCTTAAAACGGGGCTATTCGAAGCAGATCTGGAGGCTAAGCAGGTAGGCTGCTAATTGATTGCTGCCTGCCATCTTGTAATCCTTTGTCAAACTCCATTTCCCCCTTTGCATTTCCACCTATCATTTATTAAGGAATTGCTGAGAGAGAGCCCTCTTTAGTCAGGCTTTCACAAATGATTAGCTCAGACCCCAGCTGGCAGGTAAAGCTTCCCAGAGCAGATAGAACACAGCATCCGACCTCTCCCATGGAGATCCCAACTGCCTCAATTTAATACTTGTAATACTTGGAAACTTGAACAAAGTGATATTCTGTCACCAATCCTATTCCCAGTACTCTGACTGACGGCAGATGTGAGCGTATCAGGCAGCTATCGTGACGAATCTGCAACACAGAGCATGGCTCGTCTCTCTCATCTTAAAAAAAGATAATTCTGATTGCTCCCCTATTTGCAGTCCCACAGACTTCTGTCTCTTGGAATGGTCCAAAACTTTGGGGTTTATTTCCGTAAATGGATTCAGCTCAGAGGAGGCATCAAAATGCAAGTCATTTAACTGGATAATTTTAAGACCAACCATTACAAAGCTGCTTTTAAATATCACTAGGAATAATCCTGGAGAAAGCAGTATTAAAGGTTCATAACATCAGCACAGCCTAAAGGCAAAAAATAAAAGTAATTTGGAAAATTTTTTAAGGTATTTGTTTATTAAAGTGATGTTTGTGGAAAGGTATACTTAAATCTTCTTAACCTTTGTCTTTACTGCTGATAAAAATGTATCTGACGGGTCCTTATTTCTTATACAAATTATCTGAGTTTAGCTTAAATTACATGCAGAAATTTGGGAGATTTAGGGATCAAGCCACAGCAATGAGTTCTTGCAAAGCAAGGACCAGGTGCTGTGTACATACTTGTATTTCAGACAATGCCAATTAGACACCTACGGCGTTTTAAACAAGCTTGCTCATATTTTCCAAAACGTAGCAGCGTCCCTACCTTCAGAATCAGCTCCACCACCTCCGTGTGCACCAGCCCATGGACCGGCTCCCCGTTGACATGGGTTATCAGATCCCCTTCACGCAGACCTGCTTCGTTCGCTGGCCCACCTTCCTCCACGTGCTGGCAACGAGAAGGGGATGACTGATTGGAGAAGAGGAATGTACAGGATCTCTGGCCAGATCAGACTCAAAGCCCATCCATCTCACCCCTCGCTGCAGCCAGCATCAGCTGCTTCAAAGAAGGCTGAAAGACACCACTGACTGGCACAGCCAAGCACAGAAATCTGTGCTCTTCCCGATCCAAGGCAGCCAGCCAGGATGGTTAAGCTGATCAAGAGACCAGCTCCTCCCAAAACAAAAGAAAAACACTTCCAAAATTTTTCAGCACTCGGGAATGTTAACTAGATACCCTTGATTTCCAGACAAGCATTCAATCTTTTTCAATTTCTGTGCCATCCCAAATCCAGTGTCCTTCCATGGACCTGCTGGAATCCGCAAAGGCCAAGAAACTTTTAAGACAGACATGTTTTTGGAGTGCCTCTATTGCATCTTATCCCAAACAGAATTTCTTTCTCCATTTTTCGTCCTTTATTTTTTCCCCCATGGACACGTTGCCTTTCCCCATCGCTGTTCAGAAAGCCTCCTTTGCCGTGAGGAGACAGATACACTTGAGAACACTGCAACTCTCCCTCTAGCCAGAAAAGACTACAAATCAGTATCTTGGTAAACTCAGCATTTTTCAAGGAAAGCTGAGAGGAGCAAGGGAAAAATGCAGCTTCAGATTATTTTTCTAGGTAAGAATGAGTGTTAAATGATGACCAAAGCGTATGAAGTCCAAATTGTCTAATGAACACAGAGATACAAGGAAAAGAATGAACCACCTTTACCCTGACTCCGTTCTCCCTAACTACACAATTCAAGCAACACTGCTTCAGGGAACGGATCATTCCTAGAAGTCATATACGTTAACAAAAAAGGAACACAGAGATCAAGTACCAGAAATAACGGGAAGGAAGAGATACAGACATGGAAACCAGACCTTTTAGCATAGCACACAACTAAGCCAAGAGCTAAATCCCATGGCAATCAGCGTAGCAGCAGTGATGCTTTAAGGCTCGCAATCAATTCCAAGCGACTGCTTGGAAAACCCCAGCAGACTGAACTGATCCGAAGCAGGCTGTAATCGCTAACACAGGTCTGAATAAATTAGCTACGACTGGCCCTCATGCAACAACCCCAATAAAGAAAACAAGGGTATGTACACAGAAACATGCTTTAAAGTTATGTGCTACAGGTGAAAGAAGGTGGATCCATGTAACCAGGGAAGAAAGAAGGAGAGAAAGGTTGCTGTGGTTCTGTGATGGGCTTGAAAACTGCTACAGGTAGAACCCAAAGTGCTGTTATCGATTTCTTTATTTTTAAAGGGTTTCCCCTACCCCAAAAAGGTAACTTTGGGTTCGAATAAGGAGCGAGAAAACAGGGTGGCAAAACACAATTTTTAAGGCTAAACCCCACAACCCTGGCTAAAGGCATTTCTGGCCCCAAGGGTACTCCTTTGAGAAAAGCAGAGACATACCCAGACCATGTGATGCACAGTGTAGATATCACTGTCACCCATATAGACGCGAATGGCACGGAGAGTGAAACCGTATTTCTTTCCAGCCCGATGGATGATGATTGGTGGTTTCAGGTTTGCGATAGCAGGAGAAAAGTCGCGGCTGGGTGAGGAGTCCCTCGAAGATGGGTTGGAGGATAGAGAATGAGGTGACATTGGACTGGCCAATGGAGAACACGTGTGGTGATCTACAGTGATGACACAAAGGTGGGCAAAAATTAGGAAACCAGGCCTCCAAAAGAGAGAAAATTCTTGTTAGAGAACAGCTATGAAACCATCTCGCCAAGCGCTCTTAAAGCTGGTGGTGTGCACCAGAGCTGGGTTTGCCTGCAGCTTCAACTAATTCATGCTTCAAAATACAAAAATTGGCAGTGTTTCCAAAAAAGCACATTTGGAGGTGTGTATTTGATCCAGCAGCACTGCTTGCCTAGAATTATGGTTGGGTCACAGTGTTTACTTCTCCTCTTTCAGGGACTTACAACCCATCATAAGCATTTGCTCTAGGCACAATCCTGGAACACCCCATTTCAAGGTTATGATATATTATCCCCCTCCAAAAGATCGAATAGTTTCCAGATCTTGGTGCAAGTTACACGTTGGTGCTGAGATAAATCAAAATCAGTTAGTATTAAACCAACAAAAAAATCAGTAGGCGATCAGGACAGCAACTACACCTAGGTAGTTTTGGTAGTGCTTTAAATTCACAGGGGCAAAAATATTTAACCCTAAAAAATTAACTGCTGCAGGGACTTTGCTACTGAAAAACAACATCACAAATGTATTTTAGAGCGCATTTCCCAAACGAAGAGCCAAGGGCTGGGCTATCGGATGAACTATCTGACTCTGCTTGCTAGCGGAACAACATCCACTTTTAAAAACACAAAGCAAATACAGAACCCCTCATTTTAAAGTGAAGCTGGTCAACATCAGTGAAATAAACCCAAAGAGCAGGAATATTAAATGCAGCTGTAAAAGGTAATCCCTAATCCATTAAGAAACACCTGCCGAATCGCCCAGCGCATATTTACCTGGCAGATGAGAGCAGCTCTGGAGGAGCCTTTGCTGGGTGATTAAATACACATTTTAGAGATTTTCATGAGGCAGACTGTAGTTTGTAAAGCAACCAACACCCAAACCACAAGAAATGTAACGTGCACCACCACGACGGTGCACAGAAGCAGCCACATTCCTGCCTCCGGCTCCCCGGCTCGAGGGGCAGCAGGCATTGCTCTGCCAGCGGGGTCCGCTGGGTTGGCGCTGGTGGCCCAGCTGCAATTCCCTGCTCCCATCTAGGAACAGGTACAGCCCTGGAAATACAGCAAGGATTTATCCTCCGGAAAGAGGGACAAAGTCCTTGTGGGGAGAGCCTCCTGCTGAACCGGTCTGTCACAGCTCGGCATGGTCGGGCTGTTCGCTGGAAGTTACCGCCTGGCATTAGGAACTGCCAAGGAGCCAGAGCCGGCCAACAAGGTAAGCTATCCAGCCATAACTTGCTTTGTGAGTTATTCTCGCTATTGAATTCTTCAACGCTCATTCTCAACCAGTTTACCTAGAGTTACTGAAACTTCCCGGTGCACGAAGGCACCAAATACATTCAGCTCCCAGACAACACTATAGTTAGCACGTGGGCCCCCAAAAATTGCACCTTGAGGGTTAAAATCGTTGCGTGTCTCTACACCTCCTTGCCGCACCATTGTCTAGAGACCAGCCAGGAGCCAATTTAAACAAAACTGGGGAGAGAATAAGGCCCAGCTGCCATTTGCAGAAGCTGCAGTCAGACCACACACACAATGCTCCTGTCTGTGGCAAAGCAGCGTTCATTATCCTGCTGAGCAGTAAATATTACACCGATTGTAAAAGTTAGATCTCTCCCCTCCTGCCAGCGAGGGCATTATTCCAGGAGAGGGAAGGGGGAGGGTCTGTCTGCAGACCTTTTGTTTAGTGCTTGCAGATTCTGACAATGCCTCACCCGAGGCATTTCTTACCTGAGGGAATCAGGAGAGACAAGGCAGTAGCGGATGCCGATTTAATCACTTTATTGACAGGTCTTGAGGTACGTTTTTCCCCTGATTCCCCAGAGAGCAACCTGTGTCGTGCCCGCCGCACTGCCAAATCGCTGATGGCTTTTGGAGTGGTAAAGTCTGGGCCTTCATTGCTATTACTGCGAGCGCGTGGATCAGAGAAATCTGCAGTGCTCCCAGCTACAGTTTAAATTAAAACAGATTAGAACCACAGGGAATTCCTAACAGTCTATTCCCCTACAGGCAAAATACATTAAATCAAAGTCATGTTTACATGAAGTCCAAGAGTAAATTTTCCTAAGAAGAAACCCCAGGGCTTGAATTTTTATTTACAGAAACGGTGTTATTCTGAATACAGAAAATTAGCGGCTTCTGTTCTGTTGGAAAAGCTTGCTAATGAAATCACGTTGCTCAGTAGCATTTACATGAATCCGAGAGCTGCGGTGCAGTTCTGCAGGCAAGCCATTTCAATGGGATCGTTCACAGATGAAAACAGGTTTATGGAAAGTGCTCCATTTTTACAACCAGCAAGAACTGTCAATCTTAAAGTTAAAACTGCCTGTAATAGAAGAGCCAGGTTCTACTGGAGTTGCACATAAAAAATCCACTTTAAGAGAATACTAAGGTACTAAAGTCAGGGAAAGTAAAAATGTGGATTGCAAAGGCAACCTTAATTTGCCCCCTTCTGTGCACCGCTGCAATTTAGTCTTGAATTACTTAACCTGCCATACGTATATATAAAATGCAAAGTAATCTTGAAAATCAGACTGGGCATGCAACAATAGCAGATGCTGGGGGCTGGGGATGCTGTAGTCAAGCTTGGTGCCTCAGTTCCCCATCTGATACCTTAAAGGGGCACTGTGAAAATACATTAATTAGAATTTACAAGGTGCTCAGAAATGAAAGTGGTGAGCATCACAGCAAGTCCACGAGGGAAATTAATCATTCTGTCTTCAAAAGCAAATTTTAAGCAGCGTGCAATAAATAAAGCCTAAGGGCCACATTTTGAACAATGAAGGCAGAACAAAACATTGATCATCGTTATTTAAGTAGGCACCACTGCTCTGCATACTAAGTAAAGCAGGAAGTACCATGGAAATAAAAATTCAAAGCACCATTCCCATAGACCTCAGTACCAGATGCCAGTTCAACATTTAACAGCCACGAAGTTTCAAATAAGGCTCCCAGACAATGAGGAACCCAGAATCGGAGGCTGCGTGTGAAAAGGCTGCGATACGCATTAGAGGCGCACTCCGAGACAGTGACAGGAATGAAATTCTTTTCTTGCAGTCCCCTGCCTCTGACTTAACTTTGTAGGCTGGGGACACTGAAGCAATGGTATCCCTGAATCCCATGCTCTAGATTAAAGACTGCTCAAGTGCATTAGGCTCTAGGGAGCAGGTTGCCCAGGGAAGCTTCATTTTTGCCTGTTTCAGCTTGTAGATATTCAAATTTGCAATAATAGTGGTTCTTGCAATCTTTAATAGCGTGTTTCTAAGCTTTTAGTATGAAATTGAGAAACTAAGGTTCCACTATGGTACTTTTGTCACCCGAGTATGTGGTAGCTTACTTCCTTCGCTCCTACACATTTGCCCATGGGTTAATGGAGTTCGTGATGGCAGCACCCCAGGCCTCTTCTGGGAAGAAGAGCCACAGAGGCGGGAATGAGACAATTTTGGAGGAAATTTCACAGACTGCATTGCAGAAGAAGAATAATGATATGTGGGGATCTTTGGCTTTACTCTAGTCTGGAGGCAGATCTCCTCTAAGGCATTTCCACCTTCTGCTATCAATCCACCATCACATCTGCCCAATGCCCTTCACCTTGTCCTTGTCCAGTCTTGCTGCCACTCTGCCTTCTTGCTCAGTACCCCTTTCCTCTCCTTTTCATCCTCAGTGCATCCACAATTGCTTTGCCTGCTTGCTCCCAGTTTCCCCCATAAACTTGTTTCTTATTTTCTTACCCAGTTAGTCCTTGTTTCCTTGTTCTTCAACGCTACAATCTAATTCTTCCCCTAAATATGCCTTTCTTCTCAAATATTATCTCGCCAACCTTCAATTCAACTTCTTCGCTCTCTTCCATTGGTCCAAATTTTTTCCTCCTTACTACTTCCCACCAGTTCCCAGCTCTGGCCTCCTCTGTACTCAGAAAAAGGCAGCTTCGCCCTCTGCCTTCCCAGTGCCCTGGAAGGGGCAGGAGCTGGAGACACTGCAGCCCCCAGAGCCCAGCCCTGCGCCGCAGCAGCCCAGGACAACATTGCAGGGAAGGTCCAGTGCTGGACCAGCCCAGTGCTGGAGAAAGGCCTCAGGATGGACAAAGCTTCTGAGAAGTCAAACACTGACTTCTAAGACTCACTTTCCTAAACTTAGGCTGCACTTTTATAAGCCTGCAACTTGGCTAAATTTGGGGATATTTGGCTGAGACAGCAAGTAGCACGTTCCTGACACAAACCCCACTCCCCTAGCAAATTTCAAGTCTCTACTCTAAACTAGAGCCTTCCAAATAAATAAAATCATAGGAAGCAGGGATGTTTTAGTATGGCTGAACACCCATATTGTCCAGCCCCAACTTAGCAGTGATCTGCTCCGACTAATGCGTAACACAACCCAGTGGTTGTAAGTGGGCGTAGATCATGTGGGTCTCAAGGATGAAACAACCTTAATCAATTTGAAGTGAGAAGACTGAAGTAAAAGATGTACTTTTGAAGAAATAAACCACCAACGTTATCTTAAAGACAAGCACAGCCACAAAACTATATGAAAATAACCACTTAGCATGAGACATTCACATCACTCGACATCCAAATCCACAGTTTCACAGAGTTAACATCTGCATGCTAACACGCCTTTCTTGGGGACCACAACACCACCACATTGAGCACGTACCTGTCAGCGTTGAGGCGCTGCTGACGGTCGTGGAGGGGGTGGTGGGTCCAGCATCAGCTTCCAGCTGCAGCTCTTGCTCCACAGGCTGTTCTGGAATGGGCACCGGCAGCCCCTCCCGCGACTGCACAGTGGATAAGAGCATCCCCTCGGACTGCGGCCTTTTGAGAACAGTTCCCTCGTCCTCAGCAGAGATGGCAAAACGGGGCATATCGAGAAGCCCCGAGCAGCGTCGTCGGACCGTCAAGGGTGGGCTGGAGTCACTCTCCGTGTGCGAGGATTCAGACATAGACAAGCGCTTACGCAATCTAAGAGAGAAAACAAGACAGAGCCCCTCAGTTGAGTTAGGGGGATAATGAACGTTAAAGAGAGAAAATAACACACAGCCCCCAACTCAGACATCTGAAGCCAATTTAAGGTGAAGTTATCATTAAGCGCTAAATCATTAGGACGTAAAACAGCAAAGGCTTGCGGCATCACCTAGTCTAGATCTCCAATATTATTCCATTGTTAAGCTTCTAAGGAAGGAAGGAATAAAACCAAATCCTGGGCATTCATATCTTTTACTGACATTTTTATTAGAACACAAGATTTTTTTGGATATTCTGAACTTTAGAAACTTTGAACTTTCCTAATGGTTCCTCTAATTTGTGACAAATGGTAGAAGCCTGGCAACACCAGACTTTGGACTCACTGATGTTTGAGAAAAACCTGCTCTTGGTACATCTCCAACATAACTAGCATTTCCAAAAATGAAAGCTTTACTTAAGAAACCTTTTAAGTTCATTTAAAGTATTTGCTACAAATTTAGGAGGTGTTAGTACCTAATTAGACACATTTAAGGACTGTATCACTTCTACACATTCCTTTTCAGCTATTTATTCCACCCTTCAGGCTTGACCAGTAGAAATGCATCATATGAAGTATTCCTGACCTAACACTGGTCATGTAAAGTTTTGGCACAGGTCAGTTTTTCTCAGCTGCTATAAGAAACCAAAAGACTTAGTTCTACAGAACTTACATTTCAGGAGACCCAATCACCCAGCTGCGGTCTCGACTCTTCAAGCCGCCAAGGCTGTCCAGCCGGTCATCTTTTTCTTCGCTCAGACTCCGTTTAGTTGGTGGTGGAGTCTTCCTCTCTTCGTGGATGGAAAGACGTTCCATGCTGCTGTACACCTGCATGTAGCAAAAGATCCTTCCGTACAGAGAAAACAAACCTCTGTGGCCTTTCTGATCAGGGGGCATAATCTTTTCTCAAAATGAAAGATGTTCCCTGAAAGCATGAACTTGGCAATGTTCTTTGACTAAATAACACAGCGCAGATGTGACATGCTCAAAGTGTGCCAGGGAGGAAAGAAAAAAACCAAGCTTTGGAAACATGAAAGATACTTTTCTACAACAGCACCCAATATCTCTAATCTGGAAACATCCCAGCACACCACAGAAATACTAAGACTTTTTTGAAATTACTTGACTTTTGTTCTTAACGATTCTCAAATCTAAGAAGAGATATTGCTAAAGCAGGCTCCACAAGTCTTGAAGGCTAGCATCTGGATCTTGAAATCTTACTACACAAATTCAATTCAGTGATAGGCATCACGCTCATGACCCCATTTCATTATCAGTCTATCAGCATTGCCCCAAGCTTATTTCAGAACAAAAAAGTCCTGCCCTCCTCAAGGAATCTACTATAATGCTGACAGCTTAATGAAAGTGCCTTTCTTGGTTTTACAGCCGTCTTTAAATAATTAAATGATTAAGCAAAAAAATCCATCCTTTTAAAACTACACTTGACTGTGGACCTAATTTACATAAGAAGAGATTAATGAAAATAATGTTATTAAAAATTCAGAGCATCAACAAGATAACTATTAATAAATCATATGGCTGAATTGTCAGACAAGAATTTCAAAATATAATGAGCCTTTTATGCCTCCCACATTACAAATGCTGTATAATTTTCCCGGTCTTAAAATAAATTCATTAAAAGTGAACTTTTTCTCTTTGTGGCAAAAACACTGAACCCTAAAGAAAAGCTTCAGTCTAACAGATGAATAATACTCATGGTGAGAAAAGGCAGTATGTACTCATGAGAACTTTTTCAAAACCTCAACTAATCCTCAGGTCCAATTTTAAACATACTTTTGGTGATGCAAATCAGGAGCGACTCCATAAAATTAACAGTAACTGTTACTTAAACCACTGTAGCCCAGCTGAGGACAAAGAAGAACGAAGTGCTGCTTCAAAACTGACTTCAGTAATGGAAATTTGGAGGAACTGTCATGAAAAACTGAAACATCTTTCAGAGGCTGCAAGTAAAATTCCTACTCCCATCTCATCAAGAAGAGGGAAATAACTGTTTATAGAGAGGGCTGACCTCAAAACAGCATTTCTTCTCCCTTCTGCCCCTCCCCAAACATACTTTGTTTTATCCACGCTAACAGCAGAGTTGTACTCCTTTGTAATGCCCGTAATCCCAGCTTATTTCAGGTCACCTGAGTAAGAAGGAGACGCGCACAGACCTGAGTGAGGCATGCTGAACCCAGAAAGCATGGCTAGAGGGGACCTCTTCAGGGTTTCCTGTCCATTTCCCCACCTCAAAGCAGAACCAGCTCTCTTGTGATCACCTGCCAGATGTTTCTCCAACCTGTTCTTAAATGCCGCCAGTGAAATTCTACAAATTCCCCAGGCAACCCAAGCCAGCGCTTAATCATTGTTCAACATTGGAAACTACTACTTATCTATCCTATACCTCCTTTGTGCCCATGATTTCATGTCAGTTCTGGGTAGAACAGGAAGACCACACTTTCCTTCTAGCAGTTGTGCATCTGGAAACACATTAGGCTTTATGTTTTGTAGATGTTGGACCATTCTTGTTGCTTTCCTCTGGACTCTCTTTTATTGGTCCATGTTTATTTTAAAGAACATTGCCCAGAACCGGATAGAGTGCCCCAGCTAAGGCTTTCCTACTGCTAAGCAGATGGAAAGGACTTCTTCGTTTGCCTTGCCAAAAATATTTGTGCTATTCCAGTATGGTAACTGCCTTTTTGCTTCTATAATTTGGCACTTCTAACTCATGATGCACTATATACCCAGATCCTTCTCTTTGAAAACGTCACCTTTTTTTCTTCAGGCTGTATTTGAGACGATGAACAGCAGAGATGCAAACTTCACCTGTGCTCCTACTGCATGGGATCCCTTTGATTTTAGACCATTATTTCAAAATGTCAGAATCAGTTTTCATCCTAATACCACCTTGTCACCTACTGGAAGACCCTTTCAGAACGATACCGTTCGAAGCAAATAAGCTTTGGACAACCCCTACGCCAGCATCCAAGTCATTAGTAAAAACATCAAACTGTATCAGATGCAGGAGAGACCTCCGCAGTACCCTGCATATTAGTGAAACATTAAGAAATACAAAACCTCATTCTCCAATTATTCTTGCACTCACCTTCTAACAGGCCACAAACTAGCACAGAATAAACAACGTACAGTTTTTTCTTTCCTCAGTGAATACTAAACACCATGCGACTCCCACACATCATCTGCATGATTAAAATCTACCCCATACGAAGCAATGAAATTGTGTTCCTCACTATATTTTTTCTTTCAACAAGCTAGCATGCGCCTACCTTGCTGAACCTTGGCGAGCATGAGGAAAACTGCCGAATTTCCACATGATCATCATCGTTAGTGTCCTCCTCTTCTTCTGAATCCAGGTGTTGGTACCGTTCTGATCGGGCTGTGAACAAGACATGGCACATTTCATCAGTGCGAGGAGCGTTGGCAGCTCTCACACCTCAAGCTCTGCATGCTTACCCACGAACAGTCTTTGCACCAATTCCTACTTGTCTACTTAGAAGGAACTTTCATACAACCTTAAAGAGTATTTTCCTTAATCCTGAAACACATCCAGACAGTTGCGCTCATCCTGTACAATTAGCAGTGAAAATACCTCCTTCCTACTGAATTTATCTTACACCATCAGCTGTATCCTATTCTAAAAGCAGCAGATAGTCAGCAGGTGTCTAATCCTGCAGACCCTTCGTGGTAGGGATGTTTCTTCCCTATGGCAAACAACTGTATGGAAGGAAACACAGAAAACAATTCACTGTCCCAGTTTCCAGTAAACAGCTTTATGATTGTACAAAGTCTGTCCTGCATACACACAGACAAGCTTTCTTGAAAAAATAAAAATATTTACCCCCAAAAAAAATATTTCCTCTTCTCCCTCCTACCACTAGAAAAAGGATTAGGTTTTGTGAAAGAAAATGGGCGAGCAGCCAATATGCAGAGCTATTTTTTAATGCAAAAATCTAAACTGCCTCCAAAGAGATTTTGAGCTTTGAGATTTGCAGCACTGGATTTCTAAGCCAGCCACACTGGATTTTGCAGGGCAGGCATTAATAAGTTTGGCTACAGAAAGCTGATAGCTATACTGAGCCAAATTTGCTGCACTGTATCAGCCAGAAAGCTACTTTTGTAAATTCTAAAATTTTCTGCGTTAGGGTTTATAACAGCAACGCCAACTCTTACCAGTGTCTATGTGAGATATTTCCTGACATGAGAATTCCAGCCTTTATAAAGGGCTCACATCAAAGTCACCCCGACAACCTGCTGAGCACGCCTGGGCACTGGGGGAGTTTGCCACCACTCCTACTTGACAGACCCAGTGATTTGCACCACTGAACAGAACGTGGTGCTTTTACCCAGCAGGATCCCCTGACGGCTGCTGTGCTGAGCCTCTCCCAGTCACTGACCCCTTTCACTGACCAGAGCTCAAGTTCAATGTCCAGTAAGTCCAACGAGCTGGGGGAACACATCACCACCTCAGTTTCTACGTGTATGTTGTACCAATGTAACCTCAATACATGAAAAAAACCACACACTTCTGCCCTCTCTGCACAGCTTGACTCAAACTGCTCTCCGCAGCGAGCACGTGGAGATTGCTCAGTCTGTCTGTCTCTCCATCCAACCGCTAGCCTAAAAGCCTCTTCCCCAAACTGGGAGCACATTATCTAAATAGGATCTCTGTTTTTGCAGCATGGTAGCTGGGGGGATGGAGGCAGGCTGCTCTCTCCATCCCCATAAAACAGAGGAGTAGAGCAAAAACGTGCTTCGTACAGAGTCAGCAAGTCCCTGGGAGAAGGATGGAAGAGATTCCATTGAAGTAGGGCAGAAATTTCCATGGCTCAGGAAACTGAAATAGCCCAGTATCATCCTGTGCTGCAGCTGGAGTGGGGGAAAGACCCCCCTGACCAGTGACAAGCCCAAGCCCTTTCCGCCTGCTCTGCTCCCCAAGTCAAATGAGAAAAGGTAGGGAGCAGAGACCTCCCCATCCCTCACGTGACGCTCCTCCCGTCTCACCCAAGAGCGCCGACTCTGTCTGGTGCTTATCTGGAAATACCAGGAATCTTACACAGCACTGATACCACGGCAGCTCCCAGACATTTATACACACCAGACAGGCACTTCACATCTCATTACAGTTAACAATACTAAAAAAAAAACAGGTGATAGACTCGCGGTGAAAATAATTTAAGTTACTTTAAATCGCTAAAGAATTTTCCTTATATACGTGTCTTGAACGTTTGGGTTTTGTTTGTTTTTGTTTTTTTTTTAAAGAAACACTCATTGGCTGAAAAAGGTCACTAGGGAATGATAATATTGCTCAAAAACTCTTGGAAGTTGGATATACCAAATGTTTTGGAAGTACTGTAATAAACCCAGCATAACAACCGCCGCATCTCTTGCCGCGGAGCCACGGCTGGCAGGACCACAGGCACCAGTGAAAGGCCAATTGACTTCAGCAGCCACATTTTTTTCATTTAAAATTCACTTGCTTTCAAAGAAACCTTACTTGACATTCAACAGAAACTTTTTAAAGCAATTTCCATCAAGTGTTTTATTCAATTTCTAACAATGACATAAAAATTTTAAAAATGAAATAGGCACAAAAAATATGACGTTTAGTCTTTAGTCTTACTGTCAAAATAGCTCGTGTCATCCTCAGATTCCAACTGCGGGATGAATTCAGCTTTCTGCCGAAGTAATCCATTCCAGTCCAAATCTTTAAAGAACCGATGCTGTTTCACTTCAAAGGCACTACCTGAAATAAGCATCTTTTATTGCAAAGTATTTCTTTCAGCATTTGCATAAAAAGAAAAACAAACCTTAAAAGCACTGAGAGCCTAAGAGAATGTACCCGAGTACATTTAAGTCACACATTTTTCAGGAATTTTGAGACACGACTTATCCTTTTACCAAAGTGGTGATGCACGATGAAATCTGAACAAGATTTCCTCCTTCCCACCCCCTCTTCCTGTTTAATGACAACACATGACTCAACTGGCTGGAAGACGGCATCTGCTGTTACGCTCCACAGCAAGTTGCAAGATTAAGAACTAATTAACATCTTAATTTAAAATTTCCAAACTCTAAATATCATCTAAATAAAGAGAGCAAACTCAGAAAGGTACTTAGCATGTGCATGGCTCCACTCTCATTAATAAACTCATTCAATGTGCTTAAAACAAGGCAGGGGCTTACATATCTTCCTGAATTAGTATCTTTTGTTATTAACCTCAGAATCTTGGCTACCCAGAAGGAAAAACTAAGGATTGTCTGTCTACTAGTATATGCATTTTTTCCCAAATGAAATTAATATTCATAAAAGATACTACTGTCTTTTTAAAAAAAGAAAATAGCAGAGGAAAAGAGATAAAAGGTTTGCTGAGTGCCAGTGGCACTACGAGATGCCAAGTGGAACAGCAGCCTCAGCACTACAGGTATGTAAGAAATCAAAAAAATCAGTCCATCTACTCATTTTATAAGGCAAGAACCTCTACCTCTTTTCCATGACAGCAACATCTTTCAAGTACATGTATTTGAAGTAAAGAAGAACATGTGAAAACCATCTGATATCATTATTAATTCATGATCTATTCATCACCCTTGTGCGCACGTGTGTTAAGTCTGCTGAGTACATGTGCCTTTTGGAATTGTTATATATGTAAGTTTTTATTTTATCCCTAAAGTGTAGTTTCCAATTGAAAATCCAAAATTAAATCAGATAAATTAAACAGACTGTGCTGTAAAGCTGCAGTGTCACACAAATGATTTTAAAACAAGAGCACAGCTAGAGATTATTTATGGTTATTTACTATCAGGAAATGAGAAGTGTTGACTTGTTAAACTTTAAATCTGACATTATCATACAGAAAGATTGACATACACATCTGACTTTGCCAAAGAGATTATCAGACTTTGCTGTATGTTTGGAGAATTCTACAGTCCAGGCCTCTAGGAACGGGAAAGTTCTCGTGCGTTTGATTACACCCAGGAGTTCACATCCATGTAGGGGATTGAGCCCCTACTCAAAGAGAACTTCAAAGAAATCTGATTATGAACTGTTCAAATGGAGACACTACCCTCAAGCATTTAATGGAACAGCACAAATTTGAGAAGTTATGTTGCCAAACTGACAGTGCTCCTTTCTTGTTTCCCAAACGAGGCAGTCACATCTGTCTGACTCAGGTACAATCTACACTCTCAGAGCTTCATCACACAGGATTCACTGAATGCAGCATAAACTGTTCCCCAGCCCTAGACGAGCATTTTTCAACATGGGCGGGCATGCATCACTGGCAAGGCAGCTTCTTTTCCTGCTTCAGTACTTTTCTACACGCAAGGCTCCTACCTGTTCCCATTCTTTCCAGAGGATTTTGGCGGAGAAGCTTAGAAATGAGGTCCTGGGCATCTGGTGGCAGTGCATCATCACCTTCTGGCCAGGCAATTTCATCTGGGGACAAAAAGAGACTTGACATTTTCTACCAGCTTCATGACCAATTTGAATAACCATTCACATTCCTATACTGTAAAACGCAGCGTTCGGTACTGCCCCAGAATCGTAAATACCTTGAATTCAGCAGCTTGCATACTTAATATAATTCAAGCATTGACATTTTCCAAAATGCATAAAATTCAGCGTCAGCTAAAGCTGCTGTCAATCCAAGCAGTGCTTGTGGAGAAAAAAAGCATTAAGAACTCTATTAATAAAGTATGAAATGGGGCTTCCATGACAATCCATAAACAAAGACACTGACAATACTGTGGCTGTATCTCGTGCCCGCACATTCCACACTCGTTACACTTGGAACAGAGAGAACAATTCACAGGTAACGATTTCATGCATCATATTTAGTTCTTTGCTGAAATTTGCTTTTTACAAAGGACATTTGCCAAGCGTGTTAAAAATTTACTGTTTCAGAAAGCATTCCCAATAGGAAATGTTTTCACTGGCATATTCACTGAGAGAACACAAAGCAATTGTTTGTCCAGCTCCAAGCAGGACAGGTTTAAAAAGCCACAAGACATAAAGGTACCGAATACAACGGTTTCAATGTGTTTTGCTTAGAATTTCCCTTTTATTTCATTTATACAGCCATTAGTAATTGACTGAAATCTGCACCTACAGAATCAATAACCAAAATCAGAATTAGACCAGTTGGCGGCTGCTCCTCTCATATTCTCCATCATTTAAGTTAAAAGACAGAACAAAAAAATCCCCAAATATTTTTCCCCAATCCCACAAGGGTTTGCATGACTCCCACATCATGCGCAATGACAGAGCTATCTAGCAAGATGTTAAGCGACTCAACCACTTCCGATAGCTGGAATCAGATGGATGCTACTTTGGCACAGAAAGGTAAATATTTTAAAATGAAACCCCATTATTTTATACCTAGTTTTTCCTGACTAAACTGTGGATCCTTGGTATTTTCAAGGTTTTACTTCATGGCACACTTCAAAACCCCTTCAGAACCAGCACAGAAACGTACCACTGATCACTTGTCCAAACAGCTCCTCAGGAGTGTCCCCAAAGAACGGGACGCAGCCGACTAGAAACTCGTACAAGATAACTCCCATGGCCCACCAGTCCACGGGCTTCCCATAGCCCTGGCGCAGGATCACTTCTGGCGCAATGTATTCCGGAGTCCCACAGACCTCAAAAGAAACACACGAGAAAGCAATAAACCTATGAATTGCCAAATTCACATCAAAGCTTATTTTTGTTCTTTTTTTTTTTTTTTTTTACTTTTCCCCCTCAGAGCTTTACAAGGAATGTTTTACCACTAACCCCTTTATGCTGTGAACTACTTCCACGGAGCAAGAGTCTATCTATGATGAACACATGACCCACACAGAACTGACACCACACACTACGCGATGTTCCTAGTGTGGACATGCCAGCTAAGTAGGTTCTTTGGTGCACGTATAGTAAAGCATATGGGAAAAACGCGTATTCCGTGAGTATAGATCTGTCTGCTTGATGGATGTCTACTGGCACAGCTACAGCTATCAGGAGCTGAGTTTTGACAAACCTCTCACACCTCGGTGCTAGCAGAATTTAGTTTCACAGATGCAGAATTAGCAGCACAGCATGATTACACGCTTCAGCATTTAAACTTGGGAGGTACAGCTGGCACAGCCAATGGCTAAGGAAATCACACTGGAAGTTCTAAGTTGCCTCAGGCTTAGCTTAGAAGCAGCAACAATAACAAAACAGTTGTAAAAAAGAATATAACACTGCGAAGTGCAAGACCATGATCTAGTGACCAAAGAGAGTTCCTGTGAGAAAAGACATCGTTACTCAGAAGCAAAGGAATAGCACAGGATGACGACGAGTTAACACTTGGCGCAGATGAAAAAAAAATAATAAATTCAGCTAGGTATTTCCAGAAGAGAGAAGCATTTTTTAATCCCATTATACAAGGCACTGGTGAGCCTGCATCCAGAACGGTATAGTTCCTGTCAACGATGCACAGGAAATATCAACTCAAGCTGGAAGAGGTGCATGGAAGAGCTATTCATTCATCAAAAGAAAATCTATCATGTTACCCAGAAGAACTTAGCTGGTTAAGCCTGGCAAAATGAAGGCTAAGGAGAAAAATGACCCTTCGTAAATACCACGGGGATAAAAATCAATGTTTAAGCCATCAGACAAAATTACAAGAAGACACATATAGGAACTTGCCATGAACTTTCTAAGCACCAGAAGGGGGAGACTGTGGAACAACCTTCTAGCAAAATCCATATTACATCCCTAAACCAACTTCTGTTCACACCCGCACTGCTGCCTGGGACAGACTTCCGATATCCTGAAGTAAGAGCTGAACTACATCACTCCAAACAAGTCGAAATAACGAACAACACCAATTTATGCACAAACGTGAGACAGGACTTGCATCTTTTCCTCCCATTCTACAATGCACAGCACGGTGTCGAGGCAGAGAGGGAATGCTACAAACTCTGATCCTATCCTGAGACAGAATCCTGCATCTGATCCCACATCAACAGACAAAATTTTTCAGCTTACCTGCTTGTCCAGGAATTCCCTGGTATCCTTCTCAATGTGTCCCTCATAAAGATTTGTTGTAAGACTCATTAATCCAATTTTAGACAGTCCAAAGTCTGTTAATTTAATGTGACCCATGGAAGTTATCAGGAGACTAGAAGAAAGAGAAGCAGCAAAATAATCCAACATTCAATTAATTTTTTCCCAAAAGCAATTTAAAAAAAAAGAAGAGCCCAAGATAATGCTAAGCAAGTTCTCAGTGTTACGTCCCCATCAAACACCTGGAAGGAACCTCCTACGCAACTGAATATCACAGAGCAGCCAAGGCAACTAGTAATCAGGCTACCTTGTGCCATAATTTCATCAGTAGCAACAGCTTTGAGACAGTATCTGTTCTTCCCACCCCTTCTCAGTGTCTATCTGGTTTCACATCATAGCAAAAGACTCCACAAAATCTCCCACATGTCAGATGCCACTGAAGATCTCTACTGTCTCTAGACCCCATGTCCTCTTGCTTAGGGAGAAAGCCCCCGAAGAACTGGTTCTCTCCCTCCAGCTTCTGAAAAGCTGAAGACTTACTTATCAGGTTTTAAGTCACGGTGAACAATCCCATAATTGTGTAGGTACTCCAATGCCAGAACAGTCTCAGCAAAATACATCCTCGCCATATCAACAGGTAGGGCACCAATGTTCTTGAGAAGGGTAGCACAGTCACCTCCTAGAAAAAAAGTTGCAAATATGGCACAGTGAAACGGCAAATACCAGTAAGAAAGAACAGCTACAGATCTATAATACTAGATTAGTGTAAGTTTCCTAAAGGTTGTCTCTCTCAGCCCTGTTAACCTGAATTCTGAAGCGCTCTCTGCACTCCATCTTGAGCTTCAAGTAACTATTAAAATCTTAGGAAAATTGAGATCCATGTATGTTGCTCAAGAACTGTACAGATGCTGTTTCCAAACCGTAAGCAAGCCTCGAAGAAAGGGCAGTTCATGACGGTTTGGCCTCTCTATAAACATCTTTGTTTTCCACCTTTGAGACACACACTACTTCTGATATACAAGCTTCTTAAAATAGTAAGTAAAAACATCTACAACTACAAACCAGCTCTCCCTACGCATGGAGAGGCAGCCGTGCCTTTGGACACATTGGTAGTAATGAAAATAAGCCTGTGGTCTCCTGATTCAAGCTTCTTAAGGAACACTGGCCACACATTTCATTTGACCTTCATCTCTACTTGCAAATAGGAATTAATATTAAAAATTTTTATGTCAATACATCTGTTTTCATTCCAGTAATTTATCAGAAAGAACACTGATAGAATAACTATAAGCTTATTTCTCACAGACATTCATCCAAGCAAGCAAGCCAGCCATAAGAAATCAATCCTATCCACCAGTGGAAATATAGTGCTTACACTGTGATACAGTGTAGATACAGTGATAAAATAATATCAAATAATAGTCCAAAGAATAAGCAAAACAAATAAAAACCAGCATACAATAACACTGTATTTTTAAAAAGGCTGCTAAAGAACTAAGAGTGCGTTGCTTGGTGACGTTTCTTAACTGTCTTTTTCTAACCGTAATGCCAAGCAAACGCGGTATGGATCTAGCCATGCCATCCCACAGGAGAGCGGGAGGATTTCTTTCCAGGGAAGACTGGAAAGTTCGTGCTGACTTCTGACCCCAGCAGTTTTCTCCATGTGGCTTTACGTTTCCTCAGCTCCACTGCAATCATGTTGTATTAGTCACAGGGATTCACAAATGGAGTATCTCCTTACGCTAAACTGTGCTAGCGGTAAATGACTCATTTCTCCGGCTCAGCCCAAGCAGTCCATATATTCCTCCCTAAAAGGGCACCACGACCTCCCCTGCGACTGCAGGGCTGACTGAGCTCACTTTCCGTGAAGAAAGGAGTAGCACACGCATGAGAAGGTCTTCCTGTTTATTGTGTTCAGAGCAGTGCCCTGACCAGTCTTACGGAGAAAAGTACACATAAGTCACTTGGAAATGTCATCCCTTACGAGGAGACACCCTGCACACACACTACACATCCATCCTACCCAAGGCCCCTTTGCAGGTGTAGATAATGACAACCATACCTTCCACATACTCCATAACCATGCACAGGTGGCGCTTGGTCTCAAAGGAGCAGAACATGCTGACCACAAAGGGGTTCTCAGCAAACGTCAAGATATCTCTTTCCACAAAAGCCTGCTGGATCTGGTTTCTCAAAATTAGGTTCTGTTTGTTGATCTTCTTCATGGCAAAACGCTGACGGGTGGTCTTGTGTCGCACCAAATACACCGCTCTAGAAAACCACATACCAAGAGGAAAAGTTCCATTTTCAGTTCAAACTGGTTTGGGGGATTTTTTTTTTTTTTTTTTTTTTTAAAAACAGTGATGGTAACTATTTTGGATAGATCCTGACAGACTTATCTGTGACTCCATAAAATCCCACTTCAGTGCCAAGCTCCCCTAGAAAAAGAAGGAACCCCATGATGTTTCTTTCAAAATCTACTCTGCCTTCTTGAATTAAGCAGCATTTTCAATGACGCGACTAGCGAGATATTTCAGACACAAATGTCCCAAACTTCTTTAAGCATCATTGCAGAGGCATGTATTTTTCAACACTACAGTCACCATTTCACTTAAAAAATTGTCCAAAACATATGGAATCAGCACAATTTCTTTCCAAGCTCC
Source organism: Larus michahellis (assembly GCF_964199755.1). Classification (NCBI taxonomy): domain Eukaryota; kingdom Metazoa; phylum Chordata; class Aves; order Charadriiformes; family Laridae; genus Larus; species Larus michahellis. Next base: position 47,002,601 of record NC_133903.1, on the reverse strand, counting down.
ATAAAATTAATTTGACGCAACACTGTCGCGAGGGATTTCCTTCAGTAAAGTATCTCTTACATTTCTATCATTTGCAGATCATTAGATTCCTGCACATTAATAATACAGTTTGCAAATAAAATTTTCATCCAGTTTGCCTGCCTTATTGAATCAGTACTTGTTTCCTTTTCTCTGGAGTATATTACATTTAACATGGTACTGTGTCTCACCAGCAGCTGGCTATAAAATACACCCAGTATAAAGATAGATATGAGTAACCGCAAAACTACCACCTCTCTCCCCTTTTTTCAAAGTTACATTTAAATCATGGGGCCTGTACAGAAACATAACCGAAAAATGTATAAACTCTTCTTGTCTAACAATGTGCCTCTTTGACCTGCTCCGTCATGTCTTCACTGACTAAAAAAATATGCTTACACTTTTTCCACATATAATTTTCAAAAAATGAGTTGCTGTTAACTAAGCAGCCACTTCAAACAAAACACTCAAGCACATGTTCAGGTTTTGCTGTTATGGCCCACTGAATATCACTGCTTTTCAGTTACAACCTAATGACTGTCACTGGTAAGGATTTATGAATTGCAAAGAGTCAGGAACCGTCTTTAAAATTCCGGATAGGTTTGTATCAGCGGTTAAAATTTTAACTGACCATATTCATTCTGGATTCTTCAATGGATAATAAAATCTAATAGCAATTTCACTGTATTACTTCTCACAGTAGATTTGTCCCAATGTAATTTTAGCATTTCTTTTAGTATTTCAAGCGCTCGTGAACAGCCACATGTGTTACATATATAATCTGAATACATGGAAGAATGGAAAAGCATAAACTGCTTCTCCCTCAATATTCTTGCCGTTTCAATGAATCACCAATAACGTTTGCAACTACAGGATTTTACCCTCACTCGCTCAGGCTTTAAACAAACACAAATCACAGGACTTAACCAGACAGCATGAAAGGAAATACAGACTGCCTTGCTAAGCAGTAAGGAAATAGATGCAAAACAATTTTCTCAGACTCATGGAACTACATCTTTTTACTATTACTTAGGAAACCTTACAATAAACTAAGTGACGGTATTTTCCCTAGAGACAATATTTAGGGAAAATGTTTCTGTCATCTCAAGCTACAGTACTGAAGTGTCTATATTTCACCTACCTACCACAAAGAAACGGTGCAGAAATAGTTACCGGAAAACCAGCTTGAAGTCACAGCTAGGAAGGGCTTCAGAAAATTTGCATCAGAGGGATTAGGAATACCATATCCTGAAAGCTTTACTGTAGGGCAACTAATTTTCCTGAGCTGGAAGTAGTGTGCCAGTGCTTCAATGCAACGTAAGGACTTCACAGCAGGAACTACGTCCAGGTACGGGGCTTTTGTCTAAGAAACCCCAAGAAAGTGCAAGAAAATGGCATCTCCCAGAAGAATGCAGAGGACATGACAAGTGTGCAACCTCTGTAAGACTCAAGTAAGATTCATCTATGCTTTGGACCCAACAAAAAACAGTCGTTTGCCAAACTGTGCTATAGCCCTTCCCTGGGTTGGACAATAATAGTATTTTCTTCTAAAGCAAAGTCTGAAAAAGCCTTACCCATAAGCACCATTACTGATCAGTTTAATAGTTTCAAACTCTTCTTCGGATGGAGTTTTCTTTGACTGGACAGAGGCCCCACGGCTCTGGGGAAAGACAGCAAGAAAATGGAAATCAGGAGCATGAATTACTCCATTCTACACCTCACTTTTTTGTCCTTTTCTTCTTTAAGCAGCTTTCACCCAAACTCAATCCATTTATGAACCACTGGAGTCCTCAGCTTTAGGACAACGGTCTGTATCCAGAGGACCCTTGCAGATTCCCTCCACAATTATTAGCACAATCAGTGGACTATAAGATTCAGGCCTTTCCCCAACATTAAATTTTTAAAATACCAATAAAGTAAACAACTAAGGATTTTAGAAACCTAGTGAGTTATATAGTTAAATTTTCCCAACAGTCCGTTACTAAAGCCAACTCTCTTCAATACCCACCACGTTTTACAAACACAGATATAAAGAATCTCTTCAAATTATTTTTGTTTACAAATCTAAAAAAAAAAAAAAAATCAAAACTTGATGATAATGCCTGTTTGCAACTTTCAAGCATTTCACCACCACAGTACAGAGATTTCCATGTTTTTATGAGCGTATACTCCAGTTTTAACATGCACTTCTAAATGTCAGCACTTTTTTTTTTTTGTAATCAAAATTACTGTGCGTTATAATTAATTCTTCACTGTAGACTACTTCTTTCCAGAGAAAAAAAAGCGCTAGACAGAGTGAGTGTATTACTGCTTTACCTCGACTGAATCATCTGTCTCAGGAGTGTCTGGGCTGTCATAGCTATTCAGCTGGGCCATTTCTGAAAAGAAAGAGGAAAGATTACTCCTAATGATCTCAATCAAACACTATTCTCTTTGTTTATACTAGACAAACAGGATCTTAAAGAGGTGCTTCTAGATGAGGAAGGACATCTTTCCCCCTCTGTAAAAAGCCACCCCAATTATACAGTGATAACCTTTAACATCTTTTAAGCTGTAGGCAGTATTTTATACAAAGATGAATATAATTAATTGTTCCAATTTCAGCCTGACTTATTCTAGGTGGTTTCTATAATAAGTAAAAGCAATAAATGCAAGTTTGGGGAAACCACTAGGCTAGGTAATATTAAAACCTATTCCATGCATATATGTCTGCATATAGCCTGGTGGCACCTCTGTACTCCAGAAAAGAAAAAGCTTTACATTTCAAACAACCTCCCTCCATGAAATGTGTCTTGATTCTGCAAAATGCTGAGCAGCAGCAAACTGGGGAGAAAGTCAGTTAGTTTAGGCTACTCAGCTCTCTTAGGAGATGCTACAAACTTTGCCAAACCAAATCCTACATTAACTACCAGTCTCTGCGCAGACATCAGTGACATTTCTGGGTGCCCTCCTTACAGAAAGGAAATAATGCACCTTGACATCTCCACACATTTCTAAAGAAAATTTGACTTTAGTAAGGGGAATTAGTGATGGAAAGGTTCTCTCCCATGACAGGGATCAAAGGAAATTTCTCTTTAATGTCAGATTTCAACAAATGCTATTAAATTGCATTTAGCAATCTTTGGTAGAAATTTTCCCGAAGAGCTTTTCACTTGAAGTCAACCTGTCACTGTCATTCTGGTAAACACCATAGAAGTTAAACTAGTCCTATCCAGACGACTAATTTATGCTAAAATTATGCTCTCCTGAGAAAACAAAAAGTACGGTTCAATTGCTGAAATATTCTGCAGTAACCTCCGGTCTCTGTCACACTTTCTATTGTTGCTGAGCAAGTCGTGCATGCTCACAAAACTTGTCATAGGAGAAGAGATGCAGCTAGCAAAGTGCCAGGCAGAGATAGCAACTCTCAAATTCCAAAGTAAGGATGTTCTGGGCCTCTGTACGATTACAGCATCGTCAATTTACCATATGCAATTCTGGGACCTAGCAGAAAAGCCGCCACTGTCTTCTAAAGCATTACTCTCTTTTGGTTTTGCTGCTATGCAAGATGTAAAAACACAATCTCATCTCCACCTAAAAATTCATGCTAGTCCTCGTTTCTCATGGAAAATCACAACAAACACGCTTTTCCCAGAGAAGACAACAAAGTGGAATGACAGGATACTTTCCAACCAGGCCACAGCAAGCAGGCAGGTCAGAAAAGTAACGGGTAAATTTACTTTCACTGTCCAACAGCACAAAGAAAACAGTTAAATCATAAAGCCATTTTCTAACATTGTTTCAGCTATAATACAGGGAGACATTATTAACATCATAAGTAAAGAACTGTCACTGTTGATGTGCGATCCTTACCCCAGCAACGCTCCTTTGAGACATGAGGCTGGAAAGGACAGTCTAGAATTTGACAGCAAACAAGAAAATAAGGAAAAATGGCCTTGAAATTAAACCAATAAAATAAAAGCCTCCTTCAGCTATGTAGTGACCAGGAGATCTGGTTATCCTTTCAAGCAGTTTGGAGAGTACAAAACAAGAGTTCTCACCCTCCAGGGGATCCCTGGTGAGTCCCAACTGGCTGATAATATAACGAGGAATGTCGCATTTAATTCCTTGCCCTTCCTTGGCATGGCCTTCTGCAGCTTCTAGCAAATGGTAGAACTCTTCAGGATCGAACTCCTACAGCAAGGTGGTGAGAGAGACAGAGAGAGGTACATGATTCAGCTCAACAGTTACAAAAGGTTTCTCCCCCGTGTAGGAGATTCTTCAGAAACATCTGAAGTTAATTCTGGGCTCAGCAGTGATGTGAAACATTTGCAGTTACAACAAGCAAGACAACGCGTACCGCCCTGCTCTGCAAAAATGACAGACATTTACAGCCTGCCGGACGTCCACTGGCTTAGATCTGCAAATCAAAACAGGACAAGGACTGCAGGGACTTTTTATGAACCAAACACAGGCTATCGGATAATACGGTCATGATAACGTAAGCACCAATGCAGACACACCTCCCGACTCCGTCACACTGAGATGGGCCAGGGAAAGGTCTGTGAGGAGGACTGAGGTGCCTTCTCCTGCCACCTCTGTCTGACAGGTGAGTTAAGCCAATATAAACCTCTCCGGCTTTCAAATGTCACTTCTGATCAAACCATACACCCAATCTGCTTCTGTAACTGTCCCGACCTTAGCAATTGCTAATTAAATTATTAATAAAACAGCAATTGCTATTTTATCAGCAGAGAAGACTTCACTTTCTATATAAGAAATACTGCTGCAGTATTCCTTGTACTATACAGTACAGGATCATCTTATCAACTCAGTCGTGGTGTACGTGGTCTCTAAGGCAAGGTAAGGTTATAAGGTGTGATCTCCTTTACTAGACTAACAGATACAGTTGGAAATAAAAGACAAGCTTCTGGCAGCTGGAGCACCCTGCTTAGAAGCAAGTTCACTAGTTACCTTTAACTGTCCCCTACAAACCTCATCCTTCGCCTGCAACAAGCAGCCTTGCCAAGGCTCTTCAAAAACTTTTTCTAGTGAAATGTGAGGATAAAACGGGAAGAGTGACAGTGTACAGCTGTGAGGGCATCGGAAAAGAAGCGCCAGGAATGTGCTCAGCAGCGTAAGGGAAAAGAGAGCACAGAACTGCAAACAAGAAAAACAAATGTGATGACGTAAATACATTTGAACGCTTAGAGAAACAGAGAAAAGACGCACTTTTTCTTGATTGCTTTAAGCAATGCTGCTTAGACACGTGCTGTCACCAAAGACAGCAACAATGTAAGAAAGCAAATTCCTTCCTAACTCTGCTGGAAAAGGATTCATCAGTTGCCTCAGAATTGTCAGAGAGCAGGAGCCAGACCAGCGAGGACCACGGGAGAGAGATGGTCAACGTATTGCACTACTGGAGGAGTGGAGTGGCGTGAGGGAAGAACTCTTCAAGATACAACTGTAGGTCTTTTATTGGTGAGTGAATGACAAAAGAAAAAAGGTCTGGTGACAAAAAATTCCAACATACAAAAAACTAAGAAATTAAACAAATTCCAACTCTGTCTTCTTTTTAGTAGATTTATTTAATCATCTGAAAACAGTTTTACTTAAATGGAGAAGAATGATCCCTACTAAGCAGAAGCAAATGCTATGGAAAAATAATCTGGAAAAAAAATAAATTACATCCCAAAAGATGGTTTCAGTGATGCAAAACCCACATCATTATTATTTTCTTGAAGCCTGAGAGACTCAGTCCATAAATAAACCTTTCACAGTCCAACAGGTTATACAAAGACTGAAGCCAAATAACTGAAGTTTAAAACACTTCACCCAGTTAAAACAATCACAACCACCACAACCACTGCCTATATGGTCAGTTATTTCATTTACAAGGAAGAAATAAGAATGAGCTGTGTTACTAAAATTAACATTAATATTAAATCTTAGAATATTTGTTTATAAATTCACAAACAATGAAGCCAGACGTTAAATTACCAAAAAAATATTTTTTTAAAAAGAAGAAATTTAGTTCTCAAGCTGTTTAAATGGTAGACTATCCATTGCTATATTTCGTGTTCTTTTAAAGGATAAAAGGGACATTAATACTTTAGTCTTCATGTCAGCATAATAAAATCTATATATGGAAAAAATTGCAAGAAAGGCAATCAAGGTTAAACAAGCAGGACAGACTAATATACAGATACAAATACTATTTTTATACTTTGAAGTCTAGCCACTTCATTGTCAAGGTTGTCACTACATGCTTTGGAGTTCATTACTCAAATCCCAATGAGTTTACGGCCTCCACCTGCTCCCACCTCACTTTGCAGAACATCAGGTGCAGAAGATCATGGAGGAACCTGGAGACCTATTGATTTGCAGCTAAAAACTGGCTTGAGTTTGGATCTGCTTGCAGGTATGGAGATGGGTTCATAAAACTTACTGAGGTTTCATGCCTTCCGAGATGATGTGTTACTAGTAAAGCATACGCAAGAATAAATGACAACGGCGAACACCGCATATACAAACACAATAAGCTTAAATTTAGTTGTCTTCTTCATTGCCTTCACTTCCAAAGGATATTTTGAATAAGGGCTAAAAGATAACTGGAGTCACAAAACCGCTCTAAATCACAAAAGTAGTTTTGAAAGCCAAAGAATTCCCAGTCTGAATGGAATTGTGTCCAGGATTTTCACTGTAATCTAGTGGAGACTTCTTCAACAAGTCTAGGCATCCATATTTCCAGCTGTGTAGCCTACTTCATCATCACTAACAACCGTCTTCCTTGCGCTATTGGGTTCACAGTAAAGCGATCCATGTGACAGTCATGGAGGAGGAATAAGGGAACCCTCAAAAGTCTATTGGTATTTTCACCAGTACCTCAGCAGATGTTTTCAAAAGCTGACATCATTAGAAACATTGAACTACTCTTGTCTACTTTGACAAAGAAAGCTCTGAAAAAACTCATTTACCGGCTAGTGACTCCAGTGGTAAAAGTCAGCCCTGTGCACGCTGCCCAGAATGTGCTTCAGTTGTTAACTGCACATATATATCCAGCCACAGATTCCTCATTTAGCCAACTTCTTTAATGTCCCAATCAGATGTACCTTCTTTGTCATTTTTATGTGCAGAAAGAACCACTACATTGTGAGCTTCGACCTCTCATGTAACACAAGCCAAGGAATTTCATCCTGCTATTTCCTAAGTTTCTACTGCAGGTTTGTGACACCTTCTCCAGCCCTCAAACAATTTTTTGTGACTCTTCCCTACGCTTTCACCAATTTTTCCAACACCCTTTTAAAATAGTGCCACGGATCTGACACTGAACCCCTATAACCAATAATCACCACAACACTGTGCACACCAGAGCCCTGAACATCTCGTTCCATATATATTCAAGAACTATATTAGCCGTCTTGCTGTGGAATCACAGTGAGAATGCATGTTTAGGCTGCATAAGTATTTTTGGAGTCGCACGACTTCAGGACACAGCAGCCTATTTCATTGGGATGGCCTATACACTTTTCACCATATCCTAGAGTTAAATAAAAGAATATGGTCTTACTAGCCAGAGCAAGTTGTTGAAAAAAAAGCAATGAGACTTGCTTTTCCATATAATTCCAGTAACATTGAAAAGGATTTGAACCACACGCTTCCAAATCTGCTTGGATCTCTCACTTGCCTATCCCTCTTTGTTCACAGCTGGAAAACCTGACATGATGTTTCTCTGCAATTGCTGGGTCTACAGTAAGAGTTTGAGTCCAAGAACCCTAACATCATCTATATCATGGACAAGAACTTCTTCCTTAGTGACAGCTCTTTCTTAGCACGGTTCTCTGGGCACCGTATGCACACCATACACGTACACACTCTTCACTGAACCTACTCAAAACACGAGGAAAATCAGGTGGCATCAAGTAGCATGAAATGATGTCAACAGCTACATCTGCCCCCTCAGCCATAAACTTTATACTAAAATATAATTAAGCTGCTGTTGCAGCTGACACTTCATTGGAAAGACAGTTCTATATTAATGCAAAAGACATTTAGTACTTCTTTTTGTAAAATATTGATTTATTTTTCATCAATGCTTTTATGAGAATTTAAAGCTTTCTCTTGAAGGCTTTGTGCTCCTTATCTCCCCAAACACACACCAGACTCTTTAGATCATACACGTATTCTCCCAAGGACCAAACCTACCAGGCACTCAAGCAGCCGAGCTGGACGTGCAATGATAATCATCAGCTTCTTCACAAGTTGGGTAACGAAGGCAACCTCGGAGCTCTCGGATCGCTCGTGGGCCTGCGGAGAGCAGAACATCACATTATGGTCCTAGCGGTGAACTCTTCATTTTTATGTCAGATGCTGAACGCGGAGCAATCACCAGCTCAGCAACTGTAATTCAGCAGCAAAGGCATGACTGAGTCAGAGCAGGCAACGATCTCCGCTCATCCAAAGATGCTAAGTTACATACAGCTTTTCCATTACAGCTGACTCCTTTTATCACGCAAGAGATATTTCAAAGGCTCTATTTGCATCATACCACCTATCAATTGTATTAGATCTGATGTGCTTTTATTTTATTTTTTAAAATGAAACTAGGAATACTGGTTTTTATCAATTTTACCTTCCACATGATACTGACGTCTAGATGATTACTAACAGCCACACATATTTCTAGGCTTTACTTTCATTTAGAATTTGAACTACTACTGTTCATCATCAAGAAAAACCTGACCTTTAATTTCTCTTTATTTATTTTTATAAATCCCAGTGAACAACTACAGCATTGTATTGTATTCTATGTAAGACCAAGCACATGAGCAAAGCAAAGAGCATATAGAAACCTAATTCAGAGAACTACTTCTTCTTTACCAGATTTTAGTATAAATTCAAGGCTTAGTTTCAAGGGGGGTGTGTGTGTGACAGGGTGTCCTTTTTATAACAATACATATACTAAAGCAAATGTAAAAAAAAAAAAAACAACCACGAAAGATAGATTTGGACAACCACCCCCCAAATTACTCTCCTTTTGCTCAAGCACACAATGGTCAGTCCTGAAGCGCAATTGAAATAGTATTTCATTACAGGGTGATAAAAAGATTATTCCAATGAGTAAAAACTCTGACACAAAGTACAGCTATTTTTTCCCCATGGTCTAAAAATTAGGCTTTAGCAGAATGACAAAATATAAAGTCCAGAAATTAAACAATGAGCCAGTTGCTTATAGGAATGATATTTTATCACCAACGATGCAAGCAGCAAGAAACTAAAGGTTCATTTAGCATTGTTCATTAGCGCCGTCTAAGAAAAAGACATATATGGGTGAGAAGTCAAATCACACTGGTGATCACCTAAAAGAACAATAAAAACACAGGGAAGCAGAAATTCAGAGCTAGAAACACACAAGCAGCATTTTAAATAATATAGCCCTGATACTTTGTTACCAAACAAAAAAATCAGAGTTCGTTATTTCTCATTTTGACACAGGTCAGAATAAGAAGTGTTATTTGTTTACTTTGGCACTGATAAGCCAGGGCTAGAATCTTAACCTTGAAGAAAACAATGTAATCTAAAAAGAACATCAGAGATGCTTGCTGGCTATAGAGCCTTATAAAGAAGATTATTTTGAAAGCACTGAAATAAGTTGCTATTTTTTTTTCTAACTAAAAAGGTATTTTCTAATTATAAAATAGAAAATAATGAAAATGATAATGATTAGTATTCACCATGTGTCCCCTAATGCATTATGCAAACTTATGAGTTAAAATATGAATTCTAGAAAGAAATTAATGCTTTCATATTTGAAAAGCCATTCCAGATCACCAGGGGTTAGCTGTGTTGAAATGAATAAATAAAACATCAACAACTTTATATTATTTGAAATATGAGCCACGCAATTGGAAAGTCCTTCCCCCCCCGGTAAGTTATATTACACAAAAAATAATAATTCATCTTTTTGCATCCATTTGTATTGTTGAAGCAAACTTATTCTTTCAAATCAAGTCCTTTTGCTTTCTCCTTTTCTCATCTACAACAATTTAGGCAAAATAATTTAAAAATGTAACTAATTTAATCAGGTGTCTGTTTTGAAAATGAAAAGCTAGACCATGACTGCCGAATGATAGAGAAAAGCAAAAGGGAAGGAAAAAAAATAAAAATATTAGAACAATCAAACACAACTTGTAACAGCCACTCAGCCATCATCTCTGCACGGCGCTGCTCTTCCAAGATCCGCACTAAAACTGCCTCTTCTTGTTTCCTTCTGGCACAGGACAGCCCGGACATCCCTACAGACGGCTTGTTTACAATCTGTCCCAAGGACAGCATCTGGAAACCAGAGGGTTATATAGCCAAGCACTGCCTGCCGCTTCCATGTGCCTTGGTACAAGGCTTGCCATCTCATTAGCAGTTCCCAATGACGACACGCTTGTCTGCAGGTTACTGGTGGCATTTCAGGGTTTCCCCCCCTCCCCAGCCTCCCAAGGGGAGGAGGGAGAAGCTATAGGGGTTGTGGGTAGAGGCTGATGCCATTCCGACACACATTGCCAGTGACACGTGTACAGGAGGTAGCAATGGGTAATTTACAAACCGATTCCCTTATCTGAAAGACCCATCCGTCACTAACTGTAGCTACTGGGGCATGAAATTAAAATCACTGTCCTCCCCTGGGGTTCGGCGGGACCAATAACTGGGATATGCAAGTCACGACGCTGTAATTGAGCTAATATACTGATGGAAACCAAAACAATAGACCTGCAATGCCAAGAACCAATAAATTTACACTCAGGCTTGTACTAAGAAAGCAAACCGAATCGGAATATCCATTTGCCAATGTGCAGCATCAGTCACTGCAGTATAATACGAACACCCTCCCCTTTTTCTTTTGTTCCGTGCACAGGAACACCTGTAATCCTTCACCTTCCTCACCAATTGGCTGCACCTATGCAGAAGCCATTAAACTTCTCTTGGCAAGTTTCACCCCATCAATTCAACCAAGTAATAACCGACTAAAACCTTTTTTTACCCAGGAACCTGGGCTCCCATCCCGTCCTCTAATCCCACCTCACAGTAACAGATAAAGAACTGAATGTCATATGTTCTTTTTCATAAGTGCTTTATCTTATTTTTCGATTTTTTAACTTTAACTGTGACGTATAACACTCAAGTTCACCTTTTCTAAAATAAAGAAAATCTCTTAAATTCATTTTTACTTCTGGATAATTTCAGTGATGCAATAAGCAATAGGTTTTTCTGACCAAAAGACAATATTTCACACTCTAAACAAGGGAAAAGATCTCATTTGCCATAACTAATGAGATTTGTTGGTATTTCATCACAAAAGTCAGGATCTAAAAACTTCTAAAAGCTTTCTGGTTTTGTGTATTTAAACAGCTCGTTTCCTTATTCACTAATAAATCATCTTCCCAATCTTTCTATATCTTATAAAAATGTACCATAAAGTTATATATCCTACTGCACAGACCATACAACTTCCCAAGCAGAAGAGCTTTTTTGATGACCTTCCAGTTGGTATTTTTATATAGCGTGTAACTCTGCGTGAGACATTAAAAGCTAAGCAAAAGTAAAGACCCTGCACTCAAGTTTGGCATAATCTAATATTGTCTCCAAACTCCTTGCCTTTCAGGCGAGTCCTCCAAAAGAAATATTATCGCCAATTTCTGTATATTTAGACAGAAATGTCTCAATTATTTCCTTTCAGAATGCAGTCTGAAGGGCAAAGCACAGGGTGGAAAGCAGGGGAATGCAAGTACTTTTTAAATATTAAAACATAAAAGACAAGGAACTATGATAGTACAGAAAAAACAGATGAGAAAGATGTGGAATGAAGTCTTTGGCATTCCTCTGCTGTCTTCAGTTTCTTTGTCCTCTTTCTTCCCAGCCTGTTTTGCCTCCCTTGTCTCTCTAAGCTTTCCATTTAATCGTCTCTAGCTCACCTCACTTCCTAAAGTAAATCAATTAAACTTAAGAGCTGACCCTTTTCTCACCCCCGGGGCTCTGCAGAAGACGGTAAGGAGAAAGAGGTCAAAGCGAGCCCTGAATGTCAATTCCTGAACAAGCACAGAGATGACCACTGTATCTTCTCTAATAACAGTTCAATGTCATCTTTCCCTGTGCTTAGGAAAAGCAGTAGGATCAAAGGGAAAAGGACATTTAAGAAGTGTGTTTTGAGGATTTGTTCTGAGGAAGGGGGAGAGGAAAGGAAAAAGCAGATTTATCTGACCCACAGCTTCTCTGAAATCCTGATTAACCTGTTCAGGCCAGAAGACAGGCCTGAAAGTGCAGACTGGAAGTAGCCAGACTCAATTTATTGCTCTCTTAATTCTTTATGATATGAGAAATCATTGTCCACATATAGAAGAGGAAAGTCTGTGAGCAGGAGAATTTCAAGCTCCAAGTATCTGCTACCAGAAGCAGTAAAACACACTGCAGTCCCCTCGTGCCCCTTGAAACGTAAGCTCTTCTGCCAAGCATACACACCCACTTTTAGTGACATCTTTTCAACTTCCCAACCATCACCCAAAGAGGCCCGATCCCTTATTTCATAGCTGACGCATGGAAATACCCTGCCTCCAGACTCTGGAGATAAAAAGTGGACCCAGTGGCACGTCCTCATCTGGCTGCAGGGAATCCTCCACCGCCCCTTTTCACTGCCCTGCCCAGGCAGGACCCATCTCCTGCCTCCCCAGTCCACAGCCAGCCAGCGCTGGGCCCACCAGTAACAGCTGGGTGATGCTTATCCTGCTGGAGAAGGGTACGCTGCCACTCTCAAATTTTCCTCTCTTTTAAAGACTATGGATACTGAACAATTTCTTTGACTACACACAGTTTCTCCAGCCCCGGATGATGGCATCAATGGTCAAACTCTTGCACGGCATCCAAAGAACACCACTTTCACCAGGAAACACATTTTTTTGTTACTATTAAATGCATCCATAGTGGTTGCTGATATCCCACAGGCAGACAACCATATAGGTCCTTGAAAGATATTCCGTACCTCTCTCGATCTGTCAAAATTATATTCACCATCCAGGCAGAACACCACAAAACCAAACGTGAGTCATTTTGCTCCCGTGCATAACAAATATCAGGGAAACTACAGCCACACTCATATAAATGAGGCAGACAAAGATTTTAGCTGATACAAGGGAAGATTCTGCCAATACAAGGGAAGTTTTAACAAACCTTTTTAATACAATAATTGTATATTGCTATAGTATTTTTATTCATCTGCCATCTTCCAATGTCTGGAAAGAGTGGCAAAGGGGCACAAACTAGTGGGCTGGCAAACTGATCAATGACATATAAACATGTCTTCACCAAACAGGTTAAAAATCATCACAGAAAATAAATTATTTCAGGTGCTCTGCTTCTAGGCGTCTCAGGGATATTTGTTATCTGAGACTGTGATCTTTACAAATCCCGTGTTTCCAGCTTGCTGTCTCCTTAAATCAAAGCAGAGGATCAGGACAACATTCCCAAACAGAGGTCTGGACCCAGCAACTGGTAATAGCACTGACTCGTCACAACAGCTATAGCATAAATTCTAAAAGTTTTTTTGAATTTTATGTTATTTTCATTTTAAAGGAAAAGAGCGATTTTTAATGAGTAGCTGATGCATACTGAGCATGCATTAAAATTGTGCCCCCTTGTGTATTTTCACGGGCTTTGAACACCACAAAACACATCGAAGTACTAGAAAACCCACAACTGGATTAACTACAGCTCAACTTCAGCTCAAGAAAATCTTTTATGAAAAATTAATAGCAACACTACAAACTACGGTGTTTTCAATCCTTGAAGGCACTATTGTAATTAATAAGTCATTCAGAGTCTTGAAGTACATGAAAGAGAAGTTCAGTAATTTCCTTCATCTGGATGAACCCAATTTTCATAAATGGTAAAGACTGCCTTTGACTTACTCATATGCATATTTAACTTTGGTACAAATGAAGTACACAGGTGAAGTGATTTGCTCAAATCCACCCATGGTAGATCAACGGCAGACTGGAACAACTCAGACCTCCCGACACCCCCACCTGCTGCCTTTCCCCTGGAATCCACATTGTCTCTCCTAAAATCAAAGCTCTGGCTTATTGTTTATAAAGTTTCAATCAAAAGAATATATTCAACTTTCCAGAAAGCACTTACATCCTGGAGAAGTTTCTCCAAGTTTTCCTGCAGCTCATAAAAGTACCGAGAAGTAATAAGACCTTCACGTGATTTATCTAGGCAATCTCTGGCCAGTTCAATAACTTGATGATGAATGAAACTTAGGACCCCATCTGCTAATTGCAGCACGTTCTCTGGAGCATTAGAGGCAATAAACTCGGCCAGCCGTTCTTCCATCTGCGCCGTGGCCTGAGTACAGAATAAAGAGAAATTACTCCTAAATTTTACTATCCCAGAACTTAAAGCATAAACAAGCAGGGTGCTAAAGTAACATATTTGCAATTCCAAAATACAGGAGGCTTACAAAATATTCCAAAATACAATAGCATTTTGCCGAGAATAAAAATAGCATACCAAAGGCAGAAGTTATGTTCACATGAGCAAACCACAAAAATTAATCAGAACGCACTTTCTGAAAATGCAAATGGCCATAAAAATATCTTGGTCCTGAGGCTGTATTCCTCCAAGGGTCTCCAGAGTAAGGATGTAAGATATGAGGCAGTTTTCAGAACTTTTAGGTAAGACCATGGAAGCTGAAAATCACTGCCCCAAGCAACAGACACATGGCATTTCTATCACTGTATGCCCCGATATCCTGTCTCCAGAGAAACAACTATTTTTGCTATTGGTGGAACAGGAAGGAATGGCCGCATCGACAGCTCTGGGATACACGATCCTCTACCCTCATTTCAATGAGATGTTAACTGTCAAAGCTCGATTCCAAAGATTTCAATATTCAGCCTTTTTTTTTTTTTTTTTTAAATAAAAAACCCTCACACTTATTTTCACGGCAGATCACTTCAGCGCATTTCAGTGTGACTGAATTCAGATTGATTTTTCTAAAAATCCAAACCTATCTTCATTGCTTCTCTGGTACCAAAAGGCCCAGTGGCAAACTTGTTTTTTCCCAAAACCTCTAGTATAATTTGGAATGACTTTAAAAGAAAATTTTGCATCTCCAATATGTAAATGGAAAGCCTACCAAAACCAAAGAAGTTTGTATCAGTATAAATCAAATTAAGGTGGTTATACAAGTGAATAACGAGAGGATATTATTCAACTTATTTTTAAATTATTCTAAAACAGCTTTTTTAAGTATATATGAAACTGAACAAAACATCCCTCTTCCAGCCTTGATCTGATTTGGAATTTAAAAAAAAAAAGACACGGATTAGTTAAAAATAGCTGGAGACACTGGTCTCATAAACAACATAAATGGACTGAGCAGCCAGAGCACTGCCCTTCTCCTCATTCCTGCGAGCATTTGTCACGCCAATAAAAGCCATGAGAAATTTAGTAAATACGATGCACATACACAAATACACAAAGCTTTTCTATTTCTTCTATGGCAGAATTAACATGTGAAGCAGAGAATGCAGCTTCAAACTCCCAGCAAACTGCACTGCTTGGAAATCAGAGGTAAGGACTGGGCTCCTTCTCCATTGAGCGCTACAAGTTAATTCTGAGCTTGGTTCCAAGTTCATTGAATGTATTATTCAAAAAGTGATTCCTTACCTTTGGAAACCTTTCTTTGTACACATGATTCATCATTATTATTTCACTGTCAAAGGAAATTGGGGAGCGACCCGGGCTAGAGGAGAAAAGAAAGTATATTATCATTTACAGATATTACATCAAAACCCTCCGAAATCCAGTGCTGGTCACAATGCTGCCACGCTCACTGTCGCCCTTCCAAAGCTTTGACTTCACTTCAGCAATGGGCAGATGCTTAAATTCAGAGAAAATCCTAGCAAGCAATGGCAATCTACAGCCCCACAGTTAACTCGTCTGAAAACTGCTAACACTCCTGTCTTCACGTGAACTCAGGCAGAAACCCACCTATTTTCAGTGAACGCGAGCCCTACCATACAAGCATGTAAAAAATCACTGCATTTGTTGCAGGTACATCTGTAATTTCCCTCGTTCTCTTCCTGCTCTCCGTGGCGGCGGTAGCAGCCCTGCCCAGAAGAAATCTCTATTATTTCTGGAGACTCTAGCGCTGGAAAGGAGCAGAGTAAAATGGAACCAGGAACTTGAGATGACTTGCTTTCCTTTGTCTGAAGAATACCACGCTACAGGAGGGATGCATGAGCAGTGTTATTCAGCTAAATCTTATATATAAATACCACAAGCAATAGGAACAGAATACTTTTATGAAAACCGGGCTCCCTTGAGGCATGTTACACCACGGATGCATATGCATGTATGCATAGGTTAGCAAGCAACTTCAAAAAACAGGACACTACATCTTGGCAAACTGCATTTATATTACTGTTCGGGTATTTTTTTTATTTTTTTTTTTTTTTAAAGAAGAGTTGCATCTCATTTCATCACATCTGATGGTATGCAATGCTCTGACTCATTCTGCCGCTGAGGACAGCCGGAGTGAGGTAATGCAGATAATCCCCAGCTACGGGATCGCCTACAGCATCTCATTTCTCTGGTTACCTTGTTCTAATGTTCAAGACAAGCAAGGGCTTCAATTATTCAGCATCTTACATGATCATTGTCTTTATGATTTTTAAGAGTACAACATATTGCCAAAAATATTTTCTCTCTGTCAAAAAAATACAATTTTATCTTGAATGAGTTCAAAACGTTTTAAACTTTCTTGTGAAGGATGAAATGAATGTCTCTGAATGGAATAAATGCATTTTAAACTTGGAACGCATTACAGTTACTACCTTGCTGCTAACCTATTTAAAGGAAAAAACATTCTTTTGGGAAGATATATTTACAATTCAAAGAAAATTTAACTCACTGGCTCATGGAATATAGCAATACCAATACCAATCTCTCTTCATGCCTGGTGCTGGAATTCCACGAATTACATTGTGTCTTGTTTTTATTAAGGTTTATCCCTCAGCTTGGGAAAATGCACTTCAGATTAAATCTCTCACTGAATCCTTATGTTAAAGGAGAAAAACTGATTTGAATGTTTTGGATACCAAGTAAAAACGTATTTTAATCAACTTTTTTTGAAGAAAATATATCCCTTAGCTTGGTAGATAGCTATTTTTAATCAAGGAAAATTTTCTTCAGAAAGAAAGTTATATTTATATTCATATGCAATGTATGACACAATAAAAAGAAGGGTAAGAACATTTAAGTTTCAGACTTAGAAGGCAAATGCCCCCACACATCTCGCCTGCTATCTTTATCCTTCTTTCTCTAAGACCAAACAATCTGACACAAACATATGACACTGGTTTACTGGCAGTTCATACTGAGCTGAAGAACTTGGTGAACATACTTAATGAAGAACTTATTTTTCCATAACGTGTTATTTCTCCATGTGATTTAAGTGAGGTATAAATTACAAGGCTATATAAGCCCTTTGATACTAACTACAGAAATACGGAGGCACACACATACTTCATTTTAACACTAAAGTAGTCCTACTAAAATTTGTGCCTGCTGAAGTATTTGCTGTCTTAGGGCTACAATAAAACATGAGGGGTTTTGCCTTTTGCTCTCATGGCAATTTATTCATCTGGATACAGGAAATTAAGAGCTACGCAGCAATCATGTTACATGAGCTCTCCTGCCAGCAGATGTAGTGTTTCCTTAAGGAGAGCCACAATGATATGGGTTTATTGGGTTTGCTTTTGTTTTTTATGATTCGGAAACGAAGTAATTTCTCTGCACAAGAGTCTACTGATGGGCAAGAAAGTAAACACTTATAACCCCTTGGCTTCCTTGGGCGTTGGCAGTTTTGTGTCTCACCTTTGGAAGCTGATTAATGCCACTTTTTACCACCTAAAACGACACGAGTGTACAAACAGCTCCAGATAAAACCGGGGATCAAGGTTCAAACTGTCATTCTAAATTTGCCCAATATAACATGTCAAATTAAATATGTAGCTGACTACAGCAAGACTGCAACATAATATACTGCATCATAATTTTTTTATGTTGATCCTTAGCCTGGGAAACTATAGAAATAATGGGATGGATAACTGACTAACTAACCAAAGGCTGGCTGCCAGGCACTGCTGGTTACTTTACAGCACCTTTGAGACACAACCAGGAGAAAAAGAAGCCAGGACTGGGCAGATAACTGAATGCCATCAAGGGAGAACGTAAGGGAATTTAGGGGAAAAAAAAAAAGAAAAAAAAAAAAAGGAGTTTAATACATTTTATTGGCATGACTGCTTTTCGAATGCAAAAGCTTCACACATCTATCTAGCACCAAAAATTTCACATACAGAACTAAAGCAGTCTAACATTTCAAGCCTCACAAAGGAACAGATTATTTTCTGTAAAACAGAGGACACATACTGTGCACGTGCATAACATTTTAAGGCAAAAAGCAGGCTGCTTCTCTTTTCTTGGTGTAGATAGGTAGGTCAAAGAAGTGATTATTGTCAGTGAGTTTTTCATTTCAGCAGAGCAGACATTAGAAGAATAATATCTGTCCCCTTAAGCTTAACAACAGAATGAAAAACTACTCTCTTTTCCCTTTCTTCACCCTCCCTCTGCTTTATGAAACGATATGGTGGTAGACTTTCAGTGACATCTATCTCCCACAAAGGTTTCTAGGCTTCAACTTGTCAAAACTCATGTGTCTTTATCTGATGCTAGAAAGTGAAAACAGCTCATAGCCAGGTATTTCAAGGAGTAGCACTTATAGTAATAAATTATATCTTACGAAATTTAGTTTAACTGTGACTAAATAAAAGTGAGATGTTTATAAATACCTAATTTTTCCTTCACTGTGACAGCTATATTTATTAGGAAAAAGCAGAGAAGCTAAAAGCACTGTCCTCCCCTGTGCTTTCACCCTGTACATAAAGGTTTAATTAGGATGTATTTACAGCATGTCACCAAAGTCAGTGTCCACAGGAAAATTAAACCATAGGCCTTAATGTTCTGTCATTTCCAGACACACAAAATAAGGAATTTTAAAACTAGAGAGCTGAAGTTGTATGAAGTAGAAACTAAGTTAAGCCTTCTGCTGAAGGTGAGCAGAGCACAGGCCTTCCTATTCCCCCAAGAAATAAATATATAAATCTTTGCACTCATACAAATTACATTCATACCAGAAGTCAGAAAACTCCCCATGAAAAAAAGAGACATTAAAGCAGAAGCAAATATGGCAAATCTACCTCTGTCCATCAAACTTAAGAGCAAATATGACTCGGTGCTTCACACAGACCACAATTGGACCCTGGGGCCTAATCCTGCTTCTGGATGGGACAATGAGCAAAGGAGAACTGAGCTCAGCAGAGCAGGATCCACCTGCTAAAATCTGAATTTATGCAACGCACACAATAATCATAGAATCACAGAATGGTTTGGGTTGGAAGGGTCCTTAAAGATCATCCAGTTCCAACCCCCCTGCCATGGGCAGGGACACCTCCCACTACACCAGGCTGCTCAAAGCCCCATCCAGCCTGGGCTTAAAAACTTCGAGGGATGGGGCTTCCACCACCTCTCTGGGCAACCTGTTCCAGAGTCTCACCACCCTCATGGTGAAGAACTTCTTCCTAACGTCCAGTCTGAATCATCCCAGCTGTAGTTTTAATCCATTCCCTCTAGTCCTACTGTTATCCAACATCCTAAAAGGTCCCTCACCAACTTTCTTGTAGGCCCCCTTAAGATACTGGTAGGCCACTATAAGGTCTCCTTGGAGCCTTCTTTTCTCCAGACTGAACAACAACAGTGAAATACAGTTTCCCACAGAATGACAACAATCTATACCATGGAGGAAATAACATAGAAAATTAAACATGTATTTATTCAAGGATCCTTCTCCCTGCATAATCATAACCAAACACCGGTCAGTTATTTTAGTGCTGCTAGAAGAAAGGCAAAGCAGAATATACAGTAATTCTTCTTCTTATGGAACAGGCAAGCGGTGAAACAGAACAGTAAAGAGTCTATCTCACTGAGAGGTTTGAAAAGTCATTTCTGAGTTTGTTTACATACTTTTTGAGTTTTTAATTCATTTTTACAAACACTGAGCTTCAGCTATGTTTAGTCTGTGGACAAATACTATTTGTGACTGGTTTTGTATCACTGAACTGTTTTCCACTTCAGCCCTTCTTTATACTAGGAGTGACATTCTTCTGAATGCGTGTGGGAGTTTTATTTATAAATATTAATAATAAATTAATAAATTATAATTATTTTATATACGTGTATATATATGAGAGGCCATTCAGGGAAAGGGAATACATTTCAATCGCAATCTCTTTGAAAGTAAGGACTAATGAGTTTTTTCTACAGACTTACACAGGGGCCGCAACTAGCTCTTTCCAATACTTCAGGTTTTTTCTGCAGGCCAACAAAGACTGGCACTGCTTTAGACAGAAAACACTAGAAATTTAAAGTAATGAGCAGTACAGAGGGCAAATAAGAATACTTAGTTTTCCTTATAATAGAACACCATAAAGTGAGTGAGTGAAACCAAGCGTTAATAAATTTAAAACCGATCACTTTGAAGAACTTTTAAAAATCAAATTCACAGAACTCACTGTCTTGCGAGAGAAAACAAAGAGACCAACATTATCTGTAATGTAGTTAAAATGTATTTTCATAAGAAAAAGATGCCTTATGCTTCAGAATATAAAATCATTATCCATCTCTATTGAATCCATGGCTGCGTGAATCCCTGCCCTGCAGGGAGCACCGCCTGCTCCTCCGCAGCTTGTGGCATCGGCACTTTCTGAAAGCAGCAGCACAACGTGATGAAACCACTAAGATTACTCAAGTGGTTAAAGCCGATGCTTAAGTGCAGCGAGATGAGAGAGCTCCTCAACCTGCAGGATCAGTTTTTAAGAAAAATGTGGGCCACCGGCGTGGTTTCACACCACCTATTCTTTGTTCCCATCTCAGGTATGTTTTTGTCAGAAGCCTTTCTGGCCTCTTTGTCTAGAAGCCTAGAAACTGGCATTTTCTAGGAGCTCTCCCTCTATATTCTTAATGGCAGGATCCAGCCTGTCGAAAGTCGGGTTGGAGGATTGCATTTCAAAAGCACCACCCAGCAAAGAGATGAAGGAGCATATTTGATTAAGGATGATCTCATCTACTTCAACTATATACAAATCCACTGCTGCAATCTTAAGCCCCTTTTCCCTAGACAACATTATCCTGAAATACAAAAAGAGATCAAGAAAAACAGGCAGATCGGTGGGCTGAGTGAATGCACGAAGGCAGCTCTTGAAGACGTCATTATTAGTTAACTCTACTTTTATCTCTGACATTCTCCACACATTCCCAGCTTAGCAACCACTAAAGGATGACAAGTAAAGAACTGGGAATGGAGGGCAGCATCTCTCTAACTTGAGAATAACGATGCCAAGTTTAGTGCAAGAATTCACACTCTCCGTGCAGTTTACTTCTGGGAGAAAAGACCTCCTTCAGGTAAAACCCAGGGTTGCTGTAAATTAAGTGAATGCAGTCTGGGTCTCTCTCTGTTGGTCAATAACTTGAAGAATTTGAACGTTGTATTACAAAAAAAGAAAAAAAGAACAGTTGAGAGATGATATTTAGGAATTCGTTCTTCAGGTAATAAAGAAATATTCTCTTCTACTGAAGACACACTGTAAGCCCCAAAACAGGTGGGTCACATGGAAATACGTTCTTTCATTTAGCATGTCAGTACTGGATCTATTGGAGATGGATGAGAAAACAGTCTCCTGGCTTTAGCGACCAGTTGTATAAGCACATCACACTTCTGGATTCCACCATTGGTCTCAAGCTACCTCCTCCCTCCTGCACAGGAAAGCAGCTGGGAAAGAACCAGTCCCATTTCTTTGGTGTAGAAATTCGGGGGATTTCAAATAGGACGTGATTAATTAAGTCATGAGTATCTTCAACCCACACTGGCAGAACACCTCAAGCAACAGAGGTGCCACCAACATGTCAGTGTACATCAGCCAACGCTACCCTCCACGACTGTATGCTTTCTTACTTTGTCATCCAGTTTGATCACTAAGACTGCTGTGTATGAACAGAACATTTGCAGCTAGATACAAGAAAATGGTAAATTTCTGGTCAAAAAAGTAGATTTTTTCAAAAGTTACATCTAGGCAATACTCTCCGCTATCTAGGAGCATAAAAGGATCACCTGATACTTCTGAAAAATCCTGGGTTACAGAGACCCTCAAAAACAACAGCCCCAGCATTTAACAGTGACATCTCAAAATATCGGTTCCTCTCTCATAAAAACAGATGTAAGGCTGCAGTCATAAAGGATGAAAAATGAATACGTGTTAACAATCAGTCGTTAATATCAGACCATCTTTTAAATTACAAAACTGTGACTGCCAATTAAGGAAAACGTCTGATGTATTTTGTTCATCTGCTTTTCATTAAAGCTGATCAAACAAGACCACTAAATGCTTATGAAAATATTACATTTTTAGGGAATTCCTGCTTAATTTTCAACACATAAACTGCTCAGATTTTATTTTTTCATTTGTTAAGTAAGTAAAAATATCCTCTCACCAAGTGAGTGAACTCTATCATGTGGGCAAATAAATAAGCAAGCTGTGCAGTGAATAAGGTCTGGTCTTCACAGATTTTAGTACTTGCTTGCCTACAAAGACACGCTGCCCTCTGTCAAAGAGGGCATTTACTCCTGCGGACGTCGCTCCAATTGGTTGGACTGACATATCAATTTTCCTTCGAGGTGCGAGGGCCAGCATGAATGCTTGGTGGTGGTAAGGGTGCTTTAGAGTCACACAGCATCACAGTACTAGCAATAGGCAAAATGAAAAACAAATCGGGCACAGTAAGTTTAAAAAATTAAATTATTTCATTCTAAGCTTTGGCATACCAATAAGGCTGGCTGTTATCACACTGAAAACCACAGAGAGCTATAGAAAGCATTCAAGAGAGGAAGGAGATTAATCACATAGTTATATGACATACTGAATTAATCTAGTCTCATCACAAATTATAAACCTTCTATCTGATAGTTCCACTTTTAAATTGGCTCACAGAGGTAAAATTCTCAGCAAGCTGATAATCCATATTAACAAGGAAAAAAAACAAAACTGGGCTCTTCGTTTTATCATTTACATCATTCTTCCATAGCAAGAGTATTTTATACTTCATTATGCCAACAGGAGTATGTCTCCATTAGAAAGGACAATAATTACTTTAGTGATGTGTTGTCTACCTACAGTAGCTGTCTCATCTATAAAGAATTAGTATTACTACAGTTACACTACTCAGCAATAGCCAGCGTTAATAGTGACAGCAACAGGACTGAAGTAGGACTATTATTCGAGGAGACTTAGTACAAATCATATAAACTAGTCTTTTACTACACGGCAATTTGCAGAGATCACAGGCTAAGTGTGCTACTACCTATAGAACTTACCTGCTCCTGTAGATTACTGTGTAACTACATTTAGGAGATCCATATGCAATTACCATGCAGCCTGCGCTGAAGTTTAGAACATACAAATAATTACAAATAATCACGGAAGGTCACCTCTGCCATGACATGATACTCACCATGGATTCTTTTTGTTATCTTGGCCCGTTTCACTTCCTTCTATTACAAACCCCAGGCCAGCTCCTGAGCTGGGCACACTGATTCAGTATTTCCTGCGGCAGAGTTTCTGAATCTTGTTCGTTAATTTAAAGGCGATAGCCACATCTGACACCCTCAGATGAGAAGCAGAAGGGAGACTTCACCTCTTGTCCTCTGCTTGTACAAATCCTTTTTCTTTCCCAAGGTGCTGCATCTAGAGGTATGCATCTCTAGACATTCATGCACTTGGTCCAGCACTAAATGCACAGCAAAACTTAAGGCTTTTGCCATGATACAAAATGTTGGTGGGTTCATTCCACACAACTGTTAGAGAATGCAAGACAGATTGCCCAGAGAGTTCATTGAATCTCCGTCCTTGGAGATATTCAAAAGCCATTTGGACACAGACCTGGGCAACCTGCTCGAGCAGGGGTTTGGATGAGATGACCTGCAGAGGTCCTTTCCAACCTCAGTCATTCTGTAATTCTGTGAAAAGCGAAGTTCCAGTTGCTTCTGGTTTTAAGTACGGAAAAATCAACTGCACAAGGAAATAACTCCCGGAAAGCTATCTTTGAACAACCAGTTCTCTGAAGCAACAGTAAAAACTATTCAAATGCTAACGCAGGAGAAATGTTTGCAGCACTATTACAAAATTGCTCTTGGATGCAGTTCCATTTAAGGTTTTGACTTCATCTACTCTGGTCTTCATACCCCTTCAGAAGCACCGCTGGAAAAGTTATTAACAGTGGCTGTAACCACTTCCTTATATTAATGCAGCAAAATTCTGAGAAGAAACTTCACTAAAGGAAACCTACATCCTATAGATGTAGTCCGAGACATTTGTGGATCATGTCTTCACAGAGTTATTGTGACTATACAAAAGCAGGCTATGCTAACCATTTTGCAACCCAAAACCTCAGCGTCAAAGGTGAAAAAAAAAAGTCCCCTCTAATTAGGTGAGGTGGGTTAAAAGTTGATTAAAATAATTTCACAAACATGTCACAAAAGACTGTTCTTAGATCTGAAAGCATACGCAGAAATGCAACACGTGTGTCCAACATCTTACAAATTCAACAAACAACTTGAAGCTCACCTGAGACTGCGAGATCGAGGCCTCAAGGCTGGAGAATGGCGCCCTTCCTCGTCAGTGATGCTCTCAGTACTGAAATGCTTTGTCAGGAAATGAAGTTCATCTGCCGTGGGCTGAAAGGGCAGCTGGTGCAGCTTCTCCTGAGATGAGCATGATGACTGAGTACAGAAAAAAATACAGAAAAGAAATGCACTAAACGCATGCATAGGGGTCAGCTAATGAATGGAAGAGGAACGGATTCTGCCAGACACTGCACACTCCAGCGGAAAAGAAAGCTACTTATCAGACCAGGTGCCTCTTTTTAGTGTTCTCATGAGGCTAAGCCAACCCTGACGTATAATGACAGAGCTAGTGAGATCAGGAAAACTTTGGGAGCCGGCTAGGGAACCATTGCATCCAATTCTGGAATCATTACAGCTGATCATGCGGGTAATTTACTATCAGGAGACAGAAAGGAAGGTACGTGAGTACCAGCGCTACTCTGCAAAGGACAAGGAGGTTCCTGGAGTGGTGAGCAACTTTCTTTCCCTTTCCCTCATGCTCTCTCAGCTCAGGAGTTTCACTTGCATGCAGAATGCTATGGAGCTGTGTAGACGTGAGAGTTTTTGCTGATTATTGGCTCTCATTGGAAATTGCTGTTGTAAATAGCCAGGATTTTATTTCTCCCTTCCTTTAGCCATCAGGCTTCTTCTCTAACCAAGTAGGCAATAATAAATTAAAGTAGCTGACTTTGCAGAGTTTTAAGATTAACAGAGTTTCTTGTTATAGAGTTAAACAGCTTATTCATCTTTAAATAAGTCGATGCATTTATACGACACACATCATGTGATAATGATAGACATGAAACTCTCTTTAATTCCTGAACCTCAAGAAACCTGAGATTAAAATAAATATTTGTGGGAAATGTTAATAACATCAAATGTTGGATGTTCCAGGGGAAAGAGCTGTAGGTCAACTAACAAATGTGGTTTTTCTTGTGTGATTTTTCAATGCCCCTTTCCATTTTACAAAAGAAAATAAAAGAAAATTTGCAAGGACAAATTTAAAATCCTCTTTAAAAACAATGATAAAATTTGTATGGCCAAAGTTTTAACTCACCTAGCGTGCTGTTCTAGACTTATCTGCTGTTGATGGTTTTTGGAAAAGAAAGCTAAGAAGCATGGCTGCTGAAAGCCAAATGCTGACAAGGCTTTTCACCGAGTCCTGCATGTTTGTAACGCTGATAGCAAAGAGAAAATACTCTGAAATCACCTAAAACAGGCACATCCAAATTTATCAAGAAGGTAACAGGTACACCTGAACTGAATTAAAACTTAGCAGATTGTTGCAGATCCTAGTCTTATCTAGAGAATTCTAGCCAAGCCTGAGATGGAGATGTGAACATGAGAACTTATAAATGTAAAGATCATATTCTTTGATAAAAACATAACTGGCTCCAGACCCCAGATCCACTCCCTCTGCACTATGCAGAGGTATTTACAGAAAAGAACCCCCTTGAAAGCCTTGGGACATGCACGAACTCCCCAAGTGTGGCTGAAACAGGAAACCGCCACTTCCAACGTTTTCCTTCAGGCAGGTCTAGGTGCAGGGATCACGTTGGGAAGTCATCTCCAGCACAGTGTCCGCACAGTGATGATTATCCAGATGGAGTATCAGCTCACACTGGTCTAATCCACACTGAAGCCAAGACGGAGAGTCTGGGTATTTGACAGCCCCTTCGTCCACAGCTATTCTGCTGTGCACGCCGCTTATGCCAAATACAGGAAAGATCCTCTCCCCGTAGTACAGAGCTACGCAAGCCCTGTTTGACTTTCAGAGCTTTCTTTGATGTCTTTCTTTGTGTCTTACACAATACAAGGAGTGGGAAGAAGCACTTGCCTATGAGAAAGCAGCAACACTTTTCAAAGAAAAGGTACGTGTCAGTTGGCATCCCGTTCATGATGAATAAACATGACTCCTGGAATATGGTAGGAAGTACTAAAGACACTGTCCTACAAACCTGCATTAGCAGGTACTCAAGTTCTGGCATTATAAACACATGTCTTATTCAAAACAAAATTAATCTAAAACTACCACAATAAGAAAGGTTAGCACATAGTTACTCGTTGCTGAGGTAGGGGGGAAAAAAAAAAAAATCATCAAACTGACAGTCTAGAAAAAGCATTAAAAACCTTATGTCTCCCAACAGCAAAATCACTGGCAAAGCAGTGCTAGTCAACTCATGGATGACCCAACAAAATCCTCCCTCCATTTTCTCTCCTTTAAACCGTCAGATCATAAAAATTGTAATTACAGAGAATAATTAAAGAAAGCCCCGAAGATAAAGACCGTGATGAGAAATGGACTTTCCCTCTACCGAGGACTTCTCTAGCAGCCTTAACGTGTACAACTTTTCAATGAAAAAGCGTAAAAGCAAAGTGAAACATTTCTGAAGTATTGATTTTTAAGTAATCACATCACTGTATTCAATATTTGCAGCAGACTAATACAAACATCCTCTGGTGTCTTAATTACAGATGCCAAATTAGCTAATTCTTCTCCAGTAAAGAAAAATCAAGCTAATACTACAGTAGCTTATATATTAACTCTGCATTTAGAAAATGAATAGCAGATTAGACGTTTAAAAATAATTGTATATTGGTCCCTTCAACTGACTGTTTTATATTCATCTAACTTGAAAGAAGCTTTTTCAGTGTTGGTCTGATGATATATATCTGGTCTTCGTGACTTGTATGAAATGGGTAAACATGTATTTTTTAGAAGTGTCATCCCTCACTTGAAGCAAAAACATAAAGCAGAATCTACATGTTTCCACTGACCTTAGACTAGGTAAATGTCTTGGTTTGTTCAGTTGGTTGGTTGGTTGAGCAGCTGATCTATGACCACAGAAGTGCAGGTCAGCTCTAACTGCCATAGAGAAACTCAGGCCAGCAGAACAAGGACTGAGGCTCTTCTTGGTATTTCATTTCCTACTGATACGTATAGCAGAAAGAAGGTCTTCTGGCTTCCTTCTATCTTGCTTGACAAAGAAACGTAATCTTGAGGACTTACCACACCAAATGGAAGCCCAAAATTCTGTTAAATTCACATCTGCAGCTTTATTTCATTGTGCCCTTTTGACAAGCCCCTTGACTTCAGTTCTAAAAGTCTATGCAGAAATAATACTGCTCATCAACTTCAGAGGTGTTACTCAGATCTATTCGAATTAATTCTGATCTATGAAGTACTATAATAATAGTCTTGTCATAGACAAGTAGTAAGTAGGATTGGCTTCGAAATGTAATGCTAAGTTTAATAGCTCCAAGAATTGCATCACTACTTACTAAACATCCCATTTCAATGTCTTTCTGAGGTTTTAACACCGAATGAGCAAAAGGACAAGAGATGCGAGTCAGCCAATTAAAAAAAAAGGTGGTCTTGGAAATACAGGTTTTTATCTAACTATTTCTTGAAGGAAGGTGAATTCAGATCTACATATGACTATCACTTCATGCTTTTCATTATACCGCCCTGTTTTCTGTTGCTTACAATACTCACACCATTTAAACTGATGCTTTCTATGTGACATCTATCTCAGATTTGTTGGGTTTTTTTCTGGAAAAATGTCTATCAAAATGATCTAGCTATTTCTGGGATCATGACGAGACAAATATGCTTTCTTTCCCGTGTCAGAAAGCTGATAACTTTCTAAAATTAGCTTTCACGTTCCTATTTCAAAGCAAGGACCGATCCTTCCAACAGATTTTTTTTTTTAGTTTTGCTCTCTCCGTGGACATCCACCCAAAGGCTGGTCAAACTATAAACTCTTGAAAAACTACTGATCACACCTGCAGGTAAGAAGGACTGACACACTGCAGGCTGTTTGTTCTCCAAGGGTGTCACCTTCACAGGCATCTTGGAAGTTCTCAGTGACTACCAATGATCAAACTATTTGGATGTCATCCATGCAGAAAGCAACCGTACCTGCTCCGTGCTCTCACAGCTTGCACCCAGAAGAGGACTTATACCCATGGCTTATACCCATAAAGATTTAACCTAAGACTATAAAGGCCAAAGCAGAGCTCCTTTTTAACAGCTGCTCTCAGGTGCTTGAATATACAATATTGCTTGGCAGTGAAACCAGGGGCATCTTTTTCATGTTGGTAATGAAATCTTCTATGTTTTTCTGTGCTCCTGCCCATATATCTGTACACACACACGCACACAAAGAATTCTCCATCAGGAGACTGAAATCAAGTCACCTGCCTTCTAAGGAGACCAAAAAAATCCCCAAAACCAACAAAAAAACCAACTGTCTTGAAGGAGAAAAGATAACAAATTGTGGAAATTGTGCAAACTAAAGTCTGCGGGAATGTGTCTGAACATATGAAGCTATAGAGATGAGATTAATGTTGCAAAATCATATTTTAATCATATCAATTTATACTAAAAGGGAAGTTTTGACCCAAATTTCTTGTCTTGCTATAGACTGAATTTAACACTCACCTCCTAAGGAACTGCAATGATAAATTTGTGTTTAAGAGGTACTAGTAAGTTTATGGACGAACTTAACAGAAGAGTTCACAAGGAAAACAATGAGAGTGTATTCGGTGTAAGATTTGCATAACGTGGAAGAGTGTCCTAATTAATGCAGGTATTACAATTATTAGGAACATACTCTAAATAATACATGTAAAACAAAATGATCAATAGAAGTATTATGGAAAGAGGCAGTGATATGTGACCACACAGCTGGAGACACTCACCATAATATACAAAGCGTGTAACATTGTCTGTACAGGCAGCCTTAGCTTTTCTAGTTTTTCTATGTTTGGCTTTGCAAGGTTGTTATGTGGATAACCACAACATCTAGTTTGCATAAACTAAAAAATAAGCTTCATTGTACGAAGCATCTGAGAGTTGTAAGGGTTAACACGGTGCTGCTACCTTACTGGCATTAAGGACGTACTGGCCTTTTGAAAGTACACAACTCAAGCAAACTGCAGCCAGCCTTTCTAATGACATGTGTAAGAACTGAAAAGCTTCATTAGGAGGTTCAAATTATTAGAGCTGAGTAACAGATGTGGGTTATCAATTTTCCTTTCTAAGGTTTTATGAGGTTTTCATAGTAAGAACTTGAAAGCAGACAAGAATTTCATTTCCCAGTTACGAAAAGGCGGAGAGCTGGCTGGTAATTATGCACTATCTCTTAGAGTCCTGCCACTTCTGACACATTGTGCCTCTCAACTGATCAGTCGAGCCAAGCGCTGCACTGGGATTTCACCAATGCTAAAGGCAAAGTGCAAGATGATAGGAGCTGGGAAATGGAGGAAAAAAGCAGCAGAACCAATAATTAAAATAATTTTAAAAATAATTAGTATATTAAATAATGTTAGCAAAACAATGAAGAAAGACCAGATATTTTAGTAAAGACTCAGAAGCTGATTTGTTAGGGTGTGTTTATACAAACTGAATTGCTTGGAAAAGTCTGTGCCACTTACTGAAACTGTTGAACTGGGAGTGTTTGTTCCATATCCAGATGAAGGAAGGGAGGCCAAGGACCAGCGGCGTCCATCCGTTCTGGGGAAAAGAAGCCAGGGAAATTACTGTCAGGGATATGTTGGGGCTAATACTTGGGGGAAATAAGCATTTTCCTCCCTCAAATCTCTTAACCTCACATTTCTACTAAAGTCTCAAGTTATTCAGACGAATGAGGTATCCCATATATAATTACCTTTGTGAAGAAGCAGCTAGGGTAAGTTTTAAAAGCAAAAGTAAGTGACCTTGGGAAAGATAATGTAAATAGGCATCAGATTCCTGCATTAGGTAGATACTTTGTAAATATTACCAGTTGGAGTTTCTAAAACAGACAAACGAAATCAGCTCATTTCAAACTTCTCTGAAAAAGACAGCCATGCCTAGGATTATTACTGATGCAGTTCCTCGCCTGCCAAATAACGTTTCAAATTGAGGAAAAAAGATCATATTAGATCAAGAATCAACTGAAAGCGGACTTGATGGTTTACCTAATGAGAAGGCATTCTGCCTAGCGCATCGCCTGACGCAGCTGGCGAATTAAATCCACTCCAGCAGATCTGAACTGAGCCGGGAGGTCCATTCAAAATACAGAGATAGAAATCATGGAAATTCCACCTAGGGTCTCTTTCTCCTCCAGTCAATATAATATTAGTAGTTATTGTAGCCAAAGAAACATGACCCTCAGGGAAAATAGCCAAAACATCCTGGAGACACTGCAGAAAAGGTCTTGTTTTACTGACATCAAAACTGAGGATCTGTACAAGTGCTTTGAGAAGAATCAGTATTGCCCTCCATGAAAGCCTCCTTTTCCCTCAAAACCCGCCTCAGTGAGGATGGAAACTGGACTACATTCAGCTCGGTCTCAGCGCTTTTTCTGACTCTGATTTCATTTCGGTCTCACGTGCATTTTGTGTCCTATAACGTGTCTTGTTGCATGATGGGATGGATGTTAAAGAAGTCTCTTCATCACATCAGTCTCCACTTGTTTGTTTGCTTGTTTTATTACAGCAGAGTATCAGTAACTGGTCATAAAGTGAAGCTGAATTAGAACAGTTCACTGTTGAACTTACTTTGGAAAGATTTCGGGGGTTTTGGGTACACATACGCAAGTGCATTATAAAATCAGATGTTTGGCAGAAGTCTGAAATAAATAGTGCTTAGTGCTTATCAAAAAACTCAGCTGTCATCATCTTCACAGTAATATTTCTCATCCCACTATCCACACCCATGAAGCTTCAGCTTCAGAAAAAAGCTCACTGCACACCCAGACATAAATGCCCGTTTATATTTTTTCCAGATCTAGTTCCTTTTATTTTCAGGCACTGATACACACCGTTCTCTTTGCCATCTATCTTAGAACAAGAGGGAAATAAACCCACTGTTCTGCATCACTGAAAGAATATTATGTCAAGAGAGTTTTTTGAGAAGACTCATGCTTCATGCATTAAAAAAAAAAAAAAAAATAATCAAGCTGTAGTGCAGATTTCTATTGCATGCGTATGTTATAGCTAAACCCCATTCAGCCACAGGTGATGTTTTCTTTGGCAAGACAATTACATGTAAAAGAACAATGTCAAAAAATTCCAAGAGAAATTAAATTCCTTTCTTAACCCTGAAAAACAACAAATGTCAGCATTACAAAGGCGCTGCATGATGCGGTCAGCGACTGAACACGGAACTTCAATGATCTTTATTCAGCTTCTTGTGACATCCATCCAGGGGTACTGGGGAAATATTTAGGTCAATGCTTCAACCTCAGTTTGGACCATTAGTCCCAAAGCAAGACAGTACGTCCCTGACTTCTCCAACAGTAGTCAGGAATGCAAAAGGAAAGCCTAATCCCTTTTTAACCGAGTTGCCTAAATTGTGTATTGAAATGACTTCGGAATTTTCATTTCGACAAAGTTAACCAAAAAAGTCTGTCTCAGTTGGAAAATGACAGGATACCTCTTCATGCTTGGGCTGTTTTCTGCTGATGCAATCTAGGCAAGCAATGTGCTCAGCAGTCAGGGCAACGCGGATCAGCTCTAATCTAGCAGAAAGAAGTGGGACAAGAGTAGAAATCTTCCCAATCAAAAGACAATGGGAAGAAAAAAAAAAAAAAAAAAACAAACTTTAAAAGGAAATTCCTCCTTCATTTATGCAAAACATTTCAAAGTTACTTCAGTGTTTTGTTAATAAACATATTTTTAGAGAAACCTCATGCAATATTGCTTCAGGAAAAGATACCTGGAAAGAAATTTTTAGGTCTTTTATTTTACTTATTATAGACCCTTTGCTAGCACAAGAAAAACATGCGAACAACAGATTCCGCTTTTAAAATGACATTTTAATTAGTTAATTAAGGAGGTATTTTTACAGCAGCTAAATGCTGTTCAATGAACAGTAGGTCAATTTCAAAACAAGTAGGTGCTAGAAGAACAACACATCTTCTCCAGACCACTACTTGTTCATCACTTTAAGCCAAATTGACAAGATCTCCTGTTTTGATTACCAAAGAACACAAGCTGAATGCCTAAATGGGGTTATTACAGCAGGAACTTGTTAGGGACGCAGGCTCGGCTGCACAGAAGCACAGTTCATACACGTACACAGACAACAGCAACACGATGCACGGTACCTGTCTGCTCTGTGTCCGTGGCTGTACGGAAGAAATTGTACAACGATAATGAGAGAGGGAGAAGTAAAAGATGCATGTGTGATTTCAGAAAGAAAAAAAAACAAAAACAACCAACCCTCACCTTCTGTTACTGGTATTCCACTAAGATCAGTTTTAGTGAATATGGACAGAATTAACCATACATTTCCTTATTCAGACAGGAGGATTCCTGAACACTCCAACTTTGTGGCTATGACTGACACAATCATTGAAAGGATGTCTAGCAAGGGATTTATGATTAACCACTAGTCAAACTAAGGACAACCTTGCAGTAAATTGTAGTGAAATCGGCTTCACAATAAAATGAGTTTTCCAAATGTGATTCCCACTCTGTCCCAAGAATCAGCTCATCGCAGGTCTATAATGAAAGAACGGAAATCACAAATGATGCCCAACCAGGATAATAAAAGAAGAAACTACACCAAAGGTAAAAGGCAGAAAGTCAGCAACAAATGGTTTCTGTCATGGCAACAGGAGGAAACCAGGTCAGAAGCACCTCTTAAGACCCACGCAACGCCGATCAAAAGGGTACAGTGAAATCCCACTTCTTTGGGGTAACAGAGCACCACATTTGCAATTACTTAACACCATCGTACAGAAGTTATTCTGATAACGCTATGTGATAATCTAATAAATACGTACCGGTACTGCTGGCATAGCTATTCAGGGTGTAATACAAGTAGAAAATAGAAACAAGTTTCTAAACCAAGCTGTGCTTAAGTGTTCTTTTCAATGACAGAAAAATTATAGAGAGCAACATGGATACTGTAAAATGAACCAGTGTTCCATAGGACAGACAGCCTTTATTCACCTATTTCTTTAAAAATCAGATTAAAAGAATGGAAAAGTATGAAAGAGCACTCTTCAGAGTTTTATTATTAAAACATTTATTTGCTGCTTGAAATTTTAGAAAGCAATGATACTGCAACATCAAGGGGAAACCTGATGCTGAAATATTATGTGAAATTTTAACAACGGTTTCAGCTGCAATTTTCCTCTTGTGTTCCAGGGTCCAGAACTCCAGATACCGTGAAAACTGGTAAAAATTCAATTGACTTCAGCAGAACTTATTTAATACACCCACATCAGGCTCAGGTACCTCTATAAAAATATAGGTGGGTGCTGTGAGTCCACTTGAATTCTTTTACCAGCAGGCAAAACACTAATTTTTCCTTCTGAGGCAACAGGAGAATACAAATCCAGTCTGTTGCATTTCGCACACTATCATGAAGTTTTTTCTTACATAAGACCTGCAAACCAAAGTCTACTTCAAACAGGACTCAAGGGCACCAGGTCTTCTAGCAGATCACCTCAATGGAGAAAAACTCCAGGATTTACCTGCCGTTCAGATAACGGGTGTACCTTTGTTTCATCAAATCCTAACCCTTTCTTCTTCTTTGAAGTTTTGAGTCCCATTCTTTCTCTAACTAGTCCTCAAGCTAAATCTGTCGTTCTCAGAAAACTTCCTTCCTCTCTGGATGATTACACGTTCTCAGATCATTTCAACACAGACAGGGTTTTTTTCAGCCAAGGCAGAGTTTAGCAAATCCAAAGTATCTTGCCCACATTTGAATCTAATAATCCTGCTACTATGCCCAAACCCTGCTTGGGATCTCTTTTTCTCTTTTTTCCCTGTTCTTTATTTCTCCACAAAACTTAACTTTCTATATCATTATCCATTTCTGCCTACCTGCTGGGATACGACGTTCAATATACCATTTGTCTGCTTCTCTCAGCTGTCTTTATTCTTTCTGTCCTATTCCTTACACTAAATTCATCACTACAGTATCAGATTTCTTTCCACCAGTCTGGTATACAGCATTCGTCTAGCATTCGCCGCAGGACAGATGATAGCTTCATATTTGGGTCATTCAGTGCTGCTCTTCTAGAAGTTCTTGTGGACTTGCAATATCAATTATCAGCTATTTTCCTCATTAGAGCAATAATGTACTCCTAACACCAATGCCCAAGACAGCAGAGAAAACTAAAAAGTTGCTACCAGTCAGAAAGCAGCGAATGAATGCACACACAGCTGTGCACACCTCATTTTAGGTATGCTTACGTCTTTGTGCAGACATAGCAAAGAAAATCAGTACACTTAGAATACGCCTCAGTTATTCGGTGAGAAGAGCATCTAGGATTACAACTAAGATACAATTATCCTAATCATAACTGGGTTTAATGTCGTTATGACTGAATTATTTGTTATATCACGTGCTCTACATGTCATCCTTCTGGGAGAAATGCTGCCTACTCCCTAGGCAGCACTGACTACTTAATTTACTTTATCTTCTTCTAGGTACGAAAAGCACCTAATAATTTCTGAGTGCTGCCAAAATCTAAACAAAAAAGAATAAAATAAAATAAAATAAAATAAAATAAAATAAAATAAAATAAAATAAAATAAAATAAAATAAAATAAAATAAAATAAAATAAAATAAAATAAAATAAAATAAAATAAAATAAAATAGGAACTGTCAGAGAAAGTAAAACACAATCAAAAAACTTCTAACCCACAGGCCATTTCTAAATAAAAGTATATAGATTATTTGCTTGCCAGTCCAGAGAAAACAGATCCTGCCTTACCTTCGGGCAGGAACAAAGGAAAAATGAGCAGGTGCATTTGGAGAGAAGTTCCTGGGACTGTCCAAGGGGCTGCTACCTGTTTGAGAAAATAAAAACAAACAAACAAACTAAACCATTTCATTCACATTTGCAACAAACGGAGTAAGATTTCACTGTGCAGAAAGACTTTCAACTGGAAGTTGCAGTCACAAATAATTGAAAATATGGAGATTTGAGTCTTTGATCATCTGAATGTCCTGATATGGATGTATCAGTATTTTTCCTCCTTTTAAAATAATTTAAGGTGTACATTTTCTTTCTTACTTTCAGATAAGTAATCTATCACACATGCATAATACAGTCTCTTAATACTTTGCAATAATTTCTATATATGAGCTTCTCCTAACACTTCTCAATGAAAAACCTGGGTTAGAAATGACATTGATGACAGTTTCAGGAATAGTAAGAAAGTATTTCTTCACAATGTACATCAAGGCTGAATGCAAAATTCACTGAGGGAAAAAAAAAAAAGACGACATACGAAAGGAACAGCACATGCTAATAAAAGGCCTATACGCATGTAAGATGATCAGGCTATAACTATCAGCATTCACCCTAACTACCACTTTCCTGAAATCATACTTCTACTATGAAAATGAAAGTTCCAGTGAATTTACACAGCGAGGAAAAAAATGACACCTAATTTTCACTTGGCACAAGAATACTTTCCCTGGGCTTTGTCCTATGATGTGTAAGCATATGGTCGGTAAGTGGTACATTGCAATGGATTTTATTTCAAAGTGAAAAGCAACTATTTCATAGAAAGCCCTTTTGAAAGCCAAAATCATTTACAGACTAACTGCAGAAGCCTTTGAAAGTTATGGATGAATTAGAAGCGTCAGCAAGTGTGTTTTCTGTCAGGCGTATTCTTAAGTGGTTTGCTCTTTCAGATCCTTAATACAAGCACAAAAGAGAAACTATACATAGTAAGCATACGCCAACAGCAATTTCTTTGTGCACAGACAATAAAATAACATCAAAATAAGAACAGGAAAACTAAACAGATACTGGGCAAGCAATACACTGCGAGGTACATAACTGTGGTCATCAGAAATGTTTTCAAATTTAGATCCCATATAAAAATGTATTTATTTTAGAAGTCATATTGAAAAGACAAACATCAGTGATGAGTCATCTGCAAAGGTCTCTGTTTCAGGAGAAGTACTGGGTGCCCAGCTCGCCCCCAAGGCAGCACTGCTTGTGAGGTTACGGTCCCATCCAGCACTTGTACTGACGCTTATAATTAAGCTGCATTAATTTCAACCCAAGTTATTCATACACCTTAACTCTTACGCTGAGCAGAAATGGAATACAAGCACTGTGCCCAGTTGAAGGTAACATTCACTCACACGTCGGCTATACAAATGGTTCACAAAAATCTGCAGTAGGATTTCTCCACGACTCCTTGCGAGCAAGGTGTGTGCAGACCTGGCAAGAATGCCTGGGCAGGTAGGGAGGAGGAAAGAGAACAAGCTGATGGCGCTTGGGGTACGAGGATGGCCACAGCACGGCACAGGCCAGCAAACTCCATCTGGTCTACAAGTCCACCAGGGGGAAAAATAGCAGCTGGTTGAGATTAAAGCAGCCCCAGGCTGATCTAACATGTGTCAAGGGGCGATGAGCGAACTAGAGAGGTAAGTGATTTCCAGACCACTCCACAATCTGCTTTATCAAGAGCAAACTAAATTAAAAACAAAGGGTTTGGGCAATAGGTTTGTTTTCCTTTGGCTTCGTTTTATTTTGTGTTGTTAGTTAAGAACTAAGGAGTTCACAGTGTAACGTAACACAATGCAAGTCTTCACCCAAAACTGGACACCATTTAACCCATTCCCAGTATACCCCAAGTGGGAAGGGGAGAGATCACTAGATGATTTTTGGTGCTTCATTTAGTAAGCTTGTTTTAATTTGTTATATATAACTCATGTTAATTCTTACGGTCACAGTGGAAAAACAGGCATCATGCTGCTTTTGAATTAGGAGCAGACTGAGTGCTGTGACAGTCTAGATGGCACTGCAAGCTTACAGGAAAGATGGAAGAAGGCTACGATGGCCACAAAGCGAACAAGTCAATGGTGCATAAACACGCATGTCCTGGCAGCAGCACACAGCTAGGGCTGGGGTCACCATTTACTTGCTAGCAGAAAGCTAAAAGAGCATTTTAGGTGAGGAGGAAACGCATCGGGAGCAAAGCCTTTCCATGGTTATGTAGATCTTCTAACAAAGCAAGGAAGGCTGCCCGTTTTGGTGGGAACCTTGGCCTTTGCCTTCCCATTTTTCAAGCTGTGCTGCCAATGAACCCCACTGCGTCAGGAGGAGCTTTTTGAACAAAAAAGCCCATTGCCCAATGCTGTTATAAACAAGCAATGAACTGTCATTGCTGTTTTATATCTTCATCAATCTTTTGCATACTTTCCGGATTATGATCAAAATAGGATTTCAGAATAACTGAGCAAATTGGGTAATGGCAGTTTTTAAATTTTGAAATTAAGTATGTGGGTGTTTGAAATCATCGGAGCCTGCACAATCTGGTATGGAGATAATACTAATTTTTAAGCAACTACTTTTTCAGATTTATAAGGCATATTTCCTTCCAGACACTGGAATTTTAATTAGATCCCCTGTGAGTCGCTTCTAGTTTTAAAATGAAAAGCAATTAGTTTTTCTACTCAATTCAAGTCTGGGTGAAGTTTTTAAAACAACAACAGGGAGAAGGGGAATTACTACTTTCCCTAAAGTTTCCCAGTACTGCTGCATCTGCTCTAGTTGAAGGAATTTTAATAAGAGAAACCTTAGTGCAATGCTCTCATTCACCAAGGCTGATCAAAACTCTATTTATTGTGTTAGCAAAGGTAAATTCCCCTGTTGCTCAAGGGTTATAGTTGGCTACTACTGAACCTGAAATGATTCTGTCTCATGGGAGGCTGTTACATAGAATGATCAGCCATTAGGTAAATCAACACAGTTACACGGACGTTAATAATTCAGGACTGAACCTTTACATTTTCCGGACACAGGAAGAAGGATGCAGCCAAAGCATTTGTACATCCACTGCCCTCAAAGTACAAAACTGGACCTTAGGGGTAATAGCTGAAAGTCTCAGGTACCATCTAGAGACATGACATTCATCAGGTAGGTAATGAGTCCAAAAACTCACACCAGAACCATTTTGTAAAAACGGCTTCCGAGATTTGTAAAAATAAATAAATACAAAACCCAAAGTTGTTGTGGTCTTCTACGTAGGACGTACTAACATTATTTGCTGAATATTAACACAAGCAGCTAAAGATTTTATTGCATGCTACAGAATTAGCTGCCTTCCAGCACACACGAATCTTAAAATGACCAAAAAAGCTTGAGCACCCTGTCTCACATATAGCTCTCACACTACCTGAGGACCACACACATGAAATGCTGATGAACTGCAGCTTTGATAACCAGGGCAGGATGTAGAGCAGTATGTTACATCCTCTGCCCACTCTAAAAACAATATATAAATAGAGGCCTTAGTAATAACCATTTTTCTGCCAGAAGGTGGAACTGAACTTGCAGCAAAAGAGCAGAATAATTTAGTTCAGTACCACGGTGCTGCCTGCGAGCAGCTCCTCCACCTGCCGTTACAGACGGGAGCAGGACAAAGGTCCCAGCGGTGACAAGTGTCTCCACTGGAAGCCAGCGAGCAACCTGGCTACCTTACAGCTGTGGAAAGTAAGTTTTAAAACAGCCTGAATTTCAATCATCCAGCTGTAAGAATCTGTCTTTTTCCTACTGAATTATAAAGGTGATGTTTTGCTTCTTTGATTGGTTTTAAGCTTTTCGCTTTAAAATATAATCTAATGGTTACTTAGTAACCAGCCTCCTGATGGGTATGCTATAACAGGTGTATGGTGCACACCTTCTCTGTACTTTTCAGATTTTTTAAAAAATGGATTCAAACAAATACAAAAAAAAAATGTAAGGAACATTGCTACATAACTTTTTCCCCTCTGATTTTGAAAGAAAAAGAATTTAGAATAAAAGGAGGATTTTCAAACCTGTACTCCTAAAACTGGTCACTTCAATCCAAGTCTGGGTGGCCAGATAAGCCGAGTGACTTTCCCCTGAAAGCTACAGCTCTCTATATCAAGATCCCAGCTCATTTTGGAAAATGTTATTTCGTACAGTTGGAAAACTGAATTAGCACACTTCAAATCCATTAAGCGTTCTTGAATCAGAAGTGATTTCGTGTCAGAGTTAAAATTGTTTGGATATATTTCCATCTCAAATGTTGAGATCTCTGAAGTATTACTTTTCCTCTAAATTTTCTGGGATATGAAATTGCCTGGCATCTTATCTGGATGCTGTTTCAGGTAGTATCTGCCTGGATCAGTGTTCATTAGGAGGCAGGTTTGCCCAATGGACAGTCAACTGTGCTGCATCACACCCACCGACTTTCACATCGCGTACAGAAGAATAACTCCTGAGGCTAGGGCTATACGGGACTCGGTTTTAGAGTGGTTTCTGAACAGAAACATTTTAGAAAGCCTCCCTGATCGCTCTGCGTGCTTGCTTTGATTCATGAGAGGTTCAGAAGGGCAGAAGAGGAGCGTGTTCCAGACAAAAGAGGCCAGGGAGAGGCTCCAGCCTCTCTTAGTGACTTACCAGTCTATGTGCCTGAACAAACAGATTGATAGATTCTGTTCAAATACTAAACAAATATCACAGCCTGTTTTCAAATTCACATCTCATATATGATATTTCTTAAGAAAATATTTGTGAGACTACTCTAAATTTCATCCACTTTTGTCTCCTGAATAAATTATTTTTCCCAGGGAAGACTCCTAAATATAGCACCGGTAGAGAACTCAAATTACAAGTAATTTATCTTCCTGTGCTCTACTGGCTATTCTTGGAGGTCACAAAGGATATCCTTTTAATTAATAGTTTTAAATTCCATATGCAACATCAGAACAAAAAATGGAAATATTTGACAATTACTGCTGAAGAAAGACGGCATACCACTGATCAGTTACTCTAGTTTCTAGAAGACAGTCACATACTTCTAATAAAAGATAAGCTTGTAAAGCCTGAGACAGCATCAAAACCACTAAGAGCAATTTTTTCAGTTTTTAAATAGAGGAGAAATGCAAAACAAATGAAAATATAAATGTTTCTATTGTAAACATTTCTGCATTTGTTTCCTGAGCAATGATCACAACAACGATCTACCAAGCAAGGATACTTCTTCCATATTCTGAGGAGCATCTTTATTGCTTTAGTTAAAGGCTTGTACAACTAATTTAGAATTTGGTAAATCCAACATATATCAACTCTAAGAAAACGTAAAGAGCACAACATAACTAAGTGGAGAATCCCTATCGGGAAAAATGCATTGCTGAAATGAAATTTTACAAAGCTATCACTATTATAATCACACATAACATAACCAAGGGAGTTTGAAGTGAAAGGGAATTGCTCTATGCACGTTTTTGGCCCTGTATTTTATCTGAGATGCTGAAGCAAAAAGAAAATGGTTTTAATATACTACTTTTAAGATTTTGTTAACTTTTTAATTTGAAAATCATGGGTCATTTCAATCAATGTCATTAAAAACTTCCCAGCCTTCTATATGACTGGGCTTTATAGCATTCCCAAGCGAATTTCTATACAAACTTAAGGATTTCATGGGCATCCCTGAACAATAAGTTTGGTCTTCTTTTTCCTTTCAACAGGCTGGATACCGCCTCCCGAGATGCAATGCTCTGCAGACAGAAGCAGATGGCTCCTTCTAGCTGAGCTACTATCAATTTGCTGTTCTTTCTCAGCATTTCCTTGGTTTCAATCTCCAGAAAGTATTTACAGAACATACTGCCATGTAGGAGGAAGAAAGTCTGATTATAATGAAAACAACAGTTACTTGTCTTACATGCAACAGTGATGTGCTTCCAGACAGGCTCCGCTGTGGATGATGCGCCACAAATGTTCAAGCTGTTTCATGCTACCGACTGGTGCCCATTAGGGCCATACCTGAAGCCCAAACATCTTCTCTGGCATTTTGAAATATCGAAAACAATGTAGTCACACATCACCTACCTCCCTCAGCAATAAAAACATCAAGGGAACATGCTGTTCAGGCAAGCTGTTGAATCTGCATGCGTGACCCTTTCTGAAAAATCTGTAGTAACTGCAGGCTGAACGATCATTCTTTCTTTTTCTACAGAAAACCTCTCTGCACACTTCACCTCGATGACTAAAAAGCAGTTGCCCATTTGCTCTGAAATGAGCATTTCCCAGTTGCTGCCATGGTAAAACTGGCAGTAACGTAAGAAAAAGAAGAGAATCCTAAACGTCTAGAGAGACCATAAGATGGCACACTGCACAGCTGAGGGGCTGCCGGAGGCATACGGAAACAAGCAGGATGTTTCTTCTCATGAGAACTGCAGTTAAATCGCTGGCACAAATTAACCAGGCTAGGAGACCCAAAACAAGATATTTACTTAAATGTATTTATTTTATTTTACTTCATTCTCCATCTCAGCTTCTTTTGCAGGACGTAAGAGGACTGAATTCCCCAGAAAGAGTGGAGGATAGATATGGTAGTGAACTAGAACGTGCAGAACAGACGAGAACATAAAACATTTACTTTGATACTATAAAGACCCTCTCACAAGTTAGAAAAGGTGAAAAACTATAGTCAGATTAAGTTTCAAAGAGCATATTTTGATGTGGAGTATCGATATGTTCCAACTCACTACAATGAGCACTGACATTTTTCCTAATGATTCCCAGATAAAGCAGTCCTAGGGAGTTACCTGCGTGTCCATGAAGAGGGGAATGCGGTCGTGGGAGAGTTGGAGATGTGCTGGATGTTACGATCAAACTCTTTCTGTTGCTTGTCCGACAGCTGAAAGAAGGAAAGATAAATGATAAGGCACAGTCAGACGAACAAAAGCACCTGAAGGCAGGTCCTGCAGAATGTCTTTCAGCTAAGGCGGAATCTCTCAGTATTTAGGTCAGTATTTCCTCACGCTCTCAATCTCAGTGGTGACCCTGCAAAGAAG
Source organism: Larus michahellis (assembly GCF_964199755.1). Taxonomy (NCBI): domain Eukaryota; kingdom Metazoa; phylum Chordata; class Aves; order Charadriiformes; family Laridae; genus Larus; species Larus michahellis. Next base: position 46,959,986 of record NC_133903.1, on the reverse strand, counting down.
TAAACATTGGGGGATGAAAGGTACTTTGTCAGCAACAAGTGTTTTAATACGCTGGAAGCAATATAAAAACTGTATCTCGTGCTGCACAGGCCACTACAAATAGCTGAGAACATACTCCTGATTCACAAAAACGTGTGCAACTCATGCTTTGCAAATCACACAAAAGGCAGAAGACTGTAAAATACCCCAGAGTGCTTCAGATATTCTAACCAAGATCCAACCTAGCAAATAAATCTGTTACAGTTATTGGCTATTACCATAAGAAACTAGAGCAGACTCCTTAGGGCAGAGTTAAAATCGTGAAGCAAAGTGTTAGCACAATTCAGCAGATGAGCAGGATTACTAACAAAACTTAAAACCTGAGATTCAAGAATCTTTGCGAACACGTGTGGCAATACTGACAGAAAACTCTGCGCAGCAAGTTTCAGACAAGCCCTCTGCCGAATCAGCTCCACTCACTGCCATGACTTTGTTCCAACAAAGAACGCGACGCTTCTGCGTGAGGCAGTTGGGGTTCATTTTTTTCCCCACAGGAGTTTCAGAACTTAGCCAAATGAAGAGAATGATGCATTCCTCCATTTGCTTCCCAGCCTGTCATTCCCAGCAGCAAACATTTGGCTTTAAAGATGATAAAAGTAATTGTAACGGGCAAGGGAAACATTTTTAAATCATGGGAGCTGTGACCAAGGGCAACTAGATATTGAAATCTCTTTCTGATCACCGCTTCCCCTGTTGTTTAAACAGAATTAACCGTCCAAGTTCCCAGCAAAATCTCACAACCGACCGAGTACTAAAGCTACATACATTTATCCATTGTACCTCTCTAACTTGCTTTCTAGACGGCAGAAACATTTCTGCTGACTTCAGCAGATCTCAAAACAGGTAACTAAAATCATGCTGGTCTTGATAGGGGTTGGGAGAACAGACAGGAGCGGGGAAGGCTGAGCAGAGGCTGAACAAGGGGCTCGCTGGCCCAGCTCCGGAGGTGCCCGGTGAAGCTCCACGTTGGGTTATCACAAGCCCATGCAAAGCCTCTTCGCTTCCAGAGCTCCAAACGTTGACATCTGCTTCCATCCTTCCCGCACCGGCCCATCTTCTGGAGCTGCCCAACAATAAACACGCTCAGACTGCCAAAAACTACACTCTAATGCAAAACTGTTTTTCTGCCACAGGATACAGTGCATCTGACTATTATTATTTGTAAGCTTTTTTTTATTGCTGTTCTATAGGAAACTGGAGAACTTGATGCAGAAAAAAAATACAACTGCACTGCCAACTATAATAAACAGTAATAAAGTTGAAGCACCATTAACTGCTATTCAGGCTCTTTAGTGTACTTAAAGCATTCCTCAAAATTATCCAACTGATTCCATACAATCTCCATTTACATTCATGTATTATTCAACAACAGTCCATCCAAGAACTGATTGCCATTGTGTGCATCGTATGGAAAAACCAACAGCCTGACTTTCAAAAGCTTAAAATCACAGTTCAAGGATTTTTTTTAAATATGTTTTCAGTCACCCTATTCCAGTAATGGTTGCAAAAAACCCAGAACACTCAATTCCAACATTAATACCAGATAAACGTTATGTTTGTATTACCAGGAAATCGTTCTCGCAACACGGAAGTCCTGAGTACTCTAATATAATACATAGTACTATGTAAGAAATAAAAAATTTCTCACTATTTTAATACAAATTACAAGGTAAGAATTTAAGATCTTGCTCAATATAAAACACTAGTACAACGAGAAAACAGAGCGCCATCCTCTATGGTCATATCCCTTTGCTAAAAAGAGTTCCTAAAATATGCTTTACCACAGGGATGTCTGGAGCTGGCTATGGAAACTTGGTATATTTAAATCGCAGCATAACAAGGAACACGAACTGTCCCAAACTCAGAGCTTTTTAACGGCTCGCCTGCATTCGCCAAATTGAAGCAAGTTTTACAAACCCGTTTTCTCTGCTGTGGTTGCAAAGATAAGGCACCAAAAGAGAAAGGGTTAAGCACAAGCACAGCTGAGACCCATTAAAATAGGTCAGGTTTACACAAATGTACCCACACAGGAGGGAATGGCTCAGAGCGAAAGCCCCAAGTTAGGAATAAAACATAATTCTCTTTACACCCCCCGACATTGGATAAGTTTCAATTTCCCTGGATCTCTAACCTGGGAAGGGGGAACGTCACTTGGGCCCATTTAGCCTTTTCTATGAACCATGTGTGTTGGCAACAAGGCAAAGCTTAAACACAGGCTAAAACCAGAATTTCTATTTCTTGAATCTATGTTATATGATGTGAAAAATATACAAACAAATACAGTCATACTCTCTACTGGTTGAAGAGAGCTCTCTGGATAAACACAGAAAACTTTAAATAGATCTTGGAATCCCAGAGAAACTACAGAACAAGAGTAAGTCCCGCTGGTCACAAAAATACAAAAAAAGGGGGGAAGGGAGGAGGTAACACAAAGACTTCAGTTGGGCAACGTCTCCCAGGAAGTCACTGGGACAGCATTTGAGTACCTCCTACAGAAGAACAGCTAAATATGAAAGAAGCAAAGCTGGCTTGAACCAGGACTTTGTGCCAAAGAAATTCAAACTAGTCAATGTAAGCCTTGGCAGAAACAGTTCAAATGAAGAAAAAGTTCCTTATTTCCTGGAAGACACACTTCAGCCAGACAGACGGTACTGGGCTCAATACTGAGCTACAAGGCCAATGATAATGAGGAGATCATATTATTAACCCTTTAAATTGCATTAATTTTTGTTTATCACTGTTCACGAATTCTCCAAACGATACTACATGTTTTCTTGCCCTAAAAATAATTTAAGCTACTTAAGAAATAAGGAGACTGGAGTAGAAGGAGAAAGTAGAAAGAGAAAAGGCTACCTATATATCTCTGAATATTTTAACTAGAAAAAAAGAAAGTTCTTAACGAGTCCAGAGAGATTCCAAGCATTATTATTTGTTTATAAGCCAAAGTTTTGCTATTTTCATTAAGTGCAAGGCAAGCCTGACCCTGACCCTCCTTTTCCTCTCACAATTTGTTATGGGTCTCGTTAACTTTTTTTTCCCCCCTCAGATCCCACTTCATAATTTCAGAGAACAACCCCACCCCCCCTCCTCCAGGTCTTCCAGTATAGGCAAAATATGATCTTAAGAGCGCAGAGTTTCCATACTGCCCGGAGTTGCGGGGTTAAGCTCCAACCAGCGGAGTGCTTTGGAGGGCTGTCAACGTGAAACACCCCTGATGCCACCCCCTGCCCTGCCCTGCCACCCAAGCCTAGAAATCTGTGAGAGCACGAGAGCAACTTGATGTAATTCTGAACACGTAAAGCAAAACAGGTAGTGGATATCGAAACATTTGAAACAATGCCTTTGCCATCACTACGGAAATTGTGCTTTTACTATTTCTAGAGTTAACTTCTCTGCCTGCAGTAAAAATAACATTTGTTACGTGTACTGAAGTGTTCCCAGCGCATTCTTGAAACTGAACACTGCGGGACATCGGACATGGGTCTGGTAACCGGACACTGGTTTTGGACCCACTGAAATGTGCTCTGGAGCCAGGGTCCTTGGCCAGTGTTATTTATGAGACCATTTGGTGGCGTACCTGCGAGCTGCAGGCAGCCCGGCTGCTCCTCAGCTACACCCTGACAAACCTCCTCCCACCCACCAACAGGCAACTCGATGTCGAGCCTCTCAAATAAGCACCATTGGTACACCTGGTTTCGCATGTATTTTCAGCCTGAAAAAGAAATCAATGTTTCAGTTTTGGCATAAATCAATATTTGATTCTTTATTTTCGCAGTTGACTCAGGGGACATCTCTAACTCAGCGAGCAAAACTGATTAGCGTCCACGAGGCATTCATGTAATGAAAGCAAGGGCCACCGAAAACCAATTTAAAAATAAATAACCAATACCACTATCAAGTAATTTCATAGTGTTGCTGGTTATTAGAAATGAATAATGATAAGGAAGTTGCTCAAAATCTATCTAAATTTATAGGCCTTGAAAAATTTCTCTTGGTTGACGCTGCTGAATATGCAAGTAAACAAGATTAGCATCAATTGCACGAGTTTTCTCATAGACTTTGATAGAAATCAACTTGAAGTAAAAAGATGTACAGGAAAAAGTATAGCTTAAATCACATTTTGGTTAGTAATCATTAATGCATTTTATTCATATTGGTGATTTTTACTTACAAAGTTTTAGTTTTGTAAACCACCTCGGGTTGTAAGTGTGCCGGATTAACCCTTGCATCAACTAATAACTCCTCTCTAAATAAGACTTCAGAAGTCCAACACCAGACTTGTTCCAGGTTTGACTTTTAATTCAGTGAGCCCAAATCCCTACAGAATGGGATCCAAAATTCAGAGCGATCATACCGCCAAAAGGTATCTGTGGTTACGTATTTTCCTAAAATATACTATCACCTAACCAAATTTAACTAGATTCCACTTTGATGGTACAGGAGTTTGGTTTCAGTTGATTTGCTTTACAAAGACTTCTTTATAAGAAACAGACATTTTGGAAATGAAAATAAGTATTTAAAATTTTTATTCACAATGGCAGAAAATTTACAAAATCCAAAATCTGCATGTCAATGAATGCACCAGCTGCGCAGCAACGTTAACTAGATGTGGAAGTTATTGTCTTAATTATAGTAATTCAAAGATGGAAGCAATTTTGTAAGCTTTAGCACTACCAACAACAGGGATAATTAGTTCTCTAAAATAGATAAGAATAAGTAAGCATCTGGTTCAACTGATTATTTTTTTTTCATGTTCAAGAATAGTTTAAAAGTTATTCATCCTAGAATAACTGGGGAGAAAAGTGTTATTATTCACGGTGTAGGTTTGGTGGTTTGCACATTCCTATAATAAACACTTCTTTTCTCTTAAGGAAACACAGTTACGCTCACTTAAGACTTGAAGGATGGAAGCACGAGTCCAACAAGCAGCTTTTTAAAGATCGCAGACAGATTCTCCATCACAACAGACACAGAATTACCCCCTTCCCTGTGTCACCCAGGTAAACAGCATATATTTCCTCTCATTGAGTCCCATGAGCAGGGAAACAGCCTTAATTTTAATCCCTGCCTGTATTTTTGTCCAGACCAAACAACCGAGGATTCTTTCTCCAGGGCATTTCGAGACTGTCTTTCCCTGCCATGCAGCCAGGTAAAACTCTCAGCTACTCCAGCATCCTCGTCTCTAATCTTCACAAATGCAGCCTTAGTCCATTTACAGCAATCCAAAGCGCTACTACAAAATTAATTTTTCTAGTTAAAAACCTATCCTTATTACTGCAACCTTTACGTGTTACTAGTGCCATTTTGACAACCTAACCCTGCATCACACATTTTTCATGGGTTTTTCTGGAGAAGGAGCTCACTAAAAACACCAATATAATCCATGTGCTGTCTTCTTGAGGATCTCTCGTTACAGATTTTTGTTTTTAAACCACCCTTAACAATTTTACTTTGTGTTCCTTATAAAAAAAAAAGCCTTTAGGTGCAACTCCTTCATAAGGTCAAACCCCAACTCCTGTGACTTTGAGACCGTGTTGCAGTATTCCTGTTTCCCCCATCTTATCGAAGAATTTCAAATATGATTGAACTCCATAACTGAAAGGAATTCAGCCTTAAAGAAAAATAAGAACTAAAACCAACTGCAGGAGTGCAGGATCCTTTTCCACAGGAACCTTGCATGGCCTAGTTACTACAGCCATGCTGACTACAACCACAGAAACAGATGCAAGGTGTTCAATAAGCCAGGCTCTTCTCGAATTTGCATCGCCTGTTGTTTTCAAGCTCGTAAGAGGAAATAAACTGGACAAATAAGCTTTTTTTTTTTTTTTTTTTTTATATCTGGCCACTTTGCTACAAAGTTTTTCAGCCTCCTGTAGGTGACCGTTGTACCAGGCTGCTGCAGACTCCACTTCAAGGGTGTTCCACATCAGATGAAAAACTTCATCCTCCTCCCTCCTTTTTTTTAGCACCTACTTCATATTAATCCCAATCCGTGCAATGGATGAGCTGCTTCAGAGGAAGAAACTTTGCAGAGTCATCTATGAGGCACAAGAAAGTCTTCTTGGAAAGTGGTTACCACTTTGCCATGAAACCAAAGAAAAGTCCTGCCATCCTGCCCATACGGTTGAAGCTTTTCCCTTTTGTATTCAAGATGTGTGTTCCCATGCCTCATGCTGGTACCAGTAAATTAGAGTCAGTAAGGGGATAACTGTGGAAAGATGTGAATTCTGTGAGACAAGGAGCATGGAGAAAAGATGTAGTCAACTTGCAAGGTGCGGGCTGTGCTTCTGTACAGATACCCAAAGAGAGCATGGGGAAAAAATATGAACAGCTTCTTTCATAATGCCACGCATTTCAGCATGCTAATGCACACATTAACTGAAGCGAACAAGGCACTGAGCAATGCAAGACTTACAAAGCATGCAATAAATCGGATGCAGACGGGTTCTTTTGTTTTAAGGAAAATTAACACCCTAGTATTTAGGAATTAACTTATTGCATCAAAGACGATTTTCCTTTCATCTAGAACAAGGTAAATGTGAGATACACCCTTTTATTTCTTCATTTAGAGCTCAAATTCAAGAAGCAGCATCACCTCGAGTTAAGAAATTACAAAAGAAAAGGCTGAAATTGTCATAATTTATGTCTAATTTGCCTAATGTTTGAGGCTGGTGCACACCTGCTTACACCGTGCTGTATAGTCCAGACCTTTTGCATTATTAACGACACCAGAACAACTCTGCAAAGCCAAACAAAATGAAATGTCACAACAAATTACAATGACTGGTACAGCCATTCTCAACTAAATCACGCCATTTTATTCTGAAATATTCCTCCCTTGCAAATACGTTCCAAAGCTATCTTCGTTCTTATATGAAAATATTAAAAAAAAAACCTCTTATGGAAGAGTCGCCCCAGAATAAATATAGATGTTATTTAATAGGAGAAAATACATACCAACCTTCTCAAGCATTACTGTCTCCTACTTCAGTTGCATTATGCATTATACTGCCATGAAGTTACATCACAAAGTGTGAAAGGATGATTCGATGAAAACTAAGCATAACTGCATACTTTCATTTCCCATTTCCTCCAACTCTATTATTAAATGGTTCATGTAGCATAACCGCTTTTTAAATAAGTCTCTGCTCGGCAATTCTAATGGGATATGGTTTATCACAATTTTTCCTCCAGAAAATTCAAGCAAACAAATTCAAGAATGAAATGACAAAGTGATTTTATATTGTTTCAAATCTTTTTACCATGTAGCTTACAATCATATACAGGTGTGGAATATAACAAAACCCATTCTAAACACACTCCCCAAAGACGCATTGAGAAAACTAAGCGTACAAGATGAAAATGAAAAGAAACAGCTTTCCAAGAGTCAAAAGTGAGGAGGTTTAATATAAATCTTGCATAAAATAATACAAAAAGTCAGTCAGTTGCTACGTAGCACACAACATGAACAGTTCTCTTCATTTTGTTTCTGAGCATTTTCTTAGTTTAAGTATCAAAAAATGTTACAAATGAGCTCTTTATCAGCTAATTGCAGCTTCAAACCTCAGTGCGAGGATAAATTACGTATCTAATTGAAAAGCTCTTCTAACAATACATTATTTTGGAAATATTGTCCAAATCAGACTGTGTCAATGGAGTTGCCTTTTCTGCACAGAGCGCAGACTTTCACACGGTCGTGGAGTAAAGCAATAACCAGGGTGGGAACATTATCAATGTAAATGGGACTAAGATGTTTGCAATTAAATTATATGCCAGATTTTAAAAATACATATTCTGGAGGTTAGACAAACAAAATCAACACACACGGGCGATAAAAACTACACTTTTCCTACATTAAATACTCAAATCAAAAGGTAACCTTTTCCCTGAAAAAAAAACGGGGTTTATTTTCTAGTGATGATTCACAGCCAAAAACTTGTCAATAGACTATACAGGAGCTCATAAAAGATGATGTGCCACTGATACCTTTGTAACTACATAGATTTTCACAACTTGATATGAGTTGAAAAGCCATTCCTCTAGTTCACACAAATTATCAGGTTTGACCTGATTATTGCCAGATAGGGCAAATGCCAGCGCAGACACTACTCTAAGGAAACCCTAGTAGAGACAAAGCACGGGAAATGAAAAGAGAGTTATATATATTTATATAGGTATATAGATATCTGTCTCTGAATGCTGGTTTCCCTCCAAAAAAAGAGAATGTGAAAATAGTTGTGGTTCAGCAGACCATGAGCTGAAGAGGCTTAGTCCGTAGGTGGAAGGCAAATCTCCCCGTCCCTCAGCCAGCAGCACCGCTGGTTTGCACTGAGGGCTCCCCGCTGCTGGAGCTGACTATTCCCAAATTGTAGTCTGGAAAAGGCAGAGAGGTCCTGTGCACTCCTCAGCTCCACCGGAAAGGTTTTGCCCCGTTGGTGAGACTCAGCTTCCCAACTATGGAGATTAACAGTAATAACCCTACTGAAGAGCATCAGGTTTTGCGCCTGCTTGACAGAATTTTAGGCTTATGGTACACTTTCATACCAGCTGGAACTCCAGGCCTACTTTTGACTTTTAGGCAAACTCAGGCTAATAAGTACTGGGCCATGCTTCCATCCCTGGTGCTACTGCTATTTAGCAGATGAGCCTTATTTATTGCCATCCTCAGCAATCCAAGGGACAAGACGGACAACATCAACTTTCCTAAGAACCATCCAGTATATTTAACTTGCAAGCACTTTCCAGTCCCTTAGAGTACAGAAAAGCCTGAACAGAACATGGCACCACATCTGGACAAACATGCCAGGAGCACAGACAACAGAGACAATAAATCCAGTCCCCAAGTCCTCATCTACAACCAATTCCTCACCATTTCAGGTAGCTTTGGGTAAAATCACCATCCCTCAATTTTTCCATTCTACATGGCTTTGACAGAAAGGTTTACCATATATTTTGGATTTATCTCAGAAGCTAAAGGGACCAAAATGTCTGACCTTTAAATAAAATCCACCGAGGTGAGCTGCAACATGTATTATCGTGCTTTGCACCACTGGTACATCGACCCCCTCATCCCTCCTACATTTCTGACCCACACATCACTCCAACTATTGCCTGCTATAAGAACCACGTTCTTTTATTGTACTGGGACTGCAGCTCTCCCTTTTCGAATTTTGCAGAGCTTTGATATAAAAAAAACATATCTATTGAATAGGTAAATAATTCACAAGTTCATCCCCTATAGCAAAGCATAGTAGATAATGATGTAGACCCAGAAAATCAAAGTCTCGGTTTCAATCTGCCTACCTCACAATGATACTTTAAATTTATATTTTTGCTTCTAAACTAAAAGGTGAGAGTGCACTTTGTATTTTCATTATAGAAGACCATCCCCTTTCTAAAGCAATAATATTTCCCAACATTATTGCTTCTTACAAAGCAAAACATTGCAGCTTCTTACAAAGAAAAAACAAAAATCAACCAAATCAGCATCAACTTAGCAACACTTCTTAGTAAGGACAAGTTACTTCTAAAGACAGTTCGATGAAGAAAGGTTCATTTTTTCAAAAGGGGCAAAAGCACTCTCCTGTGAAAGTATTAAAATGTGTATGTGTGCACATACAGACAAACATTCAGTCTCCAAAGGCCTTCAAACAGAAGCACTGAAAACAATCTGCACACACAAAGATGGGAGAAAAATCCTCAAAAATATCTCTAAAAAGGAATACAAGCAACGCCTGAGGCTGCGAAGGTAGGCTGATAATAGTCTAAAGAACACATTATGAAAATATCCGAGCTTAACAAAACTGTAACCTCAGCAAGTAAGCTACAAAACTTTTGACGTTTGTTCAGGACTAAGCTGTCTCAGAAAAGAAGGTGCCGTGCTTTGCCCGTCTGGGCTCAGGAGGCGCTGGGCAGAGCTGCTCCCCACCAAAGCAAGAGGAAGGCCAGATGCCCACGCTGGAGTGCTGCTGTAATCCGAAACAGACATCCAGAGAGAACACATATTGCTCAGTTTGTTCCCTACGGCTTTGAGAAAAGAAGTGCTGCTTGGGACGCTTCTAATCAATACACTCATTGAATGGCAGAGAGGGAAAAAGGATACCTAGGTAAGAGTTGGCTCTAAATGTCAAAGAAGTTGACAGACAGGAGCTGGAGTTCTGTGGACACAGAAAATGCTCAGTGTAGCAACTACTATAAATTCATGTAGAGAGATACAGTACACCATTGGAAATTCAGATATTTGGTCCTTGCTCGTTTAGGGAGGCAGATCTGTCCACAAACCACTCTCTCAGACAAAACCAACAAACTTAAAAAGACCTGAAAAAAATACTTACAAAAATACATTAGCTAACTATACTGTAGCGTAGAGCAGATGAAATAAGCAGTCTACTTTAAAATATTAAGAAACTACGCCTGTAGAAGGCATTTCATGTTAATGGGGCAATGAAACCACAAAAGGCAGCAGAAGAGGGGGAGGCGCAGGGTGCGGATCCCACCCTGGCACTAAGAGCAACCCCCAGATCTCCAGCAAGGGTTAAGCTTCTCAAACAATCAAGCCTGATTACATGGTAAAACTCATTCTTTTGTATAAAGCTTACTTGCTATCTGAGCCAAATGTTCATTATCCAATTGCTATCAATTTTTCATACAAGGATGGCCGTTCCAGTTTAATAACTATACAAACACATCCTACAAATAGATACACACACACACAGAACTTTGAAATTTTTGGAGCTCGGAGCTGAAACAATCATTCACAAAAACTAAGCAGAAGAAAAACACAAACATTAAAAGCCACAAGCTGAGAGCTAAAACTTGCTGCAGTACAGGCCAAAGGGTAAAACAGTCCTGCCATCGCCTAAGAAAGTATCCTTGGTTTAAAAGCTATTCTACTTAAGAAGGCTGAACATTAAAATCAAAATCAATTCCACTTACAGTAAGACAGAGGAGAACAGTAAATACAAATACATGAATGTATCAAAAATAAATGGATGGTAGCAGTGGTGACAAAAAGGAATCATAAAAGAAATTAGGAAAAATCTAAACCCCAGTAAATCAGAGAGTCATAATTTACACAGGTATTAAAAAAACCACAGATATTAAATAAATGCACCTCTTCTAAAATTTGTTCAGAAAGCAAAAGAAGGAACCACTAAAAGCTTTTTGAATGCTTTATGTACTTATTCACAATTAAAAGAACTAGAAACAGGTAAGTATTATTTTTACAAAAGATGCGTAACAAACTTCAGCACAAACTCACAGGCACAGGCAAACATGGCCCAAATTTTCTCTGAGACAAAGTAGGGAAATATAAGACTGTTAATTTTATGTAGAAGTAAATGATTGTTGTAAAATACATTTCTGGGAGCCGGGTGTTGTCATATCCCAGCTGTCTTGCCATACCTGTTCTGTTCTGCCACAAAGTCTGAAGCCAGCGTGAAACCAAATGAGACCTGTGACAATTGCAGAATGAAGACACAGAGGAAGACAAATGCAAACACTTGCAGAAAGCCAGGTCTTCAAATTCCATAGTAATCATGCTTAATTTAAATTAAGTCTGCTAATTGTAACATACTAATTTACCACGCAATCAAGACCGGAACAAAATTAAAGGACAGGAAAACATACAATATACTGGAAATAAGTAATTTCAAATGCCACCGCGGGATTCAAGCTATTTTCCTTAGAGATCAAAGATTCAGGGGAAGACTGTTCTCATATGTGCTTGCAGAACATTTACTCTACAGAGGCTCACGTCTCTCTGGGTCCCGGCGGCTCTCCTCTAGTACATCCTCACTGGCAGGGTCTTGTGATACCCAAAGTAACTCCTTCAGCACCAAATAAAACACGTGAAATGACATTTACATCTTTTATTAATTCTGAAGTAGTTTAAGCGCTATGCTTAGTACCAAGTAAGCACAGCAGGCAGTCATGGATATGGGGAGACTAATGCAAGCATCATACTGCTATATAAGCATTACATTTGCTTAGGTTTTCAATACATGACTAAGCTTTGTATTCATATAAAATATCACAGTTGAATACCGACTCCTCAAACTTGAGGTACTCTGTAGAAAAGATTGTGATTTATTAAGCTTACAGTCTCAAAACATGTCCAATTCATTGCACAGCATTGCCTAAAACTATAAACAAGAGAGACTGCTATCGGGTGGCTTGGTTTTCACATCTGGCACAAAGGAGTCCCCTGTGCAGGACTCGTGAGCGTTCCCCTTCTGCACCCTGGTTCTCTGGACCCTTCCACATTCAGCTGAAGTAGTACCAAAAGCAAGCACACCAGAACGGTCTTAAAACCTAAACTTTTAAGAGGCTTGGAATAAATGATGACTTTTCACTACTGAAGTGCTTATACTTTTATCTGCAAATCTACTCTAAAGAGCACTTAGGTATTACTCTGTAGTCCTCAAAATAATAGCAAAAAAATAGATAAATTGGGCTATGGACCAGGAAAAACTATTCAGGGAATATCTGATAATTAGCTACAAATGTAGAATCACATCACTTCAAAGGCATTTTCCTTAATGCTTTGAAAAAAAATGTATACTTTCTTAATATGGTAACTGAGATGGTGATCAATGCTAAGTGTTTAAGTGTTCAGCACCTGATTGAAAACTAAGTTATTTGCCTCCAGGTAGGTGCATGGTGACAGAAGATGACATGCCATACACTGTTTCTCTCCATTCCTTAAATAAGGTCTGCTTTTTATAAAAAACATTTTGCCCTAAGGTGTACAGTTCCTAGTTAACATCAACATTCAGCTGCCATTAAAAAAAATGGGAATCCCAAGTGCACCAGAGAACACCCCTCTTAGTTCGCTCCTCACCACAACCCAGCACCTCTTCAAAGAGGAACAAGGACCTGCAAAGGTCAAAGCATGGGAGAAGGTTCCTCGAAACCAGATAAATCTACAAGTCCATCCCAGAGCTTTAAGCTGATGGGCACTCTGGATTTAAAATTCACTTGTCAAGAGACAAACAACAGTTGAAATAAGCAGATGCAGAGATTTTGTGAGGATTCCAAAACCCAAATGTGTCGACTTCAATTAAACACAAGAACTGCACATTTCCAGGCCAAACGCATGCCAGTATGTAATTTTTCTGTCTCATTTTCCATAATAACACTGATCTTGGTGTCCCTCTGTGAAGTTCAGAATCTCCCTTCTCCTCCTTCCTCTTCAGAAATCAGTCTCTCTCGCCTATATTTTTTCCACTCACTTAAAACATCAGTGTAAAATTATTTTATATTCAGCAGCCTCCTTCATGGGAAGGATCCAAATAACTCATGAAATCGTCAACGATTTATGTGTTGCTCAGTTTCCTCTCCACAAAAGTTCTGACTTGAAAAACTGGTTTGTCCTGGGCTACAGCCAAGTGTTCATAGAAGAGAGTTTCCATCTGAACAAAGAGCTTTCAAGGCTGAAAACTTCAGTGTTAACCCTGCAGGACACTTTGGGTTTTAGTCTGGCAGGGAAATAGCCAACAGCAATGAAAATTAATTTAAAATCTGATTCACACAGACAGAATCCCAAACAAACTAGGAATTACAAACAATCCAGGTGTATTCCTGGAATCGTTATACTTAATTTGGATATTAGGTGGACCTTCCTTCCATTCATGGCACACCGGTCTCTTTCACCGTACCTAAGTAGCACAAATATCTTGTAATGGAGAGTGTACTAGAAGCTCCCCAAAACTCATCCATTAGCGAGCAAAATGCCCATTACATTTTCAAACAATCCAAAAGACTATTCTCATAAAGAGTTTTTCAGAAGACAAGGTAGAATTTTTTTCTCCCCCCAAGCAGTGTTTTTGCCCTAAGGCCATATTGAAATATTAGCAAAAGTAATTTGAATAAAATTGCCTCTCCAATTAGGGGTAACAGGAGGCCATTTAATACACTGAGCTAGGTAAAAAATTGGAGGCAAACGTTATCAAAAGCATCACATTTCCAGGTCTTTCACATCCTTCCCAACATAAGGGAAACATTTCTTACTTTATTCATTTGAGCAAGGAAATGTGTGGCGTGACAGCTGTCACTTTAAAGTTAATTATAGCATAGACTCACATTTTTAAGATTAGCTTTATGTTACCACAAAGAAGTGAGTATTCTGCCAGCGTCAAACCAATTGTTTGTCTTCAAAGTGACAATGTATAGATGGAGGAGGTGGCATCCTTCTGACACACACAGCTTTTAACGTCAATCTAGATGAATCAGCATAAAAAAAGATACTGAATACATTTGAAGGGATATGTGTGGACTCAGGGTCTAACGTGGTCCTGTTATGGTAGCTTAAAAGTTAGCACAAATACACCAGTGCATCAGAAAACACCGTTTATGTTCTCTGGGAGGCCTGGTAATTTCCCACTCAGTCATTTATGTCCCAGTGAAAGGTGGCTTCTCTTATTGTTTGTGAATATTTCAATAATGAAGACCATTTTTCTTAGTCACCAAGGAACTGTTTACAATGAAATACAAAGATGTCCACAGAATCACTGATTTTAGAGTTGTCTTGCTATGTTAGGAATGTTTAGCACTTTAAGGGTAGTTAATTCTGTGATTTTAACAGATTACTAAATTACCGTGTCACTGATGGCCTTTCACCGAAGGGAAAAGAGAGGAAAGAGAATTAGAGCACCAATGGCAATTGTGGACACAAAAGCAGCACATCCTTCCTAACAGAAATCCACCTTTGTGATTCCCCCCGGAGTTATCTTTCAAGTCACTTCAGTACACAAATCTCCCCCGTTTTAACGCTGCAAAAAGAAAATCACGAAACAAAAGTGAAATTATTTAAAATCCATAGTTGCAGCCTGTTCCACCCAGACAGGATTAAGCTGCTGAAAAACCAAGGAAACATGAGAAATCACCATTCTAAGTAAATTTTTCAAAGCCAACACGCACACCCACTTGCACATTTCTACACTCCTGGTAATATGATAAAATTGTAAGAGTATATTCAAGACATGCCTAAAGCACAAAGAAACAAAAGGATTTAAAAACAGAGACATTTAAATACGTCAGAATGATGCTCTGTCTTTCCATAATCCAATTTCAATAGGTAATGCCTCACTCAGTACGGCCGATACTAGAATACCAACCGCACGTGCCCTTTGAACCAAGGAATTCTCATATTTCCTCTATAGTTTAACATCATAAATATTTATACAGAACCAGCTTGACAGGTAAATCTGATTTATGTTTACGTCACCCCTCCCATGACAAACTCTTATGTATTTACAGTTTGCTCTTGACTTTCTCTGTCCTTCCGGGAATACGCTCAAGAAGAAACAATCCAGCCACTTTGGCCGGAGGAGCAGATGGTTCACTTTTACAGTACCATTAGCTGCAGCGAGAATCCCACCAGCTGCACAAGAGAGCTCATTTCAACATAATGTACTAAGGAGAAAGAGGAGTCCTTCCCATTTGCCTCCTAATGTAGGAAAAGCCATATGGGAGTGAAGCCCTTCAGGATGTTTAGTACGTATCAGAAACCATCATTATAGAGAAATGTGCCTTATAGTCGGGATACCACTAGCAACCCACTCTTGCGATGCAAAACCAAATTAAAAACTAAGAAACTGAAGGTGAAGGAGCCCAGAATTAAGAGCACACAAGCTATCATTAATGCATTAGGACTGTACATAAGTTTTACAAACAGATCAGAGGAGAACTGTATCAAATATTTGACATAGCAAAAAAATTCTCTGCTACTAAAAATGCCCAAGATTGCAAGGCTACACAAGAAATTTAATTTGCAATCGTAATTTTTAAGAGTAAGAAGTCTACTAAGAAGTGAACATCACGCTTTGAAAGGGGGCCAATTAAAACAGAAAAATATTTATTCATTTAACAAATAAGGCACTTCATTCCAAGTGCCCAGATGCCACGATCCTGAGAACACGAAACACACCGAAACGCCCAGGTCGCTGCAACACTGTAGATGTACAGTGACCGCTCTCATAGCCCGAATACTCTTGGGAGTAAACTTACTACATACGTGTGTACACACGCTCCCAGCACCAACGCCCTGGCAGGAATCGCGATATGAGAGTGTGTCGTATGAACTAGCCGATTTATGACAATACACGTAAAAAGACCAGCCCAACCTGCCCACCCACCTCCCCCAAGAGAGTAGGCGAAGAGCTGGCAGGCGGCCAGCGGAGCACGGCAGAAGGTGATATTCCCAGCAAACTGTCACACATGCTCAAATATTTCATTTCTAAGGCTGACTGAAGGCTGCGGTTTCCATGCTGCGCGACATAGGATTTCCACCACATGACTTCGTGCGGCTCCTCTCTGCTATGAATCCTCAAAGAGCTGTTTGATCATTTTGAAATATCTAATACTCATTTATGTGATTAAATCAATAAAAAGTCATCTCTTTTCCATTAAGATGTGCAGCAGATTTACAGATCAATTTCTTTCTTTTTGTACTTCAACTACTAACAGATAAATGGAATTGTAAATTTTGAGTAGTTTTCTGACAAAATATTGCACCTGAAACCTTGCTAGTATCTCTCAAGTTGTTTCTGTCCTCGATATCTAATTTTAAATTCAAAATGGCACACTAACAAGGTATTGAAAAATAAAAATACTGTATTTTTGTTGTGCAGAAACACTGCAGGTATCCATCCTGTAAGTCCCCGATTGTTGAAATTGCACAAAATACTACCTTTGTGCACGCAGAGCACGATCTAGAATGGACTGAGCATTAGAAAAGCGAAGTTCTGCAAGCAGGATGGATAAACGAGTTGCTCCATAAGCTGCAGGTCTAACACAGGTTATTTTCTTACAGACCGACGTCCTCCTTCACCAACGCCCCCCCCCCCTCACCTGTACTGACCCGACTCCGTCGCTCCTCCTGGCTCTGCCCACCTCCCCTTGCCCTCCCAGCGAGCCAAGGCCAGTTACACCACACCGCTGCCACGCTCACCGGCTGGCGGCCAAGAAGCACCTGAAAGCCAAGTCCTACCTACCTTATCCTTTGGAAACGCGGGCACGGGATAATAATTTGCCTCCCCTTCCCTCTCCCCAGCCAAGTTCAAGACACCCGTAAGGAAATACTGAGCTTTATCTCTGCCACTTCTGTTCCTCCACCAAACCACCGCTCAATGAGTGTGAAAGTTACTGCTGGGAGCAGAGAGATCAACACACAATCTGATTCCCAAGGAGCTCTTTTCCTGTAAAAACCAGGCTAAAGACAACAAAACTTGTATTTGAAAAGAGTAATGTCTGTAATGCAATTCTTTGCAACTAAGATCTAAATTTATTTACAAAATCCTTCTTCAGCGCCAGTAAAATTTCTAAAAATCCCTGTCAGAAGACAACTCGATAAAATTTAAACCACGAAAATGGGAGACAGCAGGAAATAGAGCGGCCCCCCAATATATTTCTATTTAGAAGCTACAACCCCCTAAAAAAAAGATAAATTTCATTTCTGATAGCTGAAGATTTTTAGCTGACCCTCAAAATCAAGTCAAAGCTTATATTCCGATGTCTCCCATAGATTTTTAACCATATCAACAAATCAGCTGATGAGAAATTACGACACTAGCTGCAACCATTTACTCATAAACCTGAATATACTGCTTTAGTCGGGATTAACTACCCACCGTACTCACCAAGTCTGTTCCTCCAGTAAGTTTTTGAGGAGACATACGTTAAGCTCCACAGAGCACCTGATGAGCAATAATTAGATTGATATTTCCCAGTCTTTAAGGGACACCACTGTACTGCATCAGATACGATAACGGTTCTTAGTTCACACACTTCAATGTGATGTTATCAAAACCCAGAGAGTAGTGTGACTACAAACACTCATCTTATTAACTACATTAACATATTTACATCTCCCAGAAAAAAAAAGCGAAAGGTATTAAGAATCACTTAAAATTTAAGGTTATGCATATCTTTAAGAAAACCATGTGCTGTAAGTCAAAATATCTGCAAGCCCTGCCTAGTGCTGCCTGTATCATCATAATACTGTTTTGTCACTCTGAATACTGAAACAGCTCATTCTCAGTAAAGCATCTATCCATCATTTTGTAGAAACAACCCCCTTATCACAGTCATATACTACAAGAAGTAAGGAACAATAAATTTCAATAAATACCTAAAACAGAACGATCAGTGGATCTGCACAGTACAATTTTTACAATGAATACAATTACAAATCATTAAGAAATCGTACCTAACATACTAGGAATATTATTTAATCCATTAAAAAAGAAGCAGCAAGCAAGCTGAAACAATACTAAACCAAGTAGCTTAGAAAAACATCGTAAGAATTACTCGCAAAATCCTTAGATTACCTTTTGGATCGTCTCAACATGCTGGTAGCAGGCAGAGAGAAATTGGACAGCACTGTCCAAAAGGAGTCAGACATGATCTTTAAAAGCTTTCATTGCTGGGAAAATACAGCACAATCAAGCCACTAGCAATAAATAAGGAACTAAATAATACCAGTGACAGAGCCAATGCAAATTCCCTGTAGACCTTGCAAGCTGTTCCATTAATGTGAGACAGGCAGGCAAGCGTACATATTGCTGCTGTTCCCACTGCCTCTGTTTTCTCCCGGCTCCATCCCTGCCTCCCGCCCTCCACCTTAGGAGGCAGTGCAAAATGAGATATTTATTCCCTTCCTAATATGTACACTTTAAAACCGGAGTTTGTTGTATACACAGCATACGTCCTTTATATACATCTCTCTGTGTTCATCCAATTACAATCAAAAGATTTTCAAGCAAAACCACAGCCGGGCTCTGTTTGCAATCCTGAATAACACACGGTTTTTAAGCTGTGTCTGCACAGAGAGCACCACTTACTGCCTAGTTTGTGTTTCTATTTTGAAATGGTGGCCCTCCTGCTTCATAACTACATGAGGCACATCGGGGCATTTGCTTATTTTTTTAATTAACCTCCCATCTTTAAACAAATCTTAAGTAACCCAAGTGGATTTTAAATTTAAAAAAAAACAAAACAAAACAAAAACAAAAAACAAGCTTACAATGCCACCTAAGATCAATTTAAAAACAGAAATCCACTCTCCCCCTGAAGCCAGCCGTGCCACGTAGACGTCAGTCACAGTAAACACGAACTCCTACGTAGCACCTGGTGCCCACAAAACAACTCAACCAGCTGAATTCTGACAACAAACGCAAGCAGGCATCATGTGTGATGCGCATCAGAGGGTTCCCACACACACCCCTGCACAACGGCCACAGTTCACTTTTCCCCTTTTGTGCCTGTAGAAGGTCCTTGCCATGTTTTCGCTTTTTCCAGGCTCTAAACAAAACCTCATTGTAACAGCCTTTTTTTCTTTTTCTTTTTTTTTTTTTTTTTTTAATTTCAATATGCAATCTATTTTCTTTCTATTGTGGCTTTTTTAAGCGCTTCTGCCAGTAGGAAGGCTAATGATGTTCTCATATTTCAGCCTTCTTGAGTGGCTTTTTATCACAGACATGAGAAAGATGACAATCAACAGCTGGCACTGCCTTCCATGCACAATACAGCCCTTTAAAAATACATATAAATGTCTGGGAGAAAGAAATCCCAGTAGGCTCCCTTTAGCTTTCCACAGAATCACATGGAAGAATTAGGAGGTCTTCATAACTTTCCATTAAATAATGGCACATTTTTAATACACAGATTGATTGGGAATCGCAGTAGCTAATTCAGCAAAGCATGTCCTTCCATCCGAGCTTCAAAACAGGGAAATGTGATTTTGTGTGCTGCTGGAACCGCATCTCTGTTCAACACAACCACCTCTTCTAGTGCTTTTAAACATTTATATTGAATCTAAATCACATTCTGCTTCGCTATCACAAAGTTAAGAGTACAACCAGACAAAACTCTGCCACTATCTACTAATGATGAGGAAAAAAAAATAAACACATTCATTTTTGTATCCACATAATTAAACACACCAGTCAAGTCTAGAAACTGAAGAGCAGCGTTTTAATATTGCATTCAGGATATTACGTGACCTTCCAATTCCAATAAACCCTGGTTTTGAAAAGGTATAAAAATACTCAGATTTACTCTGTCAGCTAAAATATGAATTGAAATTGCCAAGCAATAATGGAGGGGGAAAAAGTGTTCAGTTAACTAACAGAATAAACCTACCACAACATTAAATTCCTGACTGCTTATAGTTAGGCAAATAAGATCACCACCGGCTAAACTCCCTAAATTTATATTAATTGTGCTTTTTTTGAAAGTGATTGAAAACTCAGCAGTTGAAGACATACCGCTCATCATGTCCCTGTACTCAGCACCAGCCCTTCCACACCTCTTACAGGAGAGACACAAAAAGGAGAAGCCATTTTAGGAGAAGACTTTCCATGGCCATCAGTGTCTTACTGCTCTACGGCAGCATTAACCCAGTGAAACCCTGTCCGTCCTCCGCTGCTCTTGGGGAACAGAGGGCACCCCAAGCCGGACAGGGGGAACGGGATGGTTGCTATCATCTGAAAGCCGCCCGTCCACCCGCCATGCTATTTAAGGTGGTTCTGCGGAGCACTTGCCCGGGAACTGCAAAAAGCACTTTGGGAATTATGTAACACCGGTTCACAAAAGCAGAAATTTCTTTAACACTTCATAGTCCTGCTTTTCAACGTGCCCGTCCCACATGCCAATGGCAGAATCTAATCTAGCAAATCAGTACCTGCAAAGCGCTCATTTTGGGACTGTCCCCAAGCGGTAACTACAGAGAAGTTCAGAGTACCCAAAAAAATGTGAAGACACCCTACTTGGAGATGCAGTGTTTTTGCTAGAAAAACAGAACACCACAATGAAACCCGTCAAACATCTTTTTAAATAGCTCATGTCTCAAAATATGACAATGTCAACATTTGCAGAATTTGCTTTAGTTGTAACAAATGTATGAAGCATAAGGATTTTCTCACATCTACAATGACAAATGAAATCCTTCTAAGGAACCATATTACTGTCTCTGCATGATAAGCAAAACATTTTGCAAAATTAGGACTAGAAAATTCTTACTAGTTCAAAAATAAAGCCTTCTGCATATCAGAAAGCATGTCAAGAAAAACAGCGCACTCACATAAACAGGTTACGAGATGTGAGATGAGTTTTTTATTTTATTTCACTCATAAAAACATTACTACGTCTTTGTGAATTCCTGATCCGGAGCTATTCCAAGCCTGAAGAAACCTCTTTCTTTATAAAATTCTTCCACTTGCCTTTCAGGATATTCAGTCTCCATCAATCTGCCTAATGTACCTTCTCCACTTCATGCCCAACTTGTCCTCAGAAAAGACCACCTGCAGAACATTTCAGCAGCTCCTAGGATGATGGAGTATTTCTCTGCGGACCAAAAGTGTAGTTTCCAGGGCCTTCCTCCTAATGACACTGCATCCACCGGACAGTTATGAATAGCCAATGTCAACGACTCCCCCAGTTTCTCTTCTTTACCATTACCAAAGTAAGACATTAATTAAGCCTGACATTAAATGAGAATGCAATTAGGCAAACAGTCCACACGAAACCCATTACTTTCTGGACTTCTTTCTACATTTATCATTAAATAAATTCACTTCGTATAAGACCATCTTCTTTTAAATAAAACCTGTAATTTTAAAACTAAGCTGAACTCCTTGTAAAGTTTGAAGTGGTACCAGGGAGATCGCTGAGGTCATTTTGCAAAAAGAATATCCCGTAATTCCGTAATGATAAAAAATAATCCCGTAATGATAAAAAATATCACAATAACTCTTGTGACTGACTACGTTTTAAGTTGACTATATATCAAGAAAAGTTCCCACAAAATATTCTCGACTATATTTCTTGACTTGAAATATTTTTTAAATATTTCAACCAGGATGAAACATGTAGTAATCTGTTAGCTTTCAAAAAACTTTCCTGACTCACATTATGGTAAAAGAAAACTTATGATGGAAAATAGCTGAAACATTAATTGGAAAAAAACCTCTCTCTTCCTAATTGTTCATCACTTGAATGGTTACATTGTACTAAGTGTCACATAAATACATGATAGTTTCAGACTTAACTTTTTTTAACAGTCATATAACTTTTTTGAATAGCCTCAAACCCACAAATTATTCACTAGAAACACCCAGAAATTAAAACTGTTCTAGTAGCAAAGCTAAACTGTCTGGAGGAGTCACAAAAGAAAAGATATATTATTTCTCTGTAAAGAGAATATCAATTTTATTTTAAATTTTAAATGGTATACCTAACAAGCACGGAAAATTATTTCACTATAAGTAAGCCTAAGTTGACGCAGATGAACTGGAGAGATATCTGTTCTATATCACTAACAACACAGTTAAAACTGTGTAGTGTGTAAAAACTCCAGCAGAAAACTTTGGTCTTTCAAAACAAAGAAAGGAAAAAAGTTCTTCCTATATGCTTCTAAAACAGGAGAGTTCCTTTAAGAAAAACTACATGGAAGATGTGTGTTGAGCTATTTGGGGCATCATTATTATTTGAACAGTGACCTACGCAAATGAAGAACAGACTGAGCAGACTACAAGCTCAAGACATGTAAGTAACAGTCTGACAGAAAACATTAAGTTGAATACAGCATTCATTTTTCTATCATTATTTGCTAGGTTATATAATCTTAGATTTCTTCCTTTTATGGCAGAAATCATCCCACCTCCAGAAATCACCAAGCCAATACAGAACTAAAGAGCCGTACCCTTCTGCCACAGTGGTTCACGCAGATTTTAGTCGCCACCTCTGTATAAAAAGCTTCCCAAAGACACATCTATCTGAGATTAAACTAAGACCTGATGGCCAAGTGTTTTGGGGGTGAAGAACAACCAAACTTCCCTCTGGTGTGCATTTCCCATGCAGGGAACATCCTAGCGACTGCACTAGTTAATGATTCAAAGGATCAGAAACATTTACTGAACCGAGGCAGAACTAGCTATCAAGCACTCTACGCTCATATGCCTAAATAAAAGCTGCCAACTTCTCATGTAACTTTAATCCAGCACAGTAACTGAATTAACAGGGGTTGCCATCACAGTGGATTGCCTGAAATGCTATCTAATGCACTACAACATCACGGCACGGCTTAAGCGTAAGCGACTGCTCTGATTTCATAGTCCTAAAACAACTCTTACAAAATCGTACTCGCTTGGATATAGAGGATGTTAACTCCAGGTCTATCACCACAATTAGTATTTTCTAAATGAAAACACTACCAAGTAGTGATAAGAAACAAGCACTGCTAAAATACAAAGCTAATTGTGCCCCAAATCCTATGAATATTTAATAAGAAGGATTCTTTCTTTGTATTTCTATTTACAAAAATATCACTTATTAATATGCTAATACTCCATACAACACTATTCTTCCCGAATAACACGAGTAAGATATTTGGCAACTTCAGTACAACATAAACTTAACATTATTTCAAGCTCACAAAATTGATGATTGGGCTCAGATGCCACAGAAAGGTCAATTAGCCTCTTTAAATAAGTTACTAGAACTCACATTCTTTCCCTAGCGCTGTCTTCGTTATGTGTGATTCAAATGTCAGTTGTCTTATTTAATCAAATGTATCCTCAGTATGCGATTCAAACACCATAAATAAATGAGAAATGTTATTTGAAAAACAACAATACTGAACATCCGTTCTGAAAATTTCACTTCATGCTTATGCAGAAATCTTCTAACATTTTGTCCAGAAGGTTCTTGAAGACAGTCAATAACACTTGCAAGAAACACAACATCACAGAGAGCGGCTATAACCTCGATGTCCTCATCCAAAGATTTTTCCTCTTCTTCACCAGCCAAAATTTATCCAAAGGAAAACAGAGATTGAGCCTCCTGTTGCCACCGTAGCATTTCTTCATCTTTATCATGGATTATTTATCACGATACACTTAAAACTTACTTTCTAACCCATAATACACCGTTAATAAATTCACTGTGCAACAGTTTGCAAACAGGAAGATACCTCCATCTCTTCTCCTGCCACTCCAACCTGCATCAGCCTCTCCATGAAGAATTACAGCACTTGCATCCGCCTCAGCTCTTTGCAAAATTCTCCCACCACTGGCTCCCTGCGCTCAGTAACAAGACCGGGCTGTTGCTGAATTCTCCCGGAAGAGAGGTTTTCTATATATCCCAAAGAACTGTAACACACACAGTCTTTGACAGACATTGTCCATGACCCATTCCAACAAGACTGCTGCAGCAAAGCAAATTTGAAAAAGCAGGTGTTATTACCCTCTGCTTCACTGGGAAGCTACAGCGCAGAGCTTAAAGGACAAATTAAGATGAAAAGCGACAGCAAAGGTGGTTGGCACACTTTGTGCCTTGGTAGGGATTGAGGACTGAAGAACTACTGGTGCACGCTTAAATCTAAATCAAGAAGAGGCACAAGCAACTAAGGTAAAATGAACAACGCCAATAGCAATGAGAGGGAACAAAGTTGCTATTTAAGTGTGTGAATGAGAGGGATTTTTGTTACTCAAATCACACCTAGAAGCTCACAACAGCAAAAAGGGCTCCCCTCGTCGACCACAGACTTCCAAGACCCGTCTCACGGCAGCAACCGGTGCAGCCACCGTGCCAAGGATCAGCATGGTGCCTCCAGGCTCGGGGCTACCCCTGGTACCAGCCAGCAGGGACTGCTCTCACCTCTGCGACAGCATTCTGCCCAGAAGACCAAGTCAAGCCTGAACTCAAAAACGAGCTCCGGCATCTGATTTCTTTCTAGGTATAATCCAGGCTGTTTGCTCCAACCTGAATCTCCGGTGCTGGACCTTCCACTCTGCAGCTTGTTTCCCCATTTCTTGGTTAACACACTTTGGCTCGGCTGAAACGTTGAGGATATTGTAAAGCCCTCGTATTTACCACAGCTTTTCTGAGACAAAAAGCTTATTTTGTAGGATGTTGGCTAAGAAGAGTTATTCTGGGAGCAAGGGGAATGCTAATGTAATGAACAGACTAAGAGGATGAATTTTACATTTTCAAACATAAATTCTTAATGAAGTTAGAGCATGGGATAAGAATAGACTTTACAAAATAAGCCACGGTACAGAAGAGACATGAGAAATCAAAACCATGCTTGGGAAACATCATGAGTGCTGGTATACAAAAAAAAAAAAAAAAAAGAGAAAAAGTTCATCCAGTTTTTAAGGCAGAATTACGTCCTAATTTGGCCATAAATTTTTAACATAAGGTGGTCCCTATTTTAGTTATTCCTTTGGAATAATATGAATCTTCACAGCAAAAGCTTAGCTTTTAATCTTAAAGTCTGGGAAAGCCATGATAACATATCATCAACCAGCAGGCAAACAAATTGCTCAAGGTTGTGAGCCTCGGAAAAATATATAACTTACAAGACAGAACGAGTGTCAGAACAAGCCCAGAACACTGATTTTTATATAACTGCACGTTGATACATCTCTATAAACTGTTTTACAGCAATTCTAGGAAACCCACAAAGGTGATGCATTACAAAAGTAATGTTTCCGAAAATATACATAATATTTAGAAGCTCTTCTAAGGAAGATATTTGTTTTATATATAAGACTTCTAACATGTATGTCTGCCTATATATAAGTAGGGACATACACGTTAGAGGTCTGGAACACAGAAGCAGATTTAATAAATTAAGATAAACTGGCCCAAACTGAATTCTCTGCTTTGAAATGAAAGTACCCAAGAGACAGATATGGAACTCTTAATGATTCCTTCAGTCTCCAGAGAAAAATTCATTTTAAAATACTAAAAAGAAAATTTAAAAGTTTGCAATGCTAAATCTTACCACACTCTACTGTAACACATCAAAAGTGGTGCAAATAAATCTAAATAATGTAGCTAGGAACCAAAATATGTAACAGAATTGCTCATTTTTTAAATAAATATGACTTACACAGCCCACCTCACCAGTGACCTTTTAAAACACCTCAGACATAAAGAAAAAAGAAAATGTGGATAAATGGTAATATTCGTCTTTTACTCACTTTACTTTCTATTATTCCAAATTTTTATTAGCTGAGCTAGCATTATACAGATTTTATAGATTAGCGGAAGAAAAAAAATAACAAAATTTAAGCAAAATGTATGCAATTTTAAATATTTTCTAACAAAACCAAATTTAGGCTTCTGCACTACCTATAACAATGCAACTAGTAATAAAAAGCAAATAATATTTCCAGCTCGTCAAATTATTTGGTACAACACACAAACTACTAACCAAACAGATAAGCCGAGACAGCACAGATCATGCATGCAAATAAACACCACCTGCTTGGCCGAAGAATGTACTTTCTGCAGAGAAAACATGACTTGCGAAATTATTAAATAAAGTACTTCTCACACCACCAAACACTTACAACAACAGTATGTAAAAAGTAGACTGCGGCCTTCTGCGGTGTAGTCTGCAGCTGCCCTTATTTTTAATAAGAAGGGGAAAGTTGCAGAAGCGACAGGTCACAGTTTTATGATCCATCTTGATATTAGAGGAGGCTGCGCGCGCTAAGCCATGGGGTGCAGGCTGGAACACGTCCCCATGGGCTGGTCCTCTATGTCAAAGATGAATGCAGCTGTAATCAACTCCATTTTGTTCAAATTAATTGCAAGTTCTCTGCGAGGGCAATGCAGACACTCGTGACTTAAAGGAACACTTCTGGTCGATATTTGTGTGTTGATTCACTTGGAAAATTGGACGTTTAATGATTTTGGAATCTTCCAATTTCTCGGAAGCAGGATGAACAAACAGTTGCATTAAAATGAAGTGTGGAGGAAACACGCTGATAAGGATTTTTACCAGATTTCTTTTGGCTGAATGTTTTTTGCCCTAAACCTTTGCTGAAAATTATAATTTGACCTGTTCTATTGCTATTTTAAATTCCTCATCTATTGACAAATAAAACTGAGAATCACAGGAACACAATATAACGGAGAGCACAAAAAATAATAATTCACCACCTCAGGCAAGCTATAACCCAAAAATGCATTATCACCTCTACTTGTGCAGCAGGTCTTCTAATAGAATCAGAAGTATTACTTCCCCAACTTTTTTGTTTAGTGTTTATATACATAAATGCCTCTCTCAGCCCAGAGACATGACAACGTGACTCTCATTGCACAGCAAGTCTTTCCCAGACAGCTGGATCAATAACATCCCTGCTTTAAAGACCCGAAGGGCTAAAGAAAGGAAAGGAGAGGGAGGACAGGAAGGAAAACAAAAGCACACACAGAGCTCTTTCACCACAGCAAAGATTACGGTTTGAAGATTTTATTTTAGAACATTAATAATTCATAATGACAGTGTAATGTAAACTAGGTTAGAAGATTATGCTCTCAAGTACCACACAAGGGATTGAATGACAGAATAATAACCACTAGCCAAAGTAGCAAAATTTGAGGAGATAAACGAGGGGAAGAGAGAACTTGGAGGACTAAAACAAGCATATTTGAGGTGAACAAACAAAAACAGGAAAGAGAGACACTGAAGAAAAGGGGAATACAGACGCAGACTGTGGAAAAGAGAGCACGAAAGGATAGGTTATAGAGGGTGAAGCTCTCTTGCAGGCCCTCTGGCATGGTACGGTTTTGAATATTCAAACGAGCTTAAATTTGAAGCAAAAGTTCAACGTAGCTCAGGACAGCGAGACACAGCTGAAATGGGATACAACTTTTAAAACTGGTGCTATGTTTCCCCGAAATCTTCTCTCCTTCTTTACATTCTAAACTTTCCTTAAGCTTTCAGGTTGATATTGATCCACTAAATGGTTTATCTATCTACATTAGAAATTGCAACTCACGGCTTCAAACAGTAATTTTTTAAGAAAACAGATCTGAAAGGAATCTCCTGCTGATGGGCAGGAATAGTCCCGTGCTAATGCAAGCAGCTGTGTCATATAATATCTGTTTCTCCCCAGCTCGAGTCTGTTAAATCGACACTAGGTACTCGCTATTCGTACATCCCTACTGCTAGTGCTTCAGTGCAGGATATTAACGGGCCTGTTTACACGCTCACCGATTTTCCAAGTCAAAACTAAAAATAGCACCTGGTTGCTTCATAGTACAATTAAAAACAAGTTTTGGAAGATGCATAGAACTGTCTATCAAGAATAACAAACACATGACTGCCTGGTTAAGAATATATGTTTCTTTCTCAGAATGATTCCCTTACCAGGAATCTTTCAGCGCAGGGGTTGTTTCCGTATCTGTATTGAAGATCAAAAGGTCTTGAGGGAGAGACTATGTGGAAGTCAGAATTCTGTACAGAACTGAGGACACCGCTATTGTTTGTGGCAATCACTGTTATTTGAGGAGGAGGACAGAAAAAGAAAAGCTTCAATATTTACAACAGTCTCCTAAGAACCTTCTGAGCTTTTTGTTCCTCACTAGAAGTTGCTAGCTTGTCCCAACCATCCCAAACTCTTTCACCAGTGCAGAGGTAGTAAATGAGCCAGCTCATATGGAGGTGTACCAGCAGACCACGGCCTTCAAACACAATTACATAGAAAACCCAGTTAGGAACCACTTGGTTTATAGGTGAAAAGGCTAGCAAACATTAAAGCCCTCCAACTTCTGAAGTCACGAGTATATATTCCCCCCTGGGAGCCTCCAGTTCCCCACGTCAAACCACTGGGTTATGCTTACAAGTGGTCCCACGGTGGGCAGCCAAACGGTGAGCCTGGAACAAGACAAGAATTCACACCTCAGGCCCCAGGGTTTAACTCTTCTGCTACTGCAACTCCAGGCAGGACACAGGGATTTTAGCATTTACATAACCTCTTCCCATGAAAAAATTATACCATTCAGGCCACCATGCATGAATATTTCCAACCACGTGGCAAGCACATGGACAGTTTCCAAACAGCATAAGGAAGACAAAAAGTTATCTGAGCCTGTCAAGTTTTAGGTATCACCAATATGTCCCTCCCCTGTAGTTTCCATCTCCTAGATGGGAAAACTATTCCCAAGAATAATAACTGGTCCAAAAGAAAAGGAATAAAGATAAAAATTTCCATTAAAAAATAAATGAATTCTGGGAAACTCATTCGTTCATGCAATGTGAGATGCAGATTACAATTCAGTTGCCAAAAGATTACCTACTCAAAATTCACCATTTCACATTATGCATAATGATATATTCACAAAGTTGTTCTGTTACTCATTATTCCTGAATTGCTTATCTACATTGTTTCCAAAAGTGACATTATACTGTCTGTCTTGCAGTCAACTGACCAATTATTTAGCACATTTAAGAAAGCAGAACCTGTACCAAATCAAGCACTAAACTTGCTGCAAAGACAGGACAATTTCCAAATGTCATTCAAGCTGAATATGGTCCTCTTCATTAATCCTCTGACATTTGTCAAATAGCAAATTCTAACTAAAATCAACTCTTAAAACCTGTATCAAGTGACTTCTTTAAACTAAAAGGATATTTAAGTAGAGATAGGAAACTATCACCAACTCTTGACAAGCCTTGAGGCGTTTCAAAATAAAAAATATAAAGAACCTCATCAAGTTTGAATTCCGAAATGTTTTTTTATCTTCCCTAAAAATATGCACTTCTCCTGTTTACAGGTGCTGCCCTGCTGTTGTAAAATATCTGTAGTCTTCAAAACTCAAAACACAGGTGATTTGGAAAAGCGCGTGCCAAGAATACATCCTTACACTACGGAAGGGATCCCTGCACCTGCCTTGAAGTAGAGGGACTGGAGTTACGAGACCTTCACGAAGACACACCAGCAATCCCAACACATGAGAAAAAGAACCACAGTCTGATGGCAGACCCCATTCGGAGAAGGTGGATGTCTCCATGGCCACCCCTTGGTGAAGGTGAGCTGACCGGCTCCCTGCAATGCCCGGGAAGCCCACCTATTTACTGCACCAGAGCAGACTCGCTGAGGACGCCGCACGTCGAACCACGCTCATGCATCCAAACGAGCCATAGCTCTAAATATAGGTCTCCCCTCATCCACTGCAACAGCTTATATGAAAAAGGCTTTAAATAAAGGCAGGCAACCCTCCCGGTATATTTGCTGAACGTCTATGTATAATATAGTCTTGTTACTTACCACAGTTATTGATTAAATGCTTGTTTCCTAGAATAGGCTTTTTATGTAAATAAAGTAATATATTCTTAAATTATATCACAGATGTCCATAAAATCCTAATTACATAAAACTCATAACACTGTAATTACACACTGATCAAGTAATTATGTACTGTGCTCAAACACTGAGTATTTTGGAGCAACATTAGGTTTCCCATTTTGTTTTACTTAAATGAGACAACTAGGTTCTGACCACCACCGCATTCAGAAATGGTCACCAGACTTTGTACAGGCTAGGAAAAAACAACAAAATCCATGAAACTATTCTGCAAAGCTATAAAAAATTAATAGCTATTATCAATAGACTTTATTAAGGCTAGAATCTCCAAGGGAAAACATTCCTATAAAAAAAAAAATCTCTACCATATATCCCTATAAGAACATGTCCCACAACTGGCATGAATTCATTAAGTCAAAATAGCATGAGAAAATACCCCTTGAATAATCCAGCTGAACCCACTCTTCCCTTGATTTGTTAGGGTAAAGTGAATTTCCACTGAGACTCCACCTCACCTGCAGCAACCAGAGATGCCAGAAATACAGCACCTGAATGCTTTCATCCTTGTTGCCACAAATTAATCCATTTCTAGAATTACTGAAACTATCTTATTATCTTGCTGAGGGTGTTACAGGGAGCGTAATGTTTTTTGAAGTGGGGGGAAATGCATGTTCCTTTAACCTCAAGGCCCATCACTTCCAAGTTAGAACAATTAATTTGACTTCTTTTAAGCAACTTGATATCAAGAAATGCTGTAAATCCTTATTTTGATTAAAAGATAAATATGGGTGTACAAAGACTTGCCAACTCATAAAGAGGACCAGCTGTGAAACATGGCCTCATTTTCTTCTTCAGTAATTCGACTTCCCTGCTACCCCCATAAGAGTGCAAGCCAGATCCCAAATACAAGACTCAATACTTCAGTTTAATTTTGGACATCATTCTCTTTTCTTCCTAAAGATACATGACCTTAATTCCAACCCACAGTTGCATCAACTACAGCAGTCTTATTTCACCTGCTATCAATTTATTTTTATTGTAATCATGCCACGTCACATTTCCTTTTACTCTTTTGAAAGGTTTACATTATTTTCAATCGTTCAAAAGTTATATAAGTATGTTCATTCTTAATTAGATTAATTCTTTCGGAAGCCATGAAATTCCATGCTAGCTGTCAGATGTCAGATGCACCAACAGTTGCTCATCCATCCATGTAAAAATATCAACACCACAAAAAATAGGTAAGAAGGGGAAACCTATGTAGATACTTGCAGACACAATATACAGATGGTAAAAAATGAGAAAGATTTAACATTAAGGCATAGGCTTTTCTAGTTACATTTTCCTAGCATCACTTGCATAGCCATGGAAATGAACCACAGCCTGGCTAACCTGAGGGTGTTAAGCTGAGTAGATCAATGATGGTAATAACTTGCCAAGATGGACCTTTGCTCTAAGCGAGCAGGAATGGCTGTCATTGGTACCGTAACCAAGTAAACAAAACTACAACAAAGAACGACAGGATAAAACAGGATCAAGAGCTGCACAGGTGAAAGCAACAAAGACGAAAATAAAAAGTTATTATAGTAGACCTAAGCTCTTTCACAGAGCTATGTATCTGTGAATCATCAACCATTCAGTATTTAGAGAGCAGATGGCTGGAAGGTCCCCATATGTGAAAAATATTATTATCAAGGAGAGTCCATAGTAACAGCAGAATATAACTCGACACCAAGACTTTCATATGAACTATTCTTAAAGAGAACATTACTCACTGGCCCATGTCAAAAGCTTGAAGATTGAAGGTTTCTCAGAGAAAAAAGGCAGTAAGTAGCAAAAAGGCTTTTGAAAATAATCGATAATCATTAGATCTCCTCTCCAAAAAGAACAGTTCTCAACTGACTTTAACAGTAATCTAATTTTGAGAATTAATTACTATTTATGAGTCTGTTAATTAGCCCTAATGCTTAACAGCATTTAATCGCCCTTGTAAAGGAACATTACCCAGTACCAGCTTTTAAATAACACAAAATAATTTAAAATTATATTGAGGACAATGACACCAAAATGTTGAGACTGCTCTTTAGTCACTTCACTGCAAGCGCTGCCAAAATGAGCACCATAATAAGAATTTTCACCAAGCGCTGCCCAGTGTGCAGGGAAAGCAGGAGACACGCTGGGCAAGGACTTCTCTCTTCACGGCAGTGAAGTACAGACGAAGACGACACCCCTTTCCTGTGCTGACAACCTGATTTCCACCCAACAGATGTAATATATGTTACTCTCCATTAGAGGGACAGATGCCTAAAATAGCCCAATGTCACATTTTCTTGTTACTCCTACCAGAGCTGGACAGCAAAAGCAATCTCCCTCTGAAATAACAGTCCAGATTCAGGGACTATTGCGTTACCACCTGATGAGTAACTGAAATTTGACCAGCTACATCCACACTGCAGCATGTGAACTTCAAAACCAGCCCTCCGATGGCTCTGCTGGCTCAAGTTTTAAGTAGGTAACCACCGAGCTCCAATTTCATAACTGCACGCACAAAGATCTCTATCTTGTATTAGCCTTTGTGTGGGACAACCTCACTGGGTGAAGTTTCTTCTTAGTGAAGAAGCTGAAGGTTTCCACTGGAGCTGCTGACGGCCAGACATGTGCCATAATAGCACAACGTGGAGGCAGGGCTATTGCTAAAGGAAAAACATTATCAGCCAAGCTCTCAAATCTTTTAACACAAGCTGAGCTGGTTTGGACTTTTTTCGGTTTACAAAGTCTTGTACCCCACAACAGGCTTGATTTTGCTGGTTATCCTTTGTAGACCCTGTGTCTGCAGACAGAGGCTTCAGCCTGCTAGCTTCTCTAAGAAACTAAGGTGGGTTTACAGCGAACAGAACACAGCACGACGCGTTAGCACAGGACCCCGCTCTAGGCTGTTTTACTTTTAAGTTGGTTTTCTTGACATCAGCAATACCTGGGAGGGTCCCCTTGCTCCATGGTACAGGTTGCACATGCACTCAGAAGGTAGCACAAGGTACAACCAGGAATTTGCATGCACACACAGGTAGACAGGGTTCTATTCCTCAATTTTATCTTCTTCCCTACAGCCTTAAACTACATATGAACTAGAAAAATTTGTACCAACAAACAATATCGACCTGAACCCTAATGACTGGAAGTAAATTACAACTACAGTGCTGTTTCCTTCTGTTAGATATTATTCTCTTAAACTATAAAGCTGGTAAGTTCACAAGTGGTTAGACAACACCAAACTGTTAGAAATTCCTAGTTGATACCTCTCCTTACCTCCACTGAAAGGGATGGCTGTAGCATGGACTAGACGGATTGCTCTGGGGTTGTGAGTTCAGGTAAAATACTAGAGGAGAAGTAACAAGTGCACAGTCAGCACTAAATGGGAATTTAAGGTGCTGCAGACCTGGAGCAGATGTAGGAGAGAACATGTGCTGATGAACATCACTTCCTCGGCAGTGGGAGTACAAAGGAGAGGAGATTCTGACAAGGTACCACAGTAGAGAAAAAATAAATCAGGGTCAATATCACATCTTCTGCTTCCATAAAATAAAAAAGAAAAGATATTTCCAAAATACAAGTTCTATCTTCTCAATAAATGCAATAAATGCAGTCATCCTTTTGATTATCATCCAAAACAAATGTATTTGACCGTATATTAGCTAGTCAACATCATTTATCCACTATGAAACTCTTCCAATCTGGAATTATCCAAATTCTTTTTTGTAGTGATTTCCAGGCTTTCTGGAACATACACCACTGTCAATCCTTCATGTAAAACATTTAATTGAGAAAAACTAACAAAGTTGATAATGGCACCAGTAATGGACATGGACCATTTGTATCAGAGCCTTCACAATTTGGGAGCCATGGTTCCACACCATGGCTGCAGCAACAATAGAAACACACAACTGTGAAAACATGAATTACAAGAACCATTAACTAAAAAACAACAGTGTTTATAGCCACAACTAATTAGGCGTGAAAGCAGCACTGCAAAATGGCTTTATTCTAAATTTAGCAATGGGCAAACTGAGGCACAAAGAGGTTAAGTGACTCGTCCATAGCACATCCGTGGCAGCATCAGGATTACAGCTGAGGACATTGATTCCCAGCTCTGTGCCCGGTTCTGTGCACTGTTCTGCTTTTGCAGGGGTAGCAGCCAACACGTATTTGTATAAGCAGAGAGCACAGAAAATTTCTCAAAGTAGCTGCTTGCCAAAAAGCTGCAAACAGGCTTACACGTAAACATAAAAAAGAGGTTCTAACACCTACTTTATTGTACTATACACGATGAGATGTCCTTCACTAGAAATAAAGTAAAAATTAACTTACAAATATTGGCATTATAAAGTGTGCTTATGCATTAGAATACAAACCAGTGCCACTGTATTTTTACAACTATAACTTTGATTTTGATTGAGGAATGAAAAAAGTTTCTATTTACCATATTTAAGCATAAAAGTCAGCAAAAAGGAAATCTGGGACATGCTTCAATTTTGTTTGGTATTCAGACATTTTACTGCGGGAGTCCTGAGGTCAAGCATGTTTGTCAATGTTCCGTGCTTTAAATTTCCTAATGAACCCAAATACTTATCAGTAAGTAACCTTTACAGATTGGAAATCCTCCCCACTAGCAATCTCTGCTTAAACAGCTGATGAGCTTTACAGTCCACAGCCAGAAAAGGTTAAGCCTGCCTCTTACCCCGCTCCTCCCTTCACTGATAGATTCATTTAACCTCCTCTACTTATACACATAGTATTAAATACACAATTTCCTTAACTAATAGAAATAATAAATATAATTCCAAACATCATAAATAACAGCTTTCTTTAGTAGATTTCAAAGCATTTATAAAGGACGCAAGCACTAAAAAGGAATTGCTTGTTTAAATTTCATTTGTAGAAATACATGTGGCAATGGAAATAAAGATTTTTTCGCTTCAAATCCAAGAGTGTTCAATCACATTCTTAATTTTCAAAGATAATAAAGGTAGCACAGGTTTCTGTAGATTTGAGCCCTGTGACAGCTTTCTGTATTAAAAGTACTTTTTAAATCTGAAGAGTGATCAAACTAGAAAGAGAGAGTTATAAACATTCAGTTTTACCACATTAATTAATGCTTGGTATAAAACCTAACTACACTGTACCCCATTTAAAAACATTTAAATATTGCTCTTTTTTGGCTATACTTTATGGTAAATGCTCCACAAAAGTAAAACGTTAAAGCTTCCAAACGAAATTTTGTGTACAGCCAAATAAGCGCGGCAGATAAAGGAAGTTCTATCAAATAAAAGCAATGCCTATTGTCTGATGTCTGGCTTGTTTTTCTTCATAGTTTCAATTTGAAATGTTTAAGTGCGATTTATTTTTCACAACAGTCCTTACTGGATCCGCAGAGATGGGGCTCCAAGCCTCTGTTTCCTCCGTTTCATCATTGTGCTGATATTCTATGTTTCTTCCCAGCGTAAGAGGCTTAGAGCCAGGAAGAAGAGCCCACCGTTATCACTCCAACGCAGAGCACAGAACAATCACCGCAATTCCAAGCTCTTCGTGTACTCCCAGTGCCACAGAGACCTCAGGAGTTCAGTAATGGTCCAGATTAATCACACTGCTCATGTCAAAAACCTAATTATTTAAAAAAATAATAATAATCTTCTGCGAGTCTATTCATAGCATCCAGAGAAAGGAAATGAAGCCCACCAGTACGAAACGAAGGTGCAGAAAAGTCCAAGCCACAAATGAGCCATCTGACCCCTCACGCAGCCAGCAACGTAGTCCCGACACGCTCGGGCTGAGCCCGCAGCAAATCAGTGACAAACTTCTCCTGGAGCTTCACGGAGCGGGAACAGCCGCTCTCACCAAATCAAAAGGAAAGCATAAAGCCAAAGAGGGAGCGATGGCACACTTGAAAGGATTCTGGCAGAAATCTCACATAGCAGCTTGAAAACTCACACTGCGATAGGAATAGAGTCCCCGCTCCCACCCGAAGCCCTTGCAGAGTCATCAGCGGTGCAAAGAGCAGCTGTTCTCCACCGGCGGGGGAACGCCAGAACCATCCCTTTTTCAGATATCAATCCCCTTAAGCGCACACACAACTTTAATCTGAAAACATCTTCCGGTAACTCCCAAGCTGCGTTTCAGCTACAAACTTTATGGATTCTAGAACCAAAAACAGAGCAACAGCAATGCAGCAGCCTGGGGAGCCAAATGCTGAAGGGCGGGGGGGCAAGAATCACTTTCATCAGGAGACAATATTCCCTCGTACAATGCAAGTCTTGCATTTTTGTTTGCAAATGGCAATTTCAATCAGCTCGAAATCAATTTCATGCCATTAACAAAACTGCCCAAAGATAAGATCCGATATTTTTTAGTAAGAAGACAGCTTTCCCCTTAAAAATCCCAAATATAGATATACTTTAAAGTGTTAAATACTGTATTTAGGCAGGCAAAGACTGCTATTCAGGAGTACTCATCAACCAAGTCAAATTCAGGATTATCTTCAGATCCTGCCATGAGTCAAATCACAGCAGGAGTGCCCCACACTACAAGATCACAACCTCTCAACAGTCTCAGAAGTAAGGGCCAGGGTGTCCAGTGTGGCTGGTCCTTAAACAGCCAGAGCCCCTGCCCCCCCCCACGCCGTGCCTTCAGAGTAAGAAAGCATAGCAAGCAACAAAATTTAGTACATTATATCTAATTTTATTATACTTATTAAATGGGACCCTGGATTGAGCAGTGCAAACTTGATAATAAAATCTGCACAAAAGACTTTTCTCACTTTTAAATGCTTGATGAAAACCTCCAAAAATTCTTTGACTCTGAGATTACAGTATATACAGAACACTGAAATCCCCCTTATTCACTAAATCACTTCTTTTATAGAAACAATGCTTTCAAACTATTTTTAAAGCCTAATATATGAATAGCAACACTCCTACAGAGCACTGCAGAAATAATTCGGCACGTTCCACCTCCAGAGCCAGGCCCACATATCAGCTTAAGAGCAACGGGTTATTTTTGATCTGCTTCTGTGCAGCTCAGAGAAGGATGGAGTGGTGAGAAAATACCACCTCTTTATCTCCCCATCTATAAAAAGTATCATAAGCAGAAAGCACTGAATGGCAGCATTATTTCTTACTCTATTTCCAGATCCAAGACAAAACAGAGTGCAAAAGTAGCAAAACTCCCTGCGCCTTTTCAGAACCATTTTTTCCTCCATTTCCAGCACTTTGGCTTCTCCACGCTTGAGGCACAGCACTTGCTCCTGGCAGGGAAACGGCATCGATCGATCCCCAGCAGAAACACTTACCCGCCAACACGAACAGAAACGGAGTGATATACTCCATTTCTCTGCAGATACAGAGGAAATTCCCACAGCACCTGAGCACGGCAAGATAAAGCCATAAACCAGCACTAAAGGCCAGAAATTTTTTTCCTGCCATCAAACTTCTTGTTGTTTCCAAGCTCTAGGCATTAAAAAGAATACAAGTAGAAACTGATCTAAACTGGTATTCAGCATATCCTTCCAAAGAAATTCCTTGGTGTGTTTGTGTGTTATTTTACTGTCAGGAAGCTGGGGGTAAGTTTAGCAAATTATGATGAAGACTCGTTTAACGAGACACCCTATGAAACGTCCAGGGCTGCAGCAACGAAGAACCTTCACAGGTTTATAAGCAAAAGGGGGGGACAGAAAAGGAGGTAGAGAAAGAGAGAAAACGAGTCCCACAGTGGACATAAAATTGCCTTAAAAAGAGATTAGAAGGAATAAAGACGACCATAAAAGCCTTGCACATGTATTTAGCAAACACTATCATGTTGCTTACCAAATTTCATAAAGACAGATATAAAAACTTGAGGTAAATACTATTTCTTATCAGCACCTATCACCATCAAAGCAGCAGTTTGTAATATTTGATTGATTTAAACATGTATTTTTACTGCATATATTCTAGATCATAATTATTTTTCACGTTTCGTATGCCTCCATGTTCTTTTTCCTTTCACACACAAATTTTAAAAGTATACTTGATACAGATGGTTGATAGCAGGAAAGAATTAACAAAAATAACTTGCATCTGAATTTAAGAACTGGTTTAGCAAATTCAGTTTACTGAGGAAATTACTCTTTTCAAATTTAGACATAATGTGGGAAAGCAGTATTTTCTTTTTAGAAAATTTTATGTTTAGATATTACAAAAATTACAGCAACCCGAGCTAGTAACACTGCCTAATAAATCAGAAGGATTTCAAATACAAACCCACATTTTTCATAAAAAAGCAGAACGGCTCAATGAAGTTAATGTTATAAACAATTGCGTTTATTAAAAATGGGGTACTGAGCAAGAAACCAGGTGGCTCAAATGCAACCCCAACTCAATTTAGTGACTGATGATGAGAAGAAATAGTGAGCTCCAAGGATGGGGTTGCGCATGCTGCAGTCACAGTGAAAATCTGGAATTTCCAGCCTGGTCTCTTGGATGCCGAGTTGCTGTTACACACATGAACACACACGTGTCTCATCTCGCTGCGCAGTCCCCACCTTTGTCCTCTCAAGTCTGGAACGTCTCCGGTGCGCTCCACGTGCAGGTGCACATCAAAACCATTTCAAAGCTGAAGCCAACGGTTCGGCTGAAGCCAACAATACAAAAACCAATCTCTGTATACATGCTGCAGCACCAAAAGAACAGAACAGCGTAATGGCTGAAAATAATTAAACCACTTCCACTAATAGGATGGAGATCAAAGTTTGGGTCTATCACTTCACATTTGCTGTTAGAAATTAAAGAAAATATTCATGAATGGTAATTATTTTTGTGACCAAAGCATGAGAAAAACATAACCAATACATTTATATGCATAATTTATTAAAGGAAAACTTTGAACTCTGATTATTGAACTGCACCAGACAGAATATAACTACTTGTTCCTGTTCTTACACTTGTATTATTCAACCTCTTTGCAGCCTACAACTCAGTTGAGTATAATTTCCTTTACTGTATTAAACAACTCCCCTACAGAAACACGCACACTTTAAGCATATTAACAACAAAACAGTATCTAAATAATCAGGCATTCCTCTTAATGTCACCCTGCATGCAATTCCCCCATCTGCTCTACATGCCTGCTCACTCTGTGCTGATTATTTCAAGATTAGACTGCAAGATCTCCAAGGGCAAAGCCATCCTTTATGGTGTGCTTGTGTTCCCTTCTGCTAATAGGGAAGCAGAGTCGCTAATCAACGGACTTCACAGACTCCATCCCGCCATTCATTCTGTTCAGCTTCTACCCAAGACCTTCTTCAAGTGACACAGTTCCTCATGCTCTCTTGCCAAAAAATACTGGGACATCTAACTCCACTCCTCCTTTTTCTTAGTACAAACGTAGTACAAACAGTACAGTACAGACAACAAACAACTGTTGTTGTCCATGCCTACAATCGGTTCATGCGCAATCATACTGATCCAAGTAAATATGAAGCAACATCAGTCTGATAAAGAAAATTTAGAAGCACTGCCAGGAAGGGCTCACCCTTCTCCATTCGGCAATGACAAATACCCTGGCTAATCCACAGTCTAAAGCCCTTCTAACTCAACAATGAACCAAAGCAATCACCCAGCAAGCAGCAATAATCAAGTCTTCCTTCTGCTTCTGGCTGGCTGGAAAATAATGACTTCCTCCCCAAATACAATCTCTTTACGGTCGTAAATGCACCCCTGCCTCCAGACTAGCACACAGAAAAATGCTGAGTGGCTCTGTCTTTCTACATAACACAATTGCTACTGAACTGCTACAAAGGCTGGAGTTGTGCAGAAAATGGATGCACCTCTTGAG
Source organism: Larus michahellis (assembly GCF_964199755.1). NCBI lineage: Eukaryota > Metazoa > Chordata > Aves > Charadriiformes > Laridae > Larus > Larus michahellis. The sequence continues at coordinate 46,919,982 of NC_133903.1, read as the reverse complement.
GGTTCCTGGCTCCAAGCCAGATATTTCGTCCTTCTGTCAATTCCTGCTTTTGCTTCTGTCAGTGGACAGAAGTCAATGAACGACAGTCAGTGTATCAGAACCTAGCTACATCCATAACTATCCCTACTCGCTAGCTACAGCACAACAGCAGCTTTCAGAATAAATTTTATTTTCAGAATTTATTTTTGCTTATGTGGTTCACTGTTAAGTTGATTTGAGGAGGGGAAAAGTCTCCAGAACAACTGAGAACTGCCTACATTCTGTATTTAAGTGCACATTGTTAGGCCATCCTTTTTGACAGGACTTATATGTGGCTTATTATATTATTATAATACACACACACATAACAATTATTCCCTTTCGTGTATAAATTTCTCTAATTCCTGATTTGAAGACTAAGAATGGATTTTTTTGAATTCAAGTAAGCACGCTGCCACTGGAATATGCAAATCATGTACATCAGCTCCACAAGACCCTTTTCAGTGATGCTATACACTTAACAGTGCAGCATCAACACAAATATACACAAGCCACAACGCACTACTGACCTCCTAAATAGTTAAACTTTTCAAACAACAAGAAATCATTTGGTAGAATTGACTACAGAATCTGTAATTTCAGAAACCGCAATCAAATAATCAACTAGGTAACACAGGCAACTACCCGAAAACATTTCAATTCTTCATAGATTTTCAGTCTCACTCGTAGCTGCAACCTTGTGCCTAAAATGTATGGCCTGGATCTCCTTGACACAGGGTGCTAAATTTCTTCACATAATGATGGCTTAAAAGGCACTCACTTGTGGAAGAAAACTAAAGTGAAGTAATGAAAACTGAAGGTGTTAAGTCAATATAGAAATAAAACGTTCAGTCATTCGGTTTAGCTACTACTAAATAAAACATTACACATTTGAAGCACTTCAATTCTATCTCAGATATTTCAAATGTAAATGCATGAGTAGTTTTGTGTCACCCACCTCCACGCTTGACCGAGGGAAGGAAATATCTCTGGCATCCTCAATTTCAATTCCAAAAGTTTTGTATGAAAACATCTAAGTCACATTAAACAAAAGCCCTACTGGTAACTCACTGCTCCGCTATTTGTTCAGAGAACCTTCACAATCTTAAAATCACGAACACCATCTTTCTTAAAAATCTATCAGATATAGTTAAGCTAGCCTTAAAAAAAAAAAAAAAAAAAAAAAAAAAAAACACAAAAAAAAAACAGTCAGTGTTTCATGTCCTTTAAATAACTCCCTGGCTGGTTTACCATTGTCATATGAACTAAACAAAAAGGTCTGGTCATGCCCCATTTTAAAAAAAGGCCTTTTGATCCGTTGTATTGTTCAGCCCTGAATCACTGGCACTTTCCAAACACTGCATTATCCAAACACTGGTTCTTATACAAAGGGGAGAGCTTGCATTAAAAGACTGAAAATCATTTCTCATTAGAACCAGAAACCTGAGGAAGAAAGGTTATATATGCTTTTTGTGAGCTTCATGTCTGCAGTACACAAGCTTCGGGAAACAATTTTAAATCATAATGCAATAGCAGGCAGTACAAAAGCTTTCTCTTTTATATAATGCAATCAATAACACAGTTTCTTCCATCAAAAATCTGTAAGCATAGCAGAAACTAAGCACTTATAATATCATTGAAACACAAGTTAGTTTGCTAAAATTTGTTAAACATCATAATGTATATTTTTTAAAAAAATGCTATTTGTTTAAACCACATTTTTAAAAGCCTACTTTTACTGACATTTGCTACTTTGTAAAAATATCTCTTACACTGCCTGCTCCACAAACACCTGACCTGCATGGCCCAGGAGCTGCGTACTTAGATTTCTGTCAACAGACGGTTTGAAGAGCAGTGATCAAAGTTGTCCATATCACATAAATAATCAGTGACTGTCGAGTCACTTCAGCGATGTCAGTGCGAGCAACACTCAACACCGCAGCTACTCCCGTATCATGATCAGCTCAAGCCGATAATTAGAAGTAAGCTTACACTACTACTACTTTTCCTACTACACTTAAGGAAATGAACAGGCTTCAGCCTCGGAGAAGTGCTAGCTAGCTGTTCGGAAGTGCAGGACAGATTCTTGAAAATGCCAACAGAGAAAATAGAGTATCTGCCCATTTAAATGATTTCCACAATTAACAGCTATATATGTTCAAAACTAACCAAGTGATGAATAAAGAATAATTATACTTACAAGCTTCCTCTTCTGGGGAGACTGAGCTCCTTCTGAAAAAAAAAGAAAGAATGAAAATGTTACTTGGTATTATATATTATTCATTTATCAATAAATGACTCCGGCAAAATTAATAAAAAGCTGGCCATTTCCAAACACATGCTCAGTGTATAAACTGTGCACAGCACTTAAGAGGTGAATCTGCAGACATTCATAGCACAGTAGTCTGTGGGACAAAAGCTACTCGTTTTGTCAGAATAATCACTGCCTTTGCAGTCACAAAACCAGAAGCACTCAACAGAGCAAACATAACTTTGAAATTCAAGCCTAAACGTAGATAAGGCGGTAATTAATTCTATCCTACATACCTCATCAGCGTTATATCCGAACCACTTCCAGCAGCGTGGTACACATTATCCATAGAATCATAGAATGGTTCGGGTTGAAAGGGACCTTAAAGATCACCCAGTTCCAACCCCCCTGCCCTGGGCAGGGACACCTCCCACTAGACCAGGCTGCCCAAAGCCCCATCCAGCCTGGCCTTGAACACTTCCAGTGATGGGGCATCCACAGCTTCGCTGGGCAACCTGTTCCAGTGCCTCGCCACCCCCACAGTAAAGAATTTCTTCCTGATATCCAGTCTAAATCTACCCTTTCAGTTCGAAGCCTTCACCCCGTGTCTTGCCATTACACTCCCTGATAAAGATGCCTAGCACCTGCTGCATGTACCTTCCCACATTCTCACCAAAAGGAAAAATTAACGCAACAGAGTGGCTCTTAAGGGTTTTTTTTCCAAACGTACACATTACTTGGGTTATATATTATAACAAAAAACCCAAGGTCAACAAAACATAACTCCCACTTAAAAGCGACATTTTGCACCTAAGCGGAGGAAGACCGGGAATTTTAAGGTTTTTATTTAAGCAAACAGGCCGTGAGCATCCAACAAGGCACCGACGGCGCTGACCGCGTCATGAGGCGACACCCAGCCGCGTCCGTTTTGTTATTTTCGGGTCCGTCCCAGCACACGGGTGGCTCCCCCCGGGTCCTGCGCCGCCAAAGGCCGCCACTAGGTGGGAGCCGCCGCCCGCCCGCCGCGCCACGCCACGCCGAGGCCACGCCCACCGTGCGCAGGCCACGCCCACCGCGCCTTAGCCCCGCCCACAACCCCGCCCGCGGCTTTTTGCCTTTCACGGTGTTTTCCCTTCGCTCCGTCCGGAGCGAAGGGAAAACACCGTGAAAAGCAAAAAGCCCCCGCGCCCCCTTCGCACCGGCGGTGGGAACCGAGCTTGGAAACCGGTGCGGGGATGCTTCACCGCAGCTTTTCACAACCCGACGAGAAATAACTAAACAGCCGGTTCCCATCTCTGACCGTCAGGATGCTGATCTAACCCTGCCGTATTTTCGTCCCCGCTAAGGGAGGGGGGGGGGAGAAAAACAAAAACACAAACGAAAAAAAATCAGTGTTTTCACCCAATATCGAAAAAAGTCAATAGAAAAAAAAAAACCCAAATCCATAAAATCCGGTAACCTCTTTTCCATATTTAGTTAGGGAGCACATGCTGATTTAAGTGATTAACAATGTTATTGACAAACTCTCAATGAGTGGTCTGTTAAGTAATACGCCGGACTTTACTTAACAAAGTTTTTCAAAGATACCAAAACGTTACAGCTACTAGAACTAAAAAAAAAAATAATAATAAATATATCATTAAATCTTAAACACGCTGTTGTTATTTGCGAGTTCTCTACAATTTGAAATTTCATTGCAGTTTAACAGCACTGAGCAAATTTCATGTGCGAATTATCACAAGGCTGACAGCTTACAGCACCAAGAAATAAATTCCTGTCATCAGACAAACTTGTCAAGATCTAATCAAAACATTTCAAGTATGTAAGATAATAAATCATTAGCATCTATAACAGGTTGTGTGTTTTATATTCTAAAAAGGTACTTCTCCCACTCTCATTTGTTAGAAAGAATTAGTTTCCAACTGTGAAGTCTACGTAGCAATGACAGCTTTTTGCCACGGCAAATGGATAATAGGTAAGGTATTACATATCATATATTATTCTGTTTGTGTATGTAGTATATTACTTATATAAGCATACATATCTCTTACATCACATGAGCACATGTATTTAATTTATCCTCTTTAAAGATCTGATATAACAAAGGTGCTTAACAGAGGGTACTTTTTCTATTCAAATGGCGTATTTCTGTTTATTCCAACACTGTCAGACCCAGAAATTTTCAGAATGAATGTGGAATTTCATGGTACTGGCTGAAAAAGGAAAACAGTGACCTTTAAATGTCTTTATCTACCTTCTAATTTTTGAGGTTTTAGGGTTCACGTTTACAGGCTTTGCTCTAGTCATTAGGGCTGAGAAGTCACTTAAAGAGAGAACACTTCCCTGCAGCAGCGCAGCTCCGCTAATTGTGACTTACGGACATACACCATGGGAATCGTGATCCAGCAACAGCAGTGGACAAACCTTTTCCTTTCTTCTACTGTACACTTGTTTTACTCAGACAATATCACCTTTCATACTTCCTATGATGTGCTAATTCAGGATTAAACACATGCATTAAAAGGAGGACTGACTTGGTCTTTGTTCCTGAAATCATCCTTTGAAATCTGTGATCAACTGAGTTTCCAAATACGGAAAAAAAAAAGTACTAGCAGGTGCCATCTCAGTGCAACTGAAATATTATTCTATCCATGTAGCAGTTGTTTCATTCTGCACCTCCACCTTGACAAACACAGTGCAGCTGTGGAATCAATAGGCAGTAGTTCAAATTTAATACCTCTCTGGTCTTGACAACAAAGAGCACAATCAAAACAATCAATTTTTATACCTGTTGTTCCACTATGCCTCGTTTTGTGTTAAGTCTTAAATTCCCCTTCAAAACCCCCTAATCAGCCATGCACCAAGCCATGCCCTGACTCCCGCAGCACTTTTCCCGTCCTCTGGAGAATCACCAAGCCCAACCCCTGCAGCTACTCGCCCTTTTCTGCTCCTCCAGAGCAGGGCTGGTGGCAGGTCTTCTATATAATCCTCAAACCAGACCGTGAATGGTGGGACCAACTCAAAAGCATCAGAGCTAGAAGGTAAACGACTGTGAACAGCATAATTATGAGCTTTTTTTTTTTTTTACTTTCCAGTGAGTTACTGTCAAAAAAATTACATCTTAGGGAAGAAGAAAGGAAATGCCTGAAGCTGGAAGCGAGGGAGCAGCCTGCAGACACACTGATAACCCATTTCAGGGCACCTATTTGAGGATGTCCCACTGTTAGGATAGCACTGCAGATTTCCAGGAGATAGAGCGGACAACAAAAATGCCCACCAGAGATGGGGATACCCTCACAGGGCGGAGACTGGGCTGGGTCTCAAGATGGCTCAACACTTTAATGTGTGCAATGGGACCAACTGAGGGTTTACATCTAAAAATGATAGGGTAGTTTCAGACATACAAAGCAGCACTACAAAGCCACTGATTAAATTATTATGCCAAACATCAGAGAAAAGTCCATTGGCATTTCAGAAGTACCCTATAAAGGTGAAACTCTGGTCAGAATCAGTTTTATAGTACAGATTAGATTATAAACGATTATAGAGAGTAAACGATAGTAGTGTGATTTGACTGGTTTCCATCCACTCCACAAAGAAAAAAATAAACCACATTTTAAGAGGTAAGATAACTAATAAAAGAGTGCTGAGCTGTGACTACTTGGTCTGAAACACTGTTTACAGGGTGCAGCTATAATCCTTTAAGTAAACATGCTTTATTTTTAATTTATCCTAAAAGATATCCTTCATGTAAGGCCACCATTCTGGTGAGAACTGTGATCACAAACATTCAAGATTTCAAACTGCCTTTTCCGACAGCACATCTGCCTCCCTGGGCACTGGCGCTCCCAGTACCTCTGTGTATTACCATTATTACTTCGGCCAGCCTCCATGCCACCCACTCTCTAGGTCAACAACGTAACCCTTAATAACCCAAAAGGCTTACATTTAATATTTGTTTTCTATGAAGTGATAAATAGCATAAGAATATTTTAAAAGCTTGTTGCACGCTATTCACACAGAACTTTCAGAAGTGGAAACAAATAACTACTTTCACAGGTCTTAAAAAATAAGAAGGGTATTAAATCTTGCAGTACCCAAATGACAGGAGCAGACTGTTCTGAAAGTTAATTTCTTGTATCAGTTCCATATTTCAAGGCATAATTATTAAATATGCTACTTGAGCTCTACATGACAAAAGCAGCAGCAAATTTTCAGACAACTAGTTATAAATGAACCTTGGGAAAGAAATGTGGAATTTATAAAAAGCTGAGTCTAATACCCTCCTTCATAAGAGTTCCTTATGTTTATTTCCATTTATCTTAAGTTTATTCTCTCAGATCGTGCAGATGTAACATCAGTTGGACACTGTGACATGCCACAGTTCAGGTTTCACAATAGGACTGGATCCTCACAGGCCCTACCATTTTTGAGGCAGCAAGGAAGCTAGAAGAGAAAATACATTGGCCATTTTAAACATCGCTTTTCTGTTTACATGATATATTGTTTAGTACATAGACACTGCAACTCTATTTTATTGTGATCTCGTACACAGAAACTGCATCTGAAAACAGGAACGTTTCAGGCATCAGAAAGAGCACTGGGGTTTTGCATACGTATATGCACACAATATGAAACGGAAATAAAGTCTGGAAATCTATTTGTTCATTGACCTACAAGACACCCCGTATCTTTTAAACAGATACGTTACGTTATAAAAGTGTGAAGAAAACAGGAGCCCATCACTCAAAATTGTCACTTTCTCTCAGTCTTGTAATTTGTCCTTGAATATGTAGCTGCGCATATGGCACAGACCCACAGGCAAAGTTGGATGCTGGAGCCTGCACTGATGGCAGCTTAAATGTAGTCCTTTCAAATTAAAGTGAGAACCATCGCTACATTCAGGATGTTCCATATTTTTGCCAGAGCAGACGGTGTGATTCCTGAGACTGCCTTTGACCTTGGCTTTCTTGCAGGGTAGCTCACTATCATACCAGTTGGGACAATAGACAAATATTTTTACAGCTATAACAGTAAATATATTTCAGTTAATAAGTTAATATTTCACAGATGATGAAATTCCACTGACACTCATTGACCTGGTACCACGTACTCGTGTTTTAATTTTTTTACTTTGCTGACTATGTTTGCTTTAGGGTATACTACCAACCAGCGGGGGATTAATTAAATCTCTTTCTATACATAAGCATTTGCATTACAGAAATGATATAATGAGGGTTGGAATCTCCAGTTCTGATGGAAAATACAACCTGGCCATGCAAGGACAAACTGTAATCCATCCATCAGATTAACAGGAAGGAATTTTTCATGGTGATTAAAAAAAAGCACCCCACACTAAGCTTCTCTTTTTCCTATCAGAATCTGTCAAGAAAAATAATTTCCTTCTTTTCACCATATCATTGTAAATGGTTATTAAAAACAGTACTTCTCAATTTTTCTCTCTAGAAGTGATTAGATCTGGACTTGTTTCCCAAATTCATCAGCAAAGAATTTTAAACAGCAACACTAAAAGCATGTCTGTACTGAATGCCAGATTAACCTATGGAATGTGCTGCAGATAGTTTCTATAATTCCTGACTTTTTAGAAACTGAATTCAGGATCACATCGTTAGTTCATCTGCTTAGCTACAGAGACTCTTAAAATACAGAAAATGGATACCCAAGCTCTTGCCAATATCATTCAAAATATTGAGAGGACACAGAGTTTAATTCCCAGACCTTTTTCCACACTGCCCAGAATTTATGCCTGCAATCACACAAATCCAGAATTGCCACGGATGACTTATTTCCAGCGCATCCTCCCATATTCCCAGTACCAGCCAGACTGCCTGGAACTGCCCTTTCCTAAGAGATCTCACCTTCATGGCGACAGGGTGCCAGAGCCTTCAGGACAATGCGTGTGGCACTACAATAGCTAACAGTATACCTGTTCACCCAGTGTCACCCTAAACATACTACAAGTTCAAAGCAAATTAAATGTATTATTTGGATTTGTTCTCTACCTCAACACAAGTTACGTGTCAGTAAAAACATCCTTTGAAAAGCACATTAACATATAAAATCAAATGGGGAAAAAAATCAGCTGTTTGAGTAACAGGCAAATCTATGTCTTTAAATAATCAGTCCATATCAGTCTTCAAACCCATGGGTCACAAATCAGCCAATGATGCGTTTAATGTTTTTAGCATCTTCTGGTCTTTTTCTTCTCTTCAGCTTAGAAATCCTTTACTAAACAAAAAAAAAAAAAAAAAAGAAAAAAAAAGCCTTTGGGTTTATTTCAAGCTAGAGTTTCTACAGAAGAAAATAAAGCTAAACGCTCTCTAAACTTTAAGCAAAATTCTCAAACACAGCAAATTATTTTCCCTCCCCCACTAGCCCTCCTGCCTGGGCAACACAAAATTCTTCTTTTGTAGGCAAAGCTAAGGATCCAGGTCACATCTGTGCATTAAGCTGTCAGGAATATATGGCTCCAAAAGTTGACCGCTAACCTTTCATATCACTTAACCTCGGGGCTTTCCATAAGATTAAGGGTATTGGTTACTTGACCTAAAATAATTCCAGAATACATCTCAAAACAGACAAGAATTCCCACTTTTCACAGAATGTTTTCAGTTCTCACCCTGAGATATATATGTATTTTTTAGTAAATATATATACACATATGTGTATATATATATTAGTAAGCTGAAGTCTCTACTCCATGTTTCGTATATTACATCATGTCTTCAAGCCCAAAATACAACAATACGCAGTACACCATGGGCCAGACTGAACCAACTCATGGCAACAAACACGACTGAAACCACACATCGTGGCTTGGATAGGCAGGTGACAATGGAAACGATGCGTGCAAATGACATTCCCAAGTCGGTGAAGGGAGTGTTCCCCAACGCCAGGAATAAGCCAGCTGCCACAGCTGAGCTACAGATGACGCGAGGAGAAGGCGTCTGCAGCCAAGGGCAGGGTGGTGCAGGCGTATCCCTCGCTAACCAGAGCAATGAATGACTTGCAATTCTCCGAGTCTCATTTCCTCCACAGGATTCACTTCTATCTCTGTTATTTGGGACTAAGAGCACAGGGTCACTCTAATTTCATGCTATCAGTCAAGCAGCAGTCCCTTTCTTTTCATAGTGAAGAAAATAGCTAGTTTCATATTTGAGCCCAAGCTTTTCAGCTGAGGTTAAACAGCGAACGGTTGCTGAAAATTAAAAACAACCTCTGCGAACCCTGGTCACATCAAGAATAGCAGGTACAGTAACTCAGCTGTTCAATCCTTAGATGTCAGCAAACTAATTTACTATCAACTTGATTGTTTTCCTCAAGACTTAAAAAAAACGACACTGTAGCAGCAGCCCCCTTTAAATATACTTGCCAAACTTATTTTTAAGCGATACATAGCACATAAAAGACTACGTTTTGAAGATGTAATCTCATTTGCAGGAAAAAAGTAAATTTAAAGATTACAGCTTTAATTTTGCAACCCAGAGTCCTAGATGTGGCACAGAAGCATAGAAAAAACAGCAGAGCAAAAGAAAAAAGGTGAATTTGCTCTCATAACAATCCATAAATTGCAATAGCAGTAGCTTCAGAGGACCATTACGATAACTTATTCCCTGAAATAAACAATAACAGCCACCCAAAATATGTGTGTGGATCAACTAAATAAAAAGGAAGATGCATGATAGTCCTCTCTAAATAAAAGGCAGGTTATACTTTAAAACCTGAGAAATAACACCCTTAATAAATGCTCCAAATCTTCCTTATACGTATTATGTTTTTGCACGAATTAGCCTAAGGGAGAGAGAATATTGAGAGGAATAAAGCGCACGGCTTAGACAGGTCACTAATCTTTCTCATTACTTAATTCCAGTTTTACAAAGCCATGAAGCAGATTACTGATCTGCCCTATGTGTGAAACAGCCTCCCCAGCACTGAACGGTCATGCAAAATAATGGGAGCAACTGTTCGAAATTCTCTTTCATTTTGCCAGGCTACACCAGTTTCAGAAATTTAAGTCCAAAGGTCACATTCTACAAAATTTTGGAAAATGCAGAAAAGAGTGTCATCTCGGAGCCATACAGGACTGCAGCTGTAACGCTATTGTTAGAAACCGCTCTTAAAATTACTCTGTCTTGACTTGCACCAAAAATTCCTTCAAGACTGGGCATGCAACGATCACAAGGAACCAGTCACAGCTGCTAAAAATGCCAAGAGCATTACAAATAAACAAATCCAGTTTTATTCTTTCCCTTGTTAGCTTGTACTAATATTAATCTATGATTAAGTCAGTTGTCATTTCTACTATACACACATCTACTCCTTAAAAGGTTGTTTCTAAAAGAATTGACAGCTGACATCAAGGCTACCTGACCACCAATTTTATTTATAAAAATCTTTAAACATCCTTTATTGAATTTAAAACTGAATAATCAAGCCCAGCGTAATTTTGGGGAGTTTGGGGACCCTTCTGGTTTATCCTATGTGAAAGTTACACAAACCGACATGCATCTCATGAAGACTCCTGGACCTGCTCACAAGCTCACATCCATTCAGTGCACTGTTAATACATACTATGAACAAATATCAAAGGTTACGAAGAAAATTATATTGAAATAAATCATCTGAGAGAAAATCTGCAACACTGTAGTTGGACCAAGAAAAGGTACACGGTCAGCTCAATATTAACATCATCAGCAGACATCTCGCAACAGTCCAAAGGGTTCTGTTTATTCTGCCAGGCTGGTTTCTCACTGACTCCTCAGTTGTAAAGTACTTGGAAGCAGACAGGCAGAAATTAAGTGTTGGTGGTTGTTTTTGAGAAGCAATCCGTGTGTCTCCAAATACTTTGTCAATGTTAGGCTGAGACTTTTGATACATTAACAGAATTTTATCTTTACAATTGTCTATTTCTCAACTAATTTAGACAAATCTCTGTCAGACCCGTCTCCCAGGACGGCTGGACAGCATGGCAACCCCTGAAATAAGACCAAGTTTCCTAACAATAAAGCTCTGGGAGAAAGTCCTAGGGAAGAGAAACCTTTCAGTTCCTCAAAAAGCCTCAACAATGGAGGTGTCTCCCATCCTACCCTAAAGCTGCTGCAAGTCCATTCTGCACAGATCACGTGAAAACACTCTCAGAAATTGAAAGCATAAGCAATCAATTTTAAGGGTATTTAGTAATTAGTCCTAAAAGGAATTCCAACCATATAAAGCTCCCTTGCCTTCATCTAGTTTATGACTGATAGCATCTGTAACCTCACGAGGCATCCATTAAGTTCAGTAGTTAATTACATCTGCTCTGACTGGACATTATTTACAGAACAAGCAGATGTCATTTTTCATTGCTTAGCTAGTCTACATGAGGCACTTCAGCTTACCCCTCTCGAATCACTGCTTCTCCACAGAAACAGGGATGGAGGGACAGGCAAAGGGTGCTCTGGTCAATTTTTGCAAAGGAACAGTTAAAGGCCATCATCCACTTAATGAAGACATCCACATGCTGAGCACCATGTGAAAATTCAGAATAAGCAAACACCAGCCAGTATTTACATCTTTGTAAGCAGCCAACAGAATGTGAACTTCTCTCTTTGACCTCAAAAGTGAATGGTCTTCGATACTGCTTCTGTCTGCTGGGCTCCAAACTGCAGCCAAACTGAAACATAAATCCTTGACAGAAGTGATGAAAGAAAGAGCTCTGTTGCTTCATTCCCAGATAATAAATATTTTTTATAGCGAGAGCTGATAGCCACAATAGTTGTACATTTGTATTATGAGCAAACAAAGAGAATCATCCCCTAGAAATATAAAGTGGTTACACACCTAGTGTGACTCATTTCAGAGTTATAACACAAAGGATTTCAACAACTACCTTTTTATAATTAGTTCTGGAAAACAATATTTTCAGTGAAAAACAAACATTACATTGAAACCTGCTCTCCTGTCATCTCCCTCACACATACTTTCAAACAGGTATTTCTTCTGCTTAGGAATATTTAAATTAACTGTAAAGACAAAAAAAAAAAAAGAGGCAATTAAACGGTCCTCTCAGTTTTGATGAGGTAGAACTGTAATAACCACCAATCTTACCCTAATTTTAAAATTATAATCTTGGACTATCTTAATTTAAAGGGAACAACACTGCCTGTCATGTTCACATGTGGCAAGGCTCTGAAGGTGAAATATAAAATGTGAAACTGCAAAGCAGTGTTAGGCCAAGCCCAAGATTAATTTACAGATCAAACTGAGTGTGGTGAAAGGTTTACGCTGGTGCATGCAAGACAATCTTCAGGCTTAGAGGAGGTGGAACATATCTCGGGAAAGCAGCATCTATTGCCTTCAAAATGACAGGCAGCAGAGCTGGGAACATAGGCACTGACTGACCTCATCCCTGGGCATATTTTTAAATAACCACATCCAGGCCTATCCTTCAGGTATATCAGAAATCGTGCAAATGTCAAGTGAACTAAGGTTTTTGGATCTCTAAGACTTCTCCTATGAAAAAGCATGTGATACATCTAAACATCTTTCAGAGATTTATTTCTGAACAACCTTACATTTAATACAGTTGGATAATTCAGACTTACTTGGTGCCAAGAGATCTGTTTCAGAGTAAAGGAAAATTCATCCCCAATTAAAGTACTGGTAAAATACAGGCACTCACTCCCAAAGCACAGATTTGAGAAACTGCAGACTGCGCCTAATGACTTTTAGTTCTGATGGGCGATTAGTGTGCTCTGTAATGGACTGACAGAAACAGCTGATTCTATTACAAGGACATGTTCTGGCTAGGATTTTCTCTCTGTTGCGTTTAAATTATAAATATGAACTCCCTTGAAAATATATGAAGACAAAAGACATTAATCAATCTCTAAAACTTCTGTCTTCTGTCCTTTACCATACTTCAAATTAGACCAAACACTGACTTCATCAGCAGGAAAAACCTCTCAGGTGCTCAGAACTGTCTGTACCATTGTTACTCTTCCATACTATCAAGCACAGAGTTCTCTCCATCCTCTACGCCTTTTGGAAGAAACTGCAAGTTTTTTTTCATTCAGGCATTGGCTTCAAAAGCAGATTTTAAGGTATATTCCAGTTTGTACCTATGGATACAGAAGAAATTTCTGAAGACTTGCAAATTCATCAAGAATTGTCATTGGAACAAAAAGGATTTGGGAAAGGGCTTTTCCTGAACCTGACAGATCTCACAACAGCTAGTCTGATCAATATCCTTGTTTGCACTTTCAGGTTCAATTCAATGCATGGTTAAAGCATTCAGCTCACAATAGCTTCTGGGGAGTTAGAAAGTCTTCAATACATTGTTTTTAACTCTACGCCTTTAGCGTACAGTAGGAGAACTAGAATACCAGAATCAAAGTCCGTGCTTCTCTGATAAGTATTTCATACAACCTACAGAATATTATACATACTGGAGAGAAAACGTAGTATGCAAAGTGTAAACAGGCAAATTTTTAGTACAAAGAAATTAAGTACAAAAGTGGTGCAAGCACCTAAAACACAACTGTGTACCTCTGCGCAAGCTTTCTCACTATTGTTTTTCAAGTTTTATTGCAATTTTCTTTTGCCTATCCCCACTCCGCTAACCATCAGCCCCAATTCAATAGCTTTTCTCAGAGTAGAACTTACAATTTTTATGCGCTTGCCGTGTATGTTTTAAGACTTTTCACAGAATTTTTTGCATTTTTGTTTGAGAGGGACCAAACTGCAAAGAAAAACCTAAAAAGATAAAAGTTTGGTGACCACCTGTGAAGAAATAACCTAAATAGCTTGAAAGGAAAGTCTCAAGGTTTAACTTTTTCAATAGCAACCTTCTACCTATATGCTCTTTGGTATATAACTTGTCTTCTCCATCAAGAAAATCCTTAGTTTATTTCCTTTAGATGTTTAACTCATTAATCCATATTTAGACATTAATGTTTTCTCTCAGCCAGTGCTGCCACAAGCTGTACTGGTGCTCACCAGATTCTCACAACAGAAGTGCAACTTCAGTAGCCAGAACCAAGGATTAATAAAACATTTAAAGTAACCCTATAAAATCATTCATTGCATACACAAAAACTGAATTAAGTTCATTCATTCTCTGAATTTAAATTCAGTGATAACTGATACTTTTCATTTCAATAAAGCCATTTAGAAATTGATAAAATAGTTCCAACATATTCTGACTGCAACAGGTTCAAAGCTCTTTTAAAATATTTTCACTTTTTCAGCAAAGAAAAGGAAAAATCATGATTCCCATTTAAATCCTATTCTTGGGTCTAAAACATTACATCAAATTCACCACCACTTTTTAAGCATTTCAGTTTACTTAAGAGGAAAGATACACCTTCAGACAGAAACTTCCAGGATTTAAGGGTTTATTTTTAATGTGGACTTCGTAGTTGTTGAATTCAGAATTTTAACATCTGAAAGCAAAACCACCATCTAGTCCAGAAATTACAGACGGCTAGCTACTTGAGTAACATAGATAAACCCCAAAGTAATCCCAAGGCAGCTTCTGGGGCTACTGCAGATTTACATGATATTTATAAGTGATATTTTTAGACTGAATATCTTGAACTGTCTTTTCTCACCTCCACAATAAAAAAAAGCAAGTCACAGATAACACTCTTGGTTCTTTTTCACTGTTATTAATTCCCCACGATCTTCTTAAACAATGAATTAGACTATGAAGTTTTTCTGCCCATCATTTATTTTCACAGAAGTATTTCCCTTTGAAACAAATTAAAACATCAGCTTGACATTTTGCTCAGAAAAATATTGAGGTGGCTCACACAGAGACAAGAACTATCAGAGATTTGGCCAAAAAAAAAATAAATTAATAGGTATCTTCAGAGAAAAGAGCAGTTTTTCAGATGTAGTAAGTCTGCTGTCTTACTAGATGAGCCCCTGGGAAGGTACATTGCTTTGTTAACATGGTGTTGGAATATATTTCAGCTGGAGGTAAAGCAGCTCAAATCATACTCCCTCCTTTGCCTGAAGCTGTAAGAAGCTAGCAAGCATTTATGCCTAGTCTGCTTAAACTGCAGTGTACAACTTGCTTAAAAAAAATAAAATCAATAGACATTATGCCTACTTATTTAAAAATCAATAGACATTAAAGATGAATAAAATATTCTTTTAATTTTCCCAATAATTATAATTGAATATTTATAAGCCGCTCTGCCCCCCTTAAGTGCAGATGTACACAGAGTGTTTAAATGTGTACTGGTTCTAAGAAGCAGATTCCATACTGTAAAACAAACTAGAAAGAATTATTTGTAAAATAACTACTGAAGAGTACTAAACCTTATTTTCAGTCTTAATACTTCCAAGTTTTGCTAATTTCAGTATACTTAAACAGCTTTCCATGGCCTTTTCAGTCCTAGAGAGATAATGAGCAGGATATAAACCTGATAAAGCAAGTGACTGACAAAAAGATAGTATTTTCAAAACAATATAGGGACCTCACTGCACAAGTTTCCATTAATTTCAGTGTAGAAAGTAGGAAATTAAGGTCATTGTACTGTCTGAAAATCTCCATCTGTACTTTCCTTCATACCTAACAGGCTTTTGCCTTCATAAATTCAGGTATTCTTATCAAGGTAAATAAGTCTCTGGAGCCTGAGAAACGCAGAGAGCAAAAAAAAGGCTGAAAAAAACAACAGGCAAATAAACAATATAATAGTAAGATACAGGAAAGGGAAGTTAATCTGCCTACAATGCCAGTTAGCTGCCATGTGCAATACTGAGCCATGGAGCAAAGCAATACTTAGAAGTGCTTCCACATTAATTCTAGAAGCCTGAAAAATAAGACAAAAATATATTTGGCATCAACCAACCAGCCTCTGTAACAGGCATCCCACATACCTACCCATAGGAGGATAACCTGTGAGATAGTCTTGTCAATATCTACTTTTCAGGAACGATGGACTAAGATGTATGGGCAGGGAAGTGGCTCTGTAGATGAAGTTTACCGGGATAAAAATATTACAGAAGAAAAGCATCATGGAATCTCTTTGGGCAAGAATCCCATGCCGTAATAGTAAAAAATGCAGTTCTAGGACTGTGCTACCCACTCTCAAATCAGGACAGTGACAACAATCAGGAAACATTAAATAAGGTTAGGGAAGCTGCACAGTTAGGACAAGTCATGAGAGCAGAAGATTTCAGTTCCCTACATGGACTGGGACAGTGCCTCATTAGGATAAGCAATAGAATATTTTGGACATAGTAAATAATTGTTTCCTGGAAGACCAGTTTGAAATCCAAGAAGAGATGCTATTTTGGATTTAGTCTCCAGTCTTCTACATTCTTTTTAGTTTTTAGTGCCCACAGCACAAATCTATCTTGACTTTGCTGCAGCATTCCTCCTGGGCAAATGCCTTCAGTCCCAAAAGGTTGATCAGTTCCCATCGCGCCTAGTTCCTCCTTTTACACCATCATCTCATCCACACATCGGGGCTGTTAATCTCTTCTTGCCTACCGAGTCCCAGACACGGAGCTGGCAGGTATTACAGAGAATGTTATCACAGAAATCTTGTCTTTAAGTGTCCCATTTGGCAACCTGAATTTAGCCTCAAGAGTATCCGTCCTCAGACATCCTACATCAGAAATACATTTAACTGCATTTACTGACAGACTCTCCCACTATCAAAATTAGCTTCCTCTTATCCTTAGGGATCACCTCTGCCGCAGGAGCCTCCTCAGTACAGAAGGATACAGTGAAAACATCTGGAAGGTGTTTCTTGTCTAAAAGACTGGGTCCATGTTTCTCAGTAGGTTGCCCTCTTTTTCCAAAATGCACATCCTCAGCAGCAGCAGAGAGGCTGACACAGTTAAGATGGGAATACCCTGTCATGTCTCTGTAGGTCTCATCTATGAAACTCTACTACATTGGTCCAGTTCAGCTGCTTCCATCTGAAAAGAGCAATCCAAGTCTCCTAGTGCTGGGGGCTCCTTGAATCACATGCACACATTTAAGCCCTGCTCCCTGACGACATATATTTTGCATTCTCTGCAATAATTGAAGAACACTTCATTTAGACACTAGATTTTTACTTTTATCTTGTGTTTAAAATGTGTTAGGCATTGGAAGCTATTATTAGTAAAGCTTTTCCTTTAAGTAAGTAAGTAAGATTAATCTCTTCCCACCCTATTCTACTTTTATTCAACAAATTAAAAATAGGTGAGATATATCCAAAAGCATGTTTAGCTTGTTGTTGTGTTAGGTGTGGTTCTGTTGTTGGTTGTATGGGTTTTTTTAAATGCTGACTTGAGGCATTCTCTCCCTTCACTGATGACAGCCAACCTTTTTCTTGTCCCCTGTTCACTGTACAAATTAGAAAATTCTGTTACTTGCACCCCTGCATCTCTGAACAGGCTAAGCATTCTTGGTATCCCATATGCTTGGACAGAAAGCTGGTAATGTTTTAAGCGTGTGAAACATCTTACATACAGAAGTAAAAAAAACAAACGCAGAAGATGAGAATTATTTTATTACAGCAAAGTCTCAAGGTTCTCCATTAACTCCAGCATACAGTACATTAGTACACACTGCACAAGACCAAATATGCAGATTTTCTGTAAATCCCTAGCAGTGTGAGGAATTTACTAGGTAAGTAGTCAACACAATGCCAGAATCTATATATACACAACTAACTACACATACACCCACATAAGGCCAAACTAGCACTCATTTCAGAAAGGATAGGGGAGAAACTGTAAACGGTTCACTGAAGACAATATACAGCTGGAGTTTGGAAAAAAGGAAACAAGCTGTTAGGCAGCATCAAGAACAGGATGGAACATAATATGGAAATTATTATAATGCCATTAGCTCAATCAGAAACACATCAGCAGCTATGATGCCATGTCTGGCTCTGGTCATGTCATTCACAAAGACAAATCCCAGGCTCCAAGCTGAGACAGCGAGCTACTATTCTTAAAATTCATTTTCTTATGTAATATATACTTGAGCCTAAAACTAGAAAAAACCTCCAAGCACCAACTTTAAGGAACAAGTTTTCAGAAGACAGGAAATAACTTGTCCTTCTAGCCAAAAGAACAGACTGCAGTGTGACAGCAGAGGCACTGAGCAGTGCCGTACATAGTTCAGCACTGGAGCATCTTCAGTTCATCTAAAAGAAATGAACATTGAAACGCTGGCAGCCATCATTCCAGCAAAAGTAATCTTTGGCTGCGGTGAGGACAGTCTCTTGGATTCATTGAGTAAAATCAAGTGAGAATCCCCATGGAAGGAAAGCTACTCAGAACAAAGGACAATGCTGGCACAAGAAATGATGCAGACAAATGGGTGCATGTGTATGTGCTGGAAATGGAAATTAAAAGTTCCTGATTTTCAGAGGACCATGCTTCTGAAACAGTAGCAATACAGATTATGAGGTACCTATATTCCCTATGGTCCTAAAGAGATACAATTGGACAGTATATATACCTCATTTCATACATATGTATATATACACACACAACTTCCGTGAATACACACACATAGAAAGAAATTCAATTTCCTTGGGATACATGGAAAGCTCACACCTTTTAATTTGGACATATGCAAACTTAAAAAAAAAAAAAGAAAAGCAAGTTTTGTTCCAATGCACTGATGCAGCACGGATTGCAGTATTATTTATAACACGCCTATCTTTTACAACTGACTTCCTTCTTTGGAAAACAAAAGGCTTAGAAGCCACAGGTTTCTGGAATGTATTTTATAGAAGTACAATTTATGGAGGCCTTTAAAAACAGCCTGCAATATATATAGCAAGCAAACTGTGAAACCTTAGCACAAGAGGAATTTTCCTAATCTGCTTAAGGACAGGATTTTTTTTAGTGGCAACATGGCCGCTGCTATATGCCTGTGTTTCTCTGCACTAAGCCTGTTTGCTTTTTGTTTTTTGCTTAGTTTGATTCTCTGGGGGGGATTAATTGTTTTTTGCTTTTTTGCCTTCATGGTAGGATCGCTTTATTATCTGATTTTACGGCTGCCATTGCCATTTTCTGTGGGGGCACTTTTTTGTTTGTTTTGTGGCTCATCTTCAGTGAATCCTCTCTAGTTACATACGACCTTTTTGGCTTTTTCCTCCACGCTGTTAATACACTGCGCTACCAGTTACCTTATGAGAGATTAACTGCAAGACTATCAGCCCCAATTTCAGCAAGCGAAGACTACAGAAGGATCTGTTGGCTGCTGATACACTGAGGTCCCAGCTGAAATACTCCTTAAACCACAAGTGTGTCATTTGGGATGGACGGAGCTATATCACGTCTTTTCGCAGGAGGATGCACTCCAGGAGGAGGAATCGCACTGCTGAAGACGACACTGTGGATCAGGACTTTTTCCAGGCGAAGAAAGAGCTACCAAGAATCCAAAGGTTTTCTCATTTGACTCCCATTCCACCAGCAACCATCATGAGCTGTTATTTCAGGTTTTTTAATCTCTAAACAATAAGGTTTTCACCATTGAAAACAGAATTAGCACCTTTATGTTAATCAATTAAAATATTTAATTTAATTTTGACTTGGTTATTAAATCTCATATTACACATACTTATGATTTGGACTTTGGAAATAACACTGGTCAATTAATCTTCACCATTAATAAAATGAAACTGAATACCTGTAAAAATTAAAACTCTGTTGTACTATGGAGAAAGTTCTACTTTGTCCACCACCGGGGCACAAAGGGAGTCATACAATATCTAGCTATTCTTTTAGTACTGGCTTGTTATTATGCCTTGTGCATCAGAAAGTAACCTCCCATGGCAAAAAAAAATCAATTTCTTGTAAAATTATGTCACTGATTGGGAGTTTTCCCCCACTTTCATCCTCCGCAATGTTTTTTCTTTGTTGAAAGTTTAAATTGTGTTTAACAAGTGTTCTTATTAAATATTTTGCTGTCAGTGAAGTTCTCATTCCTGTCCTGCAACCCCGAGTTACCATCCTAAACCCAGTGGCATATTGGCTGCCTTAAAGTGCAATGAAGTTTTTCCCATTGTTTTGAGATTGCCCTTGAGGAATAGCATAAATGGTCTTATTTCTCAGTTTATTCTCAAACTGCCTGGTAACCAGGCTGTGGTCAAACTACTGCGAGTGACCAGGTAAGGACAGGACACAAAGCTGCCACATCTCAGGTCAGATGCATTAGCTAGCCACGTGCACAGCTACAAGTCCATTACAAGCCTTACTTACATTATCTTCATTAACTTTCTTAACACTCGCCTGCTCTGATGAATTCATCTGATGTTGAAAGCCGACTTCTGTTTCTATTTGTTCTGAGGTTGGAATTCCATCAGATCTGCAGCTATGTCTTTAATTTTCCAGACCAAAATAGTATAGATGAATTTTTACCTGGATCAAAAATAGGAGACCTTATTCACGTTAGTAATGTTAGCACTTTTCTTCTAATATTAGTACTAATGTATATATTCTCCTTCTTGATCTAATGCTCTACATTGTCCCCTTATGATAGTTCTGCTTTGTATACAGTGAATCCTGTGGCATTGGGTGTATTTTATGATAAACATTCTATTTCTTACTTGATACTTGTATTTTTAGTTTAAAATTTTCATGAGCTGATCTCCATGTTATGATTTTATATTTACACAAGACTACTCGTATAGCTATTACACGAGTTCTTTAAGGAATTATGATCCACACTCTGATATCTCTTACACTATTTAACATGTGTCAAAATAAATATTAGAAAAATCCTTTTTAATGCAAAATAATATCTGCATGGATATTGCACAAATCTTTATCAACTGAAATACTATTTGAAGATTTCCATTCCAAAGCAATTACCACTCCTGCAGAAGAAAGCAGCTGATGAAACAGGGGGCAAAAAAGATCAGTACTTAATCCATTATCACATCCCAGTAATGCTAATCTAGGTGTAAGATTAATTTGGACTTCAAACATATTAAAGCAGCAAAATAAGATTTGCTTCCCGAAATGTTCAAAAGACAGTATATCCATATGATCAGATTCCACATTTACTGCAACCTTTTGTCCATAACATGCATTTGAAACCAGCTCCTTCAGTTCATAATTTATCTTAGAAATTCAGTAAAAGCTAATACAAAGAGATGGTGTATGGAAGCATTTACAAGACCCAAATGTGGATTTTAATATGGGAAACAAAATTTAATCAAGGAACATACTTCCAAAGTAATCCCTTCAGTATTTCTCTCACATAAACTTATAAAATGATTTGGAAGTAGCATTTTGTTTGTTTGCATCTATGATTTTTCTGCTCTTTTCAGTGCTATGCTTTTCCCTAAGAACTTGACAGCTACTTGATAATTCAATTCTAAAAACATTTGGTTTAGGCTGCCTGATGTTAGCAGTTGAGTGTATTATTTCTAAAGTAATTTTTTCCCAAACACATGAATTCAATAACCTATCAGCTTATTTCACAGTGGTAACGGTGAATAACCTCTATCTTACTACTGTTAAATCTAAAGTTAACTGGTTTCAAATTTGCTAGTTTTTCATTTTGGTTTCACTGGCTTTGATTTCTGTTCAATTTATAAAGGCGAACACTGCTTAGCAGATTCTGACAGATATCTTTTTTTATTTGGGATTTCAAACTCAGCGTACATACTATTTGACCCAAGAACTCATTGCAGTGTAACAAGAATTAACATTGTGTATACAGATTGAGATGTGAAGGCACTGCAAGACTATGGTCTTCAATGTCCTTCTGGGTTCTTACAGTTTCTACATCCTGCCTCATGGCTTTCGGCATTCATCTGCCTGCCTCCTTAATTTTCTGTCACTTAACAGAGCTCTCATATCACCCAGCCAGTACTGAAGTGTAGGTTCAAACATATACCTATTTTTTTCAATGCTACACATATTAGAAGACCAAAGTCTTGTTCGCTATACTCCGTGTTTTAGACTCACGTATGTCAAACCCCTGGCTAAAAACTTTTGCTAATGTTTTGCTTGAGTTTGGTTTACTGTCTGCTAACAAAAACAGAAACCAATTTTTAACCTTCCAGCACAAAGTAAGGTAATGCTGTTTTCGGGGGGGGAGGGGAGGGAGGGGGGCGCATCTTTTTGTTCCTAGTTGTCCTTGGTTTAACATTTGAACATTCATTATTCTCATATTACCTCATTTTTAATTAAAACAGATATCCTCTGAATTTGATTTAAAATTTTAACCTTTAAAAACTAATACCATGTTCAAATGCTATTAATGTTTATCTCTGCCTTATGGCGCTCTCAGCTGTATCTTATGATCTTTAGAGTTACTTTGACTCCCTTGCCTGCGTTTTCCAAGAACAAGTCTTTAAGTTACCCTCTGTTCGGAAAAATACTCTAGCCAAGGAATTAAGCACAGCCTTTTCCTACAACTTAAAATATATTTACAGATATTTTTATCCTTTGTCTGCATCATTTTTCATTTCTGTTTCTGGCTGCTATGAAGCATTTTAGCACTATGCAAATTAGCAACAACACAAACACCAAATGGAAGATTCCAGGGGGGAGGGGAGGGAAGGGAATAATTATTTAACAGTAAAGTCAATGTTATTTCAAACAGATCATCTTGTCCAAATATATCTGTTTGCATAGTTGAAAGACTGTGAGAAAGAGCAGAAACAAGAAGATTTTGAAAGGCATGTTAAGTAAAAGCCTATAGTATTGCTCAAACTGTTGCAAAATATTGTGCTTAAAACTAATTTCTAGCCATAACACCAACTATCAATCACTATCTGTTACACTAATAAAAGGATTTTATTCTATTTTTGCTTTTTTAAAATTGACATACATCCAAGACTATAAGTGGCAGAGAACGTGGGACATGGATGACATTTAGGAAAGAATCCTCATTCATTACAAGAGTTATAGAAGGTTTTTTCCCCTGTATTTGTGTAGCATAATACAGTCCCTAAACCTGCTTGTTACACAAATATTAAATAGAAATTTCTTTTTTTTTTGTGAGTTCTATTAGAACTGACTCGGCATCTCAGACTGTTTGAGCGCTTGCAGCTTTCACATACAATTTGGGTCACCCATCTTTCTCCATCCTAACAACAACTTGTTCCACACAAGAAGATTGTAAATTTATGCCAGTCTTTGGTTCATTAAAACAAAGTGTTCATTTCTTCCTTTTTATAAAATAAACCAAAAGCAGATCAATCGATTCCATAAAAACACTCAGCAAAGACCCAAAAGCCCAGCCTATATACAAAGGTAGCCTATTTTTATTTTTACAGCTAAATATCTTGCTGTATTTCTTTTTTCCTTCAGGAGAGCAGGGGGGCTCTTGAAATACCAAAAGGAATTATTTTAATGCTTTCTCAAATCTGCCTCCTAGGAGTTTAGAAGCACTAATTCTTTACCAAGAATACTTGGGGAGAAATTGAGGTGGCTAGCTGGGAAAAAAAATGCAACCATTCTATTTAAAACAACACTTCTCCTCTCAAGTGGTCAGGTTTCATTTGCACAATGCGCCCTGCTGCCATTAATTTAGCAGCCCTCTAATCAAGCTCACTTCCTGAAAGAAAAGTAGAGAATATTGAAATGATTGTTGTTAAACTCCAAAGTTTTCAGAAAACAGAAGAAACTTCAGTATGAAGCCTCCTCTCGAGTCCCATTATACAACACACAGAGTTCTGCGATGCTGTTTGACTTCACCTGCAGAACAACTGGGATCTGCACGCTGTGGCTTCAAGATAAATGAGGAATGAGAAAGGGAGGCAAAGCCTTCTTGTGAGATGGCTTCGATTTGCCTACAATGGGGAATTTTTCTAAGTTTAAACATAAAAAATAAGTAGTTGTTTCTTGAAATACTCACTTTCACCTGATACTGGTGACCAGAGCAGAAAGAGACCAACGAAATCAGAGTCTTCAAGAACACCAGGCACCAACACTAGACTGCTTTGTTTAAAATATCAGTGTCCATATTAAGGGTATTTAAATTCATTTTACTTCAGCAAGAAACTAGGTCACCTGAGGATTAAGGAATAAATGAATGAAAGCCATACACCAACCTCTTAAACAGTAAGAAAACACAGTTGTTTCTGGTTGAAAGGTGAAATTAGTAAAACTGTTTGTTAGTATTATATTGTCTGCCAAAAAACACAAGCATGGAATGGAAATCACTTCATCCAGTAATTCACTTAAAGACAAGAGAACTATTGCCTCTCAGAGAGAAGTCAAAAATAGAAGGAAGTTACATGCCACACAGTAACCACACTAACTTTCTCTGAAGTCATTGCAATTTTACCTCAAATGCTATTTTGTTTGACTTTTTTTAAAGAAAAAAAAATATGGTTATCTTGTGGTACACAAACCCTACACAAAAAGATGAAGTTATTTGTGCAAGTAACGCAAGGCAAGTTCTACCCCAAACCCCTCATTCCACTGCCTTCAATTTTATGCAAGTTATGCGAGGGCTAGCTGTCAAGAAATCATTCTTTTTAAAAAGGAAGAGTTAAGTACATGGAAAATTGGCAGTTGCCAGCAACAGCACATGAAGTACTTCTCAGCTCACCATTTAGACACGTAACTGGATTTTTTACCTGGCTACATTCACCTCCCCATCACTATCAAAAAGAAGGAATTCTCTTACAGTACCATTTTTCGGTAACTTGTTTCACCAAGATTGCTGCGATCCATACAACCAGGCAAGGTACAAGCTATTTCTCTTGATTCACGGTAAATCAATATCATGTTTCCAGCACCACACAGCTAAATTACATCTATCGCGTCTGCTGCTGAAAGCTGTATGTAAGGGCATGGTTTTTCTTTAGTATTTCATTTTTATCAGTCCCAGCGGTACTACATTGCATTCTATGTTATATTATGCCTTAACAAAAATGATTTTACTACATCTCTCTATCATCTGTCTAAACTTAATCAAGCACAACATTGCTTTCTGAAAGTCTACAGTAGTCTCGTGTCCCTGAGGGGCTTTCTTCATGGTAGCCACTTTGGAAGAAAAACATCGGCTCAGCACTGTCAAACTATCAAAATTTACAAGCAGGCAGTCACCAGCACACAGCAAAACTGTCCCCGATCATAGCTGTTAAAACATCTTTAATATTTGCCCATTTCCATACAAGAAGTTTTGGATGCTATTTCATAAATAAATGTTTTGAGACACGAAGTGCAACAGAACTGCCAGGTTTAAATTTGGCCCACAGAGTTTGAAGGCAAGGCCTGCAAAAACAGGCAACAAGCTAAGAACAGTTAGCTGCAAGACATTCACACTTAAGAAAGGAAGAGAAGATAAGAGCTAGAAAAATAAACAGTGAGTGACTAGAGACCATTAGAAAAACTAAACTGTCAGCCCGCAGTCTTTGTAATCCTCATATCAATCTGAAATGTAGAATCACTCATGTCCCTGTTTAAGTCACCGCCAATCTTTTTGTTGCCCTGACCTCATCACAGTCCGTTCCTCTGGCCTTTAAATTTATCCTCATTGTTTAAGTTTTTTTAAGATCCTAATTCCCTCCCAACAGGCAATCAACAATTAGCCCCCACAGGGGCATCTCTTTTCTGGTCAGTACACATTCTTCCACCTTGACCAAATTGTTCACTACAATCATGAAAAATAAAGCTAAGCTAAACTACACACATTTTTACAGAGGAGATCACTACATATAACTAAAGACAAAGACCAGCATAATATTGGCAGGACTTTATAATAGTCCGAGGGCCACAAATTCATTGGGAAGGAGACGACCATGGGTTTGGCTTGTTCTATTTCAAACCAATGTAGCCTGGAGTCATTACCAGCATGTACAAGGCACAGCTCACAGAACAAATGGAGCAGAAAGGACCTTATTCACGGACTGCACCAACCTACCCCAGTGACATCCGATATCATTTCATTTTTTTGGCTGCCAATACAAGTGACATTTATTAGCCTATGCTGATACAGAACAAGTGATAAATGTCAAAGTCAATTAGTATTTTCATATTTTGATGAAAGCAATTTAAAAGTAATTATATCAGGATACAGTTGTTTAAGCTATGCCATACAATAGGCAATAATTATATTCATCCTCATTCTAAACATGATTTTATCACACTAATATCCTAGAGCATTTTGGAAAGAGAAACCTTCAACTACAAAAGCATCTGTTGTGCTAAACCAATTTGATTTAAAAGGAGCATTGCTATTAGTAAAATGAGTCATTTATAGATTTGACCAAAGACAGGTAAAAACAAAGTTGAACTACTTTCCAACCAGACAATTATTTGTTTATATTCATAGACAAAGTGCTGCTAACTTCAAAGCCCTGACTTTAATGATATCTATCTCATCTCTAAACAGAAATACAGAACTATAAATGCACTTATTTAAGAAAGAAGAAACTCATTAAAAGGACAGCAATGACTATGGCGGGATACCTTCTGCATAGAAAGTGGAAAAATTAAACCCTTTATTCATTATATTACAAAAAGCCTGCAGTAGAACACTTTACCCAAATGCCCACAGCAGACAATAACATGTCAGGATGCATGGAAAAATGGACCTTATTACCTTCAAACATATCAATAAAATTGACATGGAAGAATAGTTAAGGACAGTAAGGCCTAATGTTAGAATAAAGACCATCAAAATCTGAAACAACTTAATACTTTTTATACCGGATATCATTTTTGATCCTTAAAGCAAAAAGAGAAACTTCAAAGTTTAATCATACAGAAGCATTTATGTAAAATGCCATGTATTATGTACTTATGCTACAGTATACAATAGTTCAAACTGAAATTAGCTTTCTAATATGGAATAAATAAGACTATCAAAATCAAATTAATAGATGTATAACCTACCAGTCTTTCTTTTAGGCTCTGAATCACAAAACTACAAAATGTGATTTGTAGTAAATTTTCCAAATAGAGAATGATTTAAAAGCTCATAAGTCAAGTTTAAGGAACTCTCTACTGCATTATTTACAGTATAAATACAAGGTTTCTGCAAGATATGAGTAAAGTGAAAATGTGTATTTTTAAAGCATACATTGCTACATTAAACCTAGCATTCCCACACCACTTGAATTTCCTGTATTTTCAGGTGGCATTTATTTTGTTTAGCAATTCCTTTTAAATGTGCCACTCACAACCAGGCCAGAAGTTACACTGCTTAACCTGCATGATAATTAAGAAAAACCTTTAACAAGTAGAAACATGAACATCGAGATAGCAAAATTTTAGTAAGTCCACCAAAGCCAACTCCACTTCTTTGATTCCTGAAAGAGTACATAAACTTTAGACAGTTTGCTCCTGCAATAAAAAAAGGCTGCTAAAGTGTATTACGGATTTGAAACTTCAGAGTACATCCACATAGTTGAACACAAACTACAGGGGATACCTGAACTGTCTTGGATGCAGAGAAAAATAGTTGTATTTGCACACTGCTCTGGTGGGCAAAGAGACTCTGCTGCTCACGTAGTTGCTGAATAAAGTAATCCAGATACCTGCATCTCTGTTGTGTTGGGTATGTGTATCAAAAAAGTCTAGGGTATGCAATTCTTAAAAATAAATCCAATTTGAAGGTTTAATATCATATACTTCAGAGAATAACACAAAAACACCACAGATATTTTGCACAGACACACTTTGGTGTCTACAAATTACTCTGTATTTTTTAATAGTAGCTTCTAGAAATTCAAGAATAACCAACCTTGAAAAGCCTATCTTGTCTTGATCCCAGAAATGGTAAAATCCTGTGTACCTTCTGGAAGTCCCATAAATTCTAATGGCCTCAGTAAAGCAATTTAATACAAAGTAAAAGAGGAACAACTGCTAAATCATATGGGAAATACTGCAACATAACTGACTTTAAATGTCTCTCAACATTTTAGAGAGGCTTTTCTAGGTGTTACTAAAATACTGCAACTCACAATATCCTTTTGTCATTTATCTGACTAGTAGCCAGAATTTACAGGTATTCACAATGCTAAGATACTCCATATTTATCCCTTGAAAATATGAGAGGGCTACCTGCCCCCAATCAATACTGATAGCTTTTCAAAATTAGATTTTCACTTGGCATGTTTTAATTAGGTTTCCTTTTACAAAACCCACTATCTTCCAGTGTATTAGAGAAACTGAAGAGGCAACCATAATCAGCAGAACTGACAGGAAAATAAAAAAGTGCTCTAACCAATTTCAACTTCTAGGCTGATGACATAAGCCTAGAAGCAAAATACATGCTGCCTCACTGCAGGACATTTCTTCTCATTAAAGAGGTAAGTGGGTCTGCGTAAGCAGTGAAGACTATTAAAGATAAGCAGATTAAACACTAGTCTTGCAGCATGGTAGCAGCACATTATGTTGCTAGGTTGGAGAACTGGGTTTTCTTTTAAGATTTGGGATTTCCAGCACTAAGCAGGTACAAAATGGAAGTGATATTAACACAAGCGAAGCACCCCAAGTGGCTAATGGTGAGGAAAAGAAACAGAAGCCACTCTCTACACAGCAACCCCTGCAACCACCACCGGCAGCATTCATTGTACCCTCCTGGCAACAAGCAAGTCTATCAAGCAGATATTTTCAAGCTGATGAAATGTATGAAAAAGATATTACTGTTTATCTTTGGGAAGAACTTTGTCCAACATCTACCTAGACTCAGATGCACACACACCCCCCACCATTCTGCCACGTGGTCATCTGCTAACAAAATCTTTCTTCCTGAAGTAGTAGAATTAATTATTGGCATTTTTATCTTTTCTCACAGGCTGAAAATAAAAAGTTTAATTCGGCTTCACAAGCATTCACAAAGTCCTTACTGACAATTTGAAAGCACTTATTTAAGCATAACTAAAGCAAATTATCAGACCAATTTAACAATACCCCAAAGACAGCAGCTAAATGCTATCTTTTCTGCCTGAACAAACCATTTAACCTTTTATCCTTGTCCATATTTGAAGGACTTTTTATTCTGACAAGGTTTCACATTTTTCCCTTGGTATAATTTCTAATGTCTTCAAAGTGAATGCCAGAAGCATGTGCTCCCCAAACTCTTTTCCGCTCATTGCAAAGTGGGCCCCAAGCACCAACCCTGAAAAATCAGACCAGTGCGAAAGCTCACATGCCAGGCAGATATCCACCAAAAATCAACGATGCTCCATACCACTCTGAGCGTGAATCCTCAGTCCTGCAGTGAGATGCAGTATACTCATACACACCATAACAATCCATTTTCCTATGTTATAACATATGGCATCCAAGCACAAGATTGTAACAGACTCGCATAATAAAAATTCATTATTTGTTTCCACAGACTGAGTTTGGTCAAAACAAGTTGCTTAAGACTGATCTAGTTAATGAATTCTAGTAACCATTCATCTGTAGTCAGTGTTCCTCAGTCCTGCTTCTCACTCAAGTCCCTTCAGATGCTCCACCTGAGCAGAAGACAGTGCACAACATCCAGCTAGTCTGGGCACCCAACTATTGACCAGCCAACCTAGCCATAACAGCAAGCTCATTTGGCCTTCACCACTGTCCTAACGCTAAAGCGGATCCCCCTCCTTCTGTCAGCTGCTAATTTTCACAGAAGATTAAGAACTTAAACTATCTTTTGGACATCCTCTCTAGACCAAATTTTAATTAATTTTAAGTGTTGAACTGGGAAAACTGTTACTGGGAAAATAGGAACCAAGTCTAAGCACAAATATTGTTTCTTTTGGAAGTTAGCCTAAAAATATGACCTTTTTTAAACTAATATTTTTAAGAGAAAAACAGTACACATTTTCTTGTATTCTAAGATAAGTCTACAATTTCAGTATCTGCATAAATCATTTTTCTGTCTCTTCTCGTATTACCACCTCTTCTTCAGATGTCAGTATAACTGGTGACTACCTACATCATAACTGTTGGAAGCCCTTCAGCAGACATCTGATCTGTGGATTCAGTTATGTTCCTGGTAAATCTGTAAGCAGTATAAAATAAGTCTCGTTAATGCAAAGAATCTAAATTAGGAAGAAAATATGATTATGTTCCAAGGGAAATTTGTTATTTCTCTTGCAGTTTTGAATTCTTCAAGTAATTGTAATGACAAGTAACTACGGAAATACACCATATTCCAGGGTGTATTCCAGATTTCAAATGTGAAACTTTACACTCAAGTTTCTAATGTTATCTTCCAGAGGCAACTTTCACAACTCAAAGAAATATCCACATTTTTTCTAAACGTAATTTCAATAAAATTGTCTTTCTTCTACCTAAAGAACACTTAAGCTTGAACTTTCAAAGCAGACCTGTCAGCTTTGCTTTGATACAAACATAACACTGTCATTCTTCTGTTGTCTTAAGACAAAAGCCATTATTCCATGTACACACAAGAACACTAGTGGTAATCCCAGGAAGCCAGCATATGGACCAATGTTTAGCTTGATTAAGAGTAATATTATCCAATTTATACTGTTTATTATTCAAAGATTTTAGAAGAATGCTATTTAAAATGATCCTTTCAAATATTATGACGAAAGATGCTCAAACTTTTTTATCTCAATTTGTGAGGGTTTTTTCACCTTTGTATCTTTTAAACACATCACAGGTATCCCAAAAGGATATACATCTCCAGTATAGGAGAGAGAAACCAATCCCCTTCAAAACCCAAATGTTTTCTTTTGTTTCA
This sequence comes from Larus michahellis, assembly GCF_964199755.1. Taxonomy (NCBI): domain Eukaryota; kingdom Metazoa; phylum Chordata; class Aves; order Charadriiformes; family Laridae; genus Larus; species Larus michahellis. The sequence goes on along the minus strand of NC_133903.1, from coordinate 46,889,077 downwards.
GCATACTTTCCATCGTCTCCCACAAAGCCTCAAGCACAAAATAAAATATATGGTCCAGGCCAAGCCCCAAACCAAGATGAACAACATCCCTGGCCAGAACAAGTTTTGTTTGTGGAACGCTGAAGCGAGGATCTGGGGGAGTAGAGGGAGTTTAAAGTCGGGTGCAGAGTCACTGGGAGTTATCGGATGGTTTACAGAGCTTAGCATAGCTCTAGAACACATGTAAGTCAAGAAAAATGCACCACAAGAATGAAAGATGTAAAGATGAGAGAAATCTATATAATATTAAAAAGCCACTCAAAGTCAAATTTCTTCTAAAGGCTGTAAAAGCAAAGTCAGATTTCTCCTGAGAGTCAGTGCCAATATTTCCCACAGCAGGATACCCTGTAGCAGGCAGTAGCAAAAACTCAAGTCCAATAGACTCGTAATATCTGAAGATTTTCACACGTGCATGTATGCATGCATTTTCATGCTAAATTTAAAGTTAGCATTTAAAGTTAATTTAAAATTTACGAATTAACCTTTCAGTCAATACGTATTTCAAAAGTTTTAAAAAAGCAGAACAAAAAAAAAATCAAATTTTGAGTCCCATTCACAATCTCCCATCACCATAAACAGCTTCTTTTCCTTTATAGAACACAATTTCTACTTTTAGCTTTTTATAAAAATACTGTGAAATGCAACATTCTTACTAACTGCATGTTTTATTAGATCTTGTAACCAGCTCTGTAGCCAGCCAGAAATGTCTTCGGTTAATTATGAAAGACACTCTTGAGCAAGAAAAATTGAAGAGCATGTCAATTTTCAGGGTCTCTAAATTATGTCCAAAGAAGTCCCAGAGAGGGTTTAAACTGTACGGAAAACTGAACAGTACAGTAAGTCTTCTCTTGTTAAATATATTGATGCTTAGAGTTTCTCTAACCACTGATTCCCTTTCCCCATAAAACAAAACTAAACAAAGTGCTCAGTCCTTTGAATAAAATAAACTCAAAAGCAAGCTCCACCAAATATTCTGAGATTATATTCTCCATGTCCTATTTCCGCAGCTTCCAACCTCCATGGAGGAAAATGTAAGATTTATCTTTAGAATTAAGAAATCATTCTACTGAGGTTTTTTTATATTTTTCCTATATATACATATATATATGTAAAGTCAAACATGCTGCGTAGTAGAAAACACTAGCCAAAATAAACACATTCAAGTACTGTCATGCAGTTTGTGTTTCACATCTACACTGAAACCAGCACAAAAAGGGTCCAAAGTAAGTTAGCTAGTTGAACTTAGCCCAGATTTCAGCAGAAAAAGAAAGGGGGCTATCACTCTGTTGGAAGATGTGGATGCAGAGAACTGTGGTGATGATAATGAGCAGTATTCAGATGTGGCTGGACAAGTACCACAAGTGCAGAATATAAGATCCATGACAAGTATCTGAAATTTGGAATATTACACTCTCCATTACTTTTCTTACTTACACTTACTCGTAAGGATTTTGGGGATAGAAACTCTAAATTCTTGTATGTGTGAGAAGAGTAAAAGCATACAGGCAGCAGCTACTGCAATGCGAAAAAAAAATCACAGATTTCTAGTACAAGATGATGTTCAAAATACAAGCTCATCTTCATAGTGTGTACTACTGCTTTTCATCTGTACAAAAATACCAGCAACAACACATGATATACATGTACAGGAAACAATAACAAACCTAGGAAGCCTCATAACATTGGTGGCTAGTATCATGATGGATTTTACATCACGACAAATGACTAAAAAAAAAAAACAACACCGATCTCTGCCCAACACAGCAGAAGCAGCTCCACCACCTGCATTAGCACTCACCCCTAGGCAGTAACTAGTTCATTACCTGCAATGAAAGCCTAGAAATTAAAAGAATATTCCATTATCAGAAACGCTTTCTCAGCCTTCTGTCAATGCTATTGTACAGCTGTATCAGACTGTGAGCATGCTCTGTGTCTGTGTATATTTATATGTGTATATATATTTATACATACAGAGAAAATCTTATTTGTCCCTCCTGGATCTTCATTTCCACATATTTCACTATAACAAATTTGTAGACCAAGTTTGTGGCACCAAACAAGATGAACAAAAACAGACTGAGCAAATGCATAAGGTGATACAGATGGGTGACGCATGTCCTACAGACTTTGCCTGTAGGAACAATTCCAGTTCCTTTAGGTTACCTGCTTACACTACTACAATGCCTATTTACTGCAGGGATCACAGCAGAAGAGAATTCCCAGAGAAGACAGAAAGTATCACAGTAGTGATATCAGGTATATTTCAAGCTAATGGAGGGAACAAGAAGCAAAAGGAAAACATACGCAATTCATTTGTTGGAGAACAGGATGAGCTGGATGGCGAATGGTTTATTTTACAGTGAAAAAATGAATAGGTTTTGAAAAGAATAAGCCACCTGTGAGAGATGAGCACAAGGAAACCTGAAGGTCATGCAACCCAGGTCCTTGAACAGGTGATCACTGAAAATAAGGCAGGACTCAACAGTACTTTCAAAATAATCCGTGGAAGTAAAGTGAAAGAAACTTAAAGGTTAGAGAAAAAGAGTTTGATCCAGTAACAGATTAGAAATTTCTGTTGATATGAACAGAGTGGAGAGATTGGAAAAGCACATGGAAATTCAGATTACTGCCTTATAGACAGTGCTCTCAATAGGGACAGAAAAAAGGAAAACAAATAAAAAAACAGTTTGCTTTTATTAGTCATCAGAAATAACATACAACAGGAAAGAGGTATGTTTGAGAACTCAGTTACAGGAAGCAATAGGGGGAAGGCAGAAGAGAGGGAAGACTAAAACATCACCAAAAAAAAAAATTATTCCACCATATGAGACGCTGAATGAGCAGGAAGATATGAAAACAAAAAAGAACAAAAACCCCTAAAGCACGGCAGTCTCAGCAAAGCCACATCAGTAGAAATCTAAATCATCTGTGTTAAAAACAGCCAAAAAAAAAATATATGGAGGTTATCAAGATAAAACAGGAACACTGGTCATGGGAAAAAAAAAACCCCACAAACCTAAGATAATCAATTTGTTCATCTCAATCAATCTTCAGTAGTCAATTTGTAAATATTACATAAAATAGTACTAACGGGTTGTGAAAAGTATTCTTCTATACCAAAATATAAAGGAAACAATATTTTCACAGTGCAAGTGATGAAGTACCAAAACAGGTGCCAAGAAAGGCTGCAAAACCTCCGTCCCTAGAAATACTCAAAACCAGCCTGGACAAGACCTTCAGTAACTTGATCTAACTTTGGAATTAGCACTGCTTTGAGCAGAGAGGTTGAATTAGGGGACCTAATTTAGGCTGTGATGTTCATTTTAAAAGCCATCAACATCCAATTTGAACTAGCAAAGTCTTTTTTTTTATTCATCAGTGGCTTCCCAAACTATTATCAGCCAGCTCCCCCAAAAAAGTAATTAAAATATATTGCCTTGGCAGTGCCAACATGAACCAACACCTTTTTAATTCTTCCTGAAATTTTTCCTTTCTAAAAACTCTACTCCAAGAATCAGGAGTGGGGGGGTGGGGGAAGGGATCCAACACTAACTTCCTGTTGGATTTACACATCTGTCTTTCTTCTTGATGTCCGTTCGGCATATTTTCTTAGTTCCCAAAGCATTTTTGATGTAGATATTAATTACACCTATATACATGCATGTGTATTTAAACATACCTACCCAAGCGCATACAGACACAAAACCACATATAGACAGTAAATACTCAAGGCTACTAAAATTCTCAAATTCCACCATACTACACAGTCAAACCAGGGAAATGCATTCTCACTCCCAGCATGTCTTCTGCTGACACTGGTAGACAACTGGGCTCCTCCAGCTTCCCTTCCTTTTCCAACACTCCCCTGAAGCATCATCATGAAAACCACTCCCCCACACATCAAAACAGATACAACATCCCAGAAAAATTCTAGGCTGAGGAAAGCTCTAAACAGTCAGCATATAGGGCTTGAAAAATTTTTATTATCTGTGGTCAGAAACAATTTTCTTGGTTATGAAGTTCCGACTACTTAAATACATTGAAAATAAATATAGTTTTATCCAAAACTAGTCTTACTTATTCCTATATACTCAGTTATACAAACATTAAATACAGCTGATTTTATGATGAGCAAATACACTACCATAACACACTGTCACCATGTTATACGCAGCACACTGTTTCAAACTATTTTGGTACTATTAATAACCTGGCACAAAGATAGATCAAAATATAAACAAAAATAAAAAGGTGATATATACAATGTATTGTGATAACGCAACAGTAATTGTGTAATTGCCTTAAAGCGGCAGTAAGGTATAAATGGTAGTATGTATGGTAATGGTAAATTTATTTTCCTCAAAGGAAGTTAAATTAACCATGCCTTTCCTATTGTTTAATAGGCAAGGTTCATGGTCTATAAACAATTATTTATGCTAGCAAGTATGTAATAGGCCATACCATATTACAATGCAGAAAAAAAAAAAAAGGATATGGTGCTTTCAGGCAAAAATCTATTCCATGCCCAGCTCACACAAGATTTCGGAGCTGACTCACTTCCAGCTGGTTTACTCCATAAGAATCAGCTCAGTCGTCATAGACCATTGACACTAACACAGATTACCATAGTTGTCATACTATTGCAATTGACTAAAACTTCCACTACAAAATAAAACTTCACTAGTTATGTTGAAGTTCAAAACAAACTGACAGACTATTTATTTCAACTTAATGATAGGTGTTGAAAATAAAATATAAATATTATTTACATTGTAGAATTGCGTTCTGGTGTTATATTACTGTGCATTTGAAGTAATAAAAAAGCATAGCTCTAAAATAGATGGAAATATTCACTCTGCTTTGACATTGAATTTCTAAATAATGCTCAACTAAAATGGCCACTCTAAGGCAAGTCTGAAAAGTCACTTAAATTTTCATAAGTATCTGTAAAAGTGAAATTTCAAAAATAAGGTCATCCTTATAGTTTAGACTTCACTTCTTTCCATAAGAATATTCACAAGACTACTGGATATAAACCAATAAATTAACAAACTGTATTTTATTACTTCATACAAAATCCTACTTTTAGTTAATAAAATATACACAGGGTGAAAAAAATCAAATTCTAGCATCACTGTTATGTACTCAGTCAACCTGATTTACTTCAAAAGATTGTCACAATTTTTATGAGACTGTTGACATTGCAAGCAGGAGGGAAAAAAAAGAAGAAAAGCCGACTGAAGTTACACTTACCTGCAGCCCTCTTCTTCGAAGAATACTTGAATCATCCATATTTTGACTCTGCAGATCACAAATTCCTGCTAAAGCTCGCTTGCTTCTGGCTAGCTTTGCTCTCTAACTGTTAAAGAAGTCCATTATTTTCAAACTTTTCTCCCCCTCCAACCCCCCCCTGCTCTATCCACTCGCTAAAAATAGGACATGGTCTTTCACTTGCCTGTCATGAAGAACTGCAGCCACGGTCTCTGACTATCTGTCCGTAATTTTGCCTGCCTCTTTTGTGGCAGATTTAGCAGGTCACATTGGAAAAAATCTGTTCGACTTTCCTGAATCTTTTCAAGGTTGGATGTCTCAATCCCCTCATATACACAACTGTATAGAAATATATAATAATCCACAACTCCATGTAAGGCCAAAGAGTGGAATTTAATTCAGATCCCACACATACATATTTTCACTTTATTTCAATTTACTTATGCTGTTCTAAGGGATCTGTAAACTACAACAGCTGCCTTCATTTACTGTTTATAATAAGCTCACAAAAACCAGGTCACATTTCCTTTAAAAAACACACAGTCATACTTAACTAAAAAATCAATTCTGTGGACACACAGGATAAAGTTCTATTTAAAATACGGAAAAGCCTCACTGTGAAAAAAATGGAAATTTTATTTTTCCAAATGTTGAAAAATTCCTTTACTCCTTTGTACGACAAAGCGAATGTCAGATTCTTCAGATACTGTCGCACATTCTTTTGTTTCTGCTATCTGTGAGGTATGCTGCTCTCCTCCTCATATGCAGCAGACACGGCACATTCTTTAGTTCATTGCTGAGATCTTGCGACTCTCATGTGCTGAAGGGTCTGGAACACATGTTGCGAGTTCGGAACATTTAAAAATTCATTCATCTATTCATCACTGACAGAGCTGTCTTAAGAAGCCCTTCCCTCTTCATCATCCATGGCAAAAAGGAAAAAAAGAAAAAAAAAAAAAAGAAAAAGCACAGTTCAGCTGAGGCTTTTTCAGCCTGTCCTGCAGTTTCTTTTTTCCAGCTACTTTCACACAGACAACTCCAGCAAGGTCAAAAAAAGGCTTTGCCTCTTTATGTACAATATCCCAATCACAGTTTAAAATGAGCTGTTAGCCTGTGTTGAAAAATAAAGAACGATAATGCTTCTAGCTATACCAAACACCATTTTAATAAAAACAAAAATCTAGATACATTCATCCCAGTATTAGTTAAATTACTAGGCTCGTCAAGGAGCCTTTGTCCCACACATGCCCTTTCTGTATTAGAAAGGAAAAAAGGAAATACTGCAAATATAATGAACAACCTACTGCTGCAACGACCTTCAATTTTTTTTAAGGCAGAAAGCTAAAGCAACAGATTTCATCTCCTGATAAAAGCTTAGGAAGAGCCTACTTATAACTTCTGAATATAAATACTGTATTTCAAAAGACTAACTTCAGCTTCTGAAGGATTTCACAATATATAAAAGAAATCAAACTTCATCAGGAGCTGTGTTTATGAGGGGATTTCAGCCAGACATCCTGAAGTGTGCAAATGCAACAACAATGAGAGCCCAGACCGTAGGCTGCCTACCACAGCTTGATGAAGTGTTCCTGTTCCCACAGTTATGACAGCTGCAAACCAAAAAAAAAAAGTCTCAACGCAAGCACGCAGGTTGATGGTGCTTAAAGGAATATATATTTACATGGAAATCTTTAGCTGATCTTCATGCTAAGTGACCAAGTCACATGAGCTAAACACATCATTGTAAAGTCAGCTGAAAGCAGATACAACTCAATCCCATTCACCAAGCTGTTTCTGATCCTCCGCGGAGCGAGTGTGGTCTTTTATTGTGAGTAGCTAATAAATCCTCATCTTGCCGATACCTCCTTCCATCTGCCGTTTTAAACAACTGAATGCTGAATTAGGTCTGCAGAGTCTTTGTGAGCTCCCCACCAGGGCAAGCAGCCACACAGAGCCTGAGCAGGCAGCTCATTTGCATGGAGTATACTGTACCATATAAAAAGCTGTGCGCTAGTAAAAACAACTCAATGAGCCACTTGATTTTAAAGGAACAGCATCTTCTACTGCAAATATAACTGGAAAACAACAAGCCATGCACAAAACTCTGCATGAGAACTTAAGAACCTGTCACCAGGGAGAACAGCAACATAAAAATACAGATAAAACTCTGCTTAAAAACAGACTGAAACATATGATGATCATATTTCTTCACTGTGATAATATTTATGATGTATGTAAGTAATACTTCCTGCATTTTGCCATCAAAGAAGCTTCCTTGGAAAAATATTCCAAAGACTTTAACTTCGTTTATCAGACGTTAGCATCAACCAAATTCTATTTTTACTTAAAAAATCCCAAAGAAACAAAATATCTTGGCGTACATACTCAGATATATTACATGCATTTTGCAGTTTATCATAGATTTTAGGAATATTTATATTAGACTGTGCATTAACTGGATCATTGATCTTACCTCTTCTGATTAAGGTCACCAGCATTAAACAACATACACTGTGAGAGGAATCAAGGAGTCTTAATTATGCAATACCATTCACGTTGCATTTTCCTCATAAATCAGCTATGAAATGAAAAGGTTTAAGCCTGATAACACTAGTATATAACACCACTTATTTCTATAACGTAACTGAAAACATTCTCATTAGCACATATACATCTAATCCTTCCTGGATTATTTACCTTAATCTTCAGACATTGCCAATTCTCAAAATGTCTTCACAAGTGACTTATAATTGATTGAGGCTGGCACGAGTCTCAAAATACCATGAGAATCATCTGTTCCCTTCCAAATTTCAAGCTTTCTTGGGCAGAATGCTTTCAAATTGGCTGCCTGCCACACTTACCCAGTTTCTGGGGTAGAGAAGCCGATCACGGCTGCTGTAAAAAAGCAGGCATGGATTTTCCTCCAGCTTCCCTCTCCCCTTCCCCTCTTCAGAGGAAATAATTCTTATTTAAATGTCAGATCAAAAACCACCAGCAGCAAGATCCCAATGTGGTGACCACCTTTTCCTCCCTCCTATTTAACTGTTAACATTCATCCACTCTGCCTTTCTTTTCCTTCAACAAAATCTTCCACAGTAAAGCAATGACGAAAGAGGGTGGGAGAGAATACTTAGTACCAAACTGAATCAAGCAAAAGACAAATGGAATTGAAATGCAACTCTCTGACATGGAAAATTTTTCTTACAAAATATTACCTTTAGAAATTTAGTCATCATTTCAAGAGATAACACCATCCTTAGACATTCATTTTAACACCTTAAAAGGTCTGCAGATAAGTCTCCAATTAATGTATTTTTACAAGACTTTTCACTACGAGATATACTACTGAAAGCTACTAAAGAAACTGAAGTACATAAAATTATATTTTATCAATTATATAAAAAGTTAATCATAAAACAAATTTCTCAAACAGTTTTCAGATGCAGGCAGCATTTAGAAAAGATCTAATAAAATATCTGTTTGTCAGAAGAAAAATTCAAAATAAGGAGGTGATGTAATATTTGAATCCTTTAAGAATTACAGTATCTACCTTAGCACTCAACTTCACTAAAAAAAAAAAAAAACTAGGAAGGGGGATAAAAAGAGGGTATTGAAAGTTTGTTCACCAGTAACATCAGTAACCTAATGCAATTCTTTCTCCATCAGATTCACAAATCTGGGGAAAATTTTGCTTTGCTCTGCAGCAATGAGAAAAGAGAAAAGGTAGTGTGGTACTGGGATCATCTAGACATAGTCCAACCGGTTCCTGTTTGGCTGCAGCGCTCTCTCTGAAAAAGCCATTCAATCTTGATTTGAAGACATCAAGAAAAAGAGAGCCATGAACTTCTGGTAAGTGTGTTCCTACAATGGTTAGTCTGATAAGTAGGGAAAGACATCTTATCAGCTTGCCAATTCTAGGATGAATTAAACGAGGCTACGAGCAATTTCCAAAGAAAAGAAAAAAAAGGAGGTAGTGCCTTAAACAATAGTCACATTGGGCTATTTCTTGCTGTAAAAGGTTGGAAAAAAAAATAAATCACAAGCATGGCTAAAAGCTTTTGGGCAAGTTCATTGAAGAATCTGCCAAGTACTCTTAAAAGAGGAAAATACACTGAAGCTGACCCAGAGTCACAAAAGGCTGCAAGTGTTCTGGGAAGGGAACCTGCCTGAGACACCTGCTATCAGGTGCTAGCAGAGATAAACTAATGGGCTCACCCAGTAGAATCAGGCTAGGTTTTATTTAAGTAGAGAGTACAAAGGTAGCGCTTGTTGAAGGCAACAGTGTCTTGCAACCTAAAAGGCATCAAATCCACAAAGGAACTAGGCGTAACAGTGAAACTGTAAACTGAAAAATAATTGTAAAAATAGTGCAAGAGCTATGACAGTGCAGATAGGCCCTGAACAGACCAAACGAACTTACATGTCATAAATGAGGGGTATTGTCTCTGCATATGATATTCATGAGAGCATTACGGAAAATCGTGTCTGTTACCTATATTTCAAGATAAGTACTGATAAAAATAGAAAGATCCAAAAGAATTGTTTTCAGGGCAGGAAAAGATCAGAGTTAAAAGACTTCAGGAACTCAATCTCCTTCAGTTATCACAGAAAAGACCACAAGTACGACAGGACATTCAAGAATACTAAGGAGACCTGGAATTTTACTCCTTACACACTAAAAAGCAACCAACCCTACCCTCTCAGACCAAAACTCTAGGAGGAGTCTGCACTTAGATCTCGGTCAGCATTTCATTTCTGTTGATAAGAAGAAATTTCATCCATGATTCAGACCTCATTCCACACCACCTGCTACCAAAATCTATTACTCCTCTGTCTTGTAAAAGAAAAGTCTGAGAGGTTAGAATAGTTCCAGTAATTGTCTGAAGATGACTGGAGTTTTCCATCTGCTAACTTCAGTATAATGAAAGCAACGATTCTTTCAGTTTTTCTGTAGCCCACAGGTTTCTGAATAGCACCAGTGGAAGATGACCAAAGGCATACCAATTTCATAGTTAGGAAAGCAACGACCACAGGAAGTCGCTATGAAGTAGTGTGATTGTTCCTATGTACAATACATCTCACAATAAAAATAATTGAGAAATGGTGAATAAGCTATTATGCTATTACTCAGATTTTCTAATCACCAAAGCAACTGAAAAGAGGGATAAATAAGAAAGGAGCCTGTATCTACTATATTAGAGTGCACATATATGCACAAAGATGTAACTGTGTAGAATCACATGGATCATCTTTGAGCTGTGTTCAGTTTGTTGTACTATCCATGCTGAATATAAAAAGACCTTCTACATATCTTAAATTGTAATTGAAACTTGAGGAATAATTCATGAATCACTCAACATTCATGGAAAAGTTTCATCCAGTTTATTAAGAATTAACTAAAATATGAAGAAGAGAGTAATTAATGTTGCTATCTCTTCCTAATCCTTTCACGTTTTTGGTACTGCATCATGCCATCTTCTCTGGGCTAAACCGTTGCATTAGAATGGAAACCTACCATTACCATAAAAGCAAAATCAGTAAAGGTTGTATTAGCAATCAAAGCATTACACTGTGGATCAAAAATCTGTGTACTCTCCAGTATAGCTTAAGGGAATCCAATAGCTGTAGACCTTAAACTCATAACACTAGTAGTCTAAGTCCACTTGCATTGACAGCTTAAAAAAGGTATTAAGCCACTTGTGTTATTTAGTATTGACCACAGAAACACCAGAAAGCCTCTCAACACAACTGGGACCCCATCATACGAGATGTGGTGTGCAGGACGTCAACATTACACAATAGGATGATCCAATGATGAAGACCCATGCATGCTTTTTCATACAAAAGGATTACTCCCATGCAAAAATCAAGCTAAAAAAAGCTAACAGCTTTTCAACTGTCTGCAACAATTTTTATTGCATAATTTTATTATCAAGGAACAATTCCCTGATCTAAAATACTGAGATTTAAAATTCTCGTTTTTCATGATTCAAAATTCATTGTATTTCTTACTCTATTTAGTCAAAACTAAAAGCAAGAGACATCAGGCTGTGGCAAACCTTAAAGTTATAACATTTCCTTACATAACATATTGTCTGCTGGGAAAAAGAAATAAAATCACTTTCTGAAAGATTATCGGCTGACAATTTCACTGGATTTTTTTTTTTAAGTCTTTGGTAACATTTGCCTGGGCAACCAAAGTGAGCCAAATGTTTCACTGTCAATCTGAAATTTAAGTGTTTGGGGTGGAGTTTTTTTATTTATTTTGATCAGGTTATGTTTATCTGGAGATTTGAAAATGTCTCCCTTTGAGATAAACTGACAGACTATTGAACCAAGGAAGGTTGATGAGGTAACTTGTTTAAAAAAAAAAAAACAAAAAAACAAAACACAAACCAAACAACTTGGCAGTCAACCTAAAGAAACTCGCCTGACAGCTTGTCTGATTTCCTTCTGGATTTCTTTCCTATTTACAAGATTCAGTTTGATAAACTAAGACCTTTGGAGCAAAGCTGTGCATTAACAGTGAACCATAATCGGAACTCATTCTGAACCCCAACAAATTGCACTTATGAGGCTTGGTCCCAGGGAGAAAAAAATGTTGAAAAAATGTGTAAAATCCTCCAGGTTTACACAATAATCAGGCTTTAACAGTACATTTTCTGTTTTCAGTTTGTTAGGTTTAGATTCCCAGGCAAGACTGCCCCATCCCCCACATTATGAAAGGCAGCACACCCACTAATCTGCCACACAAATGTAAATTTGCTGTCGACAAGGGTGGAGGACAGAGTTCATTCATCTACACACCAACTGTTTTCATACTGTACCATAGAAGTTGTATTCCAAAGAGACACCAGCTTCTAGGCAGAAACAAGTTCCTTGGCTCAAGCCCCTTCGAAAGCTAACATCTTTGGAAAGGATTCTTCAATTAAACTTTAATATTTATAGAAGATGTTGAATTCACTATGCAAACATTCTTGTTCTAAAGTTAAACTGGCATTAGCACAGAATGGAAACTACCTTCTCTGATGCTACATTTCAAATACAATACCATTTTTAAAAGAAACACTTTTTTCAGTAGGCAGAGAAGCCTTTTTCAATATATGCTGCAAATTTAAACCTGAAGAAATATAATTTATATTGAGTAAACATTTAGATGACATTACCAAAATCAGGATTCTCTTACTTTATTATAAGACAACCCTCATGCTTTAGAGACATTCAGACTTAAAACATAAGTGGTGAACACCTCTAATCAGAATGGCAACAAAACCAAAGCGCAAGGACCCAATACCAACTCTTGTTTGTGTTTCCCTAATGATTTCCCATTCTGGACACTCGCTTCATCAGAACAAACACTTGATGCTTCGCAAAACAAGGAACCTCTTCTATTACACTCGCATAACATTTACAAATAATAAATTAAGCTGTCAACGTAGTTACAAGTAAAAAAAGTCATGAAAGTTAACACCTAATTTTTCTTTAATTATTCTGCTCGCAACAGTCTCTACAGCACTGAATATATTTTTCCAATTTAATCCACATGCAATTCATTTCAATATACCTTGAATTTTACCTTGGTTTCCAGTTGACATTAAAGTGCTTGGACAAGTCTCCAAAGATTGCACCATTTTGCCCACCTAAGACCAACATGATCCACATTCAAACACTGCCGTTGAAATAAACACTTGGAGATAAGCCAAAACTTTGGAGTCAGGATTTTAGTTTCTTTCTTTAACAGACTAAGCTTACACTGATATCTAGCAAGACACCTCACAGCAGTTTTTCACTGATGTATTCTGACAGATTTTTATTCTTCCATTTCTGGTCTCAAACAAAATTTTGCTATTCATTTCTCACAGTTTTGTCATCCCCTTAAAATGCTAGACAAGTTAAAAGCTGTTCTTTTTTTATAGATATCCCTTTTCCCAAAGTTTATCCACTTAACCAGAACAAAAACTGGAAGATAAAAGAATAAATTCATTCAGGATTTCAAAGATTTAAAGTGCAGTGACAAATTTTTTTTTTTATTCTTCCTCTCCTTCAGAAACTGCTTCAGACCTCTAAAAATTTTTATGATTTCTCCTGGTTTGTGGGGTTTTTTTTCTTTGAAAGCTATTTTTCCTCAAAAAAAGCAGATGCATAATAACAGTTTGGCAATCTCTCAAACTTTTTTTGCTTTTGCTTAACAGAACCTATTACATTTAATCAGAGGAGAGGAAACAAAGACAGTAAGAGATGCTGACTGAGAGCCTCAAAGAATATTTCTCAGAGGAAAGCGTGACATTCATTATTTTAAAAAGGCATGTGAAAACAACCTCTTTCCATAAAACTGGCAGGTGAAAAAAATTCTTGGACTTCACATTAAAATGCAAAAAATATATTTTACATTTCTTTAGAGTTATAGTTACATTTTACTCCAAATTCAATTCAAACACAAAAATCTTTATGCATGACATTAGAATACTGCCATGTCCAGCAACGAACATTTCATAAAAACAAACGTGCTTCATTGCAGCAGCAAGATATTTATATTATATGTTCTTTAAAGTGTTCAGACATCCTATTGAATTACTAATATAACATTGAGCTTAGCAGTTGAAACATTTTGTTCTTTTGTTTAAAAAAAAAAATAAATCTAAGCTTACCAGTAAAAAATTGAAATATTATTTTCATGCATCATTTGAATTGTCACCTGGGCTTTTGTCTCAAGAACTGCCAGGGAATATCAATGTGTTAATTGAAACAAGCAGTATGTAATCCACAGGACATCTTTAGCATATGTTTGCTTCCAAGGGCTGACAAGAGCTTTCTTGGATTTTTCATCACTAGTCTAACGTTTCCATTTTCAAGCTAAAAATATGAACAAAAATCTTACATGTTTACATAAATATATATTTTCCCAGCAGTATCTTTCCACTGGAATCAGACAACTTCGTATCTGTTTTGAGACCTTGAAAAATAAAATGGGAGTATGGTAACATTGGCATGAAAGTGTTGAAAACCCCATCTTTAAAGCTGTGTTTCTCTTCATAATTCAAAAGACCCAGAAAAATAAATACAATCAGAAACCTATCTCCATGATGGAATATTCTTACTGATGAAGGAGAATGAGCTAGTGGATGTAACAAGGCAAAGCTCAATACTCAAAGCTATCATAATTTAAAATTAGACATAATTATCCTTAACAAAACCAGGCACTGTGGAAAGGGGCTTTGGAACAGCTGCTCCTCTTCAATTTAAATGCTCATTTGTTTTACATTGACCTAGAAATCAGTATCCTCCTAACCAAAAGCCAATTAGATAATAGTCTGTCTTTCAAGCTTGTAGAATACTAATTTTTTTAATGTCTTTAGTAGTGAAAAGCAAAGAAATAAACTGCAGATGATGCCACAAGTATGCTCTGCTCCAATATGCACAACGAAAATCTGAGGATTCTCTCCGCCTTTCTGAAAGGTCAGATTTACAGTCCAGGACAGACGTCCATCGCTTCCTTCTGCTGGCCTCTCAGTGCAGTCTCAGCTTGGGACAGCCACAGAACGCTGCAAAGGCAGCATGTGGAAAGATCTTCAATTTGCTGGAGTAGCATCCCACCACTCCCTCCACAGTAAAAGTAACATGCCAAACTGACAACAAGGAAGGATGACAAGACGTTTTTCAAGATCTGTTCTTCCAACCTTGCCCAGAGTTCGGTCACTAGCATCAATGGTTTTGGAAACAGAACCATGTCAGATGTTTTCAGTACTGCAATATAAACAAGCTGCTTCTCAAGCAACAGAAATAAACTTGAGTCTGTAGGAAATCATGTGCCTTTGTCTTTTGGTCGTCTTGCTCCCTCCCATGGTCCTTACAGAGGTAACTCTGGCTCTCCTATTTTACCTCCACCCAACTGGAGACAGCATCTCCCCCAGTTAATCAAGAGCTGCCACATTTGAGTGTCAACCAGTGCTGCCAAGCCACAACAAACAATGAACTGTCTCTCTCTGAGACAATGTGAGAGGGTGCCTCCTACTCAGTTCCAATTCTTATGAAATTGCAATTGCAATTATTTTTGACATTTCTTCTTCTTTTCAAGCCTGGATGAAATTGCCCAGCGGCTTGGAAGTTACCAGGAAAGAATGAACAATTGCAGCAACTTTGATTCCCTATCACTGCTCAATGCTCCTGGCTATGATCATCATTTACACCATTACTTTCAATTTTGGTTAACGTCAATGCCAAAAATGCATATTCATCTACAGATCTGTTCCAGCTCTAAAGAGACAAAATGACGATGAGTGCCAGTTTGATTACAATCAAAGACAAAGACATAAAATTTCTTGATCTTACAAGTCTTGGCAGCATCCCTAGAGAAAATTCTTTCCATGAAAGTAGAGCCTTTTCTAAATACATCAACAAAAGAAGCTTCTCAGAAGACTGGTATCATACTGAATCTGACAGGATCCAGAAAGAAACTAATTAATGCAGGAAACTACATTACAAAACAGAGAATTCAATTCTACCAAAACATTAGGTCTTCACAGAAGAAAGAAGCACTGGCAATCACCAGCAGCAATCCACAGTTCCGTGCTGAAAAATAATCTGCTAATGCAAAAGGTGGACGGTTTAATATTGAAAGAAGCCTTCTGAAATTGCCAAAGTTGTTAAGTAAACAAGCCTATATTGACAGAATGATCTCATAGCAAAACACAAATCTGTGCAGTCAAGGTGGAATTCAAGGGAAGGAGAAGGTCTTTCCAGAATAGGTAATGAAGCCAAAGAAACCCCTGTCTCCTAAGGTTTCCTTCTGAAGTCACGGAAGTAGAAAGCAACTAAATGGAAGTGCAAGCTGCCATGGACAAAACACAAACACGACAACAGCAGCATGGTTCTAAATATACCTCAAAGTTATCAGGCATCAGCATTATCAGTTTATTATAGCGGTTTGCTCTCTGTCCCATGCTCATGAACTTCCCACACTAGCAGTCCCCTTTCCTTCTCAGTAGTGCCTTCCAACCTTCTTTTGCAACAGCAGAAAAGTCCAAGAGAGCCCATTCCTACCCAGCCAAACAAGAGTCAAAGAGTAAGCAGATTAACCAGTAGGTTTCAGAGCTGCTAGGATGATGTCAATCCTGGACAAAATAATTAGTTTAATCCTGTATCAGCTTTTCCAAGTAAAGAAAAAGCAGAAGTAACAGCAATTGTTGAGATTTTTATGGAAAAAATAAGATTGCAAATAAAAATAAAGGTTGCAACATTTCTGAGAAGAGTTCTTAGGTGCTTTTCAATGGGGGAGGCGGGGGTCAAGGTGTTTAAATTACTGCCTCTGCTGATAAAGTAAACATGTAGACATCAGGCTTGCCTGTAAACTACATTTCTAAATAAAATAAAAATAAAAAGTATCTCTAGGAAAGGGCAAAACTTTCTGGGTTAAGAATCTGCCGATCAATTGAATTTGTAAAAGTAGCTGTGAGAATAATTGC
Source organism: Larus michahellis (assembly GCF_964199755.1). Taxonomy (NCBI): domain Eukaryota; kingdom Metazoa; phylum Chordata; class Aves; order Charadriiformes; family Laridae; genus Larus; species Larus michahellis. Next base: position 46,872,305 of record NC_133903.1, on the reverse strand, counting down.
TACTCAATATGACCATTCTGTGTCAACAGAACAGTCATGCATGTAATATTATTCAGCATTTTAATTGATGACCTAGAAATAAACATAAAACCACTGATGACAAAGTTACTGTAATAGCGGAGTATAAACAGTGAGGTCATCACTGTCAGGGACATCTGAATGACTTGGTAAGGCTGGTCTATTCAAATATTGTGTTAATACAACCAAATGCTTAATTACACTCATAGGCATTAGCATTCAGGCAACTGTAGCAATGAAGAGAACATCTGCAATTCTGTAACTCCACAGATCTCTCCTGGATCCTGTTTTTTAAATACTGGTACCACATTTGCCTGTTTCCAGTCCTCAACTACTGAAACTGCTTTAAGCAATGGGCTATACAGCACAAATAACGCTCACCTGTTTCATCCTTGAATTCTTTTAAAGCTGTGTCATTATCTCCTTTTACTCACTGAATTAGCAACCTCCTTCATCCTGTTTTTAACCACTCCACTTTCCTTTTAATCATTCTTAACTCTTATTCAGGGGTGGGAGGGGGGAACACTGCATTCCTCTGCCTTGAAGAATTCCTTAACTAGGTTCCATGGAGACTACAAAGATGCAGGTCTCTTAGCTGATATTCCTTGCTCTTCAACAAGCTTTCTCTTTCTAAATCAGTTTATCTTTTTGAAACTGAAAGCAATCTTAGTGGGTTTTTGACTATTTTTAGCTCTGCATACCTGTATTTCAGTTGGACCCTTTAGGGTGGCTTTTTGACTTACATTTTGAAGCAGAACTGAACACGGCTAAGGATAAAAGCAATGTTACCTCTCCTCCGATGGGCTCTTTGCTGGACCTTGACCTCTCTTATGAAACATCCACTGAACATGTGAAGTCTACTCTCATCATGTCCCAGAGGGGCATGTGTCCTGTCTACATATAAGTAACAGAAGTCTCCCACTAATGTTTCATTCTACAGTGTCCAGTCCCGCATCACCTATCTGTATCATCCCCTGGGTAATACTTCTTAATTCGATCCAAGTTTCAAAGCTTAGGTGGTCCATGCTACTCACTGATGCTTTGTCTGTTTCCAACAGGGGTGGGGAGGAGGGTCTTTAAACACGCAGCACCACCCAGCCACAACCCCGTCGTCTTTAACCTTTCCCATATACTTTGAGGACACAATTACTGGGACACAGAAGTGCATGTAAATGAGACAGCCAGTCCTCCACATAGCCTAGTCAGAATTTGAGGATTTTTATGGGATTAAAGTAATTATCTGTAAAACACATAGTAGAAATTGTAATAATTATACTTATGGGTAGTGAACATTATTGAACACTTTCCACTATTCTGAACTGAGGGATTCAACACAGAACAGAAGCTTATAATAAAAAGGATAAGCTCAATTATGTAGCTTAGGTAAAGTGGAGTTAAATCAACTGTATCCATTTTACTTAACACAAAATGCAGTTTAACCAACCTTTCATTGCTTGCTCCAGAATGTGAAATCATGATTACCTTCTTCTGAACCACAAAACTACTGGAGAAGTTTCCTGATGTGCAAGGAAAAATGGAGCTAACAATTACTAATAGTTGTCCATGACTATGCTCAGATGGAGATTTCATACAAGGCAGGCAAAGCTTGATGATAAAAGCCTTGTTAATAATGGGACAGAAAAAGAAATCAGGTCACAGGACGGGCATACATCATTAATGTACTTCACTGAAGAAGTTAGGCACCACAATACCTTTCCCTTTAAATTACTGCAATTTATAGTAAGCCAAGGGGAAGAGCAGCAGTTTACCTTTTGCTTATGGAAAAATAATGGAATTCAGCAACTAGCATGGTAAAAGATATCTACCACGTCATTGTAGAGTCAAGTTTAATGGACAAGCACTCCTCCAGTTAAACGAGTTTTCATCTATTCTTGACACTTGCCCATGGAAGTTGATACCACAGATTTATCTGACAATAATCCATAGAAACAGGGTCCGTTCCCCCAAGGTTTTCAACACCTCTCATTTATACAAGAATTTCCTGCCATTTTCTTTTTAAGTCTCATCTATATATAACCAATTTCTAAATAACCTTTAGCATTAAAAAAAAAATAAGATAAACATTCCATTCAATTTATTAGAGTGCTCTCTTGGAATTAAGTTGCTACATAAATGTAATCAAGTGTTTTGTTTGTAGATATTACCTGATATTCATAAACGTTCATACCAGCCATAAGAAGGTCTGATTTTCTTTCTTCTCTATGTCTGGTGTAATTCAACTAGTTCTCAGTCAGCAACATTTTAAACACAGTATGTAGATTACATCAAGAATATAAACATGTCAGCAGGCAAGTAATCATATGGAAAATAAAAAGATGTAATTGTCAAATATACAATTTTAAGCAGCTGCCTATTTAGTCAGGATTGATGCTGATGCCTGATCAATATAATTTGACAATGCTGACATGACACTTTTCCTCTCAATTCAGATAGTTCTGCGTGTACACAATATTACACATTGTTCCTCTTATTTCAAAAACCTCATCAGTTTATCTTGTCAAACTTACCTAATTATTTCATTAGCCTATTTTCTTCTAATAAGATTTAAGATTTCTTTGATAAGAAATGCGTGCCTGTGTTTTAAATTCATAACACCCTACGTTTTACTTTATTTTGAAAGAAATTATTTGATAAGTGAATTAAGGCAAAACAACAAAAACTTATGTAAAACAAAACAGATACTTATCAATAGATTAAATAATTACCACAAACTTAATTTCATATTGCATACTGTCATTTGAGCAGAGTAGAACAACTTGTGGATCAAAAGCCCATGATTCAGAACACAGTTCATTCAGCAAGGAGATACTTCAGAAACAAAGATTGTACAAGAACAAGTGACTGTATGGTAAGAAACAGACATGCAAATTTTGAGCAACAGTAAAACTGTAATACAAGACACACCTCTATAGCTTTCACGCTGAGATTCCCAAACCAGTAGTCCACAGCCCAAAGAATTTATAGTGGAGAGGGATTAAGGTGGTCACAGTAGAAGTATACTTGGGCACAAAGCAATCCAAATTCACAACTTTTCTGGATATCATCAAATAATAAGAACTGATTTTTACTGTGGGGAGGTTTTTTCCTGTTTTCTGGGGATAAGAGAAGCCACAGAGAAAAATAAACACTTCTGGGAGAACACAGGAGGGAAAGGGGAGCTTAGGAACATCAGAACAGGCAGGAGGGATCCTAAAAGGGATCTAGAGACAGCACAGTATGCAAAGCTGCAAACAGCCAACCAGGGTTAGCAACACTGACGAAATGCAAGCAGTAATGAACATTCTGACCTTTGTCTTCAACCCCTGGATTCTTGACATGGTGATAAACACACTATGTATTTCCTTTGGCAACAGCTCATCCACTAAATTAGGCCAATTACCAGTATTTAGAAAATTCGAGATGCAAATTTGCCAGAAGTACCTCTGCAGACTTAACTATTTAAAAGAAATATGTAACAAAGAATCTAACTAGAAGTCTTTGTGTGAAAAGTTTAGTGCATGCACTGTAACTTTGTGTAGACAAATCACATAGCAGTATTCTCTATATTGAAGGTATGCAAATACTTATTTCTAATTTTGAGTGAAGACAAATACAGAAATCATGTTAGACCTGAAGTTTCATGTTTTATTTAAACTCCAAGGCAGAGAATTTTAATTCCAAGTTTCACATAATAATTTGTTTTCATGGACAAATTATGAACCCTGCCATAAGAGTTCATCATATAACTACTTTTACTGTCACTATACCATATGACCACATTAAAATAATGAGGTTTGAACATTCATATCTTCAATTAGAGCTTTGTAGCTTCAAGCACTTAAAGAACAAATGCTGCCATTAACCTAGACCTTATCCCTCAAATGTGCACCCAATATATTAACAATGTTACTGAATCATGAGGTCGTTGTGAAAATGTAAGTCTCAGTGGATTCCATCACAAAGCAAAATCTTGAGGATTTTAATAGGATATTATTTAAGGTGTAAAATTAAAATCTCTCATTAAGTTATCTCAACAGCTCATGTAATTTATCAGGCTCAAAAAATATTTTAAAGGTTATTTTAGGTTAATTACATTTCACATCTTTTTATGACAGTTCTGAATCCCTGCACATCTTTCAATCCTCTATTATACACATCTCCCCCTTACCAATACCTTAAAGTTCACATTGACACACATTTTTGCATACCCACACTATAGCCTCAACATGACAGCATTCATGACAGCATTTTATATTTACAATGTAGACAGAAATATTTTTTTTTAATGGAAACTTGGTCATTGCAATAAACAACAACTGCAAGAAGTACCTCAGTCAGTTGTTCCACTCTATTTACTAATAAAACAGCTTAGGTAAGCTGTTTTTTTTGAACACATAAGGAACCCTCTCAGCAAGTCTTGCACTATATACATTTAGTTGGCCACAACTGCTTTTCAATAAACAAAATTCTGATCAATCCAAAACGCCACAATACAAGAATCCTCTTCATCTATTCCTGTAATAAACAAAGCTTTGAAAAAACAGCCTGGACATTATTTATCCCAGTCTCTGTTCACAAAGGGAAGAAGTACAGATACTGACTCTAAATCAAGCTTGCTAGTGTAATGGTTATTCTGACTTCATACCTCATGTTCTCACAGCACAAGGACTCTGCCGTTTCCACCAGGGAAGAGTTTTAAATTCACAGTTCCTGCAGAAATGCTGAGGTTAGCAATAATAGCATAGCAAAGCCAGGAAAGAGATCAAGGTATTCCCTGGCTTTTGAACAATTAACTTCAAAACCTAAATAATGTCTTTAACACAAACAGAAGTAAGAGAACGACACAGGCACACTATATACAGTGACTGCAGGAATAAGTTATTTCATAGCACTGACCATTTCAGCTTCAAACATTTTCCAAGCATTAATAAACCAAGCTTTACAGAAAGCCTGTGAGGTACGCTTCACTCCCAGTTCCACTGATGACCAAATGACTTAACCTCTCTGTATCTTAGTTTATCAAAGTTCAGATATCAGGATTGTTGCATAAGTCTCAGGCTTTACTACTGTGCTTCACTTACAAGGCTACACTTATCTCTGCCAAGAGATTTCACCTCTCCCCCTCTAGTAATCTCAAAGTAATAAGGGCTTTAGATTAACTCGTAGGAAAGATTCTGAGCTGTAGCTGTTCAGAGGTGAAGCATATAAACCACCATATTCCCATTTTCCTCCCAGTGGTAACGTAAGCAATCACTGAGTCTCTGGAGCTGAAACTGTTTGGATGGCTGGAATGACACATTTCGGACAAACCGAAATAATACAGTACAGGAAAACACATCAAACAAAAACCAGCAGCCAAACATGGAGGATTATGCTACTAATTTCTAGAGCATCTCCAAAGCTTTTGCTTAGTCAAAGAGTTACGAGAGATTTTTACAGATGTCCTAAAGCTCAAAACAGTTTTCATTACTGGAACAAAGTAGTTTGAAACTTAGGCAAGCAAACTATTTCATGTTTAAAGACTGATCCTCCTATAATCACATCCTAGGAAACGGTTACCCGAAGTGTTACCAGACACAGAAAGCAGCCGTATTAAAGTACTAAAAGTGGATAACTCACACTGCCTTTCTATGGAAATACCCGTCCAAAATCACCAAAATAAACCAGTCAATTTTTCACTATTTTAAATTAAAAACCAAAATTTTTACTGACTACATCAGTATGTTTTTATATAGAGGCCAGTAAGAACCACAGAACAACACTCTTACAGAACAAAGCCTCACTCAGTGACAATATGCGTTCAAGACAGTCTGAATAATTTTTTATATTTTAAGTTCCCCACAGCTCCCCAAGCAAAAACGTTAATTTTCCATGCACACTACAGCAGTTTCTCACTTTACACCTACAATAGTGCTGCTGTCAGGAACAGAACTGACTGCATGTGCCAAAAGTCGATTCAACATACTCACAGACAAAAAAATAACACGCAGCATCTGAAGATAATGAGAACTGCAATCATTCAAACTGACAGTCTAGTGCCTAACAATTATCACAAGGCAAGTTTTATGAATTCATATTTCCTACGATGACAAGCCTCAGGTTACATAGAAGGATGTTCAAATTTTCTTTCAAGTATGAAAATCTCCTTTGAGCCAATGAGTTCACTCCAAAATGGAATTCACTTAACTGAAGTGAGTAAAAAGATGCTGACTGTGTTTAAGTAATATGCTGAAGTTTCTTCAGAGCAAGATGCTGACTGTATTTAAGTAACATGCACTATATATTAAATATAACTTTAGTACAGGATTTATCATAACTCTTTGCTGTTTGTTACACAGATACACATGAATTATTCAGAATGAAGTTTACTAGTGAAAAACCTATCAGGAATATCAGTTTTGAATGCCACTGTGAAGCATGTGTCCTGAATCTATCATGAAAACATACAGAATCATAGCATATGCACTTTCCTACCAGTGATATCTTAATGCTGTGACAAAGGTAAGTCTCTGCAAGTACTCTAAACACTGCCCAATGCTCAGAATTTTGCTCAGAATACCTAAATACATTCAAAGCAGCTCTTCCGCAGTTTACTTACAATATCATTTACTTCTCTGCAAAGGCCTTATTCTCCGCTGCTCCACATTAATCAGATCCAAAATCCTCGTTCTTACTTTCAAGTTTTAACATTCAGCTCATGCTGATACATACAACCCTCCGTCTAGAACTAGTTCCTTACCTCTTCCTCAGACCCAGTCCCTTCAAACAAATGCAAGCCTGGACACTGCTTTAGTTCTTCAAGCCACACTCATCTGCTATCTCCTTATAACCACATCTTCCAAAACTGATAATGTGTCCAAACTCTCAAAGATTCACCCATAGACCTTGCAGCATAAGTAAATGCAAAGTTTTTATTAGTATAGCATAAACTTAGACTTCACATGGTCTTAATTTGGAAGTTAACTTACTTCCCATCTCAGGTTATTATAATTACAACTGCTATTTTAAAATGCAATTTCCGTTACTTCATACAGTAATAAAATCCATTCATTCATACAACCACAGTTTCTGCTATCTTCTGCTTTTCTAACAATATATAAGTGTGAAATTCCACTTGCACAGTTAAGTATTGAAAGTTCTTTACTCCCTAAAATAATTTATGACCTTCATTAGCTATAACTTTAATGATTATTCTTAGACAAAATTATTTTCAGCTGTATTCTACAACATTTAATTGGTCAACATATTACCACCTAGAATACAAACTAAAAGTAACCTTATCTATGACAAAACATTTTGGGAAAAGCACAGCTGCATATTTCAGAACACACAAATGTAAATGACGTTTTCTCATCAGATTCAAATGTCTGCTTCTGTAATAAGTACCCAGTCAATCAGCAGGAGGTAGCTCTATGCACAACTGGCATTAATGATTTGTTCCCCAACTACTGTTGTATTTTTCAATAAAAAGACAGGGGTTACATCTAATTCTTTTGTGAGGAGGTAGAAGTCTAAGCTCTATGCATTCACCTCACCGCCAACATACATATCCAGCAGAAAGGTGTAGAGTGCGGTTGAAGATCTGCTATTGTGCTTTGCAAACTAATATTTAATTTGCTAGTCGGATACCTACTAGTCACTATAAACTCTATTCCTTCCAAGACTTCATCTCTGTGAGATTAACAGCCACTACCCAGATGCCTGCACAAAGCAGAGATGCTAAATAATAAACAGTAAATTCATTAAAGCACTAGGGACTAAGCAGGAGACCCAGAGACAGAATTTTCATTTATAACTAGGAGGGGTTTTGAAGCAGAGTATAAAGAAGCTTGAACTTCTAGTTCCACTGCACTTCATCAAGCCTTTTGAATTATTAATTTCTGTACTGAACTGACAATCAACACAGAGTTAAGGTCTCCTATAGCTACAGTCTACAGGAAAACACCTCTAGCTCTTCTTTAGGTTGGTCCTGTAGCAATGGTGTAATTTTGTGCTGAAAACACAATCCAACATACTGAGACCTCCAGTACTCCAGCACCACCTAGCAGGCCATAGACCAACACACAATTAGGCAACACAGCTTCTGACCTCAAAATTGCAAACAATGGTTTATACAATTAGCTCCAAATAATAATTTTTTAAAAATTAATAATCTTAATTTATTCATAACTATCTCAACTATCATCTCTCTATTACCAGACAAAGAATGTTGCAAATGACAGTGTAGTATTAAAACATGACAGTAATTCATACTCCAGCTAAAAAAAAAAAAAAGGCCAGGTTATTAGCAAGTAATTACCGTGGAACACGATCCCAGAAATAGAAAGTCTGTGCTGTAAAATCACTAACGATTACGAAACTCTCTGAAAACGTTTTACAAAAACTTCCTTGGATCTCAGAGTAAATGATTTCTGTCCATTGCCGCAGGCCCACCAGCAGATGTCAGACCAGCCCCACAAACTCCTCAGCAGGCTTTATGAAAACTAGCAATTGGATTTAGCTTTCACATGAACTTAAAGGGAATTGCCTAAATTGCCTCACCCACAAACCCAAGTCTGTAGCCAATTAGCCAGGAACGATACAGATTTGAAATACATCCTTTTGTAATAAAGAGCAATCTGCACAGAGAAGATATACTGTTATGGGAAGTTCATACATTAGGTATTCTATTGCTAATATATCTAAAATGAAATAATGAAATAAAAAAGCAAAAGAGTAAAAATTTAGAAAATAAACAGTAAATATTCTCTCCTACATCTAAAAAGCATACACCAACTTGGGCAAAGATAACACGCCACAAAATGACAGTTACCGGGTTTCCAGTATACGCTTCCTTGCGGAGCCAAGGACCCACCATCACAAGGACAACCATTTTCCCCATTCCACTCAGTATTGCCTAATCTGCAGTTTTGGGGAACTAAACGTTTAGAATAAATCAGGCTGAATGGGCAGCATCCCTGGCTCAGTGTTATTCAACACAGGAAGTTCTTCAACTTGTTAATAACTTCAAGTCTTTGCATTTGAGCCTTTCTACCCTCCAGACAGAAAAATCTGAGAGGTGCTTTTTTTTTTTTTTTTAACCACTTCTTCTAGAACAAGACCAGGGAAAGGTGAACTATCTGGCACTCTCTTCAACAGCAAAGAATACACAATTGTCTCATTTTGTTTTAACTATTACCTTACAATGTAAATGTAAAACTCTAAGTCATTTCAAATTATTCTCTGAAGAGAAGACTGACCCTACAAGGAAAACTTGCAGATCTGGCATCAGAAGATTAACAGAGTACCAACTGCTTAGTCAGCAGATTTCATCGACGAAGAAATGGCTCTCACCACATACCACATAGTAGAGAATATAAGGAAGAAAGCTTACACCTAAGACAGAACTGCAACCACCCGGCTAGAATCTTGAATCTCACTTTCAAATATTATGTTCAATTTTTTGGTTCAAGGAGTACAGTGAGTTTCAGTTCAGTACTGGGAACAGTTCAGAAAACTAAAGTTTGTAAGTATAAGAAAAATTTAAAAAGGTTCAAAATCTCTTCCAGAAATGCATCTAATTTTCCACTGACAGGCTTCTTCAAGGGTTTTCCCACCACCATGGTTGGCAGAAGGAACATGCATAGTTTCTTATTCTTGGAATATCTCAAACTTTTCCAAGCATTAGATAGCGAGCAATGCATGTAAGATGTATTCCTAATTAATGGGTAGCACACTCTCAGATGTTTCTTTCACAAAACGCTGGGGACAGTGCTTGAGATGCTCTCTATGGGGGGTAAGAGGGTGGGACACACACACAAAAAAAACCACCTCTCTCTCCATAAATGTAAATACATATTCAGCATTAGTGTAGTGCTCCAGTTGAGCAACCTGTCCTTAACAATAAACATGAAGGAAAAATCATCCGTTGCCCACCCATAAATACTCCAGCCCTGGAATATTGACACATTATGGCATTGCTTCTGGTAATCAATTCCTGTAGGTGCCTGTAGGTTGATATCTCAGATAAATAAACCCCCAAACTAAGTCATAAGACATTTTCCACATTATTATCCTTCTGTTCCTTATACACACGCTTTATACACACTCCCTGCATCCCAGTTTGGGAGTCCTGAGAGCAGAAAACACCACTGAGATGCCCACAATGATGCTTCCTATCTTTTTTCTCTGATTATTTCCTCGGTTCTCTTAGGGATTTAGAAGTCTTAAATAGGACACTCCCCACCAGAATTCAATCTAGTAGGATCAGAGCCATCCGTCTTAGGAGCAGATGATCAACTGAAGGTCATCCTCTGAAATCCCCACGTATATTTAGAAGGCACACAGATCAGATCAACATCTACCATTCCACACTGACAGGACTCAGCATTCAGTCTGCCCTGGCTTCTTGCTCAAGTCACAGATCTAGTGGCAACTGCTATGCAGACACATTAATCCAGACTATCACATATGTACAAGCTGAAAGATTTTGTCTCACAATAAATTGTGCTTACATAGTTTAGCATGTTAGAGTTTGATGTATTTCCAGTTCTTGAGTTGTTGCTGATAACTAGCCTGGCTATCAGTCTTGTTTCAGAAGCTGCAAACTAATTTCTATAGATTTGCTATTGTTAATTTATCTTTTTGCTTTGCAAATACTTGAAGTTGAAAAGAATGTAATTTAAGCACAGCAAACAATCTGTAGGATTAGTAATGGTTAGAAAGTAAAAATAAGAAAAAAAAACACTAAAACAAAACACATTACTGAATGCCAAGCAAAGCAAAGGATTTTAGCAAAGCAATTTAGTAAAGGAAAATCCACTGACACCTACAGTGCCAAAAAGAGGGAGCAGAAACAATGCACATAGCTTTGAGTATTCCAGCTTTCCCATAACACACTCCCACTTCTCTCTAGCTATCTGTCTATTGCATTATAACAAATAATAAAAGAATTAAATGCTCTGGCAATCAAGGCTGGCATATTAAAATGACACTCTGCATTACTGAACCTACTCATCTCTTAATAGAGCTATTCTTCAAAGGAGATTAATTATACTGGCAAGAGACCTTTTGCTATTCTAATTTGTGAAGCATATTTCAATACCACAAGCATATTAAAACAGCTGCAAATATGTAACTAGCTCCAAGATCCCAGGATTCACTGCATTTAATTAGGTGTTCATCTTGTGACCAGCTCTTTAGTCATTGCTTTAGAAGCCCACTTCATATATTAAAAAAAAAAAATCTTAATTTCTAGGCTCAATTAACTGCAGCTGTAATTAACATACAGCCCACCATAAAGTATACAGAGACGGGAAAGTGACCATATACTTCAATACCTAACACCATCACAGAGGGCCAAATACTGGATTTATAGTTTAATTTCTCTGCCTTAATTACAAAGCAGAGAATTTGAAAACAAGTTATTGGTATTGCATTTCATATCAGAACATTTGATAAGCAGCACAAACACTGCCATGACAAAGTACATCATATTAGTAAAAAGCAGAATTGTAACACGCAAATGCATCTGCAGCTCGCTGATTTGTACACAGCCATTAACCAACAAACTAGCATTCCAAATTAAATATCTGAGAACTAATGCTTTGTTCTAAAGCACGGTTATTTTCATTAACTTAAGCTATGAAGCTTCAAGGCATGTGCCTGCCTCTAGAGAACAGACCAGTATTTTAACATGTTACTTTCTTTAATCCCCACCAGATAAATACTTAGATGCCAAGTTCACGTGAACCATTTTCCCTTTCTATTGATACAGTCAAATTATAACCACTAAGAATAGACATTTAAGACAAACACTGAACAGGCACCAAACTAAGACACAACACAATTAAATCAAATTAGAGGAATTTCAATATAGTGGCATGTCTGAAAATGCCGAGACTACAAATACTTCATTGCAAAATCAAAACTAGTCATAACACAAATGCATGGCTTTTTGAAGTTTAAAGATTTAAGTTTCTTTTCATAGCCTGGTGGTGCCAAACTGTCTAGGATCCCCCCAAAAATTCTAAGGGCTAGCAATTTAAGGGCTATATACAAGGTACACCCTTTTACTTAAGGGGTAATTGCTTCTAAACAGCCTTACAATGTAATATAAATTTACCCAGTTACTTGTGGCTCTATAAAGTAGTGCACACCAAAATTTCCTCAGCTGAGTAAAACTTGTTATACAAACAACTCTATGGAAGTTTGTCAAAAAAAGCTTCTAGCTTTGCTTTTAGTCTACTATTTAGCAACAACTTCTGTTATATATATGACAGGTTATAAATATCTCCTTGCACTTCAGTGATTTTAGATATTTAGAGGTAATAAGTAACATCTACAAACAAAACATACGTTCCTTTTGGCTCACAATTCTGTCTTGACTATAGCCATTGGAGTCCCATCGTGCCCCCTCCCTCCCCCCGAATACTCTCTTCTTAGAAAATGCTAATTTAACAGATGCAACGTTCTTCAAAAATACGTTCACTTTACCAAAACCTTTTGACAGAAATCACACAGAAGAGCAGATGTCAGTTCCAGCTCTTCAATTCCTTGGACAGTTATCCCTTTCAGCTTCATCTCCCTAGCTGTTCTCTACGGAAACAGGCAGAGGTAGCTACTCAGAAAGCTGTTTCTCAATTAAACTCGTTTTAAATGGTCAAGTTCCCATGCCACATCACCCTAGACATCCAGTGATATTTTCTTTCAGGTATCAGGAAGCTTAAAGTAGCACTGAGAAGGAGCTTCCCTAAGAAGAAATTATTCTTCACACACACACATTTTTTCCTGTCAAAAGCAGGATGAACATATTCTCCTCTTAATTCACCTTCTACCCTAAAAAGGGCCCATGGGAACAAAATGCTGCATTCACTGAGCAGGAGCAGGGAAAGCAAGGTAAAAACTAAAGCTGAAGATCACACCACTTTTTATTTATAGCACAAAATCATCATGAGGATTCCCAGACTCGCTCACCAAACCAGCAGTAAGTGAAGGAGCAGATTGTCCGAGGGACTGATTTCTCATGCGGACCAGGTTTGAGGTATCTCCAGGTGGCTGCCATATCGTCTGTCCCACTCCACTGTGGACACTATTTGATAAGGGAAGTAGCTGTTTTCCTTTAAAAACAAAACCAAAATACTATGAGCTTGTTTTTAAACAAGTTCACAAGTTCAAAATACAATGCTGAAAACAAATATTGTATGTGGAGAAAGAGCATTTAATAAAAAAACAATTTAAAGGTTTTGGAAGGTTAGAACATGTAAGAGCATGCTACTTGTGAACTCATTATGTTTGATAACTAAGTATTTCCAAAAAATCTAGTTTACATTATGGTAGGTAAATCCAAAACCTTGTAGAAAATTACTTCTATCACTTTATACCGTTCTCTACTTCACCCAGCTTAAAAGGAAACAATAGGGCCACCAATTACAGCCCTATATAGAGGCAATGTTAATGCTGTAAAATCCAAGTATAACTTTAAAAATTCTTATGAAAATGCATTCATAATTGTAAAATATTACCTCTTCTAAATAGCTTTGCCATCTAGACATCCCCACTTTCCCCTACCATTGGAACATTCAGCAGTAGCTTTCATGCAGCCATGATCAGAATGTAGTATATGTTTAAACATTGTTCAGCTTTGAACCATGGATGGATATTTTCTGTTTAAAAAATTTCACTCTTCAGCAATACCGTATTACCTTAAAAGCAAAATATTCTACAGCTTTCCCAAGTCTCCCTTGTATCCGACTGATTAGTATAGATGCTGATGTCCCATGCTACATACACAAACAGTGAGATGAGTAGTTCTTATCTCAACAAGTTCACACCACTGTACTTTACTGCAGGAAATATAGTAATCATTTAAAAGGATCTGCTCAATATATTTTTTTTTCTAGTCAATATAACATTCCTTTTTGGAAAATGTCAAGCAGTAAATTTCCACAATGAGAAGGAACCAAAGTCAAAGTAGGTCTTATTTTGACTCCATCAAGCTTGACAATTTCCTTTTATGTACAATGTCATTCATAAAAAAAAAACCTAAAAAAACAAAAGAGAAGAAAGATAGTCTTGTGGTTAAAAACACATAAGTGAAAAAGTCTGTAAATCTGTGTTCCATTATTAGCTTCCAGATGACTTCCTCTGTAACTTTGGTTAGTCAACCCCTGTACTTCAGTTTCACCATCTGCAAAATGGAAGTGAATAATACCTCTTTTCCTGAAAAGTAGGACTGTGAGACTAAGTTATAGACGGCCCCTTCCAAGCATGGTGAAGACAGTTGCATTCAACAGATTATTACATGCTCAGATACTACAACAGGAGTCACAGGGGACTATGGCATTTGTTGCAGTAAGTAACAGGAAGAATTCTACATCTTTAAACAGATAAACTGTAGAAAAATACTTTTTTCTCAGAGGCGGCAAGTGATTTTACTTCAACCTCACCTTAGAATTAGATATGAAATATTACATTCATTACATAGAAGTGGCGACATTATTTGGACAACTGTCACATAATGTGATTAGCCACGATGACGGAGGGGTGAGGAGTGCTGTCTTTTTTTTGTGTCCTTTTTTTTTTTTTAAACTTCTTTATGTTAATTTTCTGTGAAAGTAATGAGCAACAGGCCAAGTGCACATTAACAGAATGAGTCGAAGTGTACGAGAGATGAGACGGCTCAACTTGGACTAGCAAACAGAGACACAGCGTATTAGTACCTTTTTCCCAGTCCCACTCAAGCTGCTTACAGCTGTGGACGTGATTTCCATGGTTTGCTCATTTTCAAGATTATGCATAAATACAATGACTCCTTTTGTCTGCAGAGATCTAAAACTACAGAAATGTATATTGCTGTATTTATCTCAGTAAAGCACTAATATATCCCATAATAGCAATTCAAACGATATAATTATCTAACAGTTCAAAATGCCAGTGCTTGAGAGCGGGAATAACATTATTTAAATCTCCCTAAGACAAATTTATCAATGTCTCCTTTTAGTTACACAAAATCTGAATCCAGGAAGACAGAATTCCATCAAAAGTCACATCTAAGCCAACCAGTTTGCATGCACAATCATCTATAACCCTTAAGCTTATTTGATTCTTTTCCAAAAATAATGTGGAATTATTTTGGGGACGGAGCTTGAAGCTAAAGCCTTTCCCTGCCATGCCTCGAGCCCTACATACATTCCAAACACCCACATTCAAAATATATATCTAAATATCTGCATTTTCTTCATCCAATTGGGTCAAACTGATCTTGTTGGGGCTCTTTTCCCCTTTGTGAATCGGACTATAGTAGACTGAAAAGTCATTAAAATGAAGCAACAAGTTCTGGAGAACATTTCAGAACATAAAATTTACAAGAATGTTATCTCCAAACAGAAGAACTATTTTTAAAAAACAAACAGAACTTCTCCAGTTTTCCTACTTCCTCCTATTTACTTTCCTTTGCTAACTTCTACTCAAGGTTAAAAAAAAGAAAAAACCCAAACTACAGTACTATCTTCGGCAGCCATTGTAATCAGCCAACAGCTGTGTAGTTAATAAACTTCTGTTCTCCTCTAGCAATTAACCTACCTTAGAGAACAAGCTTACACGAGTGCAAGACACTGTGAAACTCAATTTTTCAGAAACAAGCCACTTAATACAAATAAAACATTAAGACAAGGCCGAGCCAAAATAAAAGGTGCATACTTTACTGCTTATTTAATCCTATTACACCTAACACCTCAAACATTAAATATTTATCTTCCCCGATAAAGGATGGAGGGACCAGGACTGGATGTATTTTCACAATCATGTAAGTCAAACTCGTGCTGCTGCCAAAATGGGTGGTTTCACCCTCTTCCTCATACCCTCCCACCTGAGAGTTTCCAACCCTTCTGTTCTTGCACTAACATGCAAATAAGCAAACAGTCAGCCTAATTAACAAGTTAACCGTACAGAACAACAGTGGTATTCAGGCAGATCAGCTATGTTATTCTAGACTGATCATGCAGCTCTCTATGTTCTAATGCCAGCATCACAGACATTGATACCAGCTTTAAACAACTGTGAAACCACCCCCTACCCCATGTACAAAGTCTTTGAAAAAGAAAACTACTGAGATTGATCCACCATTTTTTGGCTAATTACTTAGACTATGCTGGCTCCATTGTTCTACAGTTGACAAACTAAATTCTCTGACAGAGCTGAAGACTGTGTTCACAAGAAAAAAAAAGAAACTTTATACAAACTGAAAAAACATCTAGTTAGTAAGCAACATTTTTACTTTGAATCACATATGCCTACAGTGCTTTTGAAGCCAAAGAGAAACTAAATAATAATTTGAATCAGATATAGAAGTCAGCTTCTCAGTAAGAAACAACATGGCAAAATAGGCAAGCTTACACAGGCCATGCTGACCTTAAAAGAGGTAAGAATGGATCACTGTGTTGCCTGTTTCACTACTCCCTTCTTTTAACTTTGCACATTAAGTCTTAGCTTCTAACTCTTCACTCTGGGCAATATGTAGAATTTCACTCCAAATTCAGTCTCTCTTTTTCACTCTTTTCTACTAGTATCTCTTTTTGCATCTTTCTCTTACATAAAATTTTGTACGCCCTCCCAACAAGAGGTCACCTCTAGTTTTAAAAAAAGGACTTACCAGTATCTTTTATGACAACTGTTATGCCAACAAGTAATATTGCATCTTTAATACTAATGAATTGTCATATGGTGTTTACAAAATGGCATACCTGACAAAGAACTTGCCAAACTACCTCTTCGCAGCTTGCAGTCATCTTGACTTAGCTGACGATGGAGCTTGGTTTTCCCGGCAGATGAAAAGATGTCAGGATTGCTGAGCTTCCTGCAACGTAATGGAGTGGACTCTGTTATCATCTCCTGTAGAAAGAAAAACAAGCAGAAGTTTGTTAATGACAGCTAAGTATCTGTTTTCTGAAACATACAATCTCCAAAGCATAAACAAGACTGTTTGGGAAAAATAAAAAAAAAAAAAGAAAAACAAACACACAAACCAAAACACCCTCCCTGCCCCCCCCCCCAAAAAAAACCACACTTAAAATTGTAAATCCCCCTCTTCTGTGCCAGATATCTGCACAAAAAATATATCACAAGATCCCAGTCAAATATGGCCCTTGAACACTACTGCTGTACAGAATATCATTAATAATAGTCAGAAAAAGGCAATTATGCTACAGCAGTTATTTGCTCTTACAGTATGTAGAAAGAGAGACTACTGAGAAATCAGGCTCAGCTTTGATTCAAGTTATTTCCTGCTAAAGCAGAGTATTTTCTCCGAATTTCTTGAATATTTATTCCATCCAGTCTATGAGTAATACACCTACAAAGAAACTGTTGCAATGTCTAATTGCAACCCAAAACTCTTATTATAAGTTACAGCTCTACTACGAGACCGTATGTATCACTAAATAATAATTAGGATAGAGATCACCCTTTGTGTAATGTCTTTGTTATTACTATAAACAAAATTAGACCTGTATTTGTCAGAAACACTCCCACACATGTAAATTCCTTTCACAGCATACAGCAAACTTTCAATCAAAACAGCAGTAGGTAGAACAGTGGTGAGCACAACCACGGTGCTTTCCTCACCCATTTCATTGTTCTGGAGCTGTCAAACTCTCATTTGACACCCAAAGAAGAATTACGAGCCTAGCTATCATACATGGATTTGAAGATAACGTGACACTTTCCATTATAGCCTACATAGATGAACTCGGTTAAGTTCTCCCTTCTCTGCAGTAGTGCAACACGTTCGTTCCATAGGTCTTAATGGTTTGCTCCATTTTATTTCAAATGCTTCTCATTAGCTATACAGCACTTCAAGCCATGCTTATCTTCATATAATCTCATCTGAGACAGAAAATAAACTGAAAGGAACACTTTCCCTGCATGATACATCAGCACATGGTTTAACATACTTTTAAATCATGGGGTTTGTTTTTTGCCTGGGGTTTGGGTTTTAGCGTGGTTGGTTTTTTTTGGGGGGGGAGGGGGAGGAGGGAAGAACATTAATAAAGTGGTTTTACATAATGAAAAACTGATTTTGAGTTTGAAATAGAATCCTCACTTAGCTCCAAGTCACTCATTGTTGACCTTTCTTAGATCCCATCTCCTTTTAATCATGAAATCTTTTGGCACCTCATAATAGTAAATAACTTTGTTATTTGTTTAAGGGACAGGAATCCTTTGCTCCACACCTGCTTCAGTGCTGCACCTTTCACAGGTTGAGAGGTATTGCTCTGATACAATTTCTTCCTCTGGTTACAGTTAGACATTCAGTCGCTGCGCTGTCTAAACCAAATCAAGAGAGAGACCTGGGGAACTTAAAGTAGGTCAGTTCACTTACCCAGTTCATCACAGCTGCAAACAGTTGTGTTGGCGCAAGAGTGGGGAGAGGCACAAAAACAAGTGACCTGGGGTAGCGAAAACTGCTCGAGCTGAACACTGCTTTAATCTTAAGGTTCCTCATACACATCTTGAAGCAAAGAACCTCACATTGTCATTTGCCTCTGACTTTTTCCACAAAGCTACTGAAGACCTTCATTTCCAGCAGCCTGTACTTGTTTTTCTGTCATTTGTAGAGCTGAAAAGACATCTACCACACTTTCTGTTTGCACTTACGAGTAAGCTAAGTAGTTTTAAGCTGCAACATTAGCAGTCTTCTGAACACTAGCATGCCTCTGAAAGCTGCACAAGCTGATGAAACCTCTGAAAAACAGTCTTTGCTGTTTTCATTTGGGATGGTAGACAGTGGTTACATGTGTATACGTGTCTAAGTAGACATACAGAAATATACTATATATATAATATGGCCTGTGCTAAATGCCTACAACATCTAAAATCTGTCATGTGTTTCCCAACTGTGACAGTCAGAAATTACCGTACCTCAAAAAAACATGGGTGTTCCAGGTTACAAGCAAATTAGCTAAAAATCTCATCCAGCCTACCATGCTCCTTCATGCTTCAATTCCAACAAACGTTCCCAGCATTCTTCAATATCTAGCTACTTCCCTGAAACTAGTCAGAACTGTTGAAGGGCTCTATACAGAAGATGCTACTGGTCATCCCCACAGTCTGCGTACGGCCTGCTTACATAAATCCCTAAAAAAGCCATTTCTTTTCCCCCCCGCTCTCACCCTGCACAGGCCATTGCCACGACTGTCTTGCCTTCACCATTGCACATTGGTTTCTTCAGGAAGGGGAAGCACAATCCTGCTTGTCAGGCTGATGCAGCAACTGTAGTTGCTCTTCCACCATGTTCAGCTGAGCTGAGGCAGAAGGAAGAGGGCAGGCGGAAGATACACAGAGGCTAGTGCCAGTAGAAACAGTACCTCGCCCACCTGGCTCCTGCACTTCCCTTCCCAAATACATCTGTATCGAAGACAGAAAACACCGCCTACTTAAAATGCTGGTTTGGGACACCCCCTTCAGGACTTTCTCTTCGTTTGAAGGTAAAAAACAAGGTATTCTCTTGCCTGCAAAAAATTTCAGCAGAACAATACTGTACAAAAAAAAAATTTGAGATAACTGTATTAATAAGAATACCCATCAGCAGTTAAAATTTCAAGATTAACATGTAGAAAAGTGTTCTAACAGGGACTTCTTTGTTAGTTCCAGGTTTTGGGGTTCTTTGTTGGTGGGTTTAGTTTTTTGGTGTTTGTCTTGGTTTTCTTCCCCTCAGGTGCACATTCACCTCTTCTAACACACACACATCTCACCCATCTTTCTCAGTGAACTGCAACTTTAAAAAAAAAAAAAAAAACCACCACACATTCATTCATTCGGGGCACGAAAGTAAGGAAAAGCAGTGATGTTCGAAACAAACAAAGAAACTAAGTCGTATTACAAGCAATTTCTGTATTTTACATCTCTTTTTTTCCACCCAACATATAGACATTCACATACCCCTACCAATCAAAGAATGCGCCCACTTCCCTAGCCTTCCCCTTTCACTTCTATGCAGTCTCTTCTCGCCAGTGAAAAAAAATTACAAATTCTTAATATTTCTTCTTGAGTTACAGTACACAAGCTTTTTAGATCTGATAATACCTGAATCAGAAGTTCCTCAACTGAAGGAGCACATGGAGCGCCAACACTGAAGGGCACACACCACAATATCCGCTCAGCTGCAACATCCTGCCTACACACACCTTTCAGGTCAACCCAAAGGCACATGCTACTTCTCAAAACATCATTCCATATGCACTTCTTCAACAGCCATCCCAGCCTAAGCAACTCCTCCCCACCAGGGCTTCTACCACAAAGATATGAAAGGAACAGTGGAAAGGTAACAACTTCCCACACCCCCCAAAGAACCTAGGCTGTCTTCTACAGAAGACAGGCTTAGTACATATGGAAAATTCTTCATAAGCTCTTTTTTTGTTAAGCAAATTAAACACTTTGGCAATATTCAGAAGGCTACATAGCTGTTGAATGTTCTGAAGAAAGGGACCCCAATCACACTCTGCAGGTTTATATACTGTTAGACTCACTTTTCAAATATTAAAAAAAAAAAAAAATCCAGTCCACTGTTCTGAGACAGCCTATTATGATTTTAAAAAAATGTTAAGTACAACACAGCCAGTTTAAAATTTCATTTTCTAAGAGCTATGCCTATATTGTGTCAGCAAAACAATGAAGAGGGAAAGTTTTAACTTGACAATAGAGCTGTCTTTCGTAAGACTATAATTTATTTCACTCATCCATCAAAACCCAGCTTTAGTATTGCAGTTCATAGACGAACTACATGGAAATAGCAGTGGATTATGTTACCACTTTTAAACAAAGAAGGAAAAAAAACCCCCCAGGAAGAGATCTTTCCTTGTCCTTGCCCCAAAGCAAGAGGAAATACATACATAGGACAAAAAAAAAAAAGTCATACACAACATTCCAAATCAGTGGGTAAATAAAACTCTTTGCAGTGATAAAGCAAAATTTTGCTTACTTGCTTTCCAAAGAGTAAATTAGACCACGAGAACAAGTGGTTGAACAATATATGATGTAGCACAGACTGCCCTAATTTCAAGGGCTCCACTTCCACTCTTGAAAACAAAAAATTCTTGCAGCTTTAGAAATGAAAGCATTAGTAAGCACATAACAGAAACACTTTGCTCACACAGTGTGAAAAGGACTGTGAGCATCTCTTTGTTAATTTCTTTTCAAAGGTGATAGAAACAAACTTCTGCATTTACTTTGGCCTTCTGGCTTTTGCAACAAGCTGAAAATCAGGTTCAAACAGTCAGATGAACCCTGCAAAGCTTAGGGCTGAAGATAAAAGCGTCACACAAACAATCTTGATTTGCTAGGCAATGATTATTCTTATCAGTCCCTTCAAAGGTATACAAAAATTTGCTCACATAACTTGAAACAGTAGGATATGAAGAAGAATGGCAAAGGCTTTTCTTGAACAGTGAGGGGCTCCGCATTTTCAGCTTGGTCACTTACCACAGTTGCATAGAAAAACAGTTAAAATAGTTGTGGCACTGAAAATACATACAAGTTTGTTTCCCTTGACTGAAATCTTAAATAGGGGTTATCACACTCAGCAAGATGGAGAATGAGACAGATTGCAACAACAGCTGCAGACAAAAGACAAGAAACCAAACGCGCTTCCTGATATGTAAAATTATACTAATATCCCACATTAAAATCCTGACCTGGTAATTTCAGAACACAGCTACAAGGAACCTTCTCAGTCATCTTTTCCATTCCATTGCACAGGGAAAGTCTCCCATGCAATTCAAGCAAGAAATAAAAGAACAACCACATATACCACTGCAATGATTTTCAGCAGCTTTTTTTTTTTTTTAATGTTCATTTAATGGTGCTGCAAGAGAGTAACACAGCACAGATCCTTAATCTGCAAATGGCAGGTGAATACTGAAAGTGTGGATGCATGTCAGAGTGCTTCCTTGAACTGCCAGATGAAGTACCACACAATTAGTGAGACTGATATATCAGCAACAGATGAATGTTAGGAAAAAAAAACTCCTTAAGACCTGTCTTTATGGCCTCCATTTAAGATGTAACAGATCATATACAAAGGAGCACTTCCTTACATGTAACTAACTGTGTTATAACTAACACAAAAATATATATTTCCTAGAGATGTCTACAACAAGTAAAAATACTCGACTGTGACCAACGAATATTCAAATCTGCAGGTCAAAACATTAGCTGGGGGGTAGGCGGGGGGAGTCTACAAAAGAGTTTTATATGAACAGGTAATCCATGAACAAGAAAAATGACAATTTTTTTTTTTTTTTTTTAAGCCTAATGAGTACAACCACCTAAGGTCATCCAGAAGCGAATTCTAGCAAACTGTTGGAAGGAAGAAAAGAATTAAAATTTAAATACAATAAATTGGCAAAGAATACACTAATATTACCCTATTTTGCAAGGAAGATAACTGATGAGTAATGCAATTTGAGGATAACTTGACACTTTGAGGGGTTTTTTTAAGCAATAAAAATAGTCAACACTGAATAATAGTGTTTAATACAGTACTGTTTGTCGTTTAAAAGATAAAAGCCTTTTGTGTCAGGGTTGCATACACATATCTGAGAAGCATTCTTTTCCTTCCCAGCCCTTCCTCGTCACTTTATATAATCTGTGTACATGCCCTTAACAAAAGATAAATCTGATCCTGTCATTAGGTCTACTCTAATATATTTTAAAATTCACTGAAAAAGAAAATTAAAGGCCTAGAGAACAGATCACAAACCAAATATCTATCTATATAAGTAGCAATTAACGCAATGGAATCACAGTATTTATGCTTTAGTATTTAGCTCTGAAATTCGCCTGAACTTTCTAGCCTAGACATGACATATTGAGGAAAGAGGGCCAGCAATTTACCAGGAAGCTGAGGTGAGCCCGAATGTGACCAAAATTGGAGGCTGAATAAGAACTTGGAACTAAGACTCTTCTTAACTGTTTCTGCTTAACTCATGTACTTGCCAGCAGCATCCTGAAAAATGTCAGAGACAGCAGAATCAAGGAAAATTACATTAAATTAACATAGCCTCTTAGAGGCTATAATGTATTGGTTTACTACATGAACAAGAGAGAAAAGCTTTACAGAATATATTACATTATATAAAAGTGTCAGTATTTTAAAGACAGGGAAAAGTTTTACAATATTTTTCTCTTTAATAGATTTATTTGAAGAATTTTTCAATAAATCCCAGCATTCCCACATAGGTAAATATATAAACTTAATTTATTGTCAATACTAAGAATTCAAAATGATTGGAAAGCTAAGCATTATTGCCACAGTGATGTTTTCAATAGTTTTATAGTGTAACACAAACACATTTAACATTCTGAATACCTAAAGCTTCCTCTGTACACTCATCTGCAGCTATAACACGTATTACAGAAAAGTTACAAAGCAAATTTAAATCCTTCTGTAAAAAAAAAATACCCCAGTTAAAAACAAACAAGAAAAAAAATGTTTCCTGAAAGACATAGTATCAGAAACTTATACTATGAGATTCACCCTCCTTATCTTGTTCTTCCAATAGGAAGATTTTTTTCCTTCTTAACTTTTCAGGAAAACAGCTCCAAGGCGTGCTTGATTAGAACTAATGAATTAGAAGCTTTAATGTTGTTTCACCGGGGAAGTTCGAGTTGTTAACTTTGTTGACAAGTGTTCCCAGCTGCAGGAACACATTAAAAAACTTGTTAAAAAGCAGAAGTAAATATTTACAACTGTGTACATTATTACCCCCTTTCTGAGGATGACCAAGATGCAGAATCGTTTTATTCCTAATGGAACCACAGTCTAGAAGACAAGGTAATTTGTGATTAAATTATATCAGCTTAGATGTTTGGTCCTTATATGAAAATACAAATAACACCTCAACGGTTTACACAAGCAAAGTACTTCATCCTACTTCAGGATCTCCCAACTAAGAGACAAAAAGGTAGTGTAATTCCTGAATTCAGCTTGTAAATGCCTAAAGGCAAAAGAATTTCATCTAGGGAAGAAAGAGCAACAGAGCCTTTACTAAAGTCTGCATCAAACTTTACAGAAGCTCAAAAAAAATCACTATCATATCAAGACTCAAAACCCCACTACATACTCACTAGTTACACTGAAAACAAAACTAGTCTGAACAAAGACACTGCACATTAAAGGCCACATCATTCCTTTATCACTGGTATTCTAGCATGAATATTTCAAACATAAAAGGGTTGTACAGAGCAGGGAAATTATCTCCTGACCAGATTAAAAAAAATAAAAAATTAACAACTTTATAATTCATCATCTGTACATTAGAATCCTGTCTGCTCTAAGGTTTAAAAGAATTATGACCAAAAAAATGTGATTTGTAATAAGATTTGGTGTTATAAGACATCAATAACACCTTCTCTCTGAAGATTTTCTTCCATTAAATTCAGAAGACGTGCCAAGCATGTGATGTGTCCCAACATTACTGACTAGTATTACTGCAAGTTCTCTTTAGCATCCTATGCATTATCAAATACTCATTTATCTTCTATATTCTTGTCTATTAGATTTTATACAGTCAAATAGAGATGTATGTTTAGATTTGCTAAAGACCATAATCCATGGTATCAACAAGCCAAAACTTTTCTCGTTTGCCAGTTTCTTACAAATTTATTCAGACATTATGCAGAACACACTGAATTTAGCACCTTTTATTACAATTATGCTGCAAGAAAGACTAGAATGGGAACTGCTTAAGGAACCATGCAAGCAGCAGAAACACAGCTGTATGTTAAGCTGTGCATCTAAAAAGACCTATGATTTCATATTGGCTATAAAAAGGAGGAGAATCACCAGAACATTGTGCAGGGTGCCTTGATTCCCTGAAACGCTGATGCTATTTTTTTTTCCAATGAGTGAGAATGAGTTCATCTCAAATTATATTTATTTTTCTTTACATTACAAACATTGTCTCACTGTCTTATTATCAGGGAAAGAGCAAAACATCACAAAATACCTACTTGTGTAAATTCTGCTTAATGCCTATAGACAAAGTTACAATGAAGTCATTTTCACTGTGAACGTAAACTCCTTGTTTATCTAAGGAGAGAGATGAACAAAACCTAGTGATAGGTTAAAGGTTCGGTCAATTCACACAAACAATTGCTTCATAGCAATAGGACCTGTAAGAGAGTTTCACCTAGTTTTATACATTACAGACAGGAATCTCTGGGCCACGTGTCAAAAACTGAGAAGTTATCTGTATTAATATTTGGTTCTCAATCCAAAACAATTTTCTATGTCTAAGGCAAAAATAAAATATATTTAAAATTAAAATACTACTGAAAACACAAAGTATGACAAGTGAACAATAATATAGCGTATTAAAATGCGTATGTTGTATGAAAATTACTTATTTACTAGTAGTGCAGAGGTCTAACCTCCTTTTGAAAAAAGGACTTCCCAAAGAAAAATGTTGAGAGCCATTAAGTTTGAAGTATAGTCTCAAATAAAAGTCTCTGTTGGTCCAGTATGAGATACAGCCCTTAAAAACCTGTCCCAAGGCTAAGGGGGCTAAAAGAGAGAAATCCATGCCCAACTGCTGTTCCAAAGCTTGTTTCAAATGACGCTGCCTACAAAGAAAAGAAAAACGTTAACTCATGAACTGAACTTTGGCATGGAACCACTCAGGTGAGTTAAAGGGGCTTTTCTAATTAGACATTCAATGACTACTTACAGATGTGTAATACAATTTTAAGACTTGATCTTAATTTATAAAGCTCACTTGAATAGCACACGCTGCACAGAAAGAAAAGTATGAAACCAAAAAACGCTACAGGAGTCCTCTTTAACCACTCTATGTTTTTGCCCAGGATGCTTTTACATATCACAGCTATCACCTGAACAGTAGTAGTGGAACCATGTGTAGTTAGACAGAGATCAGCATCAAAATAAAAATCTAACAAAGCACAATGGTCTGCTAAGAGTTAGAACACTATTTTTTCATACACATGATTGAGAAAGACCAAGATACATTTTAATCTGGTGTTATCATCACTGAGGAAGATTGTTATTTGCAGCAGGAAAAAAAAAATTAAAAACTTTTTTTTGTTTGTGACAGTGAAATTTCCAATCCTTTGGCATCAATATTTTTGTCTCCATGAACCATCTGTAATCTTCTCACTTCCTACCACAAATGAGATAAGCACATCAATGCACAGCAAAATTAAGAAGCACTTATGTGAAGTTTTCCTGAGAACAAGTTTTACCTCAAACTCAACAGCAGATCTGCACATATGGAATGCGAAAAAAAAATTATCATGTGATTATAAGACTGAAAATAAAACTATCAATGGCTTTAGACCTAAAGGAAATGAAGTTAACCTTTGGAAACACAACAAACATGTGATCTTTAGGTTTTCTTAACAGAAATCACATAAAATGGCAGACAAAGATAAATTCACAATTCTTATCGGTATCTGCACAAAGAAAGGGACTCTCTATAGTCTGGCACAAAAGCTTCTCCTCACCAAGCAGCATAATACAGTTACATCCCAAAGAAACAACAGATAAATTTTTTTCAAGGACAAGCCATGTGTTTCTTCCCTTCTGCTTGAGAACTAAAACAATGCCCAACTGTTGGGTTTATGAACATCACCAAGCCTCAAGCTCAAACTGAAAGACTACAGTCAGCAAACACTTCTGCTAAAGTGCCTGCTAAACTGCCAAAACAATGCTGTAAACATATTCTCCTCTGTCCTAAAAACAGGGATCAACGCAAAGGTCAAAGAACATACCAATAACTAACCAAATGCATAATTTAACTTTCAGGGTCACGTATTTTTGCCACCATATTCACACTGCACAGGTCGAATTTAAGTCATTTAATAAAACAGAGAAAGAAGTATTTGGTACTAATATGCCCCTGCATCCATCTATGACTAAGTGTTTAAACATCTCAATGCCTACAGTCACTCTGTTAACTATACAACTCATTGATAAGCTTTCCTCTAAAACAGTGACTGTAATTTATTTATTTGTACTCTGATCTTCTGGTTCTGTCCAGAACATGTAAGATCAGTCCTGACCACTTAATTTCCTTTTATAGGTCTTTTCTAAGGCTCCATATTAAAACGTGATTTTTATGATAATGAAGTGCTTCTAAATACACTAGAGATTGAATGGTGTGATTTTAGTGACTAATAAACCTGTTTTAATTATTAAGCATCCCATTTTTGAGATTACATTTCCTTGCTCTGGGGCCTTACAACAGCTTCTTTAAAATAAAACTGAGGTCTCACTCCATTTCAAATAGCAAAAAATACAATCATAAGAAGAACTGTTGCTAGCACTCTCAGCTAGTCCTCACTAAACAGAGTACCTGCATCTAACAGGAGATTAACAGAACAAATACCAAAAAAACAATGCAAGACATTCAACTATTTCACTGCCTATCAGAGCATTTTTTCCCAAAGTAGCTCCACACATCTCCATTACATGCTCTTTCAGTTTTGCTTTTCCAAGAGTTTAACATCTCACCTGCATTAGTAAAGTTGGATTCTTTGGGTCTTGTACATGCCTCCAAGTTCCGAAAGCCACATAAAGGACAAAGATATCTATGCAATTTTGCTGATTTGTGTATTTGCTTTGTAATGACAAATTGTATTTTAAGAAAGAGTGCAGAGAAATGCAATTTGATGGTTCTAAGCTGTATGCTCTTCAATGCAAAGAGAAGCAAACCCCAAGTTTAATACCTGGGACACTGGAAATCAATATGCACAGAGAGACACCCTTCCTGGAAACATGGAACCACACTTAAATCAGGTGTTTACGCAGTCCTTCTGCATGCGTATGACTCTCAGTGTCATGAAAAAAGCATGCAGAAGCAGCAGTATCGAGTTCCAGTTCGCATACATAGTACCAGGAAGACATACTAGAAACCTACTACTTTTTTTTGTTTTTTAAATGATTCTCACTGAGCTCAAAGAATGACAGCTGTGTATTTGAAGGATAAAAGAAGAACACACTTGAGCATCAATTAGTCAATTTGACAAGTACTATATTTCATAAAAATCTTCGAGCTTCCTAAAACGCAGCTACAAAGTGTTTTCACAAGTTTTCATCCTGCAGACAGTACTGAATTCCCCTCACTCCTTAGTGGATGTACCTTTTACACTTAGTTTTTGTTTGGCCGGATTAAGAAAAGATGACAAAGTGTCTCAAGTCTGGGTACAACTGTACACATAATTCAGTCTTCAGTAAAACTGCTTTCTATATGCTGCAGGCCAGCATTTGTTTACCATTGTAACCATTCTGTACTTTTTCTTCTGTCATAAAAAAGACAAACTGGTCTGTGAACTCTTCCATCAAATCCAATAGGGAAAAATCAACAAATTTTATACTTTTTTTTTAATCCTGATGTGCTAGCAGCTAACATATCAAAGTCACAAACACACACAGAGTACACTGATCTAATTTCCGTAAGACAGCCCACAGTTGCTGCAAAAAGTTAGGGCAAGCAGAACATAGCCTCATATCAGCAACAAATTTAAGCGTTACTGGAAATCTGTCTTGAATGAACTGACGGATGTTTGCACAATGTGCAGATAATGGAAGCAGCACTACAGAAGTGCACTGAAATCCAGCTTCTTATTATAACTACCATTAAGTATTTTTACTATTAGCAGAATTAGATCAGACGCAAATCATCAGCAATGCAAACACCTATATATTCATAATCTCTCCACTGCCTGCCTGGCTATTCTAATATGCAAGATATTAAATTAATGTGGCTAGTACACAATATTTGGTCTTACTCTTCACTTGTGACAGGAAAATGAAATCTCACATGGGCAAGTTGAATCATCTAAGCTGCTGATGCAATGCCTACCTATTTATTGATCTACACAAACCAATTTAAAGAAATTAGCTTTGTCCATTAATATCCAACTTTGAGGAAGGTGATGGTTTTATTACATCGGGCCAGAGAAGCGCCATATGCCCTTTGGCACTATTTTGCTGTCATCTAACAAGCTCATGGCAGAATTGGTCACTTGACTCTACATCCCTTTTGTCTGCTTCCAGATGAATCTTCTGGCTCAATTCTATTATTATTTAATAAACACACCGCAGAATTGATCACTTGATGCTACTTCCCTCTGCTTGCTTTTAGATGACTTTTCTTCAGTCTCATTTCTTCCCCCTTGTACTTCTAAACATTACAGAATCACAGCATGGTAGAGATTGGAAGGGACCTTCGGAGACCATCTAGTCCAACCCCCCCACCCAAGCAGGGTCACCTAGAGGAGGTTAGACATCCAGGCGGGTCTGGAATATCTCCAGAGAAGGAAACTCCACAACCTCTCTGGCACCCTCAAGTAAGGAAGTTTTTCCTCATGTTGAGATGGAATTTCCTATGTTCCAGCTTGTGCCCATTGCCCCTTGTCTCCTGTTGCCAGGCACCACTGAAAAGAGTCTGGCCCCATCCCCTGGGCACCCGCCCTTTAGATATTGATAAGCATTGATGAGATCCCCTCTCAGTCTTCTCTTCTCCAGGCTAAACAGACCCAGGTCTCTCAGCCTTTCCTCATAAGAGAGGTGCTCTGTTCCCTTGATTGTCTTTGTAGCCCTCTGTTGGGACTCTCTCCAGCAGTTCCCTGTCCTCCTTGAACT
This sequence comes from Larus michahellis, assembly GCF_964199755.1. Classification (NCBI taxonomy): domain Eukaryota; kingdom Metazoa; phylum Chordata; class Aves; order Charadriiformes; family Laridae; genus Larus; species Larus michahellis. Next base: position 46,842,649 of record NC_133903.1, on the reverse strand, counting down.
GGGGAGCCCAGAACAGCACTCCAGACTTGGCCTCAGCAGGGCAGAGTATAGGGGGAGGATGACCTCCCTCAACCTGCTGACCACACTCTTTTTAATGTACCCCATTGGCCTTATTGGCCACAAGACCACATTGCTGGCTCATGGTCAACTTATTGTCTGCCAGGACTCCCAGGTTGCTCTCTGCAGCGCTGCTTTCCAGCAGATCAACCCCTACCTTGTACTGGTGCATGGGGTTAATCCTCCCTAGGTGCAGGACCCTACATTTGCCCTTGTTGAACTTCCGTTAGGTTCCTCTCCACCCAACACTCTAGCCTGTCCAGGTGTCACTGTATGGCAACACAGCCTTCTGGTGTGTCAGCCACTCCTCCCAGTTTTGTGTCATCAGCAAATTTGCTGATGGTACACTCTGTCCCCTCACCCAGGTCATTGATTAATATGTTGAACAAGACCAGACCCAGCACTGACCCCTGGGGAACACGGCTAGTTACAGGCCTCCAACTTGACTCTGCACCACTGGTCACAACCCTCTGAGCTCTGCCATTCAGCCAGTTCTCAATCCACCTCAATGTCCACTCATCTAACCCACACTTCCTAAGCTTACCTATGAGGATGTTACGGGAGACAGTGTCAAAAGCCTTGCCAACTTTGAGGTAGTCAACATGCACTGCTCTCCACTCACCCACCAAGCCAGTCATGCCAACATAGAAGGCTAGCAGATTGGTCAAGCATGATTTCCCCCAGTGAATCCATGCTGACCACTCCCGATAACTTTCTCTCCTTCTACATGCTTAGAGATGACATCCAGAACGAGCTGTTCCATCACCTTTCCAGAGATGAAGGTGAGGCTGACTGATCTGTAGTTTCCCATATCCTCCTTCTTGCCCTTTTTGAAGACTGGCATGACCATTAGCTTTCCTCCAGTCCTCAGGCATCTCTCCTGTTCTCCATGACCTTTCAAACATAAAGAGCACCTTCATACTAACATCTGCCAGCTCCCTCAGCACTCGCAGCTGCATCCCATCAGGGCCCATGGATCTGTGGGTGTCAAATTTGCCTAAATGATCTCTAACCTGATTCACCTTGATCGAGCAAGAGTCTTCCTTTCTCCAGACTCTCTCTCTTACCTCCAGGGTATGGGATTCCTGAGGGCTGGCCTTAGCAGTAAAGACTGAAGCAAAGGAGGCATTCAGTAAATCCGCCTTCTCTGCATCCTCCGTCACCAGGGCACCCACCTCATTCATCAGCAGGCCCGCATTTTCCCTAGTCTTCCTTTTGCTACTGATGTACTTGAAGAAGCCCTTCTTATTGTCCTTGACATCCGTTGCCAGGTTTAATTCCAAGTGGGCCTTAGCCTTCCTCATTGCGCCCCTGTGTACCCTGACAATGTTCCTATACTCCTCCCAAGTGGCCAGTCCCTCTTTCCATATTCTGTAAGCTTCCTTTTTAGCATGAACATACAAGTGAACTCAGACTAATATGTTACCAGCAGCTGTCAGTGCTGCGCGATCAAAATATAGAAAGGCAAAACTATTGCCAATGAAGAAGCCAAGAAGGCTCCAGAGTGGCAGGCTCTGGCATCAACAAGAATCTGCAAGGCAGCAAGACATACCTACAGGACATTGAGACATTTGTTCTTTCTGGCTTCTTTTCTTGCCTCCTCAGGAAAACGACAGAGGAGAAAACAAAGACAGAACCATACATGTCATAGGGAGCAGTTCCCTCTTCCTCAGCTATGCTTTGGCTTCCTCACTATATTTCTCCACAGAGAAGTGGATAAACTTCAGAAATTAAACTCTGAGGATAAATAAGAATGCCTGCCAGCCAACCATACACTCTGGACTCGAGTCCACCATATCAGAAGCTTTATAGGCTACAACTTGGCATCTTCTTATAAAAAAACTCACTTTTTTTTTTTTCTCTCTCCCTGTAATAAGAGATAGACAACAACAAAGAAAGGGAGGTGGGAAAAGGAAATCTGAGGTGTACAAACAGTAACTGAGTTATTAATGATAAGTCACATCCGCAGCTCATAATTTAGGAGTATTTACCAATGTCTTCCTTAAGACTTTCTTTAGCTCCCCTCATGAAACAGAAACAGGACAGAGTTGCCCTAAAATCAGGCCTAATCAGCAACAATATCCCAAAACAGGTGGCTACAAGTATTTATGTAAACAGATGGTTCCTGATCTTCTAGAGTACATCAGCACTCCATTTCTCCTGTGACAATTTGGGGCAATGATGCTTATGGAACGTATTTTGGCTAAGTTTAATCTATATTTGTGTTTATAGAATTTGTAATGTGAATATTAAAAACTACATTTTATTACAAATGCAATCTGCATTCCTAGCAATATGTCCATTTGATTCTTTTTATTTACTTGAATTTTGGAAATAAACTTCCATCTTCTTCAGATTAAGTTTCATCCCAGCTTGTAGGTTTGATATGAAGAAACAGCTTTGAGTGCTGTGAGCGGTTAATCATAGGGTCCATGGCTGGGGGAGCAGAAGAGGAACTGCAAGAGAGCTCTGACCAGCAGCCTGAGAGACAGAGGTATAGAGAAAGCTCAGAAGTGAAGTGTCAACCAAACTCCAAAAGCTTGTGTCTTCATCTATCTAACAAAAGGGAAGATATGGTTGAAATAACCAAAGAACAACAGTCTACGTACAGGGCTCATCACAATAGAGGAACTGCCTTTAATAGCACTGATGGCACCTAGAGGGAAAAGAAAAAAGAGAAAACGCTTATTATATTTGAAGCACAGAAGTTCTGATTAGGAAAAAGAATGATCTCTTCAATTTCCAGGCTTGCCACGCAGCAAGGAAAGCATGGTAACAGCTTCTTTGCAGCTGTGGAGGCAAAACAAATCTGACTAGCACTCTGGGGTTTGGCCAGTTTCTCCCTGCCGGTCGCTGACTGCTTTCCAAAAAAATGAACAGGGTGAGAAGTCAGTGGAAAAGATCCTTTGCCATTCCTTAAAAAAATAAAATAAAATAAGACAAAGACAACATGAAAGGAGGGATAAGCTTTCTAACCTAATGTTTATAAGCAGTCTTTATAAGTAGTCTTGGACCACTTTGCACAATGTCCTGGATACAGGGAGTAGAAATATCCACATAGCCATAATGTTACAGAACTCCCTCTCATATGACACACCCAACTGTGGTAATGCAATCCCCAAAATTGTAAAAAGACAAGTAACAAAAAAGGAGTAACCTTGTCTGTGATCACACTATTCTAATTTGCTGCCAGAATACTACCTATTTTTGGTGCACACACTCCAAGAACAATCAGGGGGAAAGCACAAAGTGCTAGAAGCGAAAGAACTCAGTGTCTTCTGTTCCAACTGAAGCAAAATTTTACATTTCAAATACTTATACACGGAAAAGATATCAGATAGTAGAGAATTTGTACTGCCTGTGCTAGCATAGGCATATTCCACAGCTGAGAGTTGGACATTAGACAAAACAAGCCTTGAAATAAGATGGTTTAGTTTCCTAACTGCAGGAATAATTAAACATTGGCAGAGCTTTCCAGAAGAGGTGACAGACACACCATGATCTAAGGCTAAGATAAGATCAGTCTCTAAGAGAGATGTTTTAATTTATCTTTCAGGAAAGCTCCACAACCTGAACATGTGAGGAAATCACACTGGCTACCGCCACAGTAACCCATTTTGGCTTTGGGACATATAGATCTACAATGTTTCAAAGACACACCGAGAGAAAGGAATACTTTTGCTACTCTCAGAAAGTTTGTAGCACCACAGTTCCAAATGACTGTAATAGTTCAATGATTTGACTGTAAGTCAGTTACCTTGTTCAAAACTCAGGAAATACCTTCTATCCAATGCAGAAATATCAAAATGTACTGCTTGGGGAACAAGCAAGATCTCCCTTCTTCAAGGACATCAAAATTTACAACTAAAGAGATTACTGCAATGACTGCCCTATAGAAAGGGCTCCCCCAAAACAAAACTAACCAGAACTAAGGACGTTTTTCATCTTTCTTGATATTATGTATGCAGCTTGCCTGTTGGCATCAGTTGAACATTTCCCATACAATGAAGATACATGCCGCAGGGGAGCCCCCAGTTCAGCAACATTTCAGTCCAACTCTGTCAGCAGCAACCAAGTTAAACTTTATACAAGACAAAAGGTCCATCTAACCCAAAATCCCACCTCTACAACTTGCAGTCCCTCTACCAGTCCCTTGAACCGCTTGTTGAGATTCTGCTACTGTTGTCCTCTTCATCTCTTTATTATGCTACAAAATCACAAACTCATGGAATCTACTTATAAATCCTCTCCTGGACCTGGCCATCCATAGCAAGAGGAGAGGGAAGCTTGACAGAAGTGAGGGCAAAATGCTGACCAGCATGAGGTCCATCTCTTTCTCTCACCTTGTTGCATCTCCGAGCAAAGCACCACTGGGCAGTACCCACTAAGTTCCCTTGATGCCTTTAGAGCAGAGAACGCTGTTCAGGGATACCAGTGCTGTGTCCTTTATCGTTACTCTTTTGACCCTCAACCTCCATCCCCCTAGACCTGCCACCATACTTCAGCATTCCTCCTATCTGTTTATTCTCCCCCTGCTTTCAGAGGAAGACAGGATTTATATTTGTTAGGGACAGTCTAACACCCACTCCTCGTGGAAAACACCTATAAAAATAGCAAAGACACTCCCTGCAGACAAGTAAAGGGAAGCATCATGCATTTGCTCCATTCTAATGTTCTCCTAGACGGTAGTTAATTTCAGCTGTTTTCCTCAGGTGGATGCAGTCTGCCTGTTTAACAATCTTCACTAGATCCCTCCTCCTCTGAATGCTTTTTGCATCTATCACATCCCCTGGCAAAAAACAAACAAAAAAATAATTATACATGCATTACTTATTGCATGAAAATCCAGCTCTTTTTAAGCCTGACTCCCAGCTGAATACTAGAGAAACGGTCAGCTGCTGTTTGCTATCTACCCTCTACGTGCCAACCATGGTCTTGTATATTTTCATCATAACCACTTTTAAGTCATATCTTCTAGACACTGAAGAATCCTTCATGTGAGAAGTTTGACCTTTGACTTCTCCCTGAAGTAGAAAATGATAATAAAAGCACCTCTGACAAATACTGGCTACGATCCATGTGAGATCTTTCACAATAAATATCACGATGTCTCAAACTAATTATGTAAGCATGACAGGGAAACAACCTAATGATTATAATATGCCTCTGGATGAGGGTGACTGTCATTCACAAGCAACAAAAACTTTCACGTCAACTTTCCATTCTCTCCTTCAATGCAGTCAGCAAACATAGAACAATTGAGCTGATACTTTATGGAAAACTTTATGGGTGTTTGTCACAGATGCCCTCGCTCAAACTGAACTGTCATGGGATAAGACATACAATTCAACTATGAATTAACGACCAATTAACAGATAGGAAACAAGAAGTTGGAACTATTGGCATTTTTCCCAAAAAAGGAGGATCACCAGTGGAGTCCCACAAGGGTCTGTTCTGGGATCAACATCTTCAACATCTGAAAGCAAAATCTAGCAAAGAAGCTTAACACCTATGTGACAGAGTTTGCTGACAATGCTTATTCAAGGTTGCCAAAGCAATGGCCAAAGATCTGAAGAAGACCTTAATGACACTGTTTAAGTGGCTGTAAAATAGCAGATAAGATTAAATGTAGATAAGTGTAAAGTAATGCATAACGTTAAAGAAAATCCTAAATTCATATACACAATGACAAATTCTGAACTAGTTATTACCAATTTAAAAGAATGATTGTGGAGTTATAATAGACAGTTCCACACAAGTGCAAACTCAATGCTTAAAGATCATCAAGAAAAAGCGGGTAGAAGATTAAAGAATAAAACCTAATATGCTATATAAGTTTACAGGGTGTTATAGCCAGTCCTGGTTATCATTCCCCAAACCTGTTCCTCTGATTCCTGCATCACTATCTCCAATCAGGAACACACCTGCAAAAGGTGCAAAGAAAATAGCAAGGACAATGAAAAGGATAGAGTTACTTCTTTCTAAAACGTCTCTGGAAAAGTCACAAGCCAGGGAAGGTAAATAAAAGTTATCAACTCGTAAGCCAGACAGAATAACATGGATTCTCTTTTTCACTGCCTCATCTAATACAAGAATTAACAAACAAGGCATGAAACAAGCAGGTAGAAAGTTTAAAAACAAACAAAAAGAAGTGTTTTTTCCACACAAAATATGTCTAAGCCTTAAAACACTCAGCCACAGGACGTTGTGGATGCTACAAGCACACATGGCTTCAAATACTGATTGGACAAACTCATAGAAGAAAAAAACCCACTGGGGGCACTAAAAACAAATATCACTTCTAGTTCCGGAAACCTGCGAGCCACAAATTACTGGAGGCTGGGAGAGGTATTTCCTCAATATACACTATACTCTTCTCCAAGCATCTGCTTTTGGCAGCTCAGAGAGGCAGGATACTGGGCTAGAGGGATCTTTAATGTGACCAAGTACAGTCATTTTTATGTTCTTACGTAACTCATAAAAAAGTAAAAACATTAATCGCATATACATGTCAGAACCATAAGCACGGCACATTAAAGGATCAGATTCAAAGGCCTACAGGTCAGCACAGTGATTGGTCACAGTTTAATAAGTACTTTTTCCAACATTAGAGTAGCTTAGTCTCCCCCAGCCACAAACTTGTGCAAATATATGTCAAACAAACTACGAAATCTGAATTTAATTCGGAACGGTTCCCTGCAGCTGTGCACACTGTTGCATTGGTACAGCTGAGGGCATACTACAGGCTTGGAAATAACAGGGCTACTTAAATGAGAAGCGGCCCCAAAGGAAATATTTGTCAAGCCACAAGCTGCATCAGTGAACATGGAGTATCACACTGCCTTTTGCACCTCAGAAGGCCCTTTCCACCACATCCGCACTACCAACTCCTGATGTTTAAAGAAATGCTGAATTATTGATATTAAAGACAGAAGTGCTGTGAGTAGACTTATATGTCGTGTTTATTACATTTGCCAACATATCTATTTATTTCCAGCTGCTTACCACACTTAAACTTCCACCAGTTCAAATGGAAGACGGAAGGAGAGAGAGGATGAGAGGTTCTCCTTCGAAGTCTGGGCATCTCACACAGGTTGAGTAGAAGCTTCCTTAGCTTTAGCTGCAAAACTCCTCAAAGACTCCATCACACCGAATACTTGCCAGCACATAAAGATCTGTTCCTATAAATGACATCAGGTCTTAGAGCACCCAAGCTAAAAACAAACTGGCAGTATCTCCCATTAAAAAGCCTCGTGCATCTCAAAAACGCATTTCTGAATTTGCAGCCTTTCCTGTTTTGCAGTGTTATTGTTGTTTTAGTGAAGCTTCCTGAGTGTTCAATACATTACGTGGTACATAGCATGTTCTGTTATGCATGATTTATGAAAAGTTTAGTTCACAACTACCAAGAATGGAAATAATTTCCTCTAATTTCCATATCAATATCATACACAAAATGTCAAAACAGCACAACAAACACCTTGCCATTGCATTTGATAGCTCTACCAACCACTATTTTAATGGACAGTTAGGAAGAAACTAAGTCACCTCATCTGCTTTTACTTCTTTCTTTTCCTGAATAAGGATATTAGTGTTCTTTAATTGCTTCAGGAAGTGGTAAGCATCAACAGCAGTAGCACCTCTTAACCACCTGGCTTAACAAGGCACTAGAGAATAAAATAAAAAATAAAAAAAGTAGAAGTCTCTTCTTCTCTGGGGCCCATTCCGAGAAATCTATATTCAAGAGATATCCACTAGTCAAAGACAAGTCTCCTATAATTGAAGGCAATGTAACGCAGCTTTTCTAGAAAAACCAAAGAAATTATAAAAAAGGCAGAGTAAACCTGCGCATCTGCAACAATGACATAAACTTAAGACACGTTTTTGACAAGAAAAGTAAAATAACCTAGGTTTTCACTTTGCTCCTAAAAATAGCAAAACAAAGCAATGAATTACTGCATCCTGGGACTCTTCGCACTTGTGATACTTTCTTCTTCTCTTCCAAGAAAAAAAAAAAAAAGCAACATTAGTTGCCATCTACATTTTTAAACTGCTAATTCTCACCCCCCCCGTTTTTCACTCTTGTAAAACTAGGAATATCAAAACACATAGAAAAAAAGTTTAAGATCTCTTGTATCTCTCATCCCTGTAACCCTAAGCAGCAATCAGTAGATCCTTTTTTTTTTTTGTGGGGGTGAAAGACACTTCGAGTGTTAAGAATTAAGATGTAAAAAATGCTGGAAAACGCATCATAATTACCGTTACAGTTAGGAATGACCTACAGAAGGTTACTAGCAAGAAGTATTCTGTAATTATTAATACCAGCAAGTATATAGCACAAGCTAGATTTCACCGCATCCTCCTTCGCCTCTTCATCGGCATGCAGGCAGGACTTCTGGCACCACGACTGCCCCACCTCTCACCCAACGCCACGCCGCCACAGCACTGACACACCACCGCTCCATTGCGCACCCCCAATCCTACCCCCTCCTCTTCTGGGGGTATCTGCCTAAGGAAGCGGTTGGAAGGAGAGAGGATGCTCGGAGGATGCAGTCCCAACCGGCGCTGCCGCCCGGCGCCGACCCCTCCCGCCAGATCGTAGCACCTCGCCTCCCCCCGGCCCTCGGCCTCCAGCCGCCCCCCGGAGCCCCGGCAGCCCCCGCCCGGGCCCGGCGCACCCCTGCGGCAGCCGCAGTCCGGCCGGGCGCAGAGGGCGGCACCGCCGGGCGCCCCCGCCCGCCACGCGGGGCGCGCGTCTCCATGCCAACGGCCGCCACCGGCCCGGCGGGACCCCCCCCGGCCCCACGCCCCGGCTTTACCCTCTCCAGCGGCCCCGCGGCCCTGGCGTCCTCCGGCTCCTTCCTGCCGCCGCCGCCCCCCAGCAGGGTGGCTCTCCGCTCCGCCGCGCTGGCGGCCACCGCCCGACCGGGCTCCCTCCGCGGCGGCGGCGGCGGCCCCGCCGCCGCCGCCGCCGCTTTGTCCCCCCGGGAGCGGCCCTTCCTCATCGCGGCGGCTTCTCCTCAGCGGCGGCTGCAGCGCCACTCGCCCCCCCGGGGCGCGGAGCCGGCCATGGCCGGGCGGGAGTCACGGAGAGACGGGGCGGCGCCGCCGCCACCGTCGCCGCCACCACCTGCGCGCGGCGCGGAGGGACATGCCCGCCCGCCGCCGCCGCTCCCGCCGCCCGCCTGTCAGGGAGCGCGGGCGCAGCGGCTGCCGCGGCACCGCCCCCCCGCCCCGCGCGCGCCCGCCCGCCGGCCGCTGCCTATCGCGAGAGCAGCGGCCTCGCGGCGGGGAAGAGGCGCGAGACTTTGGGGGTGGGGAGGGAAGCGCGCGAGACTCGTCACGCGGGGCGGACGGGAGGTGCGAGGCGGGAAAGGGCGCGGGGCAGGCTGGGAAGGCGGCGGGCCGTGCTGGGAGGGGATGGCGGCACCGAAGGGGTGGCAGGGCGTAGGGGCGATGGCGGTCGGGCCGGTGGGCAGCAGCGCCCTGGCACGGCTGCCTGCGCCACTGCCGGTCAGAAGGCTCACAGAAAGGAGGGATGCACTAAGGGGACCACCCCAGGCCGGCTGCCATAGGGCTGCTCAGGCAAGCGATGCCTCCCGGCTGCAGAGGCTCTGCTTCCATGGCAGGAGAGGAGGAACGCTGCAGTCACAAAGGGAGGTTCCGACGTGCCCAACACAGTAGTGTCTCCTGGGGATGAGGGCCCCATCATCATCATCTGGGATGAGCTCAGGTGTGCAGCAGCGAGTGGTTTCCATGTCAATCTCTTCATTGTCCCTAAAAACGTAAGGTGAGCGCAGGACCTTTCCTGTGGTGTCACCAGTAGTAGGTAGCGTTTCGGAAAATGCCACCCTTTGTTCCAAGAAGCCCACCAGCTCCTCCAAAGAGACACGGTGGGAACCGCAGCACTTAGGTGACTGGAGCCTCTCAGGGCACCCCCCAGCCCCCAGCGAGAGCACTGAGCTGCAGGAAAGCATTTACCATCAAGGGCTACAGCCCACTTTTTCATGGAGAGCGTGATCGCATCAGGGAGCAGATTAAGATGTAGTTCACTGTCTCCTCAGTAGAAAAGACAAACCTACAGAGATTCATTACCTCAAGGAATAATCAGAGCATATATCATCATCTTGTGTTTCATCTCAATAATTCACACCCTCTCAGCATTTTTGTCTTTGCAAATTATTTCCTGAGGGTATAAGTTACCAGTTTCTGCATTCATTTTTCACAAAAAGCAACTTCAAAGTTGTCTTCCCCCCCCCCCCCCACTATTACATAGTCAGGAACCTTGCTACTGCTGCAGAAAAAACAATTCTTTCTCCCTTTTTACCAAGCTGAAAAGGCTCATACATCTTCAACCAGAAGTCTGACTTTATAAATTTTTTATTCATTTTGTACAAACAAAGACAACAAAAATACACTTTCAAACGATTTATTGATGTAGAGGAGTGTGAGCATTTTTAAATAATTATTAAGAATATTTAAATTCTTGCTGAAAACTATTCCAGGATGCTGGATTAGTCACAGAGATCTTTTTCCATCGTAATTGTATATGATAGAGATGGACAACCATGTGGAATTTCCCAGCTGGGAATCCTGCCCTAACTAAATGTAAATAATGCAAATTTATGGAATCTTGGCATCCGTGATAATATGAGTCTATTAGGATGGCGCAGTGCCTCGCCATAATTTGGCTGGATCTTTGCCCTATTGCAACAGAGATGCCAATTAGTTATTTGTTGGTTATGGCCTGTGGGCCACCTTGCACTGGCTCACACCTGTTCACTTCGTGTGCCAAAAAAGAATTCATGAATATGGGAAGAAAAGTCACAATGAGAATTTGAATAACACTACTTGCCTTTGAAACATATTAAAAACAAATCTTCAGTTGTTAGTTTTAGATAGAATTGCAAATAATTGCCTTCTGGTTCAGTATTTTACTCAAAACAATTTAAAAATCTTTGTGATCACACTGAATCAAAAAGCCGTTTGGGGGTTAATAAGACATTTTGCTTGTGAAAAGACCGTGTTCGATTTCCTTCTGGATTATTTCCTTCTCTGTTTAATCCCTGTTTAGTATTTTGGACTGGAGATGTCTTTTCAATATTTTTGAAACAAAAGAACAGTGAGGTTTCATGTTGAAGGAATAGGAAAAATACTCCTCATTTTACTGATTCTCCCATATTTTTCCATTTAAACTCGTCACCGAATATGACCTGAATCTGCAGACCAGTCTGAGTGACCTGATTTTTCTTTTCCGTATGAGCTAGTTTTCTGAACTGGGTTTGGGTTTTTTTTCCAACTTGAAATAAAAGTGAACGAATCATGAGAGGCTTGGCAGGGAAAAGGGGTACAGGGAAATGAGGCAGAATGTGGTGTGATGCCACGCCTACGTTCACCATGTTTGTCTCCAGGAAAAAGACACATCAAAAAAAGATAGAAGAGTAATTAATAAGGGCTTGTAAAGGGACTGATTCTTATGTTATCCAGACTGACTAACACGGAGCAAAAGCAGGGGACCACAGAGAGCCTGTGTAGCTCACTTACTCATACTCAGTTAATACTCTTAATGCTGTTTTTCTTTGCAGTTCCACATACTTCCTTTCCCTGGCTTCTACCTTCTGTTTTCTTCCTATAAAGAATGTCTCAGCATGCCGATGCTATCCAGGAAGAGTTCCCTTTCGTTCTTCTCTAGTTGGTTTAAAGGGACCTTGGTAAGGCAGAACACAGAGTTTAGTTCAGCTTATTCCATCATGTTTTCTAAAATGACATCAATCCATCTGCAGCATTTTTATGACTGCTGAGCACAGAGCTACAGCAGTAATTCCTGGAGCTGGGATAGAAATATACAGCTTGAAGCTCTGAGGTTAAAACCTCTTTATTCCAAACAGAATAGAAAATGCTAAGTAGTAGAGGTTATTAGGATGCTGCTGAGCAGGAGAATTTCCTCTACGAAATGAAAGACTTAACTTGATCATTTGAATTCCTATTAAATTCAAACATTTAGCAAAACTGGTGCAGCACAAAACCCAGCTGATCACCTATTTTCACTGTTTCCAAGGCAGAACTGCATCACTAATGCCAGCAAACAAGTGTATCGCTAAGGCTTGTCATTTGTCATTCTGCTCACACGATACACATAATCTTCACTCTCAGTATTTCTGCTCTGTATGAGACGGAGGAAATGGCTTTAGTTGTTCTGCATGTTAAGCTGTCACACACCTTCTGTTAGTGACCCAGTTCTAATGGTATTCACAGAGAAGTTTTGGTCGTTACACTGGAATACTAATGTTTGGCAATTGGCAATATGCAGTCAGCCCGGAAGATGGCACGGTACTTTGGGATGTTGTACTGTGTAGAATGTCAGTAATGACAGGTAATTATACAGGTGGCACGTCACTGCCATGACTCCTGTCTGTTTCCCTAACTTCACCCCTATGACAGCATTCTTTTTTCAAGATTCACTAAAAAACGAGCATGATAACACTAAAGGATACCAGTTATGAGGAAAATAAAAAATAAGGGTAAAAAAGTAGTTACGTGAACTGCAGAAAGAGTGAGATTTGCTAGGAAAAGCTTTGACTAAGACTAATCAATTACTCTTTATAGAATGATTCATCATTTTGTTCCGCAAAAAGCAAGACAACAACCCCAGCTCTGCCAGGCCAGCCAAGCAGTGCATGCTGCCTGCACAGCTGAGAACTGCAGCCACAGAGTACAGCTCACCAGCACCTCTAAGCTCCAAGGAAATGGTAAGAAATACAGGATTTCCCAAAAGAATGCAGGAGAATTAGTAAGTCTGGGACCTTGACACAATCTAGGTCAAATTTACTCATGATCTGAATCTAGCGAGGTCTGCTATTTGAGAAGTTCTGCATGAGACATTTGGGTAATTAATAAATACTCATAGTTACATGAGGACTTTTTACAGAAAGGATATAAACACTCACATTTCAGGGCACAAGCTAATCATTGAATTAAGGAGGATTAGGAAGAAAAGTCTTACAGGCAGGTTATGCCATAAAAGTATATTATACAGTATATTATTCCAGTACATCTTCACTGGAAACTACTATTGCTCAGTCTCAAGGACAGAATAATGAAATAAACGAACTGACAACCTGATCCAGGATGGCAATTACTAGATCTAGGTATAGCAAAAGTCCAGTCCTAACTGGATATGATTTCTTTACCAATTGTTATTTTCCTTCTTTATATACCATGAAGGGCATATATCCTTGTTTGCACTGATGCAGTTTGTCAAAGTGACAGCTTTGCACTGCTATAACCTTGTTCTAGATATCATATTTACATCCGATAAGGAAGTAGAAGATGTAAATATGCAAATATATAACAGGAGTTAAAAGTATGTCTGTGAGGTTTAGGGAGAGCTTAGTGCAATAACTAAATTAACAGCACTTCTTAGCAACAAAAGCTCATCAAACTCGTTATAGCTTTAAAGGAGGCACGTGAATACGCTGCTTTCACTGTTGGCTTGGACAGCAATTGCCACAGTTGAGCTGTTACCCCTAGGTGTTAACAGAGTACAAATTACATATGCATAAATATGTATATTTGTGTGTATTTCTGAAAAGTCCAGAAAGGGAAGCACACAGGGAATGGAGAGATGCTGGCCAGCAGAAGTAGCATCGGAGCTTAAGTGTTGTCGCCTTCTCTTTGGCCACCCAAAGATGAGTTTTAAGGCGAGCTAGGGGGAAGATTACACATAGTTCTACTGTTACTTATGGAAATGCCTCCCAACTATGAGATGACACATACATGGAAGACATGGAAATCTAACAGGTGTGCAGTGGAGGCTGGCATCAGGATACTTCAAGAGACTTAATGTATCTATTGAAAAAGAAGAGACAGAAAGAGCTGGGAGTGAAAGCAGTTTCTGATTGATACAACAGAGAGGGGAGCCATTTGCGGGATGAAGAGAGAGAGAGAGAGAGGACAATGTAAAGAAAGGTATTAGGGAGAAAAATACTTTTTCCATGAGTGTTGTAGTCAATTTTCTAGCCACAGATTCATCGCAGGACAATGAGTCAAGCTATCTAGAACTAATGTGACATGTACGGGAGTCATTCCTCAGGCATGTCTGCAGAGACACTACATAGACCTCAACTGTGTCCTCCGTAAAACTCATCCTTGCTGTGATACAAACAGGAAAACCTCAGCAATGATTAATCTGGTGGTTTCCAGTCATTGCCTTTTAATATGTTGACCAATATGATCTCACTGTTACCTTGTGCTCGCATTATTTGTTTTCTTTATAGACCTGTCAGCTCTTACTTTTGATTACAAGGTGTTCAACATAACAATTAAAACAAAAAACAAAACAAAACAGAATGCTAACACAATGGGGCTTAGAGGTTGGCAGTTCTGACTTAAAGTACTGCCAGTCCTACCATACCCTATTTGTCTCTCTCATTGTGATATACCACCCTTTTCCTCACAGCAACACAACTCTTCTACAGCTGGGCTATAAAATGAACAGGGAAATTGATTTGGCTAGAAACACTGGAGGCAGGGGGAATTGCTGGATTTCCTTTTGCTGGATCAGTTCCCCCATCTGGTTGGGTGCAGAACCCCATCTGGGTTGTGCCAGCACAGTGGAGGGAAAGGGGTAGTACAGGATCAGGACAGAAAAGGGGACTGTGGGACATGTCTATCCGTAATATAGTGTTGGCATCAAGTACTTTAAACACTACATCACAACTTTACACAGGGACATCTAGGCATTACCTTTATACAAATAATAAGTACTCATAATAAAAGTGTAAATAAAAAAAAATAGTATTCATACTCCCCTAAGAAGAAATTCATCAGTGATGGTAGAAAATTCAATCAAATATTAATAGTCTAAATTAGAAACAAGATTGCAGTTGGTTAATTCTAGGGTATAGGTCATGCGGGACCCAGATTTTCTTTGTCACTTGTGAGAGCCCACATCACACCACACAGGCAGTAGCTAACCAAACCAAAGCCCATTCCTTGTAGAAAAAATAGCAATAATTCTTAGTGGTTCAAGGAACCTCACAGTAACAGACTAGAAGAATGTGAAAGGCAAATGAAAGACTAGGGCAAAGGAAGAGCATTCAGTTATGCTTTCAAGAGGTCCTTTCAACTCGGTAATAAGCTAAAATAAGTAGGGTTTTGTCCCCTTTAATTTTGAAAAACCTAACATGGAGCTTAAAATAACATTTTTACAATGATAATTTTGTTGTTTGGCCTTTTTAAACCTACTATCATTAAAATATCTGCTTTTTTCCCCCCACTGACTCACTCTCTTGGTTATATAAAATTACTGGTGCTTTTGTCTTTCCCGTGCCCTGTTGGAGAACTAGCTCAGCAACGTTTGTGTACTTAAATAAAGCAAGTAAGCCTTACTTTGTGCCACGACATAGTCCTTACACAGACAAAATAGAAGTAGAAATCCCAGCCCCACTAAAGTTAACAGAAACAAATCACACCTTAAATTCAGTAATGTTAAGACTTGACCTCAGCTTTTTTTTCCAGAGTCAGGAGTGCCAGACTGAGTCCATCTGGAGTGTCTCCTTTGGCATTCAGCTTGACTTGTGACATGATACGATCAGCAGAGAGACTTGTGAATACAAACTCTTGGTTCTGAAGTCTAACATAATGAAAGTCTACAATATGTGCTTAACTGATCATCAAATAAGGTGCTCTTTTTGCAACTTTAAATGCAGTTTTGCAAAGGACCTTCAGGAATGACACTAAATTAGATAACAACCTGTGCTTCTAATTACATTTCTTGTTACAGTTAACGAGAAAAACACTTCCGACTTCTGAGCCTGCGGGCTCACACTGAGATACAAGGAACAAACAGATTAATTTCATTAGCACACATTGCCATCTATAATAAAGCTATAACAGGCCAAATGCTCTAATTTACACTCCTGAAACTCTCTCTGCCTCTGGTCACACTGTTGTTACACTTTCAGGATGCCAAGAAGCGAAATGGATCTGGCAATTGTCACCGGTTGGAAGTGCAAACAATTTTTTCCCTTAACCACATCGGCTTTGCAGAGTTACCAAGAATATAAAACCGTAAAAGCTTACTTCAGTCATTAAGGAGATCTGACTCACAAAAAAGGAATCACTATGTTGAGTTAGGAGATGTCAGTTGACATAGTTACTAAACTGACTGCCAGAAGCTGGGAAGTTAGCAACTAGCTTTATTTTTTAAACATTTTTCCCCTAATTTTCTGCTAATGGCACTTGCCAGAAAGAAGTTGCCCGGGTAGATGGCTCTTGAGACCTAGTATAGCAGTGTTTGTGGTTTTGGAATAGATGCATAATTTTACTAGCATTATAGGCCACTATCAATTAGATCATCATCAGATGATAATAACAATTTAATGTTGTGGTGACTGAACTGCTGTCTATGGCAATATCTTAACATCACGCATGCTTTAGCTCTTGAAAAGATGAATGGAAGTTACAGGGCACTGATATTAAAGTTAAAATTAAATGGCAGTAGGAATCTTAAAAGTACGAGAATGTCACTGAGTTCAATTTAAGCAAATAAAGAGAAATTCAACTATGGAAAGGGGTAAGAAACTTCCTTTAATGAATTTCTCAGTATAAGACATCACACAAAATAACTAGCAAAAGAATACTTTAAGAACAAAGAATCAAGATTCAGTTCTCAGGTGATGAAGATGTATAGCTGAGATCTATAAAAGCTCCTTAGCCGAGCTTGCTCACATGTATTGCTAACCGAAGCCAAGTCTGAGAAATCACAAACATATGACAATTTTCCTTCCCGCTGCTAGAAACTCTGCCTAATCTCCCAGCAAGTGGTCCCATTTGGCTCATACTCAAAGCCTGAAAGAGATCACAGTTTCCTATAGCTTAATATAATTTGTATGTCAATTCAGTGAACAGAGGCATTACAAGAAACCTCCTGGCATGCCTACACCTTTACAAGCGCACATATACTTTATGCAAACCAAGCAATAAGGCACAGAGCATGTACTATTTCTGTGTTTTTTACCAGGATGGCTAGCCTATCCACCGATCACAATGTTGAAAGTGAGTGTTCATGTTATACAGTGGTCTTTATTTTGGATGAATACAAAGATCCAAGTGCCGAGCAGTATGCACGAATCCATTACATTACAAATCAGCAAGGAGCTCCATTAATTTCAGCCAATGCTAGATCAAGCCACATGAGGTGAAGGTGTGGGTAATAAGCCATTAGATTTTCTTCAGTTTCTCCTATAGTTACTTTATGCTTCTTTAAACTTGCCTTACTTAAATTCATTATTTAAACTTAATTAAATTAATTCTGGAACATAAAAATCGCTCAGCTTCCACAGATCTGGAAATGTCTCTTTTTAGGCCAGCAACAGTTTTGCCTTGAGGCATTTACTAGAGCTAGGATAGGAATCAGTGCGTATAGCTTATAGAGATTGTTTTATTATCATGCTCAGTGAATTTCCTCAATGGGACTCATACCACACTTCCACTGTGACAATGTTTGTTTCTTCAAGCAAAAAAGGTTTGTAAATAATGCCCCGAGAGTATTATCTGACAAACCAGTGTTCTGTTTTAAACACAAAATGAACAGATGCTACTTTCCTAATGCATCAAAGTAATTGCAAAGTAGCGAGTGGTGCTGCTCTTTACAGTGCTCAATAAGATTTGACCTATGAAATAAGTGCAACTATTTGTAATCACCATGTCTACCTTATGCGATGGTTTATGTTCAGATGCAGAATCCTCCTTGCAGAGAGCAGATCTCACAATCGCTATCAATGGTACAAGCAACAGTTTCTTGTAGCGCTTGTGACACTGGTTGGAGAGTGCAGATGAAGCAGGTAGAGCAACCAGAGCAAACAGCAGCAGGTTATAAAGGGATCCTTTGAACAAAGAGCAAAGACCTGGGAATCGGGAGACGTAGATTCTCTTCCAGGGGCTGCAGTAAAATTACTGTGTAAGCCAAGGCAAGCCATCATACATCTATAGTAAAGATTAAGCCAGTCAGGCTGAAATATTAAGTGTGGTTTTTAGTGTCTCTAATTCAGTGAAGTCCCATGTGATAAGAGCCCCATGAAAATGTAGAAATGAATCTAATAATTAACAATAAAAGGAATCATTGAAAAATCAGGCAGGGGAGGTAGTTGTATTTGGTATATAGGAGAGCTGTTGTTCTTCTAATTCTAACCTATGTTTGTACTTTCCTCTTTATCATGTCAACGTTTGCAAGCAATAAAAGGGCATTATGTACTGGTCATTGCATCTGCTTTTGAGATAAATCTATGTTAGCATTGCAAAGGGTCAAGGAACTCTTCCAGGGCAAACAAATCCTGGAGCACTGATGCCAGATGGTGTGTATATAAAGTGGAAAATGAGAAAAGCAATTTACTGTGTTCCTCTTCCAGGGAGAAGCACCACCCAGAAGGACAGCAAAAGAGGTGAGAAACTACTGAGAAACTGGAGAGACAGATTTCTCCTTCTGTAACATGTTTTCTTTATATCTGAAAAGTCTAGGTATATAGAGGAGCTGCAGTCCTTATTCAGGCAAAATTACTCCAAAAAGATAACAGGAATATTTAACTAAAGAATGAAGGGTTAAATTAATAACATGTATAAAGAATTATGCACTGATTTATGTAACAGGTTCTAGATTTATCTATGTAGCTCACTAATATGTAGTCTGTGTTTAGAGAAATTTTAGTCTCACAGACAAAAGGTTTTTACCTTGCAATTTTGACCAAACTCTACAAAAGAGGCAGAAAATAATGGATCTGATTCTTAAGTATAAATTAGCATAGGCTCAATACAGGCAAGTTATCAATGTAATTTATCCAGCTCCGGTGCTGACCACTACTAGCTTGCTTGCAGCTGTATCAAGTGTGTAATTTCCAAGTGTGCAAAACAACTCTGCAAGTTTTAGAACTAATGAATCCAGTGTAAGAAACTTAAAATAATTTTTTCAAATACTGAAAATTGTAACATGTTTTCATAAATAGCCTGAATTGTTGGTGGTTTTTATCACTTGCCACCGAACCTCAAAAATATGTAGCAGAAGTACAAGCGTTCAGATATAAGCAAAAAGAAAAGGCGAACATGTGTCTTAATATTTATGTGTGCATCTTTGCTAAGCATATTTTATTGGTTATATATGTAACTTTTTTTATAGCAGTCCTTCTTTTTAATGTTACGACTTCTCCTAGAAATAAAGCATATAAATAAAGACTTCTCTCCATATAGGAAAAAGAACAGAACAACAATGCTGAGATTTGCTGTCACCCTCTTTGCTGTCATAACGTCATCTACCTGCCAAAAATACGGATGTCTGGAAGGGGACACCCACAAAGTGAAGCCAAGTCCTGAGCCAAATATGCATGAATGCACTCTGTACTCTAAATGTAAGAGTGGTTTAATTTTGCCAAATATGGTCTAGAAGTACAGCTTTGTACACACTAATTGTTTGGGCAGTTCCCTTAATTTCTCAAAAATATATTAAGATGCAGTATAAGTTGCATTTGAAAAGCTTTCTTCATTGGCATTTTGCTGCATGCAAATCAAGAGTAAGGTTCTGGTCCTTAACAAAGTTAACTGCAGAACTCTCACTGACTTCATTTATTATCTTTAAAGAATTCTGATGCAGTTTCCTTTTCTTGTAGCTCCATCTGCTTAAAAAAGTTTACAGCAAAGATGAATTTGGTTTATTGTGATTAAGTATAAAAATTAATTACTTGTAGCAGACACCAAATGGGAAAGGTTGAAATCAAAATTCTGTAGTGAGCAAAGTATAGTATTTATTACATTTCTGCAACTCTCTTTTTATGTTTGGTAGCTTTCAAAGTTAGTATCCCTGAGGATATAACATCTGGCAGAACACTAGTAAAATTCTCAGGGCTCTCTGGGCACACCTTGAGAAAGCACTGTTGATGCCAGTCCACCTCACTTAGCATTTACACTGCTACTTCCAAAACCAAAAATGTTTGAGCTTGAATACATCTTCCAGTTAGTATTAAGAGACTTTATCATATTGTGGACCAAAATGGATTCATCTTACATTTTTGGTCTTCCAAATACAGTATTAAAGAAAATCCTTATTGCAAGATCTCTTTTTCATTCCTGACAGCTTCCTGTTGCTATGCAGACTTCACAGAGCAATTGGCTCATTCCCCAGTAATTAAAGTAAACAACAGCTACTGGAACAGATGTGGGCAGCTCAGTAAATCGTAAGTCAGCTTTGATGTTGTCTGTGTCCTGGTTCAATAGATCTCTGCTGTAGCAGCCACAGAGCTAACGGTAACTTCTCCTGGAGTTGCTGATGGACAGTTCCTAGGTTGTCCTAAAGATGATGCCACCCAGCCTAGTTCCCATCATCTTGTATTTATACCTGACCAATGTCTGGCTCTTCTTCTTCTCCTCTCACAAAAGCCCATGAATCCCCAAGTATATAGTATTTGTGCAGAAGGATTTATGCCATTTTATCAAGAAAGGGTTATGTTTTTTTCAAGTTTGCTTTCAGTATAGAACCATATCTAGCAATGCAAAGCAGTCATAAACCCAGTAGGTAACAACCACACCACATCTCTGTAGCTCTCCAAAACAACCATCACGTACCAGTGAGTGTGACCCCTAGTCAATACAGACCAAGCTTCTTCCTTTGTTTAGAAAGCAGAACAACTAGATTATTAAATCTTGCAAACAAAATGCACAAGAGTCCAGAAATGAAACTCCTGAATATTTAGAATAAAAATTCTTGTAGTCCTGTGGGTTTTGTAACCATGAAGAATGTCTTCATAATTAAGATTTTTAGTACCCTGTTAGATGTTAGAGCTATGAAACATGGCAAGTTATAGAAATGAAAGAATGAAAGTACAAAACAATTAAGCAAAAACATATGTGCAAAAGTAACAGCTATTGCCTGCCACTCCCAGAAGAGCAGCAACAGTATGTGTTTTTGAGTAACTTCAGCTGGGCTGTGGGAAAATCTAAAGATTGATGAAACCATAAGGCTACAGCATAGAAGAAGTTTTGTACTATAGTTTTAGACTACATTTCATTATTGCCTGGAATTGTTCTTGCCAGGAAAACTCAAGGCCTCAAAAGCTTACGGAAAGCTTACACAAACAGGGCTGAAATATGCATGGAAACATTTGTGCACTCTTTAGTTGGCTATGGTAATTGCACAGTCAGAGTTCATACACAATGCCAAAGGAATGAGTTTGGAATCTAGACATTAACAAGGCGAAAGGATGCTTTTCTATGTTTTTGTCCTAATCTGTACTATTGCATCCACATCAAAGCAGGCCTAGAAAACCGAGGCTAGAGCCTTGATGCTAAGAAACAGGCTTATTTGTGGCTTTTCTCACCCACCACAGCTGTGAAGATTTCACAAAGAAAATTGAGTGCTTTTACCGGTGTTCTCCACATGCTGCTCACTGGATCCATCCCAACTACACAGCTGCTATTCGGTCTGTTCCGTTGTGTCAAAGCTTTTGTGATGACTGGTAGGTTCAGCTTTTTATCAAAGTATTTTTATTTAGCTATAATACGCAAGCACAGATCTCCCAATCAAGTGGCAGTAAGATTCGATGGTGTTGTACCACCTTTATGCCTTTTCTCTTGTTTTTCCTCTTCATTTCTTGTTTGCCATCTCTACTTTTTCCTCTGCTAAGCTACTACTCCCAAAATAACAGACACAGGCTGAATGTTAGTGACCCAGGGACAGCAGCACCCTGTCCCCTGCGAGGAAGCAATGCAGCGGCATCAGAACTGCCTGACATGACGGAGAAGCTCTCACCACGTTGATAGGCACTGACAGCAGTGAGGGCCTGCCCACCCTGTGAAATGTCCAGGCCTGTGAGTTAGCATTTACGGAGTTAGCATTTTAAACCTAAATACTTGATCGTTGTATGATCCATTTCTTTTATATGTATAAAATGCAGTATGAAATCATGAAAGCAGCCATTTCCTCTATGTTTTCAATTAATTCATATAACAAATTAGTTTGATTTCTTCATTTTTCACCCTTGGCCTTTTCCCTTCCATCATCCCTCTCTCTAAAACCCCTTCTAAAAGCCTGAATCTCAGAGAAATTTGCAGCCAAGTAATGCTAAAAATATTAATAGCAATGAGCAATTCAATTTTGTTTCCCAAAATACAACATCAGGGAATCACATTATTTTTTGAGTGCAAGACATGTAGTGGGACAACCCAGCACCTGTCTGTCCCTAGTCTTGGGGTAGGAGCATTATATCCAGGTGGGGTACTGAGATTTTTTTCAGTGGCCCGCGTCCAGCATATATCTCTCCCTCCCTTCATCCCTCCCTCTCTCCCTGTTATGAGATGTTGGATCTTAAATAATGCCATATAAATCTCAGTCAGTACCATATTAAGATTGAGTCTAGTATGTGTGGTTAAATTGGTGTGAAGCATAGTACAAACAGAACAGGCTGTGTTCACACGATAGGATTATAACTGCTAGCATCCCTTGAAAGTCATTAACTGTGAATGTCTGAATCCCTTAGGCTGCTCTGAAAATCATGGAAAACTGTTTTAATACTTCTAAAAATGTTACAAAAGAGCTTTTCTTGGAAGCACAGAAAATACAGAACACACAGTAGCACATGGTAAAGTTCTCTTGCGCTGCTCTGTGCAGTGCTTTCCCTAGTGGTTATGCAAATTGAATATTATTGACACATGGATCCATTTTCACTCTCATCTTCTCTCCAAGGGCAAAGTCATGTATGCAGTGCAGTCTTTTGGTAGGTTTGTCTTCAAATATGTCTCCATTGCTTTGTGCCAGAGAAGAAAACAAGAAGCATAGTTTGGATTTGTAATGGAAGATAGTGAGAAGGGCTGATGTATTTCTTAGCTTCCCTAGAGTTTCCTCTAGTGATGAATTTTATTTCTGTGTTAGGAAACTCCACATGCCTCAGGAACAGATTTGTCATGTGCAGTCTTCCTTCACAAAGTTTTAGTAATCTTCTAAACTGAATCCAGATTGTTGACCACCTTCAAGATAAAGACTGAGACCTTGAATTTGCCTCAGTGCTCAGAATCTCAAAGCTCAGAACCAAATATTGCCAAAATTTGAAAGCATTCATTTTTTAAGGCAGTGGAGTTGCCAGTGGACTTTAGAATAGATCTAACAGGCAAAGCAATAGCATACCAATATCTAAAACAAATGTATCCCAAAATAAGCAGCACACAAAGTCATCACCAAACTGCTATATCCACTGATACTGTAAAGATGTAAGAAAATATACCCTGTGAGTTTAGTTTGCATCTATGAACTGGCTTAAGCCAGACTTAGTATATATGAGATTTATACCAAAGTGTATATGGTGGGTCAATATTACATAGCAAAACCCTCAGTGTGCCCTGGGTATTGCCAGAACCTCCAGGTAAATAGCAGTTTTAAATTTTGCTGTTGCAAAGTATTGGCGGGGGTTGGGGGGGCGCAGGGTGGGGGGGGTGATTGAGAGCTGCTGCACAGGAAAAACTGACCCTTTCCCAGTATGGAGACTCCTGCCAGAGAGGAGGCTCTACTCTAAACACACACTGAACAATGATCTATTGCCCCTGTTGGCGTCATAGATGCCTGGCCTGAATCAAAAATGTAATGATGACCCGTTACTGTGCATGCTAGTCTGTGTGCCTGCCTAATGCCAATGTCAAACCCATTCCCTCACCCTGCTTAAGGCCTGAGGCTAGAAAAGAGCCTGGACAGAATTCTCACTCTTTCTGGTGATTTAAAGTAACGTTTTTTCGTGTTCTATTCACTGGAGTCCCTTTAGCGTGCTGTAGCACTGTTAGTGATGTGACCTACTTTCTCTACATGCCGTGAGTGTGCCTGCTGCATACTGTATGTCTTTGTGGCCAGAAATGTGCAGAGGATTCTGAATGAGCAGTGACTTCATTTAAAAGAAATTCATCTGACTAGCTTGGGGCCTTCCTTTTCTTCCTATTGTCTTAGGATTCCTTGTTCCCACTAGTCTTAAAACTATTGCTTTTGAAAGAGCCCAATGTACAAGCCATTTTCTGATCCACCTGTGGAAGGACCCTGTGCCCTTTAAAAGAGAAACAGCTAATTATAAAAAATTTGGGGAAAAAAGCTTTAAAATAAAAATATCCTGCCCGTTGTACATAGGGAACTAGTATGTTCAGGGAGGATCTTCTAAGTATTTATATTTATGTTTCTCACGGGTTTTAATTAATGTTTGAAGAAACCACTTACAGGTTTCTGGACAGCAGAAATCAGACTTTTCATAAGGCATGATTTTTCATAGACTTAGCTTCATAATTACTTCCATTGGGATAAAGAAAAACTTGTAATAATAGAGTTATACCTTGCTACCTGCTTATATAATAGAGTCAGGCAATAATCATAATTAGGAAACATTTCAATTTCATCTGACAATTTAATAGATAATAGTGAACAAAAGTATAAATACTTTAACAAGCATATTTAATTCAAATTCCTGAGGAAACCAGATGCATAGGATGAATGCCCCAGTTCAGTAAAACTCTGAAATACACATTCATAATTTGAGAAGCATAACTGGAGGTGACACTGATTTCAACAGAAGCAGTTCTGCCCTCTCCTAAGCCCCAAGGGCTGCTCATTCTTTCCCCTGCCCTGTCCCAACCCATGTACCAGGGGCACTGCCCGAGAGGCTGTGAAGCAACCCTGGTCTGGGAACCCATCAGGCTTAAAAACACTTAGCCAAATAAAAAAGGAAACTAAAAAGAAGACTGTGGGAAGGGCACAACTGCTTTAAGTGGAAGTGCTAGTATTAGGCAGCTCACAGTAGATATTGATCAACTTTGCTAGAAAGCAATGAATTTAAGTGCATGCATAAAGTAAATCTCATGCCTACATGGCTTGAAGAATCAAGGGCTAATTGTTGAATCTGATGCTGGTATGTGGAGAGTTCATAGAAGGTGATTAACAAAAAGTTTGTATTGATGCTCCTAACTGGCATGCCTTCAGGAAGGCAAAGTGACTAGCCTTAGAGAAACAGCTGTCCCTGGAGAGTTACCTCTGCATGTCTTTTTCAGTCAGTGTACACGCAGCAGCTAACAAACAACAAACCAATTATTCTTATAGCCCCTAGTCCCAAAACCAGTCATGGCACAAACTGCTAGGATCTGCCTATTCATGTCACATTATATTAATTTATCAAATTTCAGCCTATATTTCCAACAGAGACCTCTGACAGCAGATTCCTGGGTGAACACATTTGAGAATATGTGTCTCCTGCCCTAGACCTGTTCAGTTCAGGCCCTGGTTACCCTCTATCTACTGTTCTTTCTCCCTCCAAAAAAGCCCAGAAAACCTATGTGAAGGTTCTGCAAATGTGCATGTTCTTACATTTCTTACCTTTACATTCATGTACTGCAATGTTTAGTTCTTGTAGTTC
This sequence comes from Larus michahellis, assembly GCF_964199755.1. Taxonomy (NCBI): domain Eukaryota; kingdom Metazoa; phylum Chordata; class Aves; order Charadriiformes; family Laridae; genus Larus; species Larus michahellis. The sequence continues at coordinate 46,817,174 of NC_133903.1, read as the reverse complement.
TGTGACCGCATAAAAACCTCATATTTCATTTAAAAATATAAGTCTGCAGCCCCCGTGATATCAAAGTAGTTTTGGAAACATGAAACTCAAGATTAAAAATGACAAACAGAAAATATATCCAAAGGCATTAATTACAAATACCATGCTGAACTACACTAACTTTTTGGCACTCTCAGTTACTGGTGTGAATAGTCCGCCATTGAGACTAAATTTAAGTAGTTGTTAACTGATTTGCAGAAAGTTATCCTTAAGAAAGGTAAGAGCCAAAAAGTAGAAAATAAGTGGAAGAAAGGAAGGAAATTATGTAGGATAATGGGAAGTCAAGAGATCTCTCAACACATAGACCAGCCAGTTGCAGACCGTACTCGCTCCAGGCCATGTATAGGCTTTATTTTTTTTTGCATTACCAGTTACAAGTTAAAAATAACTTAAAATTTAAATTTTAGACCTATACCCTACAAGACTCTTATCTTTCCTCCTTCACTTCAAGTTTAACTTCTATGAAAACGTCGTTCTGAAGCTGATAGCTTATTAATTTATATGATTTTGTTCTTTGTGGGTTTTCCTAATTTCATTGCACATTCCTCATTCCTGCAACCCCCTGCCCAGGAAATATCATTCTTTTCCCATAATAATTCATAAATACAAACTTTCCCCACACCTCCTTCAAGTGACAGTTCACTCTTAGCGTACCTGTGCTGTCACAATGTTGAATATCAGCATTCATGAAACACCCTCCCACACAGTATTTCCTCCACTCGGTAACATCAGCAAACATAACCAA